>NW_026623078.1:15964135-16589135 GCF_023065955.2 Ursus arctos
AAGATGGTGTTCTCATGGTTCTGGTGACCTCATACCCTTTCAGGTTTAACTTTTAAGTCAAATTTAAGTCTCCTTTCTTTCTGGTAACCCTCTCTCTCTCTTTTTAAACCTGTATATTACATCCCCCTGAATTACTTTTTCTGATAACTCCAAGAACAATCTGGTTCCAGGTGAAAGAGTGCTTGGAAACAGCAGAGTGCCCTGTTCCACTTCCTCCCTCTCCATCTGGTCCAGGAAGACCCAGAGCTGCTGTGAGAAAATCCTTCAATGGAATTCTCCATGTAGACAAGCCAGGGGAGTCTCCTCTTTCCTGTCTTTCATGTCCCCAGAGAACAGCAGAAGGTCTTCTACAACCTTCCTACGATTGTCCATATGACATTCGGAAACAGGGATGGCTTCTTGGCATATGCACACCTTCAGCTTTGCATTGTGACCTGTAATTAACAGATGTGTGTTTGACCTCATCAGAATGCCTGTAACCAGGCAAGGTCATCTACCTGTAGTTCATTGGGACTCACTGTCCATTAGGATCCTATGCCTTTGTGTTGTGGAGGGATAGAGGCAAATGAAACAGAACTCCCCGTCCCCATCTGGCAAAGGAACCAGAAACTCGAGGTGAAAGAATCATAAATACAAACAAGGTAAGACACGCGAGCCCATCAAGAAGAAAATATAAACAATTCCTTGGTGATTTAAGATGTTTATTGTATCTCCCAACTATTAGATTGTGGTTGAGTATCTGTCTTTTTCAATGAATGTGACTATATCCAATTCCAAAGGAGTTAATCACTCCAAAGTTATGAACATATTGTAATTAGTAGAATGTATAAAGTGAGTTCATGTGGTAATAGTCATTTTTGCTTCACAAAATGCCAAAGAAAATAGGCATTAAAACCACATTTTGTTGTTGCAAATATTGTCTTTTAAATTTTCACCCCTGAAATTTTCCGAGCTATTAGAAGTGTTCTCGAGAATTCCTAAATGCCTTAGCTTCCTACATGGATAATTTGTCTCTTTTGAAATAGTGTAGTGCTGAATCTTAACAAAATTCCCAAACGAAATTATTTCTACTCTCCTCTACTCGGTTGTCATAGGCTTAGATTCTGCCCCCTCCCCAAAGATTTTTACAACTTTCTAAAAATATCTATCATTGAAATAAAGAATACATGTGTGGTCAGCCATCATTAAAAAAGAATCTTTAAACTGATTAATCAACAGAGAGTTTCCATGCATATCTTTGTGCTTGTACAAAGGTGACTTCATGCTTAGGAGAAGTACATGGCTGGGGAAAGGTATAATTTGTGGGGTACTCTAAAGGCCCCCTTTATATTCTGTTATATTCTTATGGTTTCGCTTTATTATCTGGGGTAAAGATACCAAAGCTTTAAGGCTCTTGTTAAATAAAAATCCCCCAGGGCTGATAGCGGGGAGCATGACAAGCCTTTATCAGCCTCTACTATCTTCCTGTGAATTAAGATCATATTCGAGCTGAAAGCAACTTGGAGATCATTTAAAAGATATTCTCCCTTTACAGTTGAGGAACCCGAAACGCAGAGGGCATAAGCAATGATGCTGACAGTGCTGGTGACAGGAACTGCTAAGGGGATGGTGAACACACCAGCATTTTGTTGAGGGCTCCCCTCATTCATCCATATTCATCAGGTGAATTATGGAATGCCTGCTTCTTTCACAGTTCCAAAAGCAGGTTCTTATTTACACCAGGCATTTTATGGGAAAAGAAGCAAGCTTTTTTCCGTCCCTAATCTCAGCATTGAATTGGGAGCAAATGCTTCATTGTGAATAAATTAATATATCCCCAAGGATGAGCAATTTATCCCTTTTCCCTGGTGAAAGCAGCCCCTCAAGAAAGCCCTTGGAGCTTCTGTGGCATTCAGGGCACCAGGGGGCCAATTTGTTGACTTCCTTTATTGGTTGTGTTTGCTAAATTCTTGTCTCTAATGAGCTAATAGATGTTGGATGCACATAAAGTTCATTTATTTCCTTTGATAGGTTTACATATTTACAGAAAAACAAACCCCTCCAAGCACTGAAAGAACAAAGTCATGCAGCTGCTTAAAATCTTTTAATTATGACAGAAACAATTCTTTGAGTTTTAAATTAGTAAAACAAAGCTAAGTGGAAAACCGAGAAAGCTCATGCCTACAAACATATTTCCTCAAACAATATTCCCCAAATACTTTTGGATCTCAGACACTTTTTTACTAGTGTTTTTAATTCATAGATGACTTTGAAAAATTCCTAACCCAACGAAATTCTTTTTTAAAAACATCAGCTTTACATCATTTGAACATTAAATAATAATGAGAGGCTTTTAAAGTAAAAAATTGTTACTTAGGGATTACAAACAAAAGCTTGAGCTCCTTATTGGAAGACACAAAGAAATATATTTAATCAGATAAGTAAATTTATTTCAAATATCAATTACAGTTCCATTCTCAAGTTACATAAACAATCTTTGGTAGAAATTGCTGAAGTTTGGTAAGATTAAATTGTATGAAATTTATTATACTTAAACTTTCTTTGGTTATTAATAGATTTGAAATTAGGCAAAAAAGAAATTAAAAGTTTATTTTCTAGAAGGATTTGTTTGAAGTTGCTTATAGGTCTTACAAGGTGCATTTAATTAAGTTCCCAATTTTGTAATTAACAGTATGTTAATTGAATTTCCCTGAAGTTGTTCCATGTTAACCTGGAGAAAAAGTCTTAGGTCCAAATATGTCTCAGATTTCAGGGTAATATCTTAAAAAAAAGAAAAACAAAAAACTTCCAGTATGTTTCCAGGATGCAGTGCTCCAAGTACGATAGCTGAATGTTGAGATTCTCTAATCTTACTGTTCTTTTAATCCCCAAACCATGGGGGTTAAAAGTAATTGCTTTAGTGGGAAAAATCTGATCATTCTCTATAAACTATTATTTAAAATGCTTTTCAGTTAAAAAGGTAAAGAGAAGTGCTCTTTTTTTAACCTGGCTTTTGAAATACTGAGAAAAAAATCAAAGAAATACTTGATCTCAAAATTCTCATATTTTACGTTTTAATGTGTTCTAATGAGAAAGTAGATTGCCACCCCAAATTACTTTGTTCTCCATATAGCAAGACCTTTACTTTTTCCAGAAAGCTGTGCCTAGTTAAATTTGTTGTCTTCCCTCCCAATTCTGTGGCAACAGAGAACTCAATGCTGAGGGTCATCTAAAGAATTAAAAAAATTTTTTTTCCATTTAAATTCATGGGCATCTTGAATGTACCACAAAACATTTGTGACACCTGTTAAAACAACGTATTAATCAATGTGTTCAAATTTTGCTCTTCCTCCAAATGACCACCATGAAATAGTGCATGCCTGGAAGGACACCTGTGATTGTGATAACATGGGGAGAATTGTTTATCTGGAGTCTCTGTACCTACAGAAAAGACAGATTGTAAACTGAGCTCGCGGCCAGTTTACTGAGTTGAGGAGTTTATTACTCAGCCATTCAATACATCCCACAAAGATTTCATGATTTTTGTTTTGTATGAAGTATCGTGTTATGCACTGGGAACACCTTGTCGGATAAATACAAATATGCCCTCACAGGACAGCCTGGGGCTGGTGGGTGGGCTTCACCGTGTGCTCCTGTGGGGAACCCTAGGAATTCAGCACCCTTTCCTAACATGGAGGGAGAGCAATATATTATTGGTTTTTAGAAGATCAGGCGTGGGCCTCTTGAATTCTGCATATGTTACTTATTCTACAGTTGTGGAGCTACAGAAAAAAATCAAGAATTTAATTTTACTTTCCTAAGAGCCATAGCCAGACCTGGCATCAGTCCTATCAGAGATCCTAAGGTGGGAAAGGATGATCCTTTAAAGGAACAAGGAACAGGTTCTCACATGAGGTACAAAGGAAGGAACAGTACACTGGCCCCTAATACACCTCTTGGGTCCAGATGGACGTTAGCTAAACATGGGAGTCGGTTCAGAAGCTCTCCGTGGATGACAGAAGAGTGATGACCTGATGCCGTGGACTCCCGCTGAAAGGAGATCCCTGCCATCTGCCTCCAAGGACCATAATGGGAATAGACAGCTAATGAACAAAGTCACAGAATGCCTGTGCCCTGAGCCATATGCCCTTCTGCCTGAATGCTCCTAATTGGAAACTCCCAGGCATTTGGAAAGATGGGTCTACACAGAACCATTTCTTACTTCCATTCAGTGAATGTTTCCTGTTCTTAGCACAGGTCCTGGCATTGGCAGGTGATTAATAAATACTGGTGGAATGGAAAGGTCCCAAGTTCCTCTATTACTACCTACTTTGCTAAGTGATATAGAACAAGAAAAAGACCAACTCCTTTACTCATTCATTAAAAGATTAGTGGGATCTGGATTATGAACTTCTAGAAATTGAGAAACAACTTGCTTTTTAAAAGAACTGTTTATTCCCTCCCCATCACGGTTCCTTTCCCTTGAAACTGGCAGGATTACATGGAGGTCTCATGAGAATCAACAGGCACAAAACAAGTCCGCTGTGATCTAACCATGTGTCTCCCTTCTTTGGCATTCTCCCTCCCACCACATCACCCCAGGTCAAATAAGTGTGGAGAAAAAAGCTCAGGATGGAGTTGCAAGAGCCCCACTGTCTCTAGAAATAAAGGAGAATAAAATGCCGGCTTGCTGTTATTATGTATCTTGTGTCCTACAGAGTAGATTCCTCAGTACTTCCTTCTCAAGCTAGAGAGCTGACTTCCATATTCTTTTCCTTTAGTAACTTTCTGAAATATACCACTGCCCAATTGTAATTCTAATCACTACACTTCTGTGTGATCTAAATGAAAAGAAACACAGTAGCTTTTTAATTTGAAAATTTGCCATCAAATACAAAAATAAAGACAGTAATACAATGAATCTGGAGCACCAGCTTTCAGTTTCCATAACTGTCAGCACAGGTCATCTTTTTCATCTGTACCTCTGCCCACTACCCCTTGGTGGGATTATTTTGAAGTAAAACCAATATATCATGCTTCATCTTTAGGTATTTTGGTATGTATTCCTAAAAAAATAAGGACTAAAAAAAAAAAAAACCTACAAGACTATTGTTATATCTAAATAATTAAGAATGATTCATTAAAATAATCACTTAATATTCACATTTCTCCAGGAGACTTCAGATTAGTGTTGTGTTGGTTTTTTTTTTTTTTTAAGATTTTATTTATTTATTTGACACAGAGAGAGTACAAGCTGGGGGAGCGGCAGGGAGAGGGAGAAGCAGGCTCCCACTGAGCAGAGAGCCTGACATGGGCTCAATCCCAGGACCCTGGGATCATGACTTGAGCCAAAGGCAGATGCTTAACCGACTGAGCCACCCAGGTGCCCCCAGATTAGTTTTGATAGATATGTTTGAGCAGGATTGAAATCAGATTCATACACTGATATTGGTGATGTATTTATTAATTTCTTTCAATGATCTCTAGGTTCCCCTCTTCATCTCTCTTTACTTGCAAATTTTTTTTTTAAATTAAGGTAACTAGGTCATTTGTCTTGTAGCGTTTCCTCAAGGTCTGTATGTCTACAAGTTTGTAGATTACACACTCATGGTGGTATTAATCATGGGCCTTGGGCCCTTGTATTTTCTATAAATTGGTAGTTATATCTAGAAGCTTGACAAGATGTGTGTGTGTGTGTGTGTGTGTGTGTGTGTGTGTGTGTGTTTTGTTGTTGCTTTTTTAAACAAGTCTTCCTCCTGTTTGGTGCTGTCCACCCTTATCAGGGAATACGCAATGTTTGGGTTTTCTCTTTTCTTGTCAGGCTGCTAGCCATTGATGAGTATTGCCTAGATCAATTACTTTCTTAGAAACTGCAAAATGACAAAATCATAATTTTTCATTTTCTCTTCATTCTTAGCTAGTAAACTTCCAAAAAAAGAGACTTCCCCTTGTTGATTCTTGAGTTATGCTGAAGTATGGGTTGTATAGAAAAGGCAGGATAAATGTTTTCTTTCTTGATTTACCAGTTTTTAAAATAACAAGTTGTTCTATTTGATTTCCTGAAGAGAGTGACTGCATTTTTCAAGTATAATTATGAACTTGTGGGTTTAATTTAATTATATTTAATAAGTTTTAATCCATTGCATGTATTATACCCATTGATACTAAAATCAGCTTATTTATGTATAGTAGGTCCTTTTGATACAATCCTAGAAATATGTGATAGCTTCCTTGTTTTCTGTTTGGACCAGATAGTAAATATTTTAGGCTTAGCAGGCCATAAGGTCTCTGTTGCAATTGCCACGCACAGTTAGTATGTAAATGAATGAGTGTGGTTATGTTCTTTATCTATAAACATCAGGCCCACAGGCATTGTTTGTGGACCCCTGTATTAAAGAATATTAAAAACCTATGTTCAAAGAGAAAAAGAGCAAACGAACAACATTAAGTGCATTTAATCTTCACTCTATCTCTTCATCCTACCAAAATGCATTTCTGTTTAATAGTTTGCAAAGGAAAAGAAGGCAAACATGGCAGAACAGAGGTGAAGTGAATGGTAGGGGGTAATGGCATTGGTCTGATGAAATAATAATGCTAACTTCTTATTGCAATTAAAAACCTTTATTTTATATGTTTTTATACATTATATATGTGTATATATGCATACATATACATGTGCATATACATAATCTCTCTCTATATATGAGCATTGTGTACAATATTCAATATCGTCATGTTAAAAGCCGTCTAGCAAGACTTTCTTGGGGATTGCCTGGTGTCACTGTGGATAGACTCCAGGAACTTCAGGGTTGGATGAGTTCTCAATTTACCCAGTAGACCCCTTCCTAATGTGTGACTTTCTCTATAAATCATCTAGCAACCAGCCAACCAGATCGTTTCATCCATCCACTCATCTAGTGATAAAAGGCTCAATTCCTCCTGAGATGTCCTATTCTTGGAATGATTCTTTAAATGATTTTCTTTATATTAAACCCACATCAGTATCTCCTTCCATAATTTAAATCAGGAAGTCATTCCTAACTGCCTGGTTGGTCAAATTCCTCTATTATGTGCTTTCCTATGACCTTCACCTCTTCTGGGTAAAATGTTTCACTTCCATTTGTGTGGGTGTTTTATTAGTTACTATTCCTGTATTAGACTGCAAACTTCAAGAGGACAGGGATTTTTGTTCACTTTTGTGTACCAAATTTTCAGCACATAGCAGATTCTCAAGAAATATTTTTCAACTAAATGAATTTGTTCTTATTTTTCCCTCTATAGTTATATAGAATAAATATAACCCTTTAAAATATCATATTCTTCTTAAATCTTGTTTTTCCTGAGTTAACACCTAAGCCTCTTCATTAATTCCTTCCACTGCATAGTTTTGATCTGTTTATTATTGTGGTTGTTTTCCTTTGAACAGATTCCAACGGGCCACTCAAAATTGACCAATAGTCCCAGATGCATCTTGACCAGGTTGGGGTTGGAATGGGACCATCATGTCACCGTTGTTATGCCACTAGCCTTTGGTAACAACATTGCACGATTTATAAGATGCATTAAAAATATTTTGTCTCCTTACTTTTATATTTCCAAGTCCTTACTGAATCCATGGCAGTTAAAACTATTGGTATTTAATTTATCAAAATTCACTGTATTCCCAGTTTTCCCCCACATAATACTGGCTTAAATGGATGTTCTACTTACTCTCTCTCTATATATATATATGTTTATTTCAAAAGCCTATGTGTGTGATCCCTGAGTAGCACAACTGAACACAAATACTTGCTTCATCAAACAATGTTAAAACTCAGAGGGTTCCTCTATATCTATTGCTGGGCAAACTTCTTCCCAAATGATTTAAATCTCCTCCACTTCATCCTACTCTTGATCTTAGCCAAAAGGCAAAGAAGCGATCCCTTGCACTTCATCCTAACATCAACCCAGCACTTCCGCTGGTGAAGAATTGCTCTCTGCATAGTGTATTCTTTTAGGAGCTTATTTTCAATATATTTTGGCTTCTAAATGCCTACCAACCTGCCATTTCTGCTCTGCTCCTTGTTTTGGACGGTGTTCCAGAAGACAGCAGCAGTTTATCAGTTCCTATGCCCTGATAAATGCCACTTCCCACTCCAGCAAAGCTACCTCTCTGTGGGATCTGCAGTGGTAATTGCGTGTCTGGATTAGGCATCTGCTCTCATGAATTCCTTCTTTGGAATACATTCAGCAACTGTCTAACCTCACCCCTTCACAAACAACATAGGCTTGGAACATCGTGCTCTTTCTTATTAATTAAACGCACAAGGAGCTGGGGACCTGGCGCCCTGAGAGATTCCAGACCAGCAAAGGCTCTGGCGAACAGCTGACCCAGGAAAAAATGCTGATCAACCCTAACCCTTCTAGGATGTGGATCTATCTAATTTCCATTCATGTGGGGAGGACAGAAGGCACTGAATTATAGGTTTCCTCTCTGCCCTTATCATAATATTTCATGGGCATCATGACTATAGGGTGTAAACACACACAGAAACACAGAAAATCCTAAAAGATGTAGGGTATTTTTTTGTTTGACTTCAGACTACAGAGACAAGTTCAGTGCTCCAGGCTCATCTCATTTTTCTGCCTTCTTTCTGGGCATCTCAGGATACATCTGCAATGGCTGCTGCATTTGCATTCCGTGGACTTTCAAACGTTTCTTTCCCAAGCTTTAGGTCCAGGACTTTTACTGGACATTTCCAACTGAACTTTTAAATATTTCCTCAAACCGAACATATCTAACATCAGAGGGGCCAACTTTTTCTCCAGAATCTTTCAAAATTTCATCTTTCTGTTAATACGAATACTACTTACCTAGTTCTCCAGACTCAAGGTCTCAGTCATACTTGCTACCACTGTGCATCCTTCTTTTTTTTTTTTTTTAAGATTTTATTTATTTATTTGACAGAGATAGAGACAGCCAGAGAGAGAGGGAACACAAGCAGGGGGAGTGGGAGAGGAAGAAACAGGCTCATAGCGGAAGAGCCTGATGTGGGGCTCGATCCCACAACGCCGGGATCACGCCCTGAGCCGAAGGCAGACGCTTAACCACTGTGCCACCCAGGCGCCCCTCCACTGTGCATCCTTCTATGTCCAGACAACCTGTAGCCTGCGGTGTTGAAATGCCTCTTACTTGTTTTTCCAGCTCAAACCTCTCGAACCTTCAAACCACTCCTTACACTTAAATCTTTCAAAAGTGTGCCCACTAGACGAGAAGACCCACAAAGCCAGAAACTGTTGTTTTGTTGTTGTTGTTGTTCATGGCTGTATTCTTGACACATAAAACTGTGCTTGGGGCATTCAAAAATGTTTATGTGATTTAGAAACTCCACAAATGTCCATATCACATTATTGAAGGTCAAAGAACTCCCTAAAAAGCTTGGTGTCCCAGGATTCAAAGCATTCCAGGATTTAACCTGATTCTGTTACTCAAAATCGAAGCAGTTCCCCCAAATGCCAAGTCTGAGGATGAATAAGATTACTGAACAATTTGCTCCACTTGAAACCAACTAAGACTTTTTTTCTCTGTCAACAAAGAAGCCTGCCGTGAAAGGCAGTAATTTTAGTAGTCCACTGCCCAGATAGAGCGAAGAGCATAAAAAAGGAAAAGAGAAAAACATCATGATATCATTTAGCCCATTTATAGAGAGGGTACATTTTTAATTTGGAACTAATCCAGGTCATAGCAAACTTGCCAAATTCTTTTCATGGTTTTGAACTAGTGAAACTCCTATAATTTTGAATAATTTAATGGGTCAAACTTACTTAGCATTCAATAAGAAGAAGTTATGGCCACTTTTGAGGGCTACTTATTGACATACAATTTAGTTCCATAAGTATTTATTTATTAAGTGATTCCTGGGCATTCTTCTTCATAGAAGAGATGATCTCAAAACTGTGGAGTGATGGGAATGGAGGGCAAAATAAAAAAGGGAAAGAAAAATGCACTGTATAAAGGAGGGTACCTTCTTAGGCACAGCTGTTAGCTAATTAGTTGAGCAAATGAGGCAATTTATCCTGGAGAGCTGGCTTTCACAAATGGGCAGAGAAAGCGATTGCCCACTTGCTGTTCATCAGGGGCACCAGGAAGGACTCTATTCCATAAAGTGTCAGCTAGTGAATGGCTGGCATTTTTGATTTACAATCCAATCACCTGGCTTAAAATATGATTTCCTGTTTCTGCAGAATTACCCCTGCGTTAGGCTTGTGCTTGTCTGCGGTCATGCATACTTTCAGGATGCCTGTGTTTGCAGGCTCTTCTTCAGAAATGAGAGACTTAAGGAGCACACAGGAATATACACGGGGCATACTCAAGTCTGGGAAATGGTAAAAGGAGAAGGTGACCAACTTCTCAGTTTGGACAAGGGCCACTGGCTATCCATTCATTCATCCCATAAATAATTGGTGAGCACCAGAGAGTTTTATTAGTTTTTGTATCTATTTTTGAGCAATATTTTTACATGGGCCAGGTGTAAATTCCCACAGTTAATATAAATGTTTCTCAGGGCAAGGACACCAGGACTATTGTCGGGGAGCAGAGAGTGACAAACTAAAGTGGTTCAGCAGTTCGAATGAGGGCCTGAGAAACAAGTTGGTTAGCCAGTTCTCCTCTTGCTGGGCCCTCCCCAATGTTCTTTTTTTCCCCTTACCTTGGCTCAAACTTGCTTTCAGAGGCTATAGAGTTTATATCACAGGTGTCTGTGTGTGGTGTGTGTGTGTGTGTGTGTGTGCATGTGTAAGGCTGTTTCATATGCAATTTGTTCATTCACTCATTGGACAGATATTCTAGAACAACTGCTATGTTCAGGCACTCGATTAGGGAATGAGATCTGGTGGCTCCCTAAGAACACAGATGTAAGCAGAGAATCACACATGGGAAATGTCCTGCAAAATGGACATCTGGTGGCTGTGTGAAAACCAAGGGGAAAGGCAGTGGGAAGGCAGTGGGAGGGCAAAAGATGTTGTCACCAAGGAAGAAATTAAATTATTCAGGAATTTTCAGGTTGCTTATTGATTTGGAAGATTTTTCCCCCCTAGGGACAAGGGACTTAGTGAAAGGATTTTAAGCTGGAGAACAACATCCTATCTGGATTTTAAAAGAACATTTTGGGTTCAGTGTTGAAGGTGAGCTGGAGGAGGTGGGAGGGGCTTCTGGTGCTCTAAGTGGCCAGTACAGGACTTCAGGCAGGGTGATGTTGGCATGGTCTAGCACCATGGTGGTGAGGTTGGAAAGGAGTGGGTTGAAGAGAAGCAGGCAGGTATAAGTTCAAGATTGAGGCTTTCCTGGAGGTGTTGGTCATGAGGAAGAGGGAGTAAGAAATCCTTCCAGGTTTCCACCTTCAGCAACTGAGCAGATGGAGATAGTACAATTTACCACTGCAGGGGACAATGAAGAAGCAGATTAAGGAAGAGTTCATGAGTGCATTTGTCCCTAAGTGGAGTTCAAAGTACCAATGGGATCTAAGTCCCACTGAAGGAAATGGATTATTCTACTGGTTTCATCATGCCACGTATTTGAAAGCCTCCCCCCTCTCCTACTGTTTCAACTCTTATCTTTTAAGATTAACCATTATCTGGCTATAATCTGTTTACATGTACTCCTTTGATTTGGTCTGGCAGCTTTTAACCATTTTTTTTTGGGTGGGGACACAGATCTCTAAGAATCTTACGAAAACTGTAAGCCTACTCCCTAGAAAAATGCACATACAAAGATACACATAAAATTTTGCTTACAATGACAGTGGGTTCAGAGGTGAGCTTAAGTCACTTCCTTTTACTGGGCTTGCAGGTATATGGATCAAGTTTATCCTGGGCCATTCTGCCTTGCACTTGGAACTGTGGTGCTATGTCCAGTGTTCCCTTTCATTCTCAGAACTTCTCCTATTTGGATGATAAATTATGTAGTGACTTTCATCAGGAATTACATGCCCTCTAATCCCATGCAAACTTTCTGGGGATGCATGGGTCCACTTCAGGACCCCAGTCTCTTCAGCCTGTCAGCCACTGCCACAGTGCCTTTGCTCAAGATGATTCTTTTATCAGTAATGCCGCTCTCAATCATTCCCACCTGTCCAAATCCTAATTCCTCCATAAAATCAATGCAAACTCCTTCTGAAAAGCACTTGCCTCAAATGTTTTATCTCTTCTGCATCCCCATCTCCTTTTTCTGAATTCCCCCATATGGTCATTCATTTGTTTATTCAAACACGGTATTGCCTTATATGGTTGATTAATCATTACATGGGTCAGTTTTATTTCCCCAGTTATATAACGGCAGTGTGATGAAGAGATCATTTATCAGCTGCACAAGCTTGCATAAATTACATAATCTCTCTGAAACTTCATTTCCCCATTTGTGAATTAGGTGTAATACCTATTCTGTAGGGTTGTTGAGAGAATTATAAGAAAACGTACAGCACCAGTCATAGAAATGATTCATATTATTGATGGTCAACGTCATTTATATTGCCCTCCTTCCTTATCCCCCCAGAGATCCTATCACAATGCCGAGTACTAGTTAGTGAATAGTAATGTGCAGAGGAGGAGGCTGAAGGTCTTGTCTGTGGTTACTGATGAAACTAGAAGCAGTGGCTTTGGCGCGGTAGCTAGGAAGCCAAATATATTCCCAGAGATTATTGGTGATGATCATTTTTTTCCCTTTAAAAAAATTGTCAACTGATTTTTGACCTCCTGTTTTTTGTTTACCTTATTAATATAAATCAAGGACGTTTCGTATTGTCACAACAAGGTAAGATGTTCTCATATAACTACAGAAAAGTGTATGATTTCTCATCTTAGGAATATCATGGTTACCGTGAGTCTTTTCTTCCTTTTGATTTCATTGAAACATTCGATGGCCTGAGCAAGTTCACACATACTCCACCTGCCAGTGGTGCAAATCATTCTCCCACATTCTCTGCCTTTCTCTGTGAAGGCAGTACTTTTTTGTAGCTCTTCACAAAGTCCAGTTTCTCTTCGATTTTGCTTAAGAGGAGTGCAGATGTCTCCTTCTTTCCATTTCTTCTCTCCATTCCTTTCTTTTTTTCTACAGGAGAAAGTAATCTAAATATTCCACTGATTCCTTGTTTGTTTTCTCCCTTTGGTGTATTTTGCTGGCTGGGAAGTCCTTGTTTTAACTTCAGTGCCCTTCCCTCTACAGCTCCTGGCAGGTGAACAGTCTAGGATAATGCACGGAGCTCTAATCTCAGCTTTGTAACTATGCTTAAACCTTGGGAGAAGAAAGGACTGTTTTTATGCTAGTTTTATTTCAAAACAAACTCAATTACCATGTATTAGACAAATCAATTTCTCAAGTTCAAGTTGATGCAACTGAACCGTGCTCTGGAGAAACGTATATGTTTGTTCAACTTCACTATGTTCTGGTAGGAACCTCAAACACTGCCAACCAGGCAGCCTGTTCCACCTAGCGTTCCCTGTGCCTGTTGGTTACACAGGAACGTGTGTGCCCTCCTAAAGTTTCCTCTGAACTCTTAGGAGACCTGGAGCTTTGGATACATGTCATGCTTAGTTCAGAGTATTCAGAAACAGTTTGACTCCAGCTTTAGGTCACTTATTGATCTGCTTTTTAATCACTTTGGTGACAGCTTGTCTTTTCAATGAGAGCTGCAAATAAAGACAATTTTACTTCTTCCTTTATAATTCTGATACCTTTTTTTCCTTCCTTCCTCCCTCCCTCTCTCTTTTTCTCTCGTTTCTCTCTTTTTCCTCTCCCTCTCTCACACACTCTCTCTTTCTTTCTTTCTTTTTACCTGATTGCTCTAGCTAGGATTTCTAGTAAGAGTGGGCACCCTTCTCTTGTTTCTGATCTTAAAGAAAAAGCTTTCAATCTTTCATTATTGAGTAGAATGTTAGATGTGGGCTTGTATATGGTCTTTATCATGTTGAGATATATTCCTTCCTTGCCTAATTTGTTAAGTTATTATTATAAATGGATGTTGAATTTTGTCAAGTGCTTTTTCTATGTCTATTGAGACTATTATATGATTCTTTTCCTTATTCTATTAACATAAAGTATCACATTGATTCATTTGAACTATCCTTGCATCCAAGGGATAAATCCCATTTGGATCATGTGAATGATCCTTTTAATGTGCTGCTGAATTTGGTCTGCTAGTATTTCATTGAGAATTTTTCACCTATATTTATCAGAGATATTGGCCTGCAGTTTTCTTTTCTCATAGTTTCCTTTTCTGGATTTGGTTTCAGGATAATACTGGCCATAAAATGAATTTAGGAGTGTTCCACCTCTTCAGTTTTTTGGAAGAGTTTGAGAAATATTGGTAGCAGTTCTTGAAATGCTTGGGGAAATTCACCAGGGAAGCCATCTGCTGCTGGGCTCTTCTTTGTTTAGAGATTTTTGATTCACTGTCCTTACTAGTTATCAGTCTGTTCAGATTTTCTGTTTGTTTCTGTTTTGGTCTTGGTAAGTTGTATGTTTCTAAGAACTTCTCTGCTTCAAGCTTGTCCAGTTTGTTAGTGCATAGTTGTTCATTGAAGCCTCTTATGATCCTTTGAATTTCTGTGATATCAGTTGTAATATTTCCTTTTCGTTTATAATTTTATTGATTTGGGTTTTTACTTCTTTCCGCCCACTTAGTCTAAGGGTTTGCTACTTTTTTATCTTTTCAAAAATTGAACTCTCTGGTTAATTTTTTGTGCTGTTTTTCTTTGCTCCATTTCATTTATTTCTGCTCTGATCTTTATTATTTCCTTTCTTCTGCTAACTTTAGGTTCAGTTTCTTCTTATTTTTCTAGTTCCTTAAGGCATAGAGTTAGGTTGTTTATTTGGAACCTTTATTTGCTTCTTAATATAGACATTTATTGCTATGTACTTCTCTTTTAGATCTGCTTTTGCTCTATCCCATACATTCTGGTGTATTGTGTTTCCATCCTCATTTGTCTCAAGAAAGTTTTTATTTCCCCTTTAATTTCTTTGATCCATTGGTTGTTCAGAAGAGTGTTGTTTAATTTCTATGTATTAGTGGCTTTTGCAGTTTTCCTTGCATTGATTTCTAGTTTCACACGATTGTAGTCAGAGAAGATACCTCGTATAATTTCAGTCTTCCTGAATTCGCTAAGACTTGCTTTGTGGCCTAACATTGGGTCTGTGCTAGAAAATGTTCCATGTACACTTGAGAAGAATGTTCTATATATGTCTGTTAGGTCCCTTTCATCTATAATGTTGTTCAAGTCACTGTTTATTTTTTTATTTTATTTTATTTTATTTTGCAATTTTATTTTTATTTGTGCAGACATCTTAACTCTCCCAGGCCCATTATATTTTCACATAATTTTTTTAAATGTTTTTTTATTATATTATGTTAGTCACCATATAGTACATCCCTGGTTTTTGATGTAAAGTTCGATGATTCATTAGTTGCGTATAACACCCAGTGCACCATGCAATACGTGCCCTCCTTACTACCCATCACTGGTCTATCCCATTCCCCCACTCCCCTCCCCTCTGAGGCCCTCAGTTTGTTTCTCATAGTCCATAGTCTCTCATGTTTCATTCCCCCTTCTGATTACCCCCCCTTCCTTTATCCCTTTCTTCCCCTACCGATCTTCCTAGTTCTTATGTTCCATAGATGAGAGAAATCATATGATAATTGTCTTTCTCTGCTTCAAGTCACTGTTTATTGATTCTCTGTCTGGATGATCTATCCATTGCTGAGAGTGGGGTATTTAAGTTCCCAACTACAAAATTACTGGTTATTTCTCTTTTTAGTTCTATTACTTTTTGCTTTATATATTTAGGCATGCTGTGTAGAGTGCATGAATATTTATGATTATTGTATCAGCTCAATGTATTGACCCCTATATATCATTATAAAATTACCTTCTGTGTCTCTTTTTAATATTTCTAGTTTTGAGCCTATTTTGTCTGATATAAGTATAGCTACCCTGCTTTTTTTTTTTTTTTTTTGGTTATTATTTCATGAAATGTCTTGCATCTCTTCCCTCTCAGTCTATATGTGTCTTTAAGGCTAAAGGAGTCTTGTAAATAGCATATTGTTGGATCTCGGTTGTTTTAAATCTCTTCAGCCATTCTATGCCTTTGGATTAGAAAATTTGAGACATGACTTTTTCTTCTCTAATAACACCAAAAGACATTTATGAGTGCTTAGCATTTTCAGACACACAATCAAAGTTATTTGAGTTAACTTTATCTGTATTAAGTCTTTTAATCTTTAGAGCAAACCTGCGAAGGAGGTACTACTTGTGTCTATTCTGTACTCAAGGAAAGTCAGTCAAAGGGAGGCAACCATCTTGCCCAAACGAGTGACAAGACCTGGACTTCACCATTTAGTGTGGCTTCAGAGCCTATTCTTCTTCATCTCATAGTCCACCTCCTGTCTCACTCTCCATCTTGTCTCTCATTTATTACTTATAATCGCCTCTACGGACACCCCATCTGTACTTTGCCTTCAGTCTGCCCTCCCCAGTAGTATTCCACATCCAGTGGAAAGAATCTGCCCTGTCCCTTCAGACCTCAGTTATCTGAAACTGATCTGAGTTGTTACTCTAGGATAATGGAGCTAAGAACACATGAGAGGAAATTAGCAGTAAGATAATTGAAGGAAGGACTTTGAGAGAGAAAGTATTAATATATTCAGTTATTTGTTACTCACTAATGTCATTGAACTTTACTGGGAATAAACACTGTCCTACCCAGGTGTGAGAGGAGGATACAAAATGAATCACAAGGTCCCAGCCCTCTGGGAGCATAGGCTCCAATAGGAACAATCAGGCAAAGAGAGTTATGTTTTGCAATGATAATGGTTGAAGATATTTAGGGGAGACAGATCATTTGTAATTAGCAAGAAGACATTGGGGAATGTTTGGGGGAATTAGAGTTTGAATCAAATCTATTGCTACACATCTGCAGTCATCCACATCTCAGTGATGTCTGGGCAGGGAAGTATAAATAAGAGCACAGGTCCCAGTTCTTTTGCTCATTGTCCCCAGAACACTCCCAAGATGCTGTGGACTGCCCAGTCCTGCACAGAGCACCTTCTCCAAATGTGGCGGGTGACATCCCAACTTGAGATGTCCAAAAAGATTAGGACAAAAACTTCTACACCTAGACATTTAAAAAACAGGATAACTTTGTAAGTGCCATTTGAATCAGACTCTGAAATGTCTGTAAAAGTTGAGGAAAAATTTTAAATAATGTTTTTTCATATTTCCTGAAAATTCCCAAGAACATGGTATTTATCATTACAATCTAAGGGATTGTGACTATGGGGTTAGTCACAATTTTGAGGGCACTTAAAAAATAATACTTAACACTGGGAGGCAAAAAAAGTCACTGAAAAAATACAATTAAAGTTAAAAAGGGAACTTATCTGATCTGATTTTCAAGAGCACTATTGAGAATTTTGAATACTTCTTAAAATTTTTTGCAGATTTTGGAAAACTTTGCCTTTTAAATTTACTTCCCACATCAAAAAAACCCCATATTTTGGTTGCTTTGAGCAATAGTTATTCTAGAAGATTGAAAAATGCCTTTTCAAAATATCTGATCAAGTTTCTGAGGGTCTCTGAGATTACTCAGAGGTGGTGGTCCTTGTGACTTATTGGATTTTCCCCTTTTGATATTTACATATGACTCCATTGGGCTGAAAGGTTATTTTGCCCTGGCCTCAAGGTCATGCATGGAGAGAGCTGCTTTTCCTGGGCTTTCCTCTTCATGGGAACATATGATCCAAACATGCAGCTTCCTTTGCTTAGCTTTACTACCTTGGCTCCATTTTATATCATGCTTGGTTTGTGATTTCAAGTGCAATCCCGACTCTGTTTTCTGTTCAATCCCTTAGAAAGTGGAGCAAATCACTTATCCTTTCTTGGCCTTTGTCCCAGCTCTAAAACTTTCTTTTAGATAAGGGGGATATACAGTCTGAGTTATTAATTTTGTTCCTTTTGAACAGCCCAGGGGGCAGTATCTGAGGATTTATGAGCACTCCGGTCAGAGGCATGGGAATGGAAACTTCTTTTTAAGAGCACAAGCTGCCATACCATGGACAGAGCTCATAATATTTTTATTTAAAAATTAGAAAGATGTTTCCATTTGGAACAGATAATTATTGTACAGAAAATTAAAGATGGTAAGAAATTATCAGAAGCTATCCATTTTGATGACCTTAGCAACATGTATTGACATGTTCACCAGTGGTTAGAACTTTTTATCTTTCACTTGTCTTTAGAGAGTACAGTAGGAATGCCATGGGCACTGGGATTCAAGTGGCTGATTTGCAACAATCAGAAATACCTTTTCTTGATTTTAAAAACATAGTATTTATTAGCCTTTACTACATTTTCTTTCTTTTTCTTTCTTTCTTCTCTTTTCTTCTCTTCTCTCCTTGGTTGTGGTGAAATGATTACTAAAATAAGAAACATGAATCTATAAAACAAATTGGACCTTTTGCCCTTCTTGCCTCTGAGCAAGAAGTAACAGCATTGAGTCGTTTATTAATAGAAGCAAACTGAAATGGATTAGAATTTCATAATAATAAAAATAGGTTTCTTAGCAAGGTATTTAACAAGAAAATAAACTAGAGGTAGGTAGATTCTGTATTAGGAATATCTGAAAACTTTTTGGGTAGGAAGCAATCTTTGACTTGTTTTAAGGATGTGGCTTATCTTTCTGATTAATTGTCATTGATTACTTTGCTGTTTTCCTAAGTATTAATGAGAAAGACAAGGAATTAATTACAAAGATATTTGTGCAACTTATGTCAAAGACTGAAGAAATAATGCAAGCAAAATATTATTTGCCTTTGAAGTTACCTGAGTTTTGGGAAGAAAAGCTGATAAGGCAGAGTGTGCTACAGGATGCATTTCTTTGAGTCCTATGTTACATGCACTGACAGAAATGGATGTGGTATCCTGAGGGAAAGAATTTATTTGTCACCGGAAAAATGGCCAGACCAAAATAAAAAAAGAGAAAGATGGATTTTTGTTTATTCATTTCTTCCCCCCAGGCAAGTTAGTGTAACAGACTCAGACTGCAAAAGTAGAGAAGGTCTATCTGGAAGGCAATTTCCCAAAGTTTTCACCACAGGTTGCTGTCAAGAGAGACCTTAAAAGGTATTTTTTCATTTTTATCTTAATCTATTCAACACAGATGATGTGGTGTGTTTTCCCGTCATGACACAGAGACCCCCTGTTTTCCTCCCCTGCCCTGCTGCATTGACATGGAGGGCCAGCAGGGATTTGGTCCATGCTGCAGGTCCTCCAGAGTAGCCCTGTGCCTGGTGCCTGAATGCCCAGGCTCTCCTTCCTCCATCTTTCCTCTTCCTTCTCTTTCTTTCAACAAATATTTATGGGCATCTAGTAACTGCTGCACATTTTCACATGTTAGGTCAGCAAAAGCTGACCTCCAAAAGCTGATGGCTTCCAAAAATTCTAGTCTAGAAGGAGTCAAGATGAAGGATCAAAGAAGCAATTATAGTGCAGCATGATAAGGACAAAATAGGCAAGACTGCGAAAGAAGAGTAGAGAACACTGTGGGGACCATCCAAAGGGGAGCCTACAGCAGGGATGGAGGGGGTGGATGTCAGACAAAAAGCCTCAGGGAAGGAGTGCTGTCTTAAGCTGAGACCATGCTGGCTCAGCTTATGAGGCATTGGATGCTTCAGGACTGAGCAATCAGGAACAAGGTAGTGAGTTCACCCAGTGTGTAGTTTGATCATAGGGGACCTCTATAGCTTAGGAAGAGAGAAAAGACATCACATTTACCTGGTTAAACCCGAAAGTGTTAATTTAGCAAACTTAAGAGAAACTGCACAGGTTAGCCAGTCTTTATGGTAAGAGACAGGCAAAGAGGGAGAGAAGATAAGCAGACAGGTGGAATGGTTTATATTGTTTTAACCATAAGAACATATTCCTCTATGAATTGCATTCCTTTTCTCTGAAGTTCCCAACACTTACTCCCTTCTCCCTAGTTCAGGATGATAGATGTACCTCATTTTGCCTGATTTTGGAATTTCCAAGTCTGTGTGGATTCCCCTTGTACATACACTTCTCAATTTGATTTTTCCTGTTAATCCGTTTCACGTCAATTTGATTCTTAGTCCAACTAGAAGGACCTTTGAGGGGACAGGAATTCCTGCTCCCCAACACTTGCTTATTAAGCCTGCCACTTACCAACCTGAAGTAGTCAGTCTTTTTTCTCCAGTCTCTCCCTGCCCTGTGTGTACAGAGGCTAGTTTGTGAGCTAACAGAATCAAAACTTACAGGTGACCAGTTCTGAGACTCTTTAGCTTTCATTGTCCAGGTAAATGGTAGTTACCACCATACCTTAGAGTTCTCTCCCTAAAATTGAGGGGAGCTAACAGGGTGAGCCTTATGCTTCCAGCTAAACTACCAACTATAATACCCATGCTTTTCTGAGTTTGGGAAGGCATTATCAACACACTTTCTATTCTCCAAATCTAATAATATGAGGGGATAAAAAAAATTCTAAGAACTTTCTTGAAGTGAAGTGCACTTGAAGGATATGGAGGCTCTGTTTGCCCTTAGTGATTAAGCCCATGACCTGATGACACGAAATGCTGTAAATGGCATGCACAGGGAGCCTTAACCTGTTTGTACCAGATTTGGTAGAGACCAGGAGGTTTGGGGGGACCAGTGGGAAACTAGTGTTCAGGAGCCTGTGGCAGGAAGAATTACCAAAAATAAGGCCATGCCTGTGGGCAAGAAGATGCTTGCTGGTTGTCATATTCTCTAGATGGGTCTATAAATAAGTGAGAAGAGAGAACTGATGCACATAGATGGGGCTTACTGATTAGAAGTTGATGGATGATCTACTCATGGAGCACCTTGACGAAGGTGCTTGCGGGCATGGTTTGGTTCAAACATGCTTGCTTCCTGAATTTCTGTCATGATTCCTATTTCTTAATTCTGTTCTTACTGATGGAGATGATGAAATAATACATAAATAAACATAATTTGTTTATATACTTTTTCACATGTTAGAGAAAACATCCTTTATCAGACCTCGTGTCCCGATGTTTGATGCATGAACTAGGGTGACTTCAGTGTTGTGTGACCCTCTCCCCAAGGAGCAGTGTGACCACGAGCCTTTCCTGGGGATATTTTCTAAGGCAAGTGCCCTAGGAGCCTGGCTGAGATGTGAAGGGATGGCGTTGAGTCTAACATTCTCAAACCACGCGCTTAGGCTGCGGTTAGCTTTCTTCCCAAACATATTATGTTTCCTTGCATCCTTTCTGAAAAAGCTCATTGGTTTTCCCCTGGGCTGTTGGCAAAGCAAAAGTTAAAAGTGTCTTCGGCAGCCTCAGGCCCTCCAGCTGCCAGCAATTACTCTCCCTCAGGAACCGCCTGCTGACTTAATAAGCTAAATGCAGGGAGCAGCGGCCTCTCTGGTAGGTAGGATGCTAACCTGGGGAGGGGCAGGCAGATGCTTGGGAGAGAGGTGTGAGCCCCAGCAGCTCCTGCACTATGCCAAGCTGCAGACAGCTCAGCCCCCAGACACACACCTCACTTTGAGACTGAATTCTGTATTTCCAGTCAGACCCCAGATCTGAAAAGGACACACAGGGACAACTGAAAATAGGTCCTTTGGTTAAAAGAGGAAAGATGCTTTGCTGGCCTGTGTACCTGTTTCTCATCTTAGTAAGTGGTAAACAAATATTTCTGACCTTCTGCTATAATAGGACCAGCACTACTGTGTAGAGCCCAGGTTTTCCAAAACCCCTAGAATGCACCTCCTTCCCAGGATACAGGGGTGGTTATGGTGCCCAAAGAAATGTTCCCATCTCTCTAACGGAGTAGAAATGTGCGGGATAAAGTTTTGAAGTTTCACCCAATGTATTTTCCCTGCCTCGGTCATTTGTTCCATGTCCTGCTTGTAGATCTTCTGTTCTATGAAGGCTGGGATTCAGGTTTAAGGTTTATTACACCAGAAAGGAAGGGTTGATGATGAGTTTTGCATTTCAATCTCATCTCTTGAATTTCAAATTAGACTTTAAAAATTCCATTATGAGATAATAGCATTCATTTAAGTAAATTAAAACGTTTTTGTTTTTGTTTCTTTTTTGAACTCCCTAAACCAGTTTTACAAAAGAACCATGAAAGTATTCCAGCTGAGAAATTAAGAATAAATGATGGTATTAGAATAACACAATTTTGCAACCTAATGCATGAACAGATCTAGGTAATGACCATCACTGACTGTTAAGTTCATGAAAAGAGAGAGGATCAGATATGATGTCCCTCCTGAGGGAAGAAAGCTCCACCACTTAAAGCATGTTTTTGGGGAAACAGCAAGACAAACAACTGAATTTGATGAAGACTGTAGGTCCAACTTCCAATTTATAGGAAATAGGAGAGAGGATCAAGTTTAACTCTACTTGGGGGTGGGGGTGCAATCAGCAAAATACAGACTGTGGGATTATCTACAAATCCACAATCTGGTTTCTCCGAGAGACAAATAGCAAGCAAAAAAGACAGATGGAGAGAGAAATTTTAGATAAAAGAAACTTAACAGGCACGACCAATTGCAAAGTGAAGGTATAAATTGGATTCTAATTCTAAATAAACTATAAAATATATTTATGAGAAAAATTAGATATTCAAACAATGGCTATTTGATATTAAGAAATAATGGTCACTTTTGTTTTTTTGGTGTGCTAGTTTTATTGTGGTAATCTTAAAAATAAGTTATCTTTAAAAAATATAAGTTATCTTTAAAAAATAAAAAATAAGTTATCTTTATTTATTTTTTTTAAAGATTTTATTTATTTATTCGACAGAGAGACAGCCAGCAAGAGAGGGAACACAAGCAGGGGGAGTGGGAGAGGAAGAAGCAGGCTCCTAGCGGAGGAGCCTGACGTGGGGCTCGATCCCAGAACGCCGGGATCACGCCCTGAGCCGAAGGCAGACGCTCAACCGCTGTGCCACCCAGGCGCCCCAAAATAAGTTATCTTTAAAAAAAAATTTTGGTGTGCTAGTTTTATTGTGGTAATGTTAAAAATAAGTTATCTTTAAAAAATATAAAATGCATACTGAAAACCTTACAGGTAAAATTATAGCATGCATGGGATTTGCTTCAAAATAATATGGGAGAGGAAAGTGGATGAGGGTGTATTTGAACCAAGATTGACTGAGTTCATTATTGCAGCTAGGCGATAGGTACATGGGGAGTTGGTTATTATACTATTCTGTTTACTTTTGTATATCTCTGAGATTCAAAAAAATCTTTAAAAAAAAGAAGTCGGTGATAAAATAAAACATAGACTGATTACACTTATTACAATGATGAAGCAATTTTCCATTCTAATGTTCAAGAAGAATCCCTATTTCAGGCTCCTTCGTGGGCTGTCGCAATTAGACACTTGATGTTCTTTTGCTTGAAAGAATATTACTCATTCCAAAATGCTGGAAGGTTTTGTTCATTTAAAAGATACACCAGGGTCATCCCCAGACTGCTAGTGAGTACCTCCCTAGAGTACAAGAGTGCTGCTCTGCTTCTACAAAGGGAATCAGTAAACTAGATGGTTTCTTGTACAGAAAGTGGAAATTTCAAGATTTGATACCAGCACCAACAGCCCCAGCCCACAATATGTACAAAACTCTAAGGCAGCTCACAATATCGTAATGTGGCCTGGATTGCTTGTACCTATCTCAATACCAAAAAAATAATCAATTCTTAATGAGTTTATTAAACAGCACAAAGAAAAACTTGCAACTTCAAAAACGAGGGATAGAATTAAGTAGTCTGCAATGACAGCTGGACAGTATGCTCAGCTATTAAAATTAATCATTGTTAATGTTCATTGAATTACACTAAGGTACACTTCATATAGCTTTCTTTATTTAGCACACCCAAGGATGTGTGTTAATGCTAATTAAAGCATTGGTTACTTAGTTTATTTAACATTTAATTATTAGAGATTATTAAAGCATTACTGCTTGTTTGCTCATACAATGCTTACAGAATTTTTAAGTAATTGAATTGAAAGTGATTTCTTTGGGATAAATTCTAAGCATGATAGACAAAATAAGTTTAAAAAGAATTCTCCAGAGAGTTCCTTTCACCCTATAGGTATTTTAAAGATTTTCAAAGCATAGGATAGAAGGTGCTTTATAGCTTTCACTGTGTTTGTTATTTGTAGTAAGTTGGTGGCTTGCCTTTGCTGTTCTAAGGCAAGAAACTGAATATCCTTCAAGAGGCTTTCTTGATAGCATTGGATAGTCAGAAAGTTGGTGCAGCTTTGAGTCTATAATGATGCCATCATTTTTTCAGGGCAACCATGATGTTGACAGTTTGAGGCTATTATATATTGAGCCAAATTTGATAGCATTTTGTAAAGTACTTTCTTTGTGCTCAGTCTCAGGCGGACCCAGTGCGGGAAGCATATGCATGGCTCCTGTCCTCTCTCTGCTCCTGGGCAGCTACATATGTGAGAATGAACAACAGGTCCGTAGAGAATCCAGTGCTGACATGGACTGACTACAGGATAATCACTATAGGAGGTCAGGAAAAGGAGACATCTATGCAGTCTCGGGTCATCAGGGAAGATTTCATGAAGGAGGCAGGATTTGGCATCTGAGAGGATGCGCTATATTTACGTAGGCAGAGAGTACAAGAGAGGGCCTTTCCAGCACTGAGGGCAAAAAGCAGGATATGTTTTTTTTGTCAGCTCCGTATGACTCAACATTTCCCCAGACCCCACCAGGCTATAGGTACCCATGGAGTCTCCATAGTATCAATAATCTAAATTTTGCTAGTTTGTCCCCCGTCTTGCTAGGCACAGGTCCTCAGCTCATCCTCTTTTCTGGGAGTCCTCAGCTGTTCCACATGTGCTTTGGAATGAGTCCCTTTAAAGTCTCCCATCCAGTCCTCTGAGTTGATGTTTGCTGTGTGTAAGCTGTCCCTAAGGAGCTGCCCCAATTCTGGTTCCCTCAATGGGAGTAGCTCTTCCTCCTCAACGGTCCGATGGCTGAAGGATGGCAATGGCTTTAAAGAAGGTGACAGTATCCCTTTCAGGTGACTCACGGCCCCACAACTTCTATTGCCCAAAGAATCTTTAAATATATTCCCTTGAGATTGAATACGGAATTAGGAAAATACTGATATAGAGCCCTGGTCAATTTTCTAGGCCTAATAAATTTATATAATGATGTATCTAAGTAGGAAAAGAACAAGCTGACCCACAGCTTGTAGGGAAAATACCTGGTTGAACCCTGTGATAGTACCCCTTTAAGGACTATTAAAGAGCTCCATTTAAGACTGTTTTTGTAGTTAATACCTCTCTTTGCAAGCATAGTAAGAATAACGAGAGCATTGGTGCTGATATTCAGCCAGCGCAGACATATGGGCTGGTAAAATGTCCAAATACTGTTCTATCTGTTGGGAATTGATCTCTGCCTTGATTCCATAAGTGACCCCTCACTTTTTGTCCTCCAACCCCTCTATGCATGGGACCCACCTCCAACTCCCCGGATCCAATGCGAGTCATGGGGGTTGTGGTCCAGGACTTTGATACTCGGGCTGGAATTGGGCTTCCGTGTTGGTGCCCACACCAAACTGGTGGTAAATTTGTTGGGGTTTTTTTGTTTTTAGTTTTCCTAATTCAATACTTTTTTAAAATTGTGGTAAAATGTACAAACATAAAATTGACCATTTTAATCATTTTTGAGTATACAGTTAAGTGGCATTGAATACATTGACATTGTGCCAAAGTGCTTTTTTTTAAAAAAATTATTTATTTATTTGACAGAGGGAGAGAGAGCACAAGTGAGGGAGAGGCAGAGAGAGAGGGAGAGGGAGAAGCAGACTTTCCACTGAGCAGGGAGCCTGATGTGGGGTTCGATCCCAGGACCCTGGGATCATGACCTGAGCCAAAAGCAGACGCTTAACCATCGGAGCCACCTGGGCTCCCCCTCAAAGTGCTTTCAACACACAGTCTCATTAAATATTCATGACAACTTTTAAAATCTTTATCCCAAGCCATCTAAGGAGAAAGATAAATTTAAGAATCAATTAGTGGGTTCTTCTTTCCTTTTTTTGACTTGTTTATATCTCAAATTTTTATTGAAGAATCAAGCCGTTAATTATGCTAATTAAATACTAAGTACTTTGCCTAAAGAAAATTATTTTTTTTTTAGTTGCTTCTCAAATTCAGGTTTTTCAAAGTCAGTGAATTTAGTGTATTTAGGATTAATGAGAATGTTTCCATTTTATCACCGGGTGAGGAATCTATTTGGCCGGCTGTAACCAAGGCATCTCTCTAGCAGCAGGAGGTTAACAATAGACAGGTTATCAATGGAGATTGTGAAATTGCTTTACCAGAAGACCTTTTTGAGCAGGAGGAGATACCATATGTCTCACATGATTGATTCAGTCCTTCAACCCCGTGCTTTTCAACAAAAGAGCAATCTACTTTCTTACCAGAGGGAAGCCCTGACTGATGTGGGCCCCTTGTGTGATCTGCCCCCAGGAAAGTGCTGCAGACAGTTAATACTGCATGTACACATTCAAAGGGAGGCAGAAGCACAAAAAGAAAGCAATCGTATTGACCCAAAAGGCCACTGTTTCCCACTTACGTAGGATGTAAACAACTTCCTAAAATCACAAATGTTATTTTATATATAATTTTGATGACGGTACAAAGATTTTCTGGTTGCAAATTATGCATGTTTAATTTCATTTCTTTCCCCATTTATTTTCACCCGTATTATTGATGGAGAATGTTTTCTCTTCAAGGGAAAGCCGTTTTGTTTGGGATGTCCTTGATCCCTGATCCTTGTTTGACCACAGGATGGGTCCTGCACTGGTTATTAGAAGCCCTTCATGGATGTTCCACTCACGGAAACAACTTAGATGCCACACAATCACAAGATCTGTTGCTCCAGGTAGGCAAACAAGCCAAGCATTTTGAAGAGAGTATACCTAAAACAGATTGCTATAGCCGGGACCGACAAGGAAATGATATTTGCTGCTCTAACTAAAATCAAGATGGCAGGGGAACTGTCACTTGATGTGTAGATTTAATTCTTGTATTCATGTAAATAAAGAGGTTTGTACTTTTAAAATGAACAGTTAAAAAAAATGAAATTTTATATCAGAATAGACTAAAGAGACTAATATACACCATTAAAATCTCTTTAAGTGTTCTGAATTCCCTGTATGGATCATTAATGGAAACCAGCAATGTTCTCAGGTGAATGACTTGGTGACAACATAACTTTCCAAGAGGGAAGGAGAAAATGAAAGGTGACTGATAGAATAACAGAACAACAAACCAAATTAAAAAGGAGCTTACTTTGCTATATCAGAACAACAACAAAAAAATCCCTTTAAACATCAACTTCTTTATTCAACTTGTAATCAAACTAGATTACCCTAGCCAAGACTTCACATACTTTTTTCTCTGGTATCTGGGGTTAAGAAAAAAGAGGAGCAAATATCTTTGCAGGATGAAGAAATTGGTTCAATGCTGACTAGGTTAAATGCTTTTGTTCTTTAACTGATCTAGATTCCGGGGCTTAAACGTTTATGAGTGCTTCTGTACCTGACATTGTCAGAAGAGGCTTTACAAGCACTATCTCATTTAGTCCTCTCCAAACTTTCTGAGATAGGTATGATTATGATTACAATGAGAACACCAGCACTCAGTTTAATTCACTTGCTCAAGGTCACTTAGCAAGTTCGTAGCAGAGCAGATATTAAAACTGAAGTCTGTGTGATTCCAGCATCCAGACTCTCAACACTGCATGATGCTTCTTGGGCTGGGAGTCCTGCCTCAATCAGCCCGGTCAGCTCTTCTGGGGAATCCTATCATCAATCTAATGATAACATCCTGTCATCAATCTAATGATAACATCTAATCTCAGTGTTAGTGTCCCAACATCACCAAGTCCAGACAGATGCTTAAGCATAGTCCAAAGGGGAATGACACCTACCTGTGTGCGGATAACTTTGACTTAGGCTATGGCAGAACTCTATGGGCTTGAACAACCACATCCACTTCCAACCTAGAAAGCTTTGGGATTACATCAGAATAGGAATTCACAACACCATTTTTGTGGGAGTGATAGTCTTGCCAAGATGGCGACATCATACTTCACACCAGTCCTCATTTGTCTCAGCAACTACCATTCTATCAAGTAATTACACCTTTCCTGGTCACCTGACTTCTGACTGGAGTCTCAATTCTATATTCTGGTTCTAGAAAGAACTCTTTATAACCTTCTGTATTTGAATCCATTTGTCTACTATTTCCAACTAAGCTGATCACGTATGGGTCTCAGAGAAATTTCTACAAAGTTTACCTATCCATATTTGACTGCTTTCTCCTATGGTTTGGCAACCATAACCCTACTCTCCACATGTGCCCAGTCCTTGGCCCAGCACATAAAAGGAGAGACCTGCAAGAAAATACGAAATGCTGTTATCCTGCCATCATCCATATCAGTTCTAGTACTGGGTTCACCAGAAAGGTTAGGAAGGGAAAAGAGGGTCTAGAGCCCACCACCTGAAGAAAAAAGATCAAATGTCCATAACGGGTTCCTACTTCGTGACGCCAGAATTTCTTGAGTCTGCACATCCCAGAAAATGGCACACGAGAGAGTTACTCAACCTAATACTAACCCTTTAGACTCTGGCTGTCCTCTTGCTTCAGCCACCAGGCTTGAGACACCAGCACTTACACCTAATCCACTAATTTTGCTTCTATCTCCTAAGTAGCTCCACACCCTACCATTTAACACCTGCTGTTAGCCTTTCGAAAATCTTTGTTGATTTATTAGGCATCATTTTCTTTCTGGGCTCATTTCAACATCCACATTGTGGCAGACCAGGTATCTATCTATGTTATTTCCAGTGAGGCATTCTTTATTTCAAACTTGACACCATGGAAATTCACTGTATAATTCTGCTATGGCTACCATAACAAAATACCATTCTCTGCATGGCTTAAAAAATAAACATCTATTTCTTACAGTTCTAGAGGCTGTGAAGTCCAAGATCAAGCTACCAACAAAGTAGATTCTCTTGGCTGGTAGGTGGCCACCTTCTTGCTGTGTGTTCGCATGACTTCTTTGTGCTTGCTTAAGAGAAAGAGACAGCAATCTCTTTTCCTCTTCTTGTAGGGTCACTCACCCTTTGGATTAAGACTCTACCCTTATGATCACATTTAACCTTAATTACTTCCCAAAAGCCCTGTTTCCAAATACAGTCACAGTGGGACTTAGTTTCAACATATGAATTGTGGGAGGGGGAACACAATTCAGTCCATAGCACTGACTGGGAGAGCCTCCTGCCTCTAACCCCATTGATGATCAAAAGAAGATATTTAGGGGCCCCTGGGTTGCTCAGTCGGTTAAGCATCAACCTTAGGCTCAGGTCATAATCACAGCATCCTGGGATTTAGCCGCCCATTGGGCTCTCTGCTTAGTCGGGATCCTGTTCCTCCCTCTCCCTCTGCCTGCTGCTCTGCCTACTTATGTTTGCTCTGTCAAAAAAATAAGTAAATAAATAAATAATATTTTTTTAAAAAAGAAGATATTTAGTATTTAGACAGTATTTTCTCCAATCCTGGATTTTTGTGAAAATGGAAACTTCACAGAAGGTCAAGAGAGGAAGTCAAAAGGTCTTCTCCTTGGTCAAAACAGAAAAGGAGGATAGCTTTCTATTTTACTGGGGCACACAAGTTAAAGTCACCAATATATCATGGACCTGTTCCTGCCCTCAGAAGAAGAGACCCTCACAGCCGTCCCTATACTCTTAGTGGGTTAACACCTCTACCATCTGTTGTTTGTTGTCTTTGGCAAGCCACCACTGATTGTTACCAGTTACAATTTTGAAGTGGTTGGAACTCAGAACTCTTCTCTGTTCTTTGTAAGAGCTTCTCCTCATAGGATGAAAGGGGCAGATGTGAAGTTACTTACCTTCCAAAAGATCATAGGTTCAAGTCTTGTTCTTCGGAGGAAAGGTTGAAAAATATCAAAGTGATACGACCAAATAAAGGATTTTTTTTCAATGTACTTGTACACTGAACCTTGTACTTTCTCCAATTACCATGACTGGGCAGTTGGAGTTAGGTTGTATTATTCACCATCCATCGGTATGCTTTGATTTACCTGTAGAACAAACCCAATCTTCTGTGCCTAGGGACGATTTGTGCCTACACAGTAAACAGGTAGAAAATGTTTCTAAAAAAGAGTAATCTTTTTCCTTGAGGGCAGAGACCATCTTTTATTCATCTTTGAACCTCCAATTCCCAATTCTTTGCTGAACAAGTTCTTGAATGAAGAACTTTCTAAAACTTAGTGCTTCTCTTTCCCCCTTTATTTAGCCCTTACTTACTGCGGGGAAAAGATATTATTACTACTCATTTTCTTTAACCACAAGATACTGCTTTGTTCTAAAAAAAATCCACTACTGAGAATTTTATGAATTATATTCCCAGAGGTTCAGTGTTGATATATCTTCTGGAAATTAAGCCATGTGAGGACAACAGGGAAAGAAAATTATTTCACAGTGGGTGACTAGGATGACTCCCTGTCCATTCAAATGTGCAATAACAACTTGGTCTTTGTGTGCAGTCATTTGGAATTTGATAATGAAATGTTCAAAAAACATCAAAAATGGCTCATCTTTTTGGGACAACAGCTAATATTCAGAGTTTCTTTATGGGTTAGGCTATTCAGACCAATATTAATTATGTAACAGCATCAGCTAATTGGCATATTTTCCCTAATGCCTAGGTGCATTCTCATTTAATTTTAAATTCAAAAATCTTTTCTCTTCACTCCCCTCGTCAAACCTTTAAAAATTTTTTAAAACATATTTTGCTTTTATTCCAAGTGCTTTTCACTAGGCAATAATGCTAAGGAACCCTTGGTTTCAGCAACATTATTCAGAATTTAAGTGCATAAAACTCATTGTGTCAGTTCTCACACTTCATACAGGCCTGCAGCTTCACTTTAAAAAAATGTATAGATTCACAGGAAAATGCAAAGGAAAATAGTAGGGTCTTATGCATACTTTACCTAGCCTCTTCTGATGGTAGCATCTTGTGTAACTAGAGAACACTATCAAAACGGAGATTCACTTTGGCACATCCATTGAGTTTTTTCAGACTTTATCAGTTACACATGTATGTGTGTGTGTGTGTGCGCTCGCGCATGTATACGTGTGTGTGTGTCTGTAATTTCACACATTCACGTGAGTAGCTTCAGGTAACCACCACCACAAACAAGATACGTAAATGTACCATCAGCACAAAGCCCCTCCAATTTCCTCCTTTATAGCATACTTGGCTCCTTCCCCCTCCCATTTTCAATCTCTGGCAACCACTAATGTGTTCTCGGTCTTTAAATTATGTTATTTTATACATTTCTTAAATTGTTTTTATTTTAGAGAAAGAGAGAGAGAACACGAGTGGGAAGGGAAGAGGGAGAGGGAGAATCTCAAGTAGACACCACGCTAAGTGTGGAGGCTGTCACAGGGCTTGATCTTACAACCCCAAGATCATGACCTGGACTGAAACCAAGAGTTGGACACCCAACTGACTGCATCACAGGTGCCCCTATTTAATAAATTTTATATAAATGGAGCCATACAGTGTGTATCCATTTGAGACTTTTTTTCATTCAGCATACCTTAGAGGTTCACCCAAGCTGTGTCCATCAGTAGTTTTCTTCTTTATGGTGGAGTGTATTCCATAGTATGACGATACCACAGTTTGTTTAACCATTCGTTCACCAAACGGCATCTGCTATGGATATTTCCTTTTTCTTTTCTTTTTTTTTTTTTTAAAGATTATTTATTTATTTATTTGACACAGAGAGAGAGACAGCCAGTGAGAGAGGGAACACAAGCAGGGGGAGTGGGAGAGGAAGAAGCAGGCTCCCAGCAGAGGAGCCCGATGTGGGGCTCGATCCCGGAACTCTGGGATCACACCCTGAGCCGAAGGCAGACGCCTAATGACTGCGCTACCCAGGCGCCCCCTGCTATGGATATTTCTGTGCAAATTTCTGTATGAAAGTAAGGGATATAGGCCCAAACGTATAATCGTTAGGTAATGTACGTACATTTTTAGTTGTAAAGAAACTTGAGCTTTTCCAGAGCAGCTGCCGCTCTGAGTGATCCGGTTTCTCCATATCCTTGCCAGTGTTCAGTGCTAACACTATCTTTTTTTTTTAATTTTAGCAGTTTTGATAGATAGTTAGTGGTATCTCAGTGTAGTTTTGATTTGTGTTTTACTAATGGCTCATGACGTTGAACACCTTTTCATGTCTGTTTCCCATCTGTATATCTTTTTTGGTCTTTTACCCATTTTCTAATGGATTGTTTGTTTTCCTAATTTTGAGCTTTAAAAGTTTTTTATATCTTCTAGATAATAATCTTTTTTTGGAACTGTGATTTGAAAATATTTTCTTTCAGGCTGTAATCGGTCTTTTCATCCTCTTAATAGGATCTTTTACAGAGCACAAGTTTTTAATTTTGCTGAGGTCTAATTTACCAAATTTTCCTTTTATGGATTGTACATTTTGTGTCAAGTTGAAAAATTTTTTCCTTAGTCTTCAGTCCTAAAAATTTTCTCTTATGTTATTTTCTAGAAGTTTTATAGTTTCACATTTGATTCTATGCTCCGTTTTGAGCTATTTTGCATATAAGATGTGAGATTTAGGTAAAGTTCTTTTTATATATTTTTTGCTACCTATGATGTCCTATGACTGTAGCACCACTTATTGTAAAGGCTTTTGGTCCATTGTCAAAAATCAACTGGACATATTTGCATTGATCTATTTCTGAATTCTCTCTTCTGTTCCATCAACCTATGCGTCTGACTCTTCACCATCACCGCATTGTCTTGATTGTTGTCACTATACAGGGAGACTCAACATAAAAGAGTAATTCCTGGGGCACCTGGGTATGCGTCTGACTCTTCACCATCACCGCATTGTCTTGATTGTTGTCACTATACAGGGAGACTCAACATAAAAGAGTAATTCCTGGGGCACCTGGGTGGCTCAGCCTGTTAAGCTTCTGACTCGGTTTCTGCACAGGTCATGACATTGAGCCCCGCCTTAGGTTCCATACTCAGCAGGGAGTCTGTTTGAGATTCTCTTCCTCTTCTTCTCCTTCTGCCCCTCCCCCCAAATAAAAATAAATAAATCTTTCTTTAAAATAAAAAAGAGTATTCCTTCCACTTCATTCCTCTTTTTAAAATTATTTTGGCTGTTCTAGGGCTTTTCCCTTTTCCTATACATTTATCTATATCAATAAATCACCTAGCTGATATTTTGACAGGAGTTGCATGAAATCTGTAGATCAATTTGGGAAGACTTGACATCCTCACAACATTGAGCCTTCCAATCCACATGGCATATCTTTCTAAATATTTAGGGCTTCTTTCATTTTTTTTTCATTAACATTTTATAGTTTTCAGCATACAGGTCCTGTACACATTTTTAAAAGCTTATGCCTAAGTGTTTCATTTTCTTTGAAGCAAATATAAATGGTATTGTATTTTTTATTTGTTTTCACATGTTTATTGTCATTATATAGAAATAGAACTGATTTTTGTGGGCCGATATTGTATACCATGACATTATTGAATTTATTTATTAATTGCAGGAGTTATTTTATAGATTGCTTGGGATTTTCTCTTGAGCTAATTATGTCATATACAAAAAGACAACTTATTTCCTCTTTTCCAATTTGTATGCTTTTTCTTTCTTTTCCTTGCCTTAATGCAGTGGTAGAACTTCCAGTACAATGTTGGGTAAGAGTGGTGACAGCAGACATCCTGTTTTGTTCCAGATGTTGGAGAATTCTATCTTTCACTATTAACTATGGTGTTAGTTGTAGGTTGTTTGGTGGATGTTGTTTATAAGGCTGTGGAATTTCCCTTCTATTTTTCTGAGAGTTTTTATCATGAATGCATTTTGAATTTTGTCAAATTTTTCTGTGTCAATCAATACGATCATATGATTTTTCTTACCTAGCATGTTGATATGGTGAATTACATTGATTGATTTTTGAATATTGAACCAGCCTTGCATATCTGGAATGAAACCTTCCTGATCATGGCATATCATTCTTTTTAGGCATTGTCAAATTCAACTTGCTAAAATTTTGTTAAGGACTATTGCTTCTAAGTTTATGAGAGATATTGGTCTGTAGTTTCTTCCTTCCATCTTTCCTTCTTCCCTCCCTCCCTCTCTCTTTTTTCTTCCTTCCTTCCATCCTTCCATTCTTCCTTCTTTCCTTCTCTTTCTTTCTTTCTTCTTCCTTCTTTCTTGCTCCCTTCCTTCCTCCCTCCCTCCCCTTCTCTCCTTCCCTTCCATTCCTTCCTTCCTCCCTTCCTCCCGTCTTTCTCTCTCCCTCTTTCTTCTACCACTGGCAGTGGTTCTGGGCTACAGGACAGTCTGGCACCAAGTCCGGAGGGCATATGGTAGAACAAAGGGAAACTCACCAAGTAGTTGGTCCTCCTAGCCGAGCTGTCCTCTTTCCAGCTTTCAGAGTCTTATTGTTGCCTGTTGAATCATTTCCAGGGTTAGTTGTACTTGGAGTGAGGAGCACTGCAAAGTGAGTGGCATTTATTGTAGCCGCAACTTTACATAAGCTAGAGGGCCAAGCACCAACTCAGTCAATGGAGATTTATTGATGACACATGGTCTGTGAGGCATTGCATCTGCCAGAATAGAGATTCAAAGGTGACAGGGCAGTGCTGGGAACCACAGTTAAAGCAGAGAGGAGCTGGGAGAGGAACAAATAATGTAAAAATACTAATGACGATACCAACAGATAACATCAACTGAATGATTACTCTGTGTTAAGTACTGTGCTAGACACTTTAGTGGGATCATCTTATTTCATCCCCTAAGGTAGAGACTGTTTTAAAGTAAAGACTATCTCCATTTTATACCTAGAGGAACTGTTGTTGAAGGAGATTCGCAACTTGCCTAGAGGCACTCCCCTTAAACTCTGGATCCAGGATTCAAACCCAGACGTGGGTCCAGGACTCAGTCTCTGTCACTCCCCATGGTATCAGAAATCAATGCAGGAGTCTGCCATCCCATTGGGCAGGTGTGTGTGTGTGTGCTTGGGCAATTTACAACCTTTCTGAACCTCACCTATAAGATTCTTCACCTATACAATGGAATTAATATCAACTTCACAGTATTGTTGTGAGACTTTTTAAAAATCACAAATATGAATGGAGTTGGTAAGCAGCAATGTGGGGCAAGAGGACAGTTGGACTACGAGGATGGCACTGGAGGGGAATGGACGCAGGAGTGGACGAAGCTCCCTGCTGCTCTTGTAATAACACTCCAGCCGGTCTTGAGGGTTAACTTGCTCCAAGTTTACACACTCCCTGCTTGTTGACCTAAGGCCCTTCATCTGTAATAGAACTAACTTACTTCCTTTGAGATTTGCAGACCACTGGCCTTGGGGAACAAAGAACCACAACTTTCCCAGGCCACAGGGGTCTCCAAGTCTGTTTGAAGGCACCTCGGCTTTCTGATTAGCCCGGCAATCTTTGAGCAAAATGGTTTTCTTTTTTAAGGTCACATGAATGACTTTATTGGCCTCCCTTTGTGCATCTGTAGACCTTGCCCTCCTCTGCACTCTTGCACAACCCCTGGGTACCAAGGAACCAGACCTTCTTGCACAACCACCCCTGAGCACAAGGAACTAGCACTTCTTGCACAACCCTGAGCACTGAGATAACTCTGTAGCTGGCACCATCAAGTCTGCTCATAATCAAGAAATGTCACAGACCAGTGCATTCTCTTAACTAATTAAACCCCTTTAAAAATCTCTGGGCCAGGCAGAAATCTCTGAGTCTGCCATCTCCCCAGGTTGCTGGCTTCCTGAATAAAGCCCAAATTCCTTTCTAATCAAAACTCCTCTCTTGCGCGTTGGCCTTTTGAAAGGCAGCCCAACTTGTTAGGTAACACCTTTGGGAGGCTTGGAGGTGAGGTCTCCCAGTCCAACCACAAGGGTGGGTGTTTCTCCAGCTGCTTTCAGGGACCTTCAGTGCTGTGAGCTCAGAGACATCCTGACAGGCAGGAAGCCTGAGGCCACTGGAGGACAGGTGGTATAGGTAGCAAATGTCAGGGCAGTCTAATAGCTGCAGTAGGAAATTAACCAAGAACACTGCTTTTGCAGGGCCGGAGGGGGAATCCTCTGGGTGGCTGGGCACAGCTGGGTCCAGGTGAGGCTGAGCTTGTGGGTGGAGAGCCAGGAGCCCCAGCTAAGGGGTGGAGTCTGCAGTGAGGGGGTGAGGCAGTCAGGGGCACAATTGGGCTGGGCCTGGGGAAATACAAAGAAGCCAAAGACATGGTCATTGTGCTGGGGACAGAGTCTCCTCCTCGGTAAGACTGGACACGGATGTAAGAAGCTCAGATTGCAAATAATTACAGGGAGCTGTGGCTAGAGCTTTATTACACTTGTCCTGCTCCTGGCTGCTCTCCTGAGTCACTCTTACTTTTCATGTATTGATTGTAGGATTTTTCCGATTCTGTTGTTTTCACGTGGGTTATTTTATTTATTTTATTTTATTTTTTTGGTCTCTTCTGAAAAGAAACAAGGCTTAAATTGGATTTCGTTTGGCCCCATGCAGGTTTGAATGCTTCTTCTAGGCCCAGGGATCCTTAATCTGCCAACCTCCTCTGTCCCACTACATGAGCTCCACGCCCTTGTCTCGCCAGGGCCCTGGGGTTCCAGAAAGTTTGTTTTGTTTTGAGCAAGCAGAGCAACTTCTTTCCACTGACTTGTGATTTATCAATTGAGTAATATGAAAAATTTTGCTTCTCTGGGGCATGCTCTGCCGGAAGCTACCTGCCTGCTGTACCAGTTCATAGGAGGGTGGGGAGAGGTCACCCCTCTGTGAGTCACTCTGTCCGGAGTCCTGCAAGGGCACATTTGCTTTGTTGGGGTCTCACACCCTCCCCTCTATGCCTTATCAACTTGCAATGTCTTGTGGAGAAGAGACAGATTTTTATAGCTATATAATATAATTTATATATCTACATAATATTTATATAACCATATAATATTATAGTAGACTTTTTTTTTTAACAGAAAGGTCATCTTGTCCTTAGAGTTGAAAAGATTCTGATATTTCCTGTAAAAGCATCACATACTCCCTAGAAGTAGAAATCAAGGGCCTTAGGATGAATGTTTAATCTAGTGCATGGGACACACTGATATTAATTCCTTAACCAATATGTGTGGAGGGCCCTCTGTGTGTCAGGCACTGCTGTGGGTCCTGAGGCAATTATGCCACATTCATAATAATAAAAAAAAAAAGACTTGAATCAAGAAAGGGGTAAAATATTCCTAGAAACAAAGACTGCAAATATAGTGATTCTTCCCAGTTAACCTATAAATTTAATATAATTTCATTCTAAAAAGGAGATATGTGTGTAAAGAAGATTATAGCAGGTGAGGGCTGGGGAAGGATGGTGAGGTGGCATCAGGGAAGGGCTCAGGAGGGCCATTGCTGCTGGGATCTGAATCCAGTGAGGCACAAACATGACCCTGCTGAAGTAGGTGTTTTGGGCCCCAGACAAGACCCCTCTGTTCTCCTCTGACTTCAGCTGTAGCTGTGTGGGCAATCCCCCTGTAACCTTATCTCTTCACTTCCCTGCCTTGGGGTTCCCCCCAAAGCTGTGGGAACTCAGCCCCAGCAGGGTGTGCTATGGGGTTGTTCACAATCCTGGCTCAGAGTGGATACGAGTTGGTAGATAAATGCTTTGGCCTCCCTTCTTTTGAAGATATGGCTGTGAAGTGCATTTGTGAGGCCCTGGGCAAGATGGCCCCCGTTGCCCGTGGTAACGCATGTTCCTACACCCTTCTTGCTTGCCTCACTCTGCTCCCCAGTCCCTGACCACCTTCTAAATGAACCGTTTGCACTGGAGTCCTTACCGCAGTTTCCGTGTTCAGAGGAAGCCAAACCAAGCTATACACCAATTCTTTTGTTGCTGCTATTTTTCTCTTCTAAAGGAAATCTACCTTTAATATGCAAGACTCCTAAATTATTATTCGTACATTATTAGACAATGCTCTTTAGGGTATTTCCTCAATTATCCGCTTTTCCTCCCCATTACAATTCCTCTCCTCCTCCTTCTTCTTCTCCTTCTCCTTTTTCTCTTCTCTTCTTTTCCTACTCCTCTTCCCTTGCTTCCCCCCTCCTCCTTCTTCTTCCTCTCTCCTTCTCTTCCTCCTTCTTTTAACAATTAAACATCAAAAGATATATACTCTTATTACTAGAATCTGAGAAATCTTCCTCAGACTTTAAAAAAATAGGTTGTGGTTTATTTGAATATTTAATACCATTATGCATGCCCTTCTGGAATGTCTAAATATAACAGTAAAACATTGTCATTTATGAAAAGAAGCATAGAGAAAAAAACCCTGCCCAGATATAAGCCCTTTAATATTTACTAAATACTAAGTGCACAGAGTAGTTCTATTTCCCGGGCCAGCAAAGAGCGAGCATCGTTTTGTAGAAGGAACAGCAGCAGTAGAGGGCCAAGCCCCAGTCCAAGAGGCACAGGGATGGGCAGGCACAAGTGTGTGCAAACACAGTCTCAATTTGCAAGCTCCCGTAGAAATGGGATGATGCTCAGCAAGTCTGGGAAAAGAGCACATCTTCCTGAGCTAATCCAATGTTTCACAGCGTGTCTCGGAGGGTCTTGCTTTGTGAGAAGGGAAAGCCTTTCACATTTCCTCAGGTGCTAATGATCAAGAGGAACATTCCCAGATCAATATAAATAAGGGCATAGGTGAAGATTTTATAGCAACAGCATGTCTCTGCTGGGTAAATAATAGCTCCTGGAATATGAACACATAGACCACAATACTTTACGATGGAGTGCTTTTCTTACATTGCGATTACAACCAGAAGAAAAATACATGGGTAACAATAGGGCATTCTTGAATAACCCCTAAATATTCAGATAACTCCAAAGAAGTGATTATATTATGTATTCTTTGTTAAAAATATCCTCCTGTGATGAAAGCATCTGCTTGTTTCTGGAGCTTTGTGAAGAGCACCATGGGTTACAGTAGAAATCGGGATGTGGGTTAAAGGATGGAGCTTGGGGAGATGGGTGACATGTAGCCTCCAGTTGGACCACAGAGTGCACCCCAGATTCAGGGGAGCGAGAGCACCCCAACATGTTCCAGCAGAGTTGACTCCTCTCTTTTTTTAAAAAGCCATTATAAATAACCCGCCTCCCACAACCGTGACCGTGACAGCTGAAATGGCTGCTGCTGCGCCCAACAGGTGGCCCGTCAGAAGCAGATTTGAGGAGTGGCTGGCTGCAGGGATATCACGGAAATGCCGTGATCATTTTCAGGTTACGAGAGGTGCTGAGGCTGGCACGGAAGGCCCACCCAAGTCCAAGGCTGAGACGGGACACAACATGATCTGTGCCAGGCTAGCCCTTGACTTTGTTCCTTCGTTTCTGTTACAGGAACCTCTCCAGTAGCCATTGGACTTAGAGATGCTGGGGTAGCAGAAAACAAATGTCTGCTGGCTTGTAGAATCTTGTGAGATTTTATCATTGTCATGTTTCCCTGAGAGTTCTGGTACTTTGTAGTTATTTCTCCCATGCCCCTGGCCCAAAAGGAACAGCATAAGCAAAGATTGAAAAAAGAGAAAACCCTTTCCCTTCTTACCCCTGCCACGTGTACTTTTCACTTGGAGATACTTGTCCTGGGAGGCGCTCTGCTTTCTTTCTTTTGCTTGGTGAACTCCTGGCTTCTGAGAACATTCAGTTTGACATCGTGGCCTAAGATCATGCCCCATGTTTAGTACCAATATCCCAGAAAGTGCAAATTGGTGAAATATGCATATTCTGATTTCTCCTATCTATATGAATCTTCCCTGGGGTCTATCATAGACCCTCAGCACAGGTATTGAATGGAAATCTCTTGTGTGAATGATGCATTTAGCATCAGGAAGAAAATGTCAGTCTTGAACTGAACATTGGTGGAAGCAGGGGCAGGAGTAAATTGCGACTTTGCAAGCTGAGTATCCAGCACACATCTCTGAGCCCCTACATGGGAGGGGTGTCTGCTGAAGGATGAGTAGAGGGAATTTGTGTTGAGGTAGGTGGCTCTATCCCCATTAGCACTCCACATAGCAGTGCAGCGGAGTGAGAGGTTGGGAAGGAGGCACTTGCCCAAGGTTAGAGGTTAGAGCTCTGGGTTAGAGCCTGAGGACATCAGGTATAGGCTCTCACCTGGAAACCTTGCTATTCCCTTGCTAGACTGGTATACCACGAGACACCAGATAATTATTGGCCAGAGGGAGCCTGCTTATTTTCCTTTAATGTGCTTTTATTTATCTTTTAACTTCCCTCTCAAGGGAGAGTCATATATTTAAAAAAAAATTCTAGTAATTTCTTTGCATAAATACTATAGGGTTGGAATGAAGAACAGAGCAATTAAGTATTAGTAAAAGTGTACCAGATTATAACTAGGTATTATCTTTTCAAAATCATGTTCAGTAATATGGTTTATGTTTATCACACTTAGTTATTTTAATGAGTGCAAAACTCATCTGAGTCTCAGATAACTCTTCTACAGAAATCAAAACTATAACACTAATCTCCTTCTGCTGGCAGGACACTGGAAACCTTTGGTGAAGTGTCAAGAAGGATTATCCTTATGAGTGCTGCGAAGTGTGAAACCAATTCCATAAAATGGGAGTAAAACCACAGGAAGAAAGATAGGAAATGCAACAGAGTCTCAGTTAAAAGAGATCAAAACAAGTGAAGCCTCCTTGTTTTTGTGTTGAAGTTCCCAGAAGTTACATGGAACTGAGACAAAGCCTGTCAAATGCATTCAGAGATCTGAAATTTCACTGAAAGCTGGGCTGCCTTGGGTGATTTTTGCATAACTTAAACTTTAAAATTTCCTTTTGAGTTTTATTACCTTTTATCAAAGATTCTAGACACATGGCTAAGGTCAGCGTTTGGTTCCTTGAGACTATAGCAAAGATTACTTATCAACCAAAAACCAAACACAAGCAAACCCTGGTGACAAAAGTTTCATTGGAAAAAATTAAATTTTAAGCACAGAAGAGACTTACACTTAAAGTTCATGCAAGAAAGCAAAGTTTTAAATACAGAAAAGATCATATCCAAGCAACCAAATCTGGGCTTCAGGGACAAATAATTAAGGTATGAATTGTACCATCAGTAGGTAGAAGCCAAGTGCTATGGTACCAGCTTCTACATACTGGGCTCCATACTAGGTACTTTCATATATTAACTGGTATGGCTCTAGATTATGTCAATGTTACAGATGAGGGAAATGTAGCTCTGAGAGTGACTTGAACTGCGAGCCTAACAAACACTTTGGCTGGAATTTAAACCAAGGTCCATTTGGCTATTTTCAGTATACTGGATGAAAATGAGGGGAGACCAGGGGCCAGGAGGGGTAGGAACACTGCCATGATTGCCAACGTTTTTCTTTCTCTATCTGTGTGGTTTGCTTTCCAACCCTTCAAATCAAACCTGTATTCCATGAAGATTTGTTTGACCTTTTCCTGCATGATGAAGCATCTGCAGGGGAAGACTCTTTACCTTTCCAGACACTTGGATAAAGCTACAATGATTGATTAGAGATGGTGGTTCCATTCATTCTCTCACTGATGTCTGGGTTCAGAAGACATCCAGGTAACATTTGAACTCCATGGCAGGTCATTTGCATGGGATCACCTTTGATCCCAGAAGTAGTAGGGGACTCTCCTTCCCATGGCTATAACCATGAGGATTGATACCTACTGGTGATTAGCACCATCTTTTGTATTCTATGGAGTAAAATTTGAAAAACTAAATACAATTCTCTCCTCTGTGGTATTTGATACAGGCTATTGACCTTTTCTTAGTGCTTCAGTGAGTTTCTTTGGGCATCTGTTTGACTGCTAAGCTTCTGTCTTGGTTCTGTAGTATATAAATTCTGTGTGCTCTGTCTCAGCAGCCACACGGAGCCTGACTGATGACCAGTCCTTTCACATTGTCTTCATTTTCCCAAGGATTTGGGCTTAAAGATCCAGAGTTGACTATCCTGAATTCTTTTAAAACTATGTCTGAGGAATAGAGAACATTAAAAACTATAAGTTAGTAGGTACTCATTATGAATCTAGTTATTTTTGTATGCAGAGAGTACTTGTTGGCTAGAGGGTTCTTTTTTATTATAAATCATACTTAGATTTATTCAGCCTTTAAATGATTACAAGCTCAAATTGAAAGTGCTGGTAATTCTCTATTCCACACCTCCATGTAAAGCTGGTCTTGTCTTATTCTACAAATTAATAAGCAAATTGTAAATGAAGGCCATTCTTCATTCTACCTATCTGAAAGATTCTTGGACAAATTATCTTACATACCAAAAAAAATTACATACCATCATAAAAGGAACACAAACTAGTTTTATAGGGGGAAAAACAAAATCATTATTTCTGGTAACTTCTCCATAGAAATTATCAGGGGATAGTTTTATTTTTCCTAATGTGGTCTTAGCTCCTCCTGTCCCCCCATCCCCACTGTATTGGTTTGCCCTCCTTCTCCTTGTTCTTCATCTCCCCTCTCAGGTGTTGAATTTACTGAATTAGTCACCTTCTTCCAAGATAGAGGAGTACATTAACGGTGACATTACTTAGTACAGGGTGATTGTGGTGTTATGGCTTTTAAAGGGAAGAACATTATTATTTTTTTGTTGAAATAGTACTTTATAATTAGTGATACTTCTGTGTTAAATGGAAATATTAATGTGTTATACAATTGCACTTACAAGTTACAAATCAACAGATTTTATATTTAGTAATTCCCCACCTGTGTTTATTTGCTGTTTCTATTTAAATTTTTTTAAATTGCTAAACCACATGACATAGAGGCAATACTATACAAAAAGCAGCTGAGTAATTATGAAGGAACAATAGCTCCTTTCACATGGACTGTCTTTCTGGATTTGAGAAAAAAATAGGATTTCAATGAGAGGCCAATCAAAAAAGTGCCGTAAATAACCAATGGTATGCATATATCCTTAATTGTTTGTGTAGGTTATAATCAGAATGAAAGGAAATTTCTTGAACAAAATTGCCTCTTCTCATTAAGACTTTAAATTATGTTGGAAAATTACCTCTGATTTATTTAAAATACGAGTGAAGTTTTGCATAAATTCTGCGTGCAGCACCTCTAGCTTACTTTAGTTTCTTGTTATAAGCAAGGTCACAAGGATATTTGAAAATTATAGCTGAATACCCGCAAAATGACAACTTTTCTTCTAATGTGAATTGAGGTTGATTCTTTAATTCTTTGAATTTTTTATATGAGACAGTGTAATCTTAATTAAGATAAAAATCACAGACTCCTGAAGTCTTTATAGCCTATATGTATATTAGAGCTTAGTCCCATCCTTTCATTTTGACGCACTTGAGTCTGAAGTTAGTGGCTCATTCAAAGTATTCCAGGTAGACCGGTAGACTCAAATCCCAGCATGAAGTTTCAGGTTCCAAACTCTTTTCATCATTTGTGTATTCCATGAATGCTGAAGAGAGTTCCTTATGCACATTCTCCTTCTCAATGTTATTGTCTTGGCTCTCATTTAAGTTCTCACCATTTGTTGCTGGATATGGTTTATATTTAGTCCCTTATATTATGTGCACCATGCCAAGAGCACAATAGAAATTTGTTGATTTGTTAACAAAAATAACAAGTTTATCTTTATTCTTTCTGAAAAGATGGCTGAACTATCTTTAAGGAAACTTTCTTTAAGGAAAACTACATGGTAATGTAGCTGAATAAGTACTTAGAAAACATTTGTTGAGTTAATGAATAACTCTGTCAGTTGTTTAAAAGTTCTTTTGTGGGGTGAGAGGAAGAGTATGAAATTGTTTGCCTGTATTTTTCTACTTAAATTAATGCACCACAGTATTTACAGCTATTTTTTTAAAATGTGTATTCAATTACATCATTGCTTTCTGTAAAAACCCTCCATTGTTTCAATGGATAGAGTCTGAACATTTCAGGACGGCATAAGCAAGGACCCGTGTAATTAGGTTCCAACACACAATGTAGCAGCTTGAGACAGTGGTAAGAGCACAGACTTTGAGTAAATATTTAGAAAATCAAGGATGGATCAACATGATGTTGGGACAATGATTGAAAATAGTTATATTTTACTTATTCCTTTTGTAACTTTTTAATAAAAGGTTATTAGTAGTGATTTAGTATTCTGCGCTAATATCATATGATCTCAGACTACAGTCCGTCTTGTATTGGAGTTTGTTTTAAAAGACAGAATAATGTTGTTTGCAAACTTTTAGAAATAATAATTTTATTTTTTGAGAGTATCTCTCTCGGTAGCTGAACAAATGTTAGAATTTGTCAATTCCCTCTAAAGTTAATGTGGAAAATTTTTTTAAAAAGCAAACAACAACAACTAGAGTTAAAACAAAGAGATGAACTTGAAGCTATATCTAGATCTGGAAGAGGTTTAGTATGCATTTAAAAACAAAAACTTCATAATAAACTCTTGTCAGTGTTTGGAGGATAATCCCTGATGTTGGTGCCAGAGCTTGATCCGTGTCTTGCTCCTCTTGAGCACTTTCATCAGTGATGTGAATGGATACAGAGATGGCACAGAAGCAGAGAGGACTAGTGGCTACAAATGATGAGAGAATCAAAATCCAAAATGGTGCTGTGTGGTAACAGTAGATCAACTCTAATATCATAGATATTTCTAGTGACAAATGGAATATCTTTTTCTTAGGGCCAAAAGTTGGCAGCAAGTATAAATTTGTAGAAAGTGGTTTGTCAGTTTAGGAATTTTAGGTTATTCAAGTTAAATGTGAGCTCTTTTTATGATATGGATGCCACAAAGAGTAGTACAAGTAAACTACTGAAATACATTCATTGAAGCATGGCATCCAGATTGAGAGAAAACTAGTTTTGATCTCCCAGGTTCTGAGAGGATTTCATGTGAAGGATTTCATCTCTTCCAAGGGTGCCTTTTAAGAACAGATACAGACAAGCCGTAATGTGTTCAGAGAGCAAAAACAGAGCTGGTGAAATGGATTGGAACTGTTGCCATATAGGAAAAGGTTGAGGAGATGAAGGTGTGAGCCTGGAAAAGGGTATTTCAGAAGGGAATCTACTTGAAAAATTTGAAAGACCATCTTGAATGACATGAATTGGACTTGTTTTAAATAGCTTCAATGGAAAAACATGGGACCAATTGCTGGAAGTTGTTGTGAGACTGACTTTGGAAGAATTTCTTGGATCCTCAACTGTTTTAAGTTGGATAGGTTGCTTTGGAAAGTGTGTTTGCTCTCATTGAGGGAGTTCAGTAATATGCTGGACAACTTGATTGGGTGCTATTGAATAGTTCAGGAATTAGATATATAGTTAGGCATATAAGGCCCCTTCACAAACCATGACTACAGTTTCATGTCACTATCATCTGTAAGGTTTTAAAAAAGATTACACATATCTGTGTTCTACTCCAGCCCTATTGTATAATCAAAATTATTCTATACATCTTTTCTCTATAATTATTTCTATAATTTGATGAAGTTCCATAGGTAAATTTGCAGGGCAATCAGTTTGCTGGAGAAGAGTACAAAGGAGCATTAAAAAAAGCGTTTCACACTTTCTTTACTCTTACCATAATTCCGAAATACACACACCTATTAACTATTTTACCCCCTTTTCCCTTTCACTCGGTGATAAATATTGTGTAATCACGTGTTGACTCCAGTTCTCTCTAATAGAAGGCTATAATGATACAGACATCTAAACAAAGAGGTTTGGATTGAGAAGAAAAATATGCACCACTCAAATTTTCTAAGAGGAAGGAAAAAGGAACTGAGAAAGTTATAGATGAAGAAGGTATCTTGAGGACAAACTTCCTTTCCCTATAAAGTGTTTCCCAAAATACATGTATTAGAATAATGTGCTTAAGTAAAATAAAGCTGTGCTGATTTTCTGGGTTCTCCAAAAAAGAAAAATCTCAGAAACGAGTATTTAAAATCTTTTAAAAATCTAGTCATATCTGTGTCTCTACCACTGATAATTAGTTTTCTTGATGGTATAAAATCCGATTGGCTTTTTTATTGGATTTCCTACGTAATTCTATGTAACTGAGATATATACTATTTGATCTTTGGTCATTATTTCTTTTAGTTTAATAGTTGGGCACAATTATATTAGTACTTATTTTCTTCTGTTGATTGTGCAGGTTAACTTCAGCAGATTTCTCTAAATCTAATGGAAGATAAAAGATATTCTTTTCTCTCCTTTCATGAAGTTGCCGGTCTTCAGTTCCATCTTTACATAGATCAGATTGAACTCCATTTCTAAGGTTTTTATAGTGGAAGATGCTAAAAAAGAAACACACAGATGTATAGATAATTGAAGTGATGGTTAAGTCCCCTGACTGGGGGTATATACATATGCCCTTGCCCAAACCTGTCATTGTTTGACACCCCATTGAGCATTTCCTTTGAATCCTATGACATGTGTTGAAAAGGTCCATTAAAACAGTACTTCTAACATCATATCCATATTTCCATTACCATTAAATTGTATACTTCTTATGGGAAATGTTCTCTTTTTTACCTAGAGACATATATTACAACACAAACAGAAGAAATATACAGTAAAAAAAAACAGAAGTTCCTCTAATTTCCAGAAAAACAGAAATTGAACCTGCCTCTACAAAATCAAAGAAAAACACTCTGCTATCCTATTACACCATATTCTATGAAACAAAGTCAGATCATAAACTGTTGGACTCTTTAAAGTCTAAACTACTCAAATAGATCACCTGGAAAATCATTCTGATCTCTCTGTTTATCCACATCACTTTCCCCTTTCCAGCTTTGCTACCCCTGCCTCTGGGGCAAACCCAATATTTGTGGGTCCGAATATTGATAGTCCCCAGGAGGCATGGTGGCAGCTGGCCCCAATGAATATGTTTTAGGTCCCACTTAATGTCAGTTTGAACAGAATTAATTTTTCATAACCATTTTCCACATCTCATGACTTTGCCATAGTTCATCATAGTAGAGCCTAAAATCCCGTTTCCAAGGTCCTACAAACCGAATTGTATTTTTGATTGAATATGGATTGAGGTTGATCATCTGCAGCCTTGAAGTTTTGACTAGTATTCTTTAAATAACCATGAGCTCAGGCGGCAGATCTTATGAAATCTGTAAGCTCTGCCTTTGATGTGGTTGTAGAAACATTCATTTGTATGCATTTCAGACTCTCCACTTGCACACTGAGCTGATTTGCCAGAATTCTCTTTTGGTTGTATTTTGCATTATTAGTGCATTGGGAATTGTCACTCGATACTGATTGATCAAATGTATCTTGTTTAACATGGAATCCAGAAATAACCCAGTTATACTTTAAATAACTTTGCAGGACAGAGGAGAGTAGAAAGACTGTGAATAATAATAAAATACATTCTCTGAGCTCCACTGAATATTTCCATTGTAAGATAATTCCTCTGCATCTTTAATCCAACATCATTTGCAGGATTTAGGAGATGATAAAGAATTCAAACAATTTCAGAAGAGTTTATTTCCGGTTTTCTCCATCAAGAAGTAATATGCTAAGAAAACACAATGAGAAAACATGTGTTGCTTTGTTTTTAAAACAAATGGAAATCCACTTTCTTTTTTTTTTTTAATATTTTTTATTATATTATGTTAGTCACCATACAGTACATCCCTGGTTTTTGATGTAAGTTCGGTGATTCACTAGTTGCGTATAACACCCAGCGCACCATGCAATACGTGCCCTCCCTACCACCCATCACCAGCCTACCCCATCCCCCATCCCCTTCCCCTCTGAAGCCCTCAGTTTGTTTCTGAGTCCATAGTATCTCATGCTTCATTCCCCCTTCTGATTACCCCCCCTTCTTTATCCCTCTGATCTCCTACTGATCTTCCTAGTTCTTATGTTCCATAGATGAGAGAAATCATATGATAGTTGTCTTTCTCTGCTTGACTTATTTCACTTAGCATTATCTCCTCCAGTGCCATCCATGATGCAGCAAATGTTGAGAAATCATTCTTTCTGATAACTGAATAATATTCCATTGTATATATGGACCACAACTTCTTAATCCAGTCATCTGTTGAAGGGCATCTCGGCTCCTTCCACCATTTAGCTATTGTGGACAATGCTGGTATGAACATTGGGGTGCATATGGCCCTTCTCTTCACTACGTCTGTATCTTTGGGGTAAACACCCAGTAGTACAATGGCTGGATCATAGGGTAGCTCAATTTTTAACTTTTTAAGGGATCTCTACACTGTTTTCCAGAGTGGCTGTACCAACTTGCATTCCCACCAACAATGTAGGAGGAATCCCCTTTCTCCACATCCTCTCCAGCAATTGTTGTTTCTTGCCTTGTCAATTTTTGCCATTCTAACTGGCGTAAGGTGGTATCTTGTGTGGTTTTGATTTGAATTTCCTGATGGCTAATGATTTTGAACATTTTTTCATGTGTCTGTTAGCCATTTGTGTGTCTTCATTGGAAAAGTGTCTGTTCATATTTTCTGCCCATTTTATGATTTGTTTATTTGTTTCTTGTGTATTGAGTTTGAGAAGTTCTTTGTAGATCTTGGATACCAATCTTTTATCTGTAGTATCATTTGCAAATATATTCTCCCATTCCGTGGGCTGCCTCTTAGTTTTTTTAACTGTTTCCTTGGCTGTGCAAAAGCTTTTTATCTTGATGAAGTCCCACAAGTTCATTTTTTCTTTTGTTTCTCTTGCCTTTGGGGATGTGTCATGAAAAAGGTTGCTTTGGCCGATGTCGTAGAGGTTGCTGCCTATGTTCTCCTCTAGGATTTTGATGGATTCCTGTCTCACATCGAGGTCTTTCATCCATTTAGAGTTTATCCTTGTGTATGGTGTGAGAGAGTGGTCAAGTTTCATTCTTTTGCATGTAGCTGTCCAATTTTCCCAGCACATTAAAGAAACTGTCTTTTTTCCACTGGATGTTTTTTCCTGCTTTGTCAAAAATTAGTTGCCCAGAGAGCCGAGGGTCCATTTCTGGGTTCTCTATTCTGTTCCATTGGTCTATGTGTTTGTTTTTGTGCCAGTACCATGCTGTCTTTGTGATCACAGCTTTGTAGTACAGCTCGAAATCCGGCATTGTGATGCCCCCAGCTTTGTTTTTCCTTTTCAACAGTTCCTTGGCAATTCAGGGCCTTTTCTGGTTCCATACAAATTTAAGGGCTATTTGTTCCAGTTCTTTGAAAAATGTCATTGGTATTTTGATCGGGATAGCATTGAAAGTGTAGATTGCTCTGGGTAGCATGGACATTTTAACTATGTTAATTCTACCAATCCACGAGCATGGAATATTTTTCCATCTTTTTGTGTCTTCTACAATGTCTTTCAAGGGTGATTTGTAGTTTCTAGAATATAGGTCCTTTACGTCTCTGGTTAAGTTAATTCCAAGGTAACGTATGGTTTTTAGTGCTATTGTAAATGGGATGGATTCCCTAATTTCTCTTTCTTCAGTCTCATTATTCGTGTATAGAAATGCAACTGATTTCTGAGCATTGATTTTGTATCCCACCACATTACTGAATTGCTCTATAACTTCTAAAAGTTTGGGAGTGGATTCTTTTGGGTTTTCCATATAGAGTATCATGTCATCTGTGAAGAGAGATAGTTTGACTTCTTCTTTGCTGATTTGGATACATTTTATCCCTTTTTGTTGTCTAATTCCTGTTGCAAGGACTACGTTGAATAATAATGGCAAGAGTAGGCATCCTTGTCATGTTCCTGATCTTAAGGGAAAGGCTTCCAGCTTTTCCCCATTGAGAATGATATTTGTTGTAGGCTTTTCATAGATGGTTTTTATGAGATTGAGGAATGTACCCTCTATCCCTACACTCTGAAGGGTTCTAATCAGGAAAGGATGCTGTACTTTTTCTGCATCTATTGAGAGAATCATATGATTTTTGCCTTTTTTCTTGCTGATAAAATCCATGACACTGATAGATTTGCGAATGTTGAACCACCCTTGCATCCCAGGGATGAATCCCACTTGGTCTTGATGGATAATCCTTTTAGGGTACTGTTGGATCCTATTAGCTAGGATCTTGTTGAGGATTTTGGCATCCATATTCATTAGGGAAATTGGTCTGTAATTCTCCTTTTTGATGGGGTCTTTGCCTGGTTTGGGGATCAAGGTAATATTGGCCTCATGGAATGAGTTTGGTAGCTTTCCTTCTGTTTCTATTTTTTGAAATAGCTTTAGGAGAATAGGCATTATTTCTTCTTTGAATGTTTGGTAGAATTCCCTGGGAAAACCATCCAGTCCTAGAGTTTTGTTTTTTGGAAGGTTTTTATCACTGTTTCAATCTTTTCATAATTAATTGGCCTGTTTAAAAAATCAATTTCTTCCTGTTTCAGTCTTGGTAGTTTATAGGTTTCCAGGAAGGCCTCCATCTCTTCCAGATTGCTTAATTTATTGGCATAAAGCTGTTGATAAAAGTTCCTAATAATCCTTCCAATTTCATTGGTGTTGGTTGTGAACTCTCCCTTTTCATTCATAATTTTATTAATTTGGGTCCTTTCCCTATTCTTTTGGATAAGTTTTGCCAGTGGCTTGTCAATTTTATTTACTCTTTCAAAGAACCAGCTTCTAGTTCTGTTGATCTGCTCTACTGTGCTCTTGGTTTCTAATTCATTGATCTCTGCTCTAATCTTGATCAACTGCTTTCTCGTGCATGGATTAGGCCTGTTCCTCTGATGCTGTTCCAGCTTCTTGAGGTGAGAATATAAAAACTGCATTTTAGATTTTTCTATTCTTTTGAGTGAGGCTTGGATGGCTACGTATTTCCCCCTTAGGACTGTCTTTGCAGTATCCCATAGGTTTTGGACTGTTGTGTTTTCATTCTCATTGGTCTCCATAAATTGTTTAAATTGATTTTTGATTTCCTGGTTTATCGAATCATTCTTGAGCATGATGGTTCTTAGTCTCCAAGTGTTTGAGTTTCTTCCAAATTTTTCCTTGTGGCTGAGTTCCAATTTCAAAGCGTTGTGGTCTGAGAATATGCAGGGAATAATTTCAGTCTTTTGGTATCAGTTGAGACCTGTTTTGTGACCCAGAACATGGTCTATTCTTGAGTATGTTCCATGGGCATTAGAATAGAATGAGTATTCTGTTGTTCTGAGGTGTAGTGTTCTATATATATCTATGAGGTCCAGGTTGTCGAGTATGGCATTCAAAGCTCTTGTTTCTTTGTTGATTTTCTGCTTAGGTGCTCTGTCTATTTCTGATAGTGGAGTGTTGAGGTCCCCTACTATTAATGTATTTTTATCTATGTCTCTTTATTCTGGTTAAGAGTTGGCTTGTGTATCTTGCTGCTCCCCTATCGGGGGCATATATATTTATAATGGTCATATCCACTTGTTGGATACATCCTTTAAGAATAATAAAGTGCCCTTCTGTATCTCTAACTATAGTCTTTAGTTCAAAATCCAATCTGTGTGATATGAGAATTGCTACCCCAGCTTTCTTTTGAGGTCCATTGGCATGAAAGATGGTATTCCATCCCTTTACTTTCAGTCTGGATGTATCTTTAGGTTCAAAATGAGTCTCTTATAGACAGCAAATAGATGGGTCATATCTTTTTATCCAACTGCAACCTTGTAGTGCTTTATGGGAGCATTTAGGCCATTTACATTGAGACCGATTATTGAGAGATATGATTTTAATGATGTCATGTTGCCTGTAAAGTCTTTGTTTCTATAGATTGTGACTTTCTGTTCTGTATCATTCTTGGGGCCTTTTTACTTTTATAGAACACCCCTTAATATCTCCTGTAGGGCTGGTTTCATGGTTACGAAATTGGTCAATGACTGGTGATTCTGGCAGGTCTTTATCTCTCCATCAATTCTGAATGACAGCCTTGCTGGATAAAGGATCCTTGGCTGCATGCTTTTCTCCAAAAGAGCTTTAAAAATGCCCCCCCAACCCTTTCTCTCATTCCAGGTCTGTGTAGACAGGTCTGATGTAATTCTGATACCTTTGCCTTGGTACATGAGAAATTTCTTTGCCCTGCCGCTTTCAATACTATATCCTTGAATCTAATATTTGCGAATTCCACTATGATGTGACGTGGCGTAGGTTTGTCGTGGTTGAGCTTGGGAGGGGTCCTCTCTGCCTCTTGTTTCCTTTGCTAGATTAGGGAAGTTTTCAGCTATAATTTGTTCAAATATCTCTTCTAGACCTCTGTTTTTCTCCACCCCCTCGAGGATGCCGATGATTCTCACATTGGAACGTTTCATTGAATTAGTAATCTCCCATAACCTACATTCTTGAGATTGGATTTTTTTGAGCCAAGTTTCTATTTTAGCTTTCTCTTCTACTAACCCATCCTCCAATTCGCTGATATGTTCTTCTGCCTCATTCACCCTGGCCATCAGAGCCTCTAGTTTTGACTGCATTTGATTCATAGAATTTTTAATTTCTGCCAGATTCACTCTCATTTCCGCCCTCAGAGATTCTATATTCTCATTAACATTTTCATTAATACTTTTTTCAAGTCTACATATCATCTTGACCATTGTTACTCTGAACTCCATTTCTGAAAATTTGGTTATATCCATATCCATTAGTTCTGTTGCAGAGGCCACAGACTCATTGTCTTTTCTTTGCTGAGGGGGATTTCTCCTTCTCATCATTCTGATGAGGAGAGGATGCGGGGTTGTCCAGAGGCCAAATTATTGACCAGGATACAAGCAGTGTGCACTTGTTTTATAGGGATCTTAAGGATGTGGGCTTCTTGATTTTTCAGCCTGTTCTGGGGGAGGGGCCAGCTGTGCCGATACTCAGGCAACCCTGTTTGGGTAGAGTCTCCTTGTCCCCTGAGAAGAGGGATGGGGATGGGCACACTGTGAGCCGGTATTTCCAGGCTTTTGTTCTCTGGCAACTTTCCCTGGCGGTTTGCTGTGGCTCTTCTGAGAGTCAGAGCAGCAGTAGCTGAATCTCAGCCTCTGTCTCAGAACAGAGGGATCGCAGACCATTCTCCACTGATGTTCTGGCCACTTTAACTCTGTTTCTGTTTGTGCTGTTCAACCCTTCAGCATCCCTGGATGTGCGCCCCACAGCCGGAGTCCCAGCCCTCACTTCCAGGGCCGGCACATCTCTGTCCTTTGTGTTTCTAACACTGCCAGCCGACAGCTGCTCCCCTCCCCCATGTGTTCCGGAGTTCCATTTCATTGTGGTTAGCGGGCGCTCCGTAGCTCCAGTTTTCAGACTGGTCGCACGCGTTCCCCGGCTCATGGTCTCAGTCTGCTCTCTTGGAGGTGCTGGTCCGCAAGTCTGCCCGCTCCCCTGTGCAGGTGGCTACTGCTTCCCGATGCCCTAACACGGCAGCTCCCTCCCCCTTCCGTTTATCTTCCAATATTTGTGCGCGGTTTCACAGCTCCCTGCTTCATACCTCAATACTCATCGCTGGAGATGTTCATTTGTCGAGACTCAGATGTATCTTCCTGCATCTCAGGCTGATTCTGTGGATGTTCAGGATGGTCTGGTACCTATCCAGCTCGATGCAGGGGACCAGCTGAAAAAGGGGTCCCTTACTCCTCCGCCATCTTAACTTCTCCCCCCAGAAATTCACTTTCATTCATTCTTCAAAGGCATCTGAATTTTCAGCACAAATGACTAAACTCTCTAATTCCATTAGAGAAAAAAGTATTGTTTCTTAACTGATTAAGATTATTATTTGGCAAAATGCTTAATATACACTTACCAATATAGAGAGTTACAAAATATAGCTATATACATTGTTCATGCATTCATTTCAAAATTAATTCATTCTAGAACAAGTAATTATCAGTAATGGTGATTATGTAAATGACACTCAATTGAAACAATTCATGAGATATATCTTCCCAAGAAACTAATAAAATTTGAAAAGCAAAAATAATCTGAGATAAATGAATGAAAATCTATTTTTTAAAGTACTATAGTAATTAGCTATGATCAATTAACTCAAATTGCTATGTTTTCCTCAAGTTGGAAGTTACTGTAGCATAAATAAGTGACTTCATAGCTGAATTGCATCTGAATAAATTACAAATGACAGGCTCTTAATTTGTATTTTTTAATCCACAGCTTCAAACTTTTGGAAAGGAGCACAATGAAAATTACATTTGCACATAGTGAAATGAGTGTTGCTCTTATTTTAGTGTGTCATGGAAATCTTCCTTTTACTGCAAGAATCATTCCTTCAATTTAAAATGAAATGTAGAATATGTATGGGCTACCTATAAGTGATTAAACACAATCTTTTTAGAATCTTATGTGCTATCAATTAAACATTTTTACATAACTAAGAAATAAATGTGAGCAGTGCTTTTGTTTTCATGTTCAAGGTTTTCTAATGGTCTGAACAAGAAGGTAGTTTGGAAGCATTCAGGGAAGATTAGTTGACAATTGATATTTGACTCCCTCTGTTCCCTGCTCTTCATTAACATCTTTTTCCAAACCCATAAAATGTACAACACCAAGATTGAAAACCCTAATGTAAAGTATAGACTCTGGGTGACAAGGATGTGTCAGTGTAGGTTCATCAGTTATAGTTAAGGTACTACTCTGTTGGGGGATGTTGATAAGAAAATAGGCTGTGCCTGTTAGGGGCAGGATATATATAGGAAATATCTCTACCTTCTACTTAATTTTTCTATGAATCTTAAACACCTCTAAAAAATAAAATCTATTTAAAAAATGAGATGAAGGCCCGAGGACCTGGTCCTGTGGGAGACTATTGTAGAATGCCAACAGGTATGATACCTGGAGTTTCCCCTTCTATGATAGATCTCATCCATGGGATTGGCTAACCATCTATTTGGGAAAATCCAGGAACAGAATATCTTTTAGAAACCTTAATGCTGGGAAAAAATGTTTTTAAAATTACTCAGTAGTGTGGGCGGGGGAGGAGGGTTCCTCTTGTTTTTCCATTTAGCTTAATGTTTCTAAAGGGCACAGACCATACTTTATAAACAACATGTATATTGGACTTACTCATGTCAGACAGAATCTGACAGGAATTTGCACTGGATCAAGATACCTATTATCTTGGTCAGAGTTACAAATGTGCAGAAAATCTGTGTGAATTAAAATAAATGATACAGCAAAACAATCATAGCAGAGGAAATTCTAGTAAATCAAAAGTGAAAATAACAAGAAAGAAAGTTAAGCTGACTATTCATTGAGCTCAGATATCATTAGATCAATGTACAAAGTACAGGTGATAAACACAAAATTCAATACACTAGCTAGGTGTCATTGAGACTTAAGTACGATGCTTGGGTAGAATCTGGAAATACTTAATAAAGAAAAAACAGCAGCAGATTATGCTGGTAGAGCTTTTTATATTCAAATATCTTTTATATTCAAATATCTTTTATTATCATCACATTTCATCCTCAATAGTTTTCGGAGGAAATCAAAGAAGCATCATAATTTGCATTTTAAAGATGAAGGAAGTGAAGATGAGAGGAGCAGATTTTCCAAGGTCATGAACTGGTAAGTGTCAGAGTCCCTATCTGTTCCCACATAACAATCCAGAAGGCACATCCCTGATGGAGATCCATGATTTTCAGGAGAGAACATAGTGTCTGGTATTTGAGCACACCTTACTGGAGAGAACAGACAAGTGTTATTTAGAAGGGGTATACTAAAGATCCCTGTGAGGTATAAATTTTAACTTCTAGAATCCTCCATCTCACAAGCAGGGTGGGTGTGTTTTCTTAACACTAGCTACAAATTTGGCATAGATAAAACAAAACAGGACTAGGAAACTCCACTCAGATATCATCTAGAAGTAGCAGAATGTGTGATAAATTCTTGGTTGCCTTATTGGCATTTATATCCTTAATTTATATGGAGGGAATTATGTTCAGAATTACTGATATAATCATAATTATGATGACCAGGTGACCTTGAAGGGAAGTGACTACATCATGGAGATCACATTTGCTGGGCAGAAAAAAACCATGCCAGGGCAGATAGGTATTTTAGATTCAAGGATGTTCAAAGAAAAGACGGAAGACCATATTCTAGGAGCTTTACAAAGTTTTGGGATTAGACTCATATAGTGTAAGATTAATTTATATGTTGTGTTGAATGACTGAGTGAATAACAGTGTTTCACTGCTTGACCAAATCCTCTTCATATACAAACTACTAGTCAGGGAAATGGAAGATATATCCTAGTTGGCTTACCCCCTTGTAGCTTTTTATATCACTTAAAGTATCCTTGAATGATGGATGTTAACAAAATTTATTGTGGTGATCATTTCTCAATTAGTACATTTATCAAATCTTTATATTGTACACCTTGAACTAATACAATAGTGTATGTAAGCTATACCTCAAGAAATCTAGGGAAAAATAAGAACAACATGAGATAAAAATTATAAATTATCTTTGAATACGTTTTTGTACCCATTCCTAGTTGAGACAAATTCTAATTTGGAAGTATATTTTCCACAATCTGAAATTGAATGTAACAATTTGTGCAAAGTTTGCCATATCCTCAGGGCCATCTAACATCTGTCTTCCATCTGCTCTCAGGAGTATCCATACTGCAGTATTAACTGCCCTCTTAAAGATAGCCACAATATAATTTTGTTAATTGTTAAATATTTACCAATACAAATTTATCAATAGATATAATTCTCTGGAAATAGCAGCTGGTTCCTTGGAAGACATTTGCTACAAAAGCTTAGCTAAGGAGAATGAATAATAATAATAATAATAATAATAACAATAACAATATTAATAAAGAATAAGAACATCTAACACATATGGAACCATTAAAATACTAAGTGCTTTATATACATCAATTTGTTTATTTATTGCAATAGAAACAATTATTACCTTTATTATACAGATTAAGAAACTATAGCTCTTTAAAGGTTAAATAAGTTGTTACAAACTACTGCTTGTAGGTGGTAGAGGCTCCAGGCTCTATACCACTTCTCTGGGTGGCCATTGGATGTCCATGGAAAGCACTCTGGTCCATGGTTTTGGAGTAAAGTTTCTATTATGTAACTAATCCTTGGAGCATTATATTGACTGTTTTAATGGGTTTGTTTATTTGTTTGTTTTTTGAAGCAGTAGATTTCAACAAAGTAGCTAGATATTTACTCTTCAAGTTGGAACGGAAGCTTGTATGAGTTCTCTGTCATTACTATAACAATTTACCACAACTGGTTAGCTTAAAACACAGAAATGTATTTTCTGACAGTTCTGGAAGCCTGAGTCCAAAGTCAGTTTCACTGAGCTGAAATGAAGGTGTCAGCATGACCATACTCCTTTTTGGAGTTCTGGGGAGAATGCCTTTCTTGCCAGCTTCTGGTGCCCGTTGGGATTCTCTGGCTTGTGGCTACCACTCTCCATTTTGTCTCCACGTTGCCTTCTCTGTCTGCCTTCCCCTGAATGTGACCATCTTCTCAAGATACATGTGGTTACATTTAGGGCCCACTTAGATAATCCAGGATAATCTCCTCTCAAAATCCTTGACTTGATCACATTTTTGCCATGTCCTTAAGGGCATGAACTATGTCTTGCTCTTATTGATGTCTCTTGTGTGATCCTAGCACAGAGTCTGGCACATAGAGAGCATTTAATAAATGCTAATCTTTGTTGAATTGAGTCCATCTGTACTGTGAGGAGAAATATATGATGGGATCCTTTTCTACTGCTTATTTATTCTATTTTAACTGATTCTGTGGGGAAGCTAGTCTTGACTTGGTTATTTCCTCTTAATCTGAATACTATTGAAGTAGTAGATGTCAAACAAAAAGTAGTTATTTAAGACCAAAGCGTTTACTCATTCTAATTCTTTTCTCCATGGTTCTCTGCTTTTCCCACGGGTTGTTCCAGCTACTTGCAATATTGTGATTCTTTCCACAAAAGACAGTGTGTGCATATACGTATGTGTGTGTGTGCATGTGGTATGTGTATGTGTGCATAAGAGGTATAGCAAGTACGTGTGGGTTTGTAAAAGGCCTCATGACAAATCCCATCTTTAATTACTTTCAGTTTCTTTCTGATATGAAGAAGCACCAGGACGAGTAGTCTCTAGTGGCTGAGGTCCATTAATCATGTTGATAGAAAGGACATAACGCTACCCATGTGAGTTCTTTGAATTGTATTAATTACAGGAGCCATTGCTCTGTTCTAGCTCAAAACAAGAGCTCTGCTATCTGTCATCTGCAATGCAAATTCAAATGCAGCCTCATCAGGTGCTTTTTTAGAGCTATTTATTTAGAGCATGTGCTATGGAAGCGTGTGCAGAAGTTGATCAATGGAAAGAGTTCCAGGATAAAATACTTTGGCTCAAAGAATATTAATATTGCTTATCTGGCTAGAGACATAATTGTGATGGTAGTGATAGAATAAATCAAAGACAAAAGTAATCATCGCCTTAGATCTTTTATAATGGACTCGGTATGTTTTTTATTTGTGAAATTTGTGAATAGGCGGTATTCAGATAATCTGAGAGCAGAAACTTGGAGTCAATGCATATTTCAGAGTGATTTAAGTAGACTGATTTTCTTTTAAACACTTATACATGTTTTAAGCGTAAAAGGATATTGATAAATTATGGTCAAACATCTTGATAAATTTTCACAAACAGAAAATACCCATTCAGTTAGCTGAAGAAATATCAAGAAATTGAATCAGCATCCCAGAACTCCCCATTCTTGGCCCTTTTTCTAGCCACTACCTCTCTCCTCTCAATAAGCATTGTCTTGAATTCTAACCTCGTAAATTTATTTGAGACTGACATTATTTTGGGGGTGGATAAATGTAGGCAAAGTAAACAGATGAAGTAAGTATTCGGTTTGCTTAGGACCTGACATCCCTTAAGAAATAAAAATAGCTTGTGAATTGTGAGCTGGTTTTGGTTTTGATGAAACAGGAAGAATATAAGGAGTTGGCAAAGAAGAAAAGAGATCTGCGTAAAGGCAGCATAAAGTGATTTTTTTTTTTAGAGGAAAGATTGAAAAACATATTTTTGTTAGTTTGGAAATCACTTTAGAAGTCCATATGGGGTCCTTTTGATAAACTACAGGTATTGCAAATGTGAATGTTTCTATGATCTGGTCAAGGTAGGTGCTCCAAAAAGCATTTAGGTTGTGTTGGTATTTTAATTGAAGTAAGAGAGTGTTTATGTTAAATAAGGCCATGAAGAAAACAGTTAGGGGTAGAGAGACAGAGCGTGTTCTTTGAATGCCAAAGGTAGTTGACCTATGGAGATGGATGACATCTATTCTTGAATAGAGTGGGCCCTGGGGACCCTGGGTGTGAGTGGGAGAGAGGTGATGGGAACTTGCTTACAGGAGAGAATAAAGAAGTTTCAGAGATAGGAAAGTGAATCATGCAACTCTGCATCCTGGATTCTGAAGTTTAACTATTTTGAGAAGTGAGCAGTGATAAAGACTAAAAAGTTCAGAATGGCAAGATCAAGGAGAATTTGAAACTCAGCATCTTTGCCAGATAGAGTTTCTGTGGACTGGGGGAGGTGGCAGTGAGGATAGCATTGGCCAAGAAGACATCTTCATAGCAGATGTGAGGGAACCACTCGATCTTGCTGCATACTACGCATAAAGTATATAAGGCAACTTATGTAGGTGAAATGTTACATATGTTCACACCCTTTTCTTGTTCACCTAACAATCCCATTGTTCCTTTTCCTTTAGAAAATATACTCAGGACTTTTCAGTTTTTGAGGAATTCAGTTATTGAGGAATAATTGGGAATAACTGGCAAATATGATTGGATATATTGAAAGTGCCCCATGTGATGATTTGATGCACACACACATTGTGGTAAGATTACCAAGATCAGATAATTAACACGTTCATCACCTCACATAGTCAGCTCTTTGTGTGTGTGTGGGAGAACGTTTAAGGTTATTTTTGGCAGCTTTCAAATATACACCACCATATTATTAACTATCATCGCTCTACTGTACATTAGATCCTCAGGACTTATTCTTCTTAGAACTGAAAATTCATGCCCTTTGATCAAGGTTACCTCTTCCTTCATGCTTAAGATTTTTAGAGCTACCTAGCAGCAGTATAATTATAAAATTAAACAGCAATATCTAGATTATTTTTGATAATTAAATGCTCATTTGAAGCATTCTTGGCATTTATTTTAATATAGTTTATTTAAGCCTTCTATAAAAGCAGTGTCAATTAACGTAGTTCTTAAAAGTATAATACACAGCCCATTGAAACTGTCCTATGGGACAAAAGAAACATTTCTATTGATGATTTAGTAAAAGCACCAGCATTGTCTGTATTTGCGGTCTCAGTATATGGGTGATAACTTGTCAGACATGTTCTCTTGTTAACTCCAGCTGATGCTTTCTTCCCTATCACCAGGGAGGAAAATTAGTGGGGAGAAATACAAGCAGCACGATGTATGCTGCCCACCACCACAAAAGGCCCTGCCAAGTCCACAATCAATAATAAACCCATTTGTTTTTAAATGTATAATTATATTAGCGGCATCTGGGTGGCTCAGTCTGTTAAGTGCTAGGGTCTTGGTTTTGGCTTAGGCCATGTCTCAGGCTCATGAGATGGAGCCCAGCATCGGGCTCCACCCTCAGCTCAGAGTCTGCTTGAGATTCTTTTGCTTTCCCTTGCCCTCTGCCCCTCCCCCCACTCACGCGCTCTCTCGCCTCTCAAATGAATAAATAAATAAATAAAATATTTTTTAGAAAAGATTTTTTACTGGTTGTGTGAAAAGCTATATAAATATATATGGCTTTTCTATTCTCTGGTCTGAGTTATATGGGGTGGTTGCATTGGTTAGCAGTGGGGTATCAATGTGTCTAAGTTTCAAAGAGAAGATGATGAGACCAAACACATTCTCATATTCAGATTTCCATCTGCATGTGGTTTGTCCTTTAGAATCAGTGGGAACATGGAGCTCATTTAAGCATAAAGGAAAAAAGATATGGCATAATGGGGTCCTATGTCTCAGAATCTACAATTCTGTATCTGACAATATTACCTTACTTGTTAAAATTTATCAACAAGTTATGGGGTGCCTGAATGGCTCAGTTTGTTAAGCATCTGCTTTCAGCTCAGGTCACCATCTTCAGGTCCTGGGATCAAGACCTACGTTGAGCTCCCTGCTCAGTGGGGAGTCTGCTTCTCCTCTGCCTCTCTCCACCACTCATGTGCTCTCTCTCTCTCTCTCAAATAAATAAATAAAATCTTTAAGAAAAAAAGAAATATATCAAAAAGTCACAAGTTCAAACAATCCAACATCAAATTCAATGGGTTAGATTGACTATAATGTTGACTCAACATTTCTGTATAACAGAAAATGCTTAAAGATCAGCTTAACACATAGGAATACAAGCCATGTAGATAAAAATTTGAAATAGAAACTCTGCTTTAAAGCCAATTCTGATTATGACAAATGGGAGAGTAGTTACACTATCTTGTTTGCCACACAAACATTAACAAAAACACTTCTGAGCTCAGAGATTCACAAACTCTTACTTGAAATTATAGTTTAGAGAAATGTAATTTCTTTTTTATATCAAGTAGTATATCAACTAAAGTTTGATCAGAGAAGTAGAACCACTAAGATATTTATGAGATATATATAATGTATTGGTATATTCAGTATTAATTATATAATACTTATAGTATAATGTATGATATATAACATGTACTATATGACATATGATGTGTAATATATAATATATAATTATTATATATAAATATAATTATATATAATCCATATCACATTATTGTATTATAATTATTAGTATAGTTATATATGTTATGTTTTATATTGATGTTATATATATAATTATTAATATATTGATGTTATAACACAAATATGTTGTAAAATATACAGGCATATATGTATATGAAAGGATTTAGTGCAAGGATTTGACCTCATACAAGTCTAAGTGCTGGTCATACAGTCTGTGTAAAGCTATTGTCTTCATGCTTTATCTTATGCTAGAGCTGGCTTTTGCACAGCAGGCAATTAGGAAGGAAATGTGAATATAAAGTGGAAGACAGAGGGGAAAAACTGAATCCATGTGAATGAGTGGAACCCTTGAGTGTGGGCTGGACCCTGGGTTTTGGTCTCTCAACACCTCTAACTTCATCCTTGTGGATATCCTGCAGGAGAAGACGGTACTCTGTCCTTCAGGAGAAGATGGCGCTCTGTCTTTTTTTTTTTTTTTTTTTTGAAGATTTTATTTATTTATTTGACAGAGAGAGAGACAGCCAGCGAGAGAGGGAACACAGGTAGGGGGAGTGGGAGAGGAAGAAGCAGGCTTTCAGTGGAGGAGCCCAATGTGGGGCTCGATCCCAGGACTCTGGGATCACGCTCTGAGCCGAAGGCAGACCCTTAACAACTAAACCACCCAGGCGGTTTGGCAGCACTCTGTCTTACAGAACTAAAATGCATACCTGGTCAGGCCTTGGAGGAGCTCCGGGAGGGCCCAGGGCAGGGTGGAGCAACTGCAGGCTCAGCTGTGCTCCATTGCAATGAGATGAGCCAGCAGACCAGCAAAAACACATGCAAGCCACAAAAATATCCAGGGCACGTGTGGTTGCTCCTTCACTTTTACCTTCCAAACCTTGCACAAAATATCTCTTTCATTCCACCCTAATGGTAAAGACACTGGGGAGAGAATTGTGGGAAAAAAATAGTCTAGTCATGTTGACATGTTGCAAAACCACCACAGTCCACCCCTTGTCAACTTGGCATGCACCTACACTCTTTAGCCACACTTAAAATCCAAATAGTAGAGTCAAACCTCCACCTAACATACCACAAGTATCCCATGTGCGGTAGAAAATATACTGATCTTTTCCGCAAGGAGAGATGCAATGCCTCTTTACTATTTGTGGGTGATGCTCATTTTTGTAAGTCATACTCTTTGATATCCAGTAATACTGAAATATAAAGCCTAACTACTTTTAACACACTTCATGATAGATGGTAGGCAAACTGAAGAGCAGATGAAAAAATGTTGTTAATATCTACAAACATTGTTAATATTAAACTAAAAAAATGCTTATAACTAGTAAAGTTCTCATTTCTGCAACTGGTCATGTGGTTGTGGCTGGTTTGTACGACTGCCTACCTCTACTACCCAACCCATGTTTCCTTTGCCTTCAGCAAGCTCTGGTTTCTTACCTGTAGGCTAACTCAGAACTTCTTTCTAAAGGGTGTGGAACATTGATAGTCCTTAGTCCTTCCCATATTGGATTGCTGTAGTTTTTCATGAATTTAAGTCACAGGACATAGGAGTATTCCAGGGCTCCCGGGGGAATCTTCAGTATTTGTCAGAACAATAGCTGCAGAGAAAGTTTCAGAGCTTGTGTTGATTCCCTTCAGCAGTGAAATCACATTTGGAAAAGCAGCTGAAATTGGAGTCATTAGCAGATTAAGGTGTCTTCTGCCTAGCCCCAATGGGTCACCACTCTGACGTCTTTGAAGTCCTTTACGGTGATGTTAATCTCTGCAATGCTTTTGGGAATGTGGTATCATTTTTTATTAATTTAGGTAGTCAGAGGCCATCCCAGTGATTTCTAAGTATCCTTTTCTACCATAATTGCCCTCACTCCACAGGCAAGAAATTTGGGGGTGGTTTAGCTAGGCAGTTATAACTCTGAATCTTTCATTAGGTAATAATAGTCAAGATGTTGGTTAGGGATTCAGTCACCTGAAGGCTCGACTGGGTTCGGGGGATGTACTCTAATCCAGATAGTGTGGTGATGGTGAAAGAATCAGCACAGATCAATTGAATGAATGGAGTCCAGAAATAGAGTGACATATATATGGTCAAATGATTTCTGACAAATTTGCCAATTCAATCCAATGGGAAAAATAAATAGTATTGGAACAACTGGATATCAATATGAAAGAAAAATGAATATCAACCTTTTCCTTATACTATACCTCCAAATTAACTCAAAATATCTTATAGATCTATACATAAAAGCCAAAACTATAAAGGCATAAAAAGAAATCGTAATAATATTTGTAACCTTCTGACAGGAAAATATTTCTTAGGATACAAAAAGCATGAGCCATTAAAGAAAAATTGATCAATCAGATTTTATCAAAATCAAAAACACTTTTAAGAAAAGGGAAAATCAAATCACAGAACAGAGAAAATATTTAAAATAGATATATCTAACAAAGGATTTGCATCCAGAATTTATAAAGAACTAGTAAAAATCAAGAAGTCCAACAACCCTGTAAGAAGTGTAAAATATTTGAACAGATCCTTTACAGAAGAAGATGAATAGCAAATAAACTCATAAAAAATACTGAACATCTTTACTTATGAGGGAAATCTGAAGAAGATACCACTACCCATCCATTAGGATAAAAATGGAAAGACAAACAATAACAATGCTAGTGTTTAGGTAGTACAGCTAGAACTCAGACACCGGTGGGAATGAAAAATGCTATAATCACTTTGAAAATAATTTGGCAGTTCCATAAAATCAAACATATACTGATGATATGACCCAGTCTTTTCATGTATTTACTATGTGTTTATTCAAGAGAAATAAAAATACAGGTCCACACAAAAACTTGCAGGCCAATGTTTACAGCTACTTTACTTGTAATAGCCCCAAACTGGAAACCAACTCAATGTCCATCAGCAGGTGAACAGATAAACAAAATCTATATCCATACAATAAAATATGACTCATCAATAAAAAGGAATATATTTCTGCTACAGCAACAACATGGAACAATCTCAAAATCATTATGCTGAGTGAAAGAAGCAGATACAAAGAGTGTGCACTATATGATTCCCTCTACATAAAATTCTAGAACATGCAAACTGATGGTGACAAAACCCAGATAACTAGTTGCCTAGTGCCAGGGACTAAAGGAGGGCTGGGCCAGAAGGGGCATGAGGCACTGTTCTGTCTTGATTTTGGCAGTGATTTCACCATATATACATTTCTCAAAACCCATGCAGTTTATTGTAAACAAGTTATACCCTCAAGAAAGCTGATTCACAAAAGGAACTAGAACAAGGAACCCATTCCTACACGGTTACCCAAATTCTACGAATTCTTGAAGAAGCCATGCTCAATGTCACTAACAGAATTCACTTTATACCTGAACTTTGGTGGCTATAAGGCCACCTGGTAGACCTCAGCTCCCCTGTGCACCAAAGGAAAAAACGTAAATATAATAAGTGTACTGTATTGTCTTTTTATTCACAACACTCGGAGGTGGGCCTTAAACTACTACATTTAGGTGAAGCTTTTTATCATACGGAATTGGTTTTTCTTCTATAGTTCCCATGTATATATTTCGTGGGCTAAGATCAGAATGTGCTGTGTGTGTGTGTGTGTGTGTGTGTGTGTGTTGTGTATTTTCTTTCAGGGTGCTTGTGGGAGGATAGTGTTTATGTGGTAGAGATGATCTGACACGTGAGCTAGCTTAGCTTGTGAAAATCAACCTTTCTGCAAAGAGAGCAGGATGTAATTTGTTTAAATACAGTGAAAGTTAGGGAGAAACGAACGCAAACGGGTCAGGTGCCATAATTTCTCATTTGTGAAGGAGCGCACTGCGGAGCAGAAACTACTAAACTCAATCCTCTCTAAAATGAGTGAGAAAGGAAGAGTAACGGGGGAAAGAGGTGGTAAAAACCAGCAAATCATTATGGGCACCAAGCCCGGAGGGCCAGTTCAGCGGGAGGAAATGCAGCATGGAGGTGAGTGAGAGGGGAGGTGAGTGAGAGGGTAGGTGAGTGAGTGGTAAGGTGGCCGACGGGAGACATCCCCAGGGTGAGTTTCCGACAGGAATCAGACTCTCTCTAGGTTTCCGTCCTGGCCTCGTTTATAGATCAGTGTTCAAACTGAAACAAGCAGCCATTGCCAATCTCAGGTCCCTTATTACTTTTCTATTCCTCACGTCTTGTCATATTGATGGTTATTTGTTCCGTATCTCCCTTTACCCACGGAGTTTCATCTCCTTGAGGGCAGGGATGGAGGCTTACTTTTTTTTTTCTTAAATCACTGTACGCATTTTCTGCCTGTGTGCCTAGCACACAGGAAGCCCTCAGTAAGTCTCTTGAGTGGATGAATGATTAGTGTTTTATATATCAACATGTATGTGTATATGTGTGTATATTATACATAATATATATCTGATTTATACTCTATTATTGGTCTGTTTTGAATAACTTTTTGTGCATCTGCTTTATGTTTATGCAATACATACTTTTACTAAAGATGTGGATTTTCCTACTTATTAATAGAGGTAATTATTCTTAGAGCATTATTTTTTTCAAGAGAAAATTAATTGGCTTCCTGTTTTGTAGCATTTACCTCCATGCTTATTTGAATGAGCTTGATCATTTTTATAGATCGTTCCCACTTCCTTCAAATACAGCAGAGCACTTTTCCATCATTGTATTTTCTGATCATTTGAAGTTAGCCTAAAATTAAGCTGTCAAGAAATCAAATGACACGACAATCTTAAAGTCATCATTGAACAAAAACGATTGCCTCAAATTCATCTGTCTTTGGTTCCTGACTTGCCAATTGATATTTCAGAATGAATTATTCCTTTAATTATCCAAATTTAAAGTCCAGTCATGAGAAAATTTTAATGTCAATTGTCATATTTAATTCTCCCTAAAACAAAAGTGAATACTTTTCAGCTTTTTTGAAGTCAAAGGATCTTCCAGAAAAATTAATAGCTGTCAAAAATGAATGTTTCTTTAAAAACAGCTATTATTTATAACAGTGCCAAAGAGCGTTGTCTCATTTCTTCCCTGAGTTATTTCAAGATACAGGAATGATAGATAACAGATGAAATGACAAAGAATACAATTAAAATCCTAACCTGTTCCAACTGGTAAATTCTAACAAAAAGCACCAATTTCTTTTTTATCTGCATCTAAAAAGCCCTTATTTTACCTCAAATTACTTTAATGATTTCTTCATTTAATTGAGATTAAATGAAGGATATTGCTTCACAAAATTATTTTGAAGTCTTAGATTAGATTCTCTGATATCCTCTTTATGTAGAATACTTGTGATATTTATCCAGGGACTGAAAGCTCTTTGAAAGAAAGCTAAAACATCACTTAACCACAATATAAGCAATTGAAGCAATATAAGTAATCAATATAAGTCATCGATTAGGACTAAAACAGGTTTTTCTCAATTGCATTAACACCTTTCATACCTGTCCCAATATGCCTGTTTTGGACACTTACAGCCAATCCACTATTTGACATACACATGTTAAGGCCTTACAAGTATATTAGACTCAATGTATCTTTTAAAATTCTCTGTCTCCCTGTCTGTTCCTTTCAAGTTAGCCACCCTCCTACCAGCAAATGGCAACCCTATGTATCAAGTTTTTCAAACCAGAAATCTCGGAGACATCTCTGATTCCTCTTACCCTTCTCCTTGCCATGTCTCTGCCACAACCAACAGATAACAAATGTCTCACACTGGCCTCTTCTCTTGGTGCATGGCCAGCTCCTAATCCAGGCCTCTGGGGCAACTCACCTGTGCTAAATCCTGACTTTTGAGGCTTCCACAGCCATCTTTACACAGCTTTTTTACTTAAAGAAGTAAATCACGTCATATTGCTCCTCCATTTAAAACCTCTGTGTGGATATCCTTTGCTCTAGAAAAAAATTCAAATATTTTATGAGTCTATACTGTCCTGCACGATTTCGCTTTTACTTACCCATCCATTTTCTCTTGTACTCTTTTACCCCTTGTTCACACTGTCCTCTAATCAGCTGCTCAAAAACAGCTGTTTTCACCTGTGAGGCCTTTGCACTCATTCTTTCTTTTGCCCCAAGTACCCTTCCTGGACTCTGTACAACTAGGTCTTCTTCTTACTTGTGTGTCAGATTTAACCGGAAGTAAGATAGACAAGTAAGATGAACAATTGAACAGGAACTAACATGGGCAAAGACTATGTGCCAGTCATTCTGCTAGCACTCAGGAGCTGTGTAGATCTATCTGTATCTATATTTATCATCTATATGTGAATCTGTATCATCTGTATCTAAATAGCATCATACTCAATAACTCCATATTCTATTAAATAATTAGGAATAAAGATCCATATACCCATCGTCAAAATACTTTTTAGACCACATTTGAAGCATACTCACTTAACTAGGAAAATGTGAATGGCCTAGAGAAGAGAAATTTTGTTGCAGAAAGTACAAGACATTGCCTCTGGATAATTTGAGAGTCCAAGGTAGCATCACAGATGGATTTTACCCACTCATTCTTTCAACAGATACAGCATTTACACATTTATAATATATAACACTATGTATCTGTTTAGTATAATTTACTTATGAAAATTTCTCAATAATCTAGGCATGTTGTTAGTTTTGATACTTAGATTTTTGAGGATTTTTTCAATAAAAATATCTGTGGGGGGCACCTGGGTGGCTCAGTCTGGTAGGCATCTGCCTGTGGCTCAGGTCATGATCCTGGTGCCCTGGGATTGAACCCCACATCAGGCTCCCTGTTCTGTAGAGAGCTGGCTTCTCCCCTCCCTTCCCCATCACTTCCCCTACTTGTGCTCTCTCTCTTCCTCTCTCAAATAAAGAAAAAATCTTTAAAAATAAATAAAAATATCTGTGAATAAATATTTAATCTCATTTGTACAAAATAAATGATAGGCATTTTAAAATAAAACGCTGGATATTATGCAATTAGTACATGGAAATAAAGTAGTAGTTGATTTTAAAGTTAAGTTTATGCCTTAAAATAATCTGTGTAAGCTGTATATTTACATGTAGTAAATTTTAAACACTTACTGATCACTTTTAGATAAATTTTGTATAAATTGTCCCTGCCTATTATTAAATTAATTTAATAAACATTGGTCAGGTGTGTATAAATTGCTTCAGGAAAACTTAATTTGATGTATTACTGTAAATGGTTTCCAAATAAGATTTTGGAACACTGTGTTTATCAAATTATATTCATTACTCTTAGAGGAAAAAGATTCTTTTCCTGATGTGAATTTCCAAATAATAATTAGAAGAGATTTTATTATGAACTTAATAAATGTTAAATTATGCATCATTACAGAGCCAAAGTTAAGGCCATGTTCAGAGAAATCTTTTCTTCCTAAGACTATAGGCTGCCATCCTACTAAGGATGGTGGAATAAAGATATCTCTATACCTCTTAATCATGAAAACAAACGCAGTGATTCTCCAGTCATTACCAAGTGCAGAAGTAAAGCAGGAAGAAGCAGCAAGAGGAAGAGGCCTTTGAAGTAGGTGGTTACACTGTGCTGTGAAACAAATCACCCCTTGTTTGTAACATGGAGATCAGAGAGTATTCTATGGTTATTGGAGCATTCTTTTTTTTTTTTTATGATTTTATTTATTTATTTGACAGAGATAGAGACAGCCAGCGAGACAGGGAACACAAGCAGGGGGAGTGGGAGAGGAAGAAGCAGGCTCATAGCAGAGGAGCCTGATGTGGGGCTCAATCCCATAACGCTGGGATCACGCCCTGAGCTGAAGGCAGACGCCCAACCACTGTGCCACCCAGGCGCCCCTATTGGAGCATTCTTAATCTGGCAAAAGATCTGGGTCTAAAAAGGGAGATGGATATACACGCTGTTTTTGTTTTTGCTTTTTTCCAAAATGTAGTAGCCTTTGAATGTGAGAAACGAATAGCAACATATTTTAATAACAAATAATCTAGTAGCTTCAGATCTTGTCAACTGACAAAAGGCTCTGTTTCCACTTATAGACACACATGTGCATGTTGGCACACTCTAAAAGTTCAGGAAAACTAATTCTGCAAAGAAATGATCAACAGGTAAGTATCAAGGTCAAACCTTATATGAAATTATTAAAAGAAAAGAAAAGAAGAGAATAAGGAGCAGAATAATTCCTTACATGTCAGATAATCCCACCTACAAAACTATTCAAAGCTGAAATTTACTGTGGCAAAATGAGCTATAAGACAGTGCTCTGTTTTTATGTGAGGATTAGGGGATCATTGCTAACCCACCTCTTATTTTGACTCAACCAATTTCATGTATTTGAGTCTGAATCTTGGTAGACCCTGGTTCTTATAACAACTTCAGTTATTTCTCAAGATGCTCAGATATAAGTAACATAAATACCATTCGAATGAAATTTCTTTAAGAAAAAGGTTATATCTTGACTTAGATAACTTAAAAGAAAGTGATAGATCTGATAGTTTCACACATGGTTTGAACCAGAAGATCAAATGATGATATCTTGTCAAGGCAGCAGTTTTTCTATCTTTTGTTCTTACATCTGCCATGTTAGGTGCTCTATAAGGCCAGCTCCTTCCATGTAGTGGGTAAGAAGTCCATCGATAACTACAGTATTAGTATTTCCCCATCAGTGAAACCCCAGATAAATGTATGCATCTCTTTTTTAATGGCTCCAGTAAAGATTCTGGTGACTCTGATAAGCCTAGCTTGGATCATGTAACTACCCTTGATTCAATTACTAGAGACCCAATTACTATGTATTATCTGATTCAATTAGTACTGGCTAAGCCTAGATACCCAGCAACATGTGGACCTGGGATATGGTGTTGTCAGTTTCAACAGGATTACACGGACCAGGAGTGAAGATGAGTTGGATTTTAAAGGAGAATGAGAAATTTTATTCCCAGAATAAGGAAGAAAAGATGGTGGAGAATGGAGCAAACACAAAATTTCCTCTATAAGACACCATGATGAAAGGAACATAAGCACAATTTTTGCAAATTTTTACAGTTTTACAAATTTTCATAAGGTTATTATTTTGTAGTTTGGAGAGCCTAAGTGCAATTTTTGCTTCTATACAGATGGTCAACAACAACAAAACTGTGATGAAGAGAAACATATGACAAGGTGTCAGTCTCCATACCAGTTGGTCCTATTTTATCAATACTATTTTTTATTTAAATTTAAAGCTTTTAAATTCAAATTGTTAATTTTTCTGTTTACAATACAACATGAAACACACATCAGGTAGTCATGTGATAAACTTGATCTAGTTAGACACATGCAATGGATTTCTATATTAACAAAAATATTGCTTTTTTTTAAGCTGGAGCTCACTTATGAGTATTTATTAATTAATCCAAATTTCCATTTAATTGCCACATTCTCACATAGCTTCCTGCTCTATACATGTTATTCCATACCTCCATTAGGGATGACTCCTAGGTATTTCAGGAAACTTGTGGCTGAATAGAAGAGGCAAAACAGGAGCTCATCTTAAATACTCCCATTTCTCTTCTGTGGTCCTTGTCGGAGCATGCAGTTTATCTTTTAGGCATTTTAATTACAATGGCCAAGTTTCCTAGACTAATAATTTAATTCCTAGGTACCTTTCTCCTGCAACAGATCTGTTTAAAAACAAGCAGCAAAGAAGGAGAATATTTCAAGTTTTAGAAGACAATTATGATAGTACTTTATCTTTCCTGAAATGCATAACCTGAAATTTAATCCATGTCTGAGTTATGGTTAGACCCTAAGACTCCAAGGAATATTTTGGGTTGGAAAATTACAATAATTTGTGGGCATTCCTAGAATAGCTCACTCCTGTTGATAGTTTGAGATTAGAATTAGAAATATTCTGGGATGAAACTGCTGGACATCCTCAGGATATCCAATGAAAATCATGGAGTCATTTAAAGATAACTTTATGAAGTTGTTGAAACCTACATGGGTTGTTAAAATATCTTTGCCCTGTAAGTTAATAGAAGGGGTCCAGGGTCAGAGTTAAGAAGCCAGGGTTCATAGGTTCATATTTACCATTTTAATTGACTACAGTTTGATGTTCAGTTCTCCAGCGTGCATACCTAATACAGGATTAAAATATTAACTGTTTCTAACTCTTTCCCAGTGAGGATAAAAGAGACACTTTTTAATACAGCACTATATACTATATACAAAAGCTCCAAAGAGGAGAAGTCATGTAACTCGAAGTCAACCCAGTAGCCCATGACTTCTGAGATTTACTTTTACTCAAAGTTTTACTTCGTGATTGACGAAGATGCCAGGACAGATCTTTCTACCTTTTTTCCTTCTTCTTCTTTTTTTAATTCCTATAAAGCCCACCTCATTCAAAAAAATCATGTCTCTTTTAATCTCCCAAAGATAGTTACATGGCTGTGTAAGTCATCCTTTACCTACTAGTCAGGAGGAAAAAAATGAATTTTCCTAATTCAAGAACAGGTTCCGTACACCTTGAGTTAATGATTTCATATCTGTCCTAGTGGTTACTGCTCACATAATCAGTATTTGTCTATCCCATAGAAGGAAAGAGCTTTTTCTTCTCATTCCTTAATCATTTACCAACAACACTAGTTAGAAGAATGATGTTCTGGATTGAAAAGACCAGCTCGTTCTTTGTCTCCATGTTCCTCTACTCCAATTCTATTCCACTCTACCATTTTTTATAAGCACAATTTGATGATAATGATGATTGTGATCATAATTTTCCTCCAGATCTTGTGTCTTTAATGGTATGGAAAACATCAACTAAACTGAAAGTTTAGGGATTCTGAGTTTTCCACCAACCTCACTGCATTTTTTTTTTTTTTTTGCTGTGAAAAGGACTGAGTTTCAGTGCCGAGACAGCTATTCCAAGAAATAACAGATCAGAATGCTCAGGGATGGCTATCGATATGTGACATACTCAAAATCTTCCTAGAGGTATGGACTATTTGAAAAATATAATGTACAAGCTTAATTTATTGTATATATCTAGGACCATGCACCTCACAATATGAAAACACACACTTCTCAAGAACTTATGAACATATAATAAAAATTACAATATAACAAGTTCACAACGCAAATCACAACAGATTTTTTTTTAAATCAGTGCCATACATTGTGTTCTTTTAACTACAGAAGAATTTAAATTATTAATCAAGAACCAAAGGATAAGTAAAAAGCTCCATACATTTTGAAATTAAGAATTATACATTTATATAATTGTGATTGAAAGAAGAAATTACAATTGAAATTTAAAATACCGAGGACTGAACCATAAAGGTAATATTTCATAAAAATGAGGAATGTGCAAATACATACTTAAAGGGAAATTTATAGGCTTAAATTTTATATAATAAGAAGAGAAAGAGAAAAAAAGAAAGGTCACAGAACCTAATAGATACAAAGAAAGTAGAAGGAACAAATTAACATTTAATAGTGAGAACCAATAAGGCCATAAGTTGGTACTTTGAAAATATAAATATACTTCGAAAATATTGATGTTAATCAGGAAAATAAGAAGAAAGAAGGCATAAATTAACATGAGGAATAAAATAGCCAAAGTTAAAAACAATGCTAATATTATAGCTCTGCCAATAAATTTGAAAACTTAGGCCAGTGTTTCTCTACCTCAGCCCTATTGACATTTCAGCTGAATAATTCTTTGGGGGGTGTGTGTGTGAGAGAGAGAGAGAGTGTGTGTGTGTAGGGGGAGTAGCTCTGTGCATCGTAAGGTAATTAGCAGCATCCCCGGCCTCTTCCCACTAGTCGCCAGCATCACCTCATCCTCCGCACAGTTATGACAGCCAAAATTGTTTAGAGATATTGTCAGTGTTCATGAGGGCAATCACCCCTGGTTGGCAACCATTAACTTAGACGAAATGGACAAATTCTTAGAAAAATGTAAGTAATCAAACTCTGTTAAAAAAAAATAGAAAATCTGAACACCACACTCAAATAACCATGAAAGAACTTAAGTTAGTGTTTAGAAATCTTCCTAGGAAGAAAACATCACAGCCGGAGCTTCGTTTTCAAGGAATATATAAATCTTCCCAGACTACAGATAACAAAGGACTATTTCCCTATTTTTTCCCCATGAAGTTAGTATAACCTCAAGAAGACTATCATATGGGTGCCTGGGTGGCTCAGTTGGTCATGATCCTAGAGTCCCCGGATGGAGTTCTGCATTGGGCCCCCTGCTCAGCAGGCAGTCTGCTTCTCCCTCTGACCCTCCCCCTCTCATGCTCTCTCTCTCTCTCTCTCTCTCATACTCTTTCTCTCCAATAAATAAATAAAATCTTAAAAAGAAAAAAAAAAAGAACAGCATGTGCCAGCTGGAAAAAAAAATTTATATATACTAGGACCTCAGAATAATCTGTAAATAAATTATTAGAAATAACAAGTTAGTTCTCTGCCTATGTAATAAAATTATGCAAATCAATTGTATTCATATACATCAGTAAAAATCAACTAGGAATGTGATATGCTAGCAGTAAAAAAATAACATTTACGATAACAGCAGAAAATAAAAGGTGCAACTGAAAAAATGTACTAAAATTGCATTAAGACATATATGGGGAAGAATATAAACTTTATTAGAAGATACTAAAATGACATAATGAAAGAGATGTACCATGGTGCTACTATGGAGACTCAGTATGATTAAGATATTCCCACATTTTTCTACATATTCAAGCATCGGAATTTCAACAGGGCTTGATTCTAAAATTTATAAGAAAGAGCAATTGCCCAAGAAGAGCCAAGATACATTTGGTAAAGAATAATACGGAGGAATTTCCCTACCGGTTATCAAGAACTGTTACAGAGTCACTACCATGAGGACAACCTGTCCTGGCACCAGGGTCAACAGATTGAAAATGCTACAGAATCGAGGGCCTAGCAACACCCATGGATATAAGGGAAACTGATCTGTCAAAGGTGGGTGGCATTGCTAATTCTTACAGAAAAAAATGAAATTTGTTTGATGGCTCACACCATACACAGAAAATTTCTGATGTTTTAATCACCTAATGTACAAAGGAGATTTTAATTTTTTTTTAGAAATTAAAGAGATCTTTATGACATCAGTATTATGGAAAGATTTTTAAGTTAAGACAAAAAATTGCTGACCATAAAAGAAAAGATTGACATGTCTGATTACATTGAAATTACTGGCTTTTGTTCATCAAAATACAACAAATCAAGATTGACAAGTTACACATGTTGGAAGATACTTTGAACATGCAACCAGTAAAGAATCACTATTCGGAATATATAAAGAACATACATAAATCAATACTTTAAAAGACCAATAGCCTTACAGAAAAAAAGGGGGGAAAAACATAAACAGGCATTTTATAGAAAAGGAAATATGAGTGGCTAAAAATACATGAAAATATGCCTAGTTTCATTAGGAATTAGCAAAATAAAAATTTAAACCATAATGAGATACTTTTTCACACTAAATTGCTTAAAATTAAGGTTTTTGCTAAATCATGAGTTGTTAATGACATATTAACAACAGGAAGTCTTATGCACTACCAGTGGGAGTGCAAATTGGTGTACCACTTTGGAAAACAATATGGCACCATCTTGTAAATATAGTTTTTAAAATACTCTATTTTATGAACTGAGGGTTGGATTCATTGATATTTATATCCCATAGCTTATGAATATGTAAAAATAGTTTTGTATATATTGTGTATTATTTTGTAATTCTTAAATAAATTACGAGCTTGCAAGCCCAAAATGGCTCCCTTTTTCAAAGCAAATGCACTGCGGTTTACTGAATATTGCTTAAGTCATGAAAACTCCAGCTTGAAATGAATCTGGGAAGAAGGTGAAAGGAAGAAATGAGAGATGTCTAAAGAAAGTTTAGGGACCTGATTTAGCTCTTTACAACCAGAAAGTCTATCCCAATAGTTTAAATGGTTAGCAGCCTGGAAAGTGCATCACACAAGTAGGAGCCTGAAGATCTGTTAAGTGATGCTTACATTATCTATGGCCAATCCCCCAGTAGGTCTCAGGCAGACAAATGAGATCTTATCTGAAGAATAAGGAAATTCTGCTTCTATAACACACTGATTGAAAAGAAAATGAAGTCAGCAGAGTTGTATGATTGAGCAAGCTTCTCAGTCTTTCTGTGAAAATGGAACTCAGGACATTTCATTACACCCACCACTGAAATTGAAAATGCCTTGGGCCCCGCAGAGATCAAAGTTCCTTAGTCTGAATGAACAATGGTTAACAGCGCACAGTGTGTGTGAGTGGGGAAGTGGGTGTGGGGGACAGAATATTTTCTAAGCTTAAAACTGTGTAATAAATAAATCAGTGGAATATTGGTCCCTGGTTCTATGATTCCTTCCTAAGATCTCTCATTCGTAGAAATATTTGCTATTTTTTATTTGATACTCAGACATATAAGGGCCCTTCCACATGCCTGTTAGCCATTTTCTCGGACTTCATTCCCTGGTTAAAGAAAAAAGGCTTTTTGATTTTGATTTTGTTCCTTTCCGATATAGTGATCTTTGGGGAACGTTTGTGCCGCAGAAGTAGAACAGTGAGAATAATACCTGAGTCATTGGATTTTGTGAAGATAAATTACCACACCAAGAGTACTTGGCTCAGTGTTTAGTACACCATAGGCACTCAATAAGTGCACGTTCTTGTCTTCCTCTAAAATTTCAAGTCCAGCGCAGAGCTGATCATAGCCTGGGAGGTGTGCAAAGCATGACTACAATCCCCTGTAACCCATGCCCTCGTTTTGCACGCTGAGCTAAAGATAACCAGGGCTGCAAAGACCCGCTGCAGAAAGCTCGGCCCCGGGGGGGGGGGGGGGGGGCAGACAGAACGGAATCCACTGTACCTCCCTCTGCTATATGGAAAAAGCTTCCCGTGTCTCAGGGCAGGTAACAAAGCACCTGTATCTACTCACCTCCATGTGATCTGAGAATTCTGCCTGAGCAGTAAGGAGGTGATTTGAAACAGCTCTGAAATACACCTGTCTGCTGTGCTGTCTTTTTACTGGGACAACATTTCAGTTCATTTCTCCAGAGTCACTAACAACTATCTAACTGATAGCTTTACTCTGATTGAGAGCTGAATTCAATTTCTTCGCCTTATGAAATACTCCCACTTTCTCACTTGTCACATATATAATTAATTTCAACTGTCTTTTAAGATTTGACAATGGCTGTATATCTCCCCACTTGTTTATTCAGTACAACTCAGGTTGAATTCCTCTAAAAGTAGATGAGGTTGAAGTTTCTTTTTCTTTAAAAAGTCCAAAAAAATGAAGTTCATTTATTCATCTGAGCTTTCTGAGATAATTATTCCTGGAAAAAAATTGAAGAAGGGTTTTTACTGTCCCAGTTTTCCAAAGTACTTAGGAAGCAGACATTTGTCAGTGTTTTAGGATCCTAGACTTCATATGTGGAAATAGACTTTCAAAATAAGCTAAGCATTTTTCCCAGAGGAAAACTGATGCCATGATTTCCTAAGTAAGCTGACTTCCCTCTACTGTGCCCCAAATGGAGGGAAAAAAGCTTAGAAAAATAAAAAGAGAAAAATTGAATGGACTGAACCCAGGGAGAAGATAATTTCATCCATCCTTTTACATGCAGACACGTATCATTATTTTAACTGATAGTGGAGAGCAAAAAGCAAGAAATAATCATGCAGAAATCCCACGCCCAAGCTCCCAGGTAAGGCAACATTTTCTCCAAATGATTAAAGACTTGAACATTTGCATAAACATTTTCCATGTCTGTAATTTTGGTCCCTTGTATAAGGACAGAGCCTAAAGGTATATTATCAGATCATTGTTTCAGAGGTTTCCTAGAGAAACCTCATAGAATTTAGCATCAAACAAAAATTAAGTTAAAAATATTTTTTCCATGGGATAATAAAAAGACTTCTGCGGAAATTTAAAACATAGTAATCTGAGACAATATAGGTGCCATTATAAGATGTAAGGAACTATGTTTGATGGTATTATTTCTTAGTTCTGTTGATCAGGACTTCAGCTTTTAGATAACATCTCTATTTGAACACAGCTTCAAAGTAATTTACCATTGAAGATGGCAAAGGTCCATTACTTTCATTTCCATTAAACACAGAAGACTTGTTATGATTATTTTTTGGCAGAGCAAAAATAACATGTAAATCTCTTTTAAATGCAAGGGGTGCTTGTCTGTGATTGCCAACACATTAGTCGGAGGATGCAGTCTGGCCAGCGTTGGTTTCCAGCCCCTGTGGCTTGGTCTGCAGAATGATGACAACATTATACTCACTTGCGCATGGGTTGTGAACCACTAGAGTGTCCCACCTAACTATTCTTCATGTAGTGTTCTTGTTTATTTTAAAAACCAGGCAAACCATATGGTCTGCTTGTAGATATCAATATTCTTTTTTTCTTTTTTTACTCAAATAAACTGAAATTCACGAAATCAAATTATATGATCCAGAGGACTGTGGGAAGTCTTGCTGGCTGGTAGATGGGATGTACAGTAGATGGGATGCACAGAATGGGCTAGATTTATGTCTTTACCTTAGGCTTATCACTAAAGAGTATTTTGTAATCTTAATAGTGTGAAAAATTTCTGCAAAAATTTAACAATAAACTTAATTAAAATTTGATTTATACTGCCTAACTGCAAGATGTTGGTAATTTAACCTATAATTCATACTTAATGAATTTTCAGAATTATTGCCACTTAGAAAATTGCTAATATTAAAGTCCCACACATACAGAGTAGTTTTAACACAATTGCATTAAAGAGGTTTCTGTTATCTATTTTTAGTAAATATTTCCACTTAAATATCATTATTTATTAATATTTTGTTACTTCCAGTATATGTTATTGGTTTATTTTTATTTTATAGGTTTCATGTCCCACAAAAATGTTTACTAATTTGGAAAAAAAATGACATTTCTTCATGTTGGCATATCCAACGTAGAAGTTATCTGATGCCAAAGAACCAAGTCACTTTTGTTTGTCAAACTTGTCGCTTATTTTATTCAAAATTATTTACATTCTTAAAATATAATTTTTATCAGAAGCATCTATTTCCATTCTTGGCTAGTAATAACCACTTTGGGGATGTAAACGTTTCTGGCGACTCCCTGTTACATTCCCTCTGTCCCTGTGGAGCAGGTTAGAATATCCAGGAAGGACCAAGAAAGAACAGTCCAGACCATAGGCTGCAGTCTGCCACCATTGCTCTATCTGAGGTGGTCTGCGCAGTCTTAATGTCCCAGAAGCCCCCATGTACATCTGCAACTTGATCTGTTCAAATATGGGTCAAAACTCTCTCCTCTTGGTATTATCTTTGGGGCACACACCTCTTTCCAGGCTTTACCCCAAAACGGTTAGCTAGACTATTGATGTTACACCTTCAATTTACTATCTGCCTCATTTACGTGTAATCTTTTTCTTTTTAATAGTTTTAGCAGATGAAAAAGCAAGTTTAAGGCAACCAAGAAGGTCTGGGCATGTGTAGCTTACTTTTACCTGGACCCCCTGCTTTAACGGGTGAAACCCCAAATGTAGCTTGGATCACCCCACCTTTGTGACTGAAAGCATATTCTTTCTTCCACCTTTTCATTTTCCTTTTTCCCCAAGGTCTTGCTGTCCTATATATATTTCTTTAATGTATTAATAATTCGTTTTATTTCTACTGTCTATCTATATCAGTGTCTTTCCCCCTCCTCTTCAATAGGTTCCCCCTTGAAATCTCTCTGGAAGCCACGGGTGTTTCTCTGTAGTTAAAGGACCATTTCCAAGTGACTCACGGTACCACACACTCTATTTTAAGGCAGGGTGGGCCGGGCCGTGTCGGGGTAGGACGGGGCAGGCTGCTGCAAGGAAGAAAAGAGCTCCAGTTGCTAAGCAACCATGAGCACGCGCGCGAAGTTCTCAGATTCCAACCCACGTGACATGTGACCAGAGACTAGGAGTGTAGTCAAGCATAATGACAATGATTTATTAGCTTAAAAAACAAAACAACACTGTAATGCTTCTGGTAAGAAATAGCATGCTCTTTCCTCTATTCTTTTCTCTGAAGCCCACAGTTATCAACAAAGAGAACAGGAACTACAAAACTTACATCTTCAATGAAATCAGGAATTGGCTAAAACTCCAAAGGACGGCTTTTGAAGAATATGGGCAAGTGTGGAAGAGCCTTGGGCCAAATGGAGAGCAAGCACCCAGAGCCAGAGCATGCAGTTCCAGATTTTAACTAGATTGCTGTTGCTACTATTTGAAGATGGCAGACAGGCCAAGGGAAAATCTAGGAACCCCTTCGGGTGGCGGGAGCAGGGGAGACAGTTCCATACTGCAGAAAAGTGAAGAGGGAAGTCCAGAAGAAAGAATGACTTATTTTCATAACTTTCTGCCAACCAGTCTCCTTCTAATGAAAAATAATTTGAAGATAAGTAAGATAGAGGAAGGGAAAAAAAAAAACACTGAAGTTTGCTACATACATACATCTCTCCATACATACTGGGAGACACGGAGACTTCTCTGAGGGATCGGCTCAGCCCAAAGTGGGCAACATAACAGTCTTGAAGACAGACATACGGAGTAAGAGGATATAGCAGATATTCATTGAGGCACACAAAAAATGGAATATTTTCAGATCTTTTCCTCACCCCCATGTCCCGTCCCCTCCATTCAGACATTCCCCACCCTAGGCTCAAGGGACTAGCAGGCCTAGATGGAATGGTCTTACTTTAAAAATGAGAAGTAAGGAGTGCCTGGGTGGCTCAGCTGGTTAAGCATCTGCCTTCAGGTCGGGTTATGATCTCAGGGTCTTGAGATCAAGTCCCACATTGGGCTTCCTCCTCAGCGGGGACCCTGATTCTCCCTCTGCCGTTCACCCCACTCATGCTCTCTCTCTCTCAAATAAATAAATAAAATCTAAAAAAAAAAAAATGGGAAGTAAATACAAAGGATCCACACAGAAGTTTTGCGTGGATACTATCCGAGAAACATAATTAGGAAGGAGTGTAATAAGCAAAAAGTAGACAAATGATGCACATTAAAAGAATTACTCCAGGAAACAGAAAAACACAAATTCACAAAAAAAGGCTTTCTCTACACTTACAAAAAGCCTTCAAAAAATAATCATTATAAAAACAGTCTGTTAAAATATGAGAAGAAATAAAACAAGAAAGGCCCATGTAAGGAGTTGAAAAGCAAGCTGGCAGCCCTTCAGGGAAGAACTGAAATTTCACAATAAAACTACAACAGAAATAAAAGCTACAATCAAAGCGAGAAAGGAGAGAAAATAGGGCATTGCTGAAAGCAGAAGGACCCACTTGAAAATAGGTTAGTTGAGCATAAATAAATGCTGCCTAAGATTAACAAATCATCATGGAGAGAGTAAAGAAAACTACCTAAAGTAATTTTCTAATTACTAAAAAGAGAAAGAATTCATACGGTGTCACTATTTTTAAAAAAGACAAAATCATACAAACAGCACCAGAATAGCTGTAAGCCTTCCAAACTGTCATCTTGAAAAACTCCACACAGAAATGTACAAAACAAAACAACACATCGAAGATAACACAAATATGGTGGGGAAAAGGGAGTAATAAAATCAAGAATTTATATTGCAAAACAAATTCACAGAGTCGAGACCAAATTATTTTATTATGAATGTAAATCAAACACCTATAAAAATAGACTCTCAGAATGGCTTTAAAAGATCAGATCTGTGGGCCATGTACAAGAGGTAGCTTGGAGCAAAATGACACAAAAAGGTTAAAAGAGGGAAAAATATGTCAGGCAAAGGCAAAAAGAAATAAAGCAGGAGTCACAATGTTGAGATAGGATAAAGTTGAATTAAAAAATAACTCCAAATAAGAATGCTTAAAATAATATGTACAAATCCACATGAAAAACTAATGTTTATTTTATTTCTGCTAAATAAGAAAGCATTTAAAAAGCAAAACTGCAGAAAATATACAAAGGACTTAATACAGAAAATACAGGAGTTAGAATATTTAGTTTACTTCTTTTTTCCCATAAAGATCAAATAGTCAAAAAATAAATAAGTCCATGAATCCTAATAGCATAATTATTAAAGTTGACCACACACACTTCTATTCAACTTCATACACTGAAATTAGAGAATTAATTTCCTTTGCAGATGCCATTTAATTTTAACAAAACAAACACAGGCCCCAAAGGAATCTAAGTAAATTACAGAGAGTGGAAAAAATCCAGGCAAGAATTCTGAATTACTGATATTGAATTAAAAATTGAGATGCAAGGTTTAACTGGTCCAAGGCTCATGGCCTATGGCCTAACATTCTAGAAGAAGAATCGGTCTTCTGCAAAGATCATAGAAAATGGTTTAGTCCAGTGCTCAGGAGATTGATCCTGGACAATGACAGGTTTGGACCCCTATCCTCAATCATGCCAAGAGAAAGGCTGGTTGTTTCCCTATGAATACTGATATACTGATTCTTGCACATCTAGCTTCAAACCACTGGGGCCAAGTCCCCAGTCCCTAATCATGCCAAGGAATGAGGCTCCTGAGTCCCGCAGACATAAATTCTGAGCTGCCACTTTGGACTGTAGTGTGTCCTGGCCCTTGGTCACACTAGGGAAGAAGCTGTGCTTCCCTAACTGTGAAGTTTAAAGGCTCCATGTCCAAAGATTGGAATCAGTAATCCAGAGTCAAATCCAGCCCTTCTAGGACCCCGTGTGCTGCACTAGGATGGGGTAGGCAAGGGAACCTCCAAGTGGCTTCTCTAATAAATCTTCCCCCTTGTTTGTATGATATTAATGACAGAAAAACATTAAATTTTGTAAATGCTAAAAATTTTGCCAAGCTTTCTTAACTCTTGGTTAAAAGAAAAATAATTAAAAAAATTATAATTACAGAACATTAGACAGTTAAACACTCTGAAAAGGATATGGCTAAAATTGTGTTCAGAGGACTAGGTATATTATATTCTATATGTATAATGTGAACATTATAAAACATTTATATGGCCTACAAAAGGATGATAATAAATCAATTTATTCTTAATCTCAAGAATCAGAAAACAGAGACCTAAAGAAACAAAAGTAACAGAAATAGAAAGTAATGCATTAGGAAGCAGATGAAAAGAATTAATGAATAAAACTCAGAGCTGATTTTCTAAGGAAATAATAACATGATGAAACTACTAGCAAGTTTTATCAAAAATAAAAAAACACACATTGAAAGGAAATTAAAAAGAAGAACAGGAAAATCTATTCATGCATTCAACAAACCGTTATTGAATTCCTATTACAGGCAAGGCACATTTCCAGATAGGTTCTGAGTATATAAAGTGAATAAGACAGACAAAACACACACACACACACACACACACACACACACAACCCTACTGGCTTCATGGAGCCTTCATCCTCAACCCAGAAAATAAATATGACAAGTAAGTAAAATGTGTATCATATTAGTGAAGTTCTCGTAAAACTTAAAAGAGAAGTGAGCTGAGCAGTGTGGCTGTGTTCAGGGACTGCAATTTTCTGCAAGGTGGCCAAGGCAGTGACATTTGAGGAGCTACCTCAAACTGAGGTTGGAGAGGGAGTAATCTTGGAGTGCATCTGGAGGAAGCAATGAAGCCTAGGTGGAAAATCAAGTGCCAAAGCCTGAGAAGTGACATCTTGGGGCTTGCTTTTGAAAAGAGCAGTTTGGTTGCTGGCTCCGAATAGACTGGAGAAATGACAAGGATAAGAACAGGAGAATGAGTGCATTGAAAAATATTACCATTGTGAAATAGGTAGGTCTTATTTATGCAAAACGGGAAGTCAGTCTGCAATTCACTCCCTTCTTTTACATGGGGAATGGAGGGGCCACATAAAGGAGGCAATGATCCAGTCTGTTCTGCTTGTAAACAGGACAGACCTCCTGGCAAAAATGCTAAGTCGCTTGTGCTAATAAAACTTCCCTGATCTTTGGGGTGCTTTCACTAGAATGTACTGTTCCTAGCATGGCCTGTGGTCAACAAACCTGGACTTCACAGATTTATAGGGCATGACTCTCCCTGAGTTATGTCATGTGTGATATTTTTCATAATCAAAATGACTCCATCTGTGAAAATCAGGTTATTATAATCCTCACTTAAAACCTTATCAGCTCCTGTGACCTTGAGACTTTCTAAGGCAATAAGGAAGGGGCCAGAGGATTCACACTAGAGTTCAAGGTCTCTGCCTGTTTCATCTCACAAGTAGTTACACTCCTGAAATTATTATTAATGAGACTTGGTACTGAAGGAGACTTGATTTGGAAGCCTTATTCGATAATCCGACCCCTGGTGTTACCTAAGCGATATTCCAGAAGAGAGGGGTTGGAGGCTGGATTCAGGGTACTGACAGAACATGTAGTGAAAGGTGACAGGATTTGGGATATATGCAGTGGCTTGGAGCGGCAAAATTTCAAGAGAAATTGAATGAGGAGTAGGAGTGAAAGCAAAGAATTAAGAGTGATTCAAATGTGTTTGGCCTGGGAAACCTGTGCTGTTATCACAGTCAGGGGAGGGGGTCTATAAAGAGCAGATTTGAAGAAAAAAACGAAGAGTTTAATATTGGACATTGACATGTTAAGTTTTGAGATGTGCAAAAAGTACCCAAGTGGAATTGGTTAAACATTTGGCTACAAGGGCTTGGAGCTCAAGGAAGAACTTTAGGACAATCAAAGACATGAGGGAGTCTTGGTCATTTTGGACTAGCATGGGGTCCTACGATCGCGACAGAAAACAGAGGGGGTTCAAGGCGTCTTGTTCAGGGGTCAGAGAGATAGTGAAAGTTCAACAAAACCCTGAGAAGTGGATAGTGCTACAAGAAAATGTCCAGGAGAATGAAGAAGGTTTCAAGAAAGAAGTCATCAATTGTGTCAAATGCTATCCCATCAAAGAAGATGATGGGCTAAGGATGAACCATCAGTGATCTTAACCAGATTTGTTCAGCTAAGGTGATGGGCATGAAAGTCTCACCAGAGTAGGTTCAAAAGAATACAGGAGGACATAAATCAGCGATAGCAAGCCTATGTAACACTATTGTGGAGTTTTGCTAGAGAAGGAAGTAGAGAATGGGAGTCCAGGAGAGTGAAATAAGAGTAAGGGGTTCTTTTTCTAAGTTGGGAGAAATAATAGCATATTTGTGGAGTGATGGGAAAAACAGAAGACAGGGGGAAACTGCTGATGCAGCAGAAAGGAGACAGCTGGAGCCATGCAGTGTGAGCGTAGAAGGATGTCTACATGAGGTTGGGCTGGGGCACCAGAAGGCACACTGTGCAACAGGAGTGAAAAAGCATGTGAGGCAAAAGCAGGGGGTGGTGAAACATGAATAGAGGACATCCTTCCCATGAGGTAGGGAGCAGAGGTCATTAGCTGAGAGAGAGAGAGAGAGAGAGAGAGAGAAACTCCTCTTGAAAAGAGCAGAAATGATGAAATAGGAGGAGGGTGGGTGCAAATGAGTTAATATATTTGCCAGGCAGCCATAAAGGGCCACAGTGGTTAATCGTGCTGAGTTGGAAGTAAGACTCACAAGATGGTTGTGCTTTTTCTTCACTTGCAGCCAGCTGCAGGGTGGGTGCAGGGAGCACACAGATTGTGGCTTAGCTCTGAGAATATGACCAAGTGGTCTGGGGGTGGGGGTTGGGGTGGGTGGGGAGGGTTAGGAGATGGAAGGGTACTCCAGGGAGTGATTTCATTCTTTGACCATGGCTGGAATTTAAGGTGGGTAAGGGGAGATTTAAGGACAGGAGAAAGTCTTATACTTTCTCATACTGAAATCTTGTCTTCTGTGTACTTCTAGTATCTTATCAGTCCTAATACACTTAGAGCCTTTTGCCTTTAGTGTGTATTTTATGTTAATAACTAGCAGCTAGAGTCTTCACATTGCCTTCTGTCTTCCAGTAAGGCTGGATGATAATTGCTATTAAGACACCAGAGAAATATAGGAATCTATCCTGTTTGAGGATAGTTCAAGAGAAAGAGGTCTAGTGGTCCCTTACTTTCTTTGTAGGGAACAGAGCAATCTTCTTCTATCCATATAAATTCTTCTGTCTCTTACATAAGCAAGAAACATTGGCTTTTGCTTTGTGGCTTTTACTTTTTTTTTTTCCTTTAGATCCTACTAATGCTTTATTCACACTTTTTGAGGGATTATACACAACTATAACTTTAACTTCTCCTTAAAAATGAACTACAATTTTATTTTTAATAATTATATTTCTAAAAAAAGAGCAGAGGCCTTAGAATTGTCATTAGAATTAACCTTTGTTATGACAAAGCTACGTGGACTTAGTATTTGAGGATGGCATAATACAATTATATGACAAAATTTGCAAGTTGAAAACAGCTAGTATATCTGCATCACTGAGTATGCTTTAAATTTGTTTTATTTTGCCAGCAAAGCACGTTGCCAGTGATAGTTGGCATATCTCTTTGTAAAAGTAGAACAAATGCTATTCATGGGGGTTCCAAAACAAAATGAAACCTATTCTTAATTTCTTAATATTCAAACACATTTTTTTGTGAGAAGTCAATAAACCTAATCTTAGTAGAATGTTTACAGGAATGCTATTCCGAGTTGGTTAATGTTTGTTTAATTAAGGGAAGGGCTTGGTGCTAAAGCTGAACAATATTCTGGAGAAGTCTTGAATGCAGGACTCATAATATCAGCTGCTGAGTCATTATTTCAAGTAAATGATTTCCACTGTATACAAACACATTTGCTCTTTTCAATTTATTAATCATGCATGACCTGACTACAGAGGTATGTAGACACAACTTATTAATTCACATAAGTATCATTTATTATGCACCCATTGTGTCCCCAGTGCTGCAATGCATGTGAAAGTTACAAAAATAAATGAGACTTGGACTTCACCCTTGAATTGGGGCAACAGATATACATACCCTTAATTATAAAACAATGTAATGTGTACAATTAAATATATTTGAAAAATGATATTGAAAGAACTAAGATGCAAATAAATACTGCTTAGAAAGGTGGTCTGATACTAATAGAATATCAACCACAAAATTATTTTGTATAATTACATCTTTTTTTAATTCAGCAAAGCATTTAGAGAACATATGGTAGCAATATTTTGGAAGCAATCGTGCCTTGCAAATACAATTATGCTGACAGTAATCTCTTTTGGAGGATGATACACATATGTGAAAAACAATGTAGTATGATCTAGCAACATAACTCTGAGAAAAAAAGTTGAAGTATAAGAATAATAAGTGTGGGTAGTTTAGTCAGGAATTAGTTGGAAAACCAAGCCCTGCAGTAGAATGATGTTCTTTAAAGGAGATGAAGAGGGGTGCCTGAGTGGTTTAGTTAGTTCAGTGTCAGACTCTTCTTTTAGGCTCAGGTCTGATCTCAGAGTGGTTAAGACTGAGCTCCTCACTGGGCTCATGCTCAGTGGGAAGTCTGCTTGAGATTCTCTACCCACCCCCGGCCCCTGCTTGTGCTCTCTCTCTCTAAAATAAATGAACAAAACTTTTGAAAAAATGAAGAAGATGAAGAAAAGAGGCTCTCAGGATCTAATCCCTCTTCTGATACTAGACCCTAAGTAATTTAAATGCTGTTTTCATGGTCTCTTAAGAGCTTCCTGGAGCAGACCAATAAATAAAAAGGATTTGAAAAAAATTTAAATATGATTTTACAGTAGGTTTTATCTACTTCTCAAGGTATGGGTATTTCCTACACCAAAATCTGATAAAGATAAAATATTCAAAAATGAAAATTCTAGGCCAATTTTACTAATAAATATGTGAAAATGCTTTTTTTTTAGAGAGAAAGAGAAAGAAGGGGGAAGGGCAAAGGGAGAGAGGTAGAGAAAGAATCTTAAGCAGGCTCCACACTCAGCACAGAGCCCAACGCAGGGCTCAATCTCATGAGATCTTGACCTGAGCTGAAATCAAGAGTCAGATGTTTAACTAACTGGGCCACCCAGGTGCCCCATAAATATGGGAAAATTCTAAATAAAATATTTGTAAACAAAATTCAGCAATGTATTAAAAATGCACCATAAAGTTTATTTCAGATATTCAAGGAAGTTTCATCATTAACATTCTACCAGTAAAATTTTTATATTAACAAATTGTTGGAAAATACAAAATTACTAAAATATTTTATCAAAACAACCTTTGATAAAATTTCAGAATCACTTCTGATTAACATGAAAAAGCTCTAAAGTAAAATAGAAGAAGAAGGAAATTTTCTTAATATAACTAAACCCAAAACAACACAACTAATATATTAAATTGAGTAATATAATAGACTTTTGCATCATATTGAGAAACGGAGAGGATGTCTGTTAATAGCACTATAATTCAACAATGTTTTGGCAGTTCTCACTAATGACAAGGCAAGAGAGAAAAATACTCGGTATAAATATTGGAAGAGATAAATGTTAATTGTTTGAAGATAATCAGATAATTAGTATTTCACTGAATACTGAGAAAGAAAAAAAGAAACTCAATTTAAAAAATATATTACCCTACTGAGAGTTTCAGCATGGTGGATGGACACAAAATTGTATTATATACATACATACGTGGATATACATTCTATATAGTATTATGCAAATGTCAAAAGAAGTCTGGATGTAGATAGACTTTAATCAGCAAGAAAGACTACTGTGATAGGAAGAATACTCTAATCTCAGAAATCTGAGCATCTCAAAATCAAACAGAAAAAGGATTCTCTGTTAAAGGGTAAAGGAGGAGCAAGCAGAGAAAAGCAGAATCTTTGGAGGAGAAGCTGGACAAGCAAAGGAAATGACCAGTGGGGTCAGAAAAAAAGATCTTACTGTGGTCATCTGATTCACAGGCAAAGCTGATAAATGGGTATGTTCAACATTTTTTATGCTTACACAGGTTTAGGAGTAAGAAGAGTTCAGGGTCCCATGGAAAAGAGAAGAGCCTGACTAAAGTATGGTAAAGACTAAGCAGAAGATAACCAATGGGTAGTTGTGAACACTTGGTCATATATTGAATATAAACTTGAAAGATCTTATAGTCTCAATACAACAAAATATAGATTCATGTATGAATAATTTTAATAAAGCTATAAGGCTTATATGATGAAAAGTATGAAATTGGTAACCAAAGACATAAAAAAGCCAGAATATATACCATGTTCCTGCATGCCAGTGTTAGCGCATAAAAATATATATTTTTATCACATTGAATATCTAATTAATGCAATCAGAATCCCCTGGACTTCTGCAGATGATAGGCTGATTTTAAACTTTACATGGAAAAATAAACGTAGAAGCATATTTTAAAAATCTGAAAAATAATAGTTGTGGAAATTTATTACAAAATATTAAAATATGTATAGTCAAAACAGTATATTATGTACCACTAACATCAAACTTAACAGTGAAAAACTAAAAGCTATTTACCTAAGATCAAACACAAGACAAAAATGTTGATTTCTGCCACTCCAAGTAAGTATTGTACTAGAGGTTCTAGTAAGGGCAACTATGCAAGAAAAATAAATAATGGACTTCTGAAACTATCTTCATTCTGAGATGTATATGTATATAGAACATTCTAAGATATCCACACACACACAACTGTTAGAGCTATAAGTGACTTTAGAAAGGTTTCAGAATACATAATCTCCATACAAAAATCATTTATTTTTGTATCCCAGCAAAAAGCAATCCAAAAATAAATTTAAAAAATTCCATGTATAATGGCATCAGAAGGAATAAGCTAATACTTAAAAATAAATATAAGAAAAGAAGTTCAAGCTTTGTACAATGAAAACTATAAAACATCATTGCCAGAGAGGAATGACATTCTGATCACAGCAGAGTAAGAGTTATCTACCATCTTCCCCTCAAAGAACACTGATTTTGACAATCACCCATGGACAAGAGTGTCTTTGTGAAAGTCCAGGAGTCTAAAGGAGAAAGTCCAGTACACACTTGAGGAAACTGGACACACTGAAGAGAGTAAAAACAGTTTGCCTTTACAAGTGTCACCTCTGTCCCAAGGCAGCGGAGCTCAGTGACAAGAGAGACCTTCTTACCCTATGTTTTCTCTCCTAAGGGAAAGTGAGATCATATGAATGAGCGTTCAGCTCTACCCACTGTGTAGGAAGCTGCAAAAGAGACCCACTTCATTCTTGCTCATCCAGAATATTGAGTTGTGAACTGCATGACTAAGGGTGGTAAGCAGTTGGAGGAACAGCAGGTGGGGCTCAGACTAGAATATATCAAAGAGATATGGATCCTACTAGCTGCTTTACAGATCCATCAGGAGGCCTGTTCGCAAGTTTCTGGGGTTGCATTGCCTGCAGATCCCCAACTGGCTCACAGGTACCCCCAGTGCTCTGTGTGCCTCCTCTACCCATCCCCTCACCTTGTGGCTGACTCCCCAGGCACACCTCTGATGGTGGTAAGAGTGAGCCTTTGCAGACAGCTAGTGAGCACAAGCAAAAAAGTTAGTCTGACTTTTCAGGTTTAGAGAAAACACACAAACCTGGGTTTTCTGCACCATCCTAGAAAAAACAAGCAGATAGGAGGCTCTCAGCACTCAGTCTGGCTTTGCAAGACTGAAAGAAGACATGCGATCTTAGGGTTGTCCCCCCACCCTCCCATAGGAGAGAAAAGGAAGTATGGAGCAGGTGTAGCTATAGAAAAGAGCTGAGAAAGCCTCAGAATCCCTAATAGGGCTAAAGGAAGGTATTTCTTCCCAGAAGCTAGTCAGTAAAGACTGGAGGAAGTGACTGCTTCTTCAAACGTGAAGACAAAAATGCAAGGCTTCAAGGAACATGAAATATCAAGGAAACATGTCACCAACAGAGGAGCACAATAACTTTCCAGTGATGGACCCCAAAGTGGAAATCTGTGATTTGTCTGATAAAGAATTAAAAACAGTTATTTTAAAGATGTTCAGTGAGCTGAAAAGAAACCTAGCAAGACAATTCAACAATATTGGGATAATAATACATGAAAAAATGATAAGTCTAACAGAGACATAAAAATTAGAAAAATAATAAAAAAAATCCTGGAACTGAAGAATATAATGAATGAAATGAAAAAATGCAATAGAAAGCATTGACATCAGCCTGGATCAATCAGAAGAAAGAATCTGTGAAGTAGAAAACATCATTCGAAATTATCCAGTCAGAGAACAAATTAAAAAAAAAAAAAAGGAAAGAATTTAAAAAGCCTACATGAGATATGGGTTACCATTAAAAGAAATAATCTGTACATTATTGGTGTCCCAGAAGAAGAGAGGGAGAAAGAGACAGAAGCTTATTTAAAGAAATAATGGGTAAGCTGCACCTGGGTGGCTCAGTCAATTAAGCGTTTGCTTTTGGCTCAGGTCATAATGCCAGGATCCTCAGATTGAGCCCAATGTAGGGCTCCCTATTCAGTGGAGGTCTGTTTCTCCCTCTCCCTCTGTGCTTCCCTTGCTTGCACTGTCTCTCTCAAATAAATAAATCTTTAAAAAAAATAAAGATATAATGGGTGAGAACTTCCCAAATCTGGGATGAGACTTGGACATCTAAGCTCATTTAGCTCGTAAGTCTCCTCAAAATTTAAACCCCAAAATGATTTTATTAGTCTAAGACACATTACAGGAAACTGAGAAAGATGATATGATAGGTTACAAAACAAGGCTTAGCAAATTCAAAAAGATTGGAATCATAGCAAATGTTTTGGGCCAATCTCAGCCTATCAATAATCAATGTTATGATTGGACTAGCACTTGTGGTTCTTATTATGATTGCAAATGCCCTTCAGAAGTAAGCATCAAAAAACTTTGAAAGAAGATAAAGGTTTATTACTTTCAGGACCTGAAAATTACACAGCATACCTGGGGCGACACGGTGAGGTTATAGGTAGAGAAAGAGAAAATGCATGTGGGCCTGGCTTCTGCTTTTATTGGGTCCAGGGTGGCAGCCTAAGGTTTTGCAGGCTCACTTTTTATTGGTGAGTTTAAAACATACGAGCAGGAACTTAAAGAATGGTAAGGGGAAAAAAACAAGTGGACCAAATGGTTAGTTATTGGAACCAACCAAGATCTCTAAAAAAAGAAGCCTCAGTGTGGAGAGGTGATCTGGCTCTTTGTCTAGTTGTGTGGCTTCCAGTGCATTTATTCGAGATAGTCATCTTCAAAGTGGATGCCTCAGCAATCAAAGCTTAAGTCAGGCACTTACATTACAAAAGAAAAAAAAAAACAAACAAACTGCCAGGGTTTGGACTACAAAATCTTTTCCAACCACAACAGGGTGAAGCTAGAAATCAATAACAGGAGAAAATCCTAAAAATTCACAAACATGTAGAAATTAAACAACATATTCTTCAAGAAACCATAGGTCAAAGAAAAAAGTAAAGGGGAAATTTAAAAAATCTTGAGATAAATTAAAATGGAAACACAACATACTGAAATTTAACAGATGCAGCCAAAGCAATTTTAAGAGGGAAGTTTATAGCACTAAACACCTACACCAAAAAAAAAAAAACCCACAAAAAACAAAAAGAAAATATCTCAAATGAACAGTCTAACCTACACCTCGAAGATCTAGAAAAAGAACAAATTAAGCCCAGAGTTAGTGGAAGGAAAGGAATAGCAAAAATCAGAGCAGAAATAAATGAAATAGAGAATAAAAAGGCAATAGAAAAGAACAGTGAAACTAAGTGCTGTTTGTTTGAAAAGATAAACAAAATAGACAAATCATTAGTTAAGCTTACCAAAGACAGAGAGAGAGAAGAAACTAAAATAATTAAAATCAGAAACAAAGAAAAGACATTACAATGGATAACACGAAATACAAAGGATCATAATGGGAGATTACTATGAACAATTATAGGCCAACAAATTGGATAACCTAGAAGAATGGATAAACGCCTAAAAACATACAATCTACCAAGATCATGAAGTAGAAAATCTGAACAGACCAATTACTAATAAAGAGAGTGAATCAGGAATTAAAAACCTCTCAACACACAAGGCCAGAACCGGCTGATTTCACTGGTGAATTCTACCAAATATTTAAAATGAGTGAATGCCAATCCTTCTCAAACTCTTCCAAAAAATTAAAGAGAAGGAAACACTTACAAACTCATTTTACCAGGCCAGCATTATCCTGATATCAAAGCCAAATAAAAACATTATTAAAAAAAAAAAACTAGGCCAATATCCCTGATGAATATAGGTGTAAAAATTCTCAACAAAATGCTAGCCAACAAATTCAATAGCACATTAAAGGAATCATACACCACGGTCAAATGGGATTTACCCCTGAGATGCAAAGATGTTTCAACATACACAAGTCAATAAATATACATGTACATTAAAATCATATGATTATCTTAACTGCAGAAGTACTTGAAAAATTCAAAATCCTTTTATGATAAAAACTACCCAATAAATTGGGTATAGAAGGATGTACTTTAACATAATGAAGGACATATATAATAAGCCCACAACTAACATCTCACTCAATGGTGAAAGCTTGAAAGTTTTTCCCTTAAGATCAGGGACAAGACAAGGGTGCCCACTCTCAGCACTTCTATTTAACATAGTACTGGAAGTCCTAGCAAGAGCAATTGTCAAGAAAAAAAAAAAAAAACCACAACACAAAAGGTATCCAAATTAGAAACAAAGATATAACATTACCTCTGTTTGCAGATGATATGATTTGATATACAGAAAATCCTAAAGACTCCACCAAAAATGCCACAACTAATCAAATTTAGTAAAGTTGCAAGATACAGGGGACACCTAGGTGGTACAGTTAGTTAAGCCTTGGACTCTTGGTTTCAGCTCAGGTTGTGATGTCAGCGCCAAGTCTGCTTAAGATTTTTTCTCCCTCTCCCTCTGCCCCTTTCCCCTGCTCTCTCTTTCTCTCTCAAGTAAATAAATAAATCTCAAAAAAATAGTTGCATGGGGCACCTGGGTGGCTCAGATGGCTAAGCATCTGCTATTGGCTCAGGTCATGAACTCCAGGTTCTGGGATCGAGCCCCATGTTGGGCTCCCAGCTCAGTGGGGAGTCTGCTTCTCCCTCTTCCTCTGCCTCTCCCTCTGTTTGAGCTCTGTCTCTGTCTTTCTCTCTCTCTCAAATGAATAAATAAAATCTTAAAATCTTTAAAAAAAAGTTGCAGGATACAAAACCAACATATAAAAATCAATTGCCTTTCTATATACTAAGAACAAACTATCTGAGAAAGAAATACAGGAAACAATTCTACTTATGATAACATCGGAAAGAATAAAATATTTAGTACTGAATTTAACCAAGAAAGTGAAAAACCTGTATGCTGAAAATTATAAGCTATTGATGAAAGAATTTGAAGAAAGCATGAATGAAGAATGGGAAGACATTCTGTATTTGTGGATTAGGATTAATATTGTTAAAATGTCCAACTACTAAAAGCCATCAAATTCAATGCAATCTCTATCAAAATTGTGATGGTATTTTTCACAGAGATAGAAAAAAACAATTCTAAAATTTGTACAGAACCACAAAAGACCCCGAATACCCAAAGTAATCCTGAGAAAGAAGAGCAAAGCTGGAAGCATCATGTGTCCTGATTTTAAACTATATTGCAAAGCTATGGTAATCAAAACAGCATGGTACTGGCATTAAAATCAGACACATCAATGGAACAGAATCAAGAGCACAGAAATAAATCCACAGCTATTATGTGACAAAGGAGCCAAGAATACTTAATGGAGAAAAGATAGTCTCTTCCATAAATAGTGCTTAGAAAATTGTATATCCACATGCAAAAGAATGAAAGTGGACTCCTATGGGGACACCTAGGTGATTCAGTCAGTTAGGCATTTGCCTTCAGCTCAGGTCATGATCCCAGGGTCCTGGGATCGAGCCCCACATTGGGCACCCTGCTCAGTGAAGAGTCTGGCTCTTCTTCTCCCTCTGCTCCTTCCCCTGCTTGTGCTCTCTTTCTCTATCTCTTAAATAAATAAATAAATAAATAAATAAATAAATAAATAAATAAAATCTTCTTTAAAAATAAAATAAAATAATAAAAAGGAAAGTAGATTCCTATATTATACCACTGACAAAAATTAATTCAAAATGAATTAAAGGCTTAAATTTTGGATATGACACCAAAAGCACAAGCAACAAAATAAAAAACAAAGTCGAACTACATCAAGCTAAAAAGCTTCAGCATAGCAAAAGAAACAATCAACAAAAGAAAAAGGCAACCTATGGAATGGGGGGAAATATTTGCAAATCATATCTCTGATAAAGGGTTAATATTCAAAATTTACAAGGAACTCATACAACTCAAAGCAGAAAAATAAATAATCCAATTTAAAAATGGGTATTACAAGTTAACAACATATGGGGTCAGATAGATAGGAACGAGCATTCGGTAAAAATATTTTATTTTTTTAAATAAATTTTCTAGAAGTTGGGAGAGCCCAGAAAGAAAAATAAAACTGGGCAGAGCACCTGAATAAATATTTTCTGAAAAGACATACAAAGAGTCAACAGGTACATGAAAGATAAGAGATAACAAGTGTTGGTGAGAAAGTGGAGAAAAAAAAACACTTGTGCACTTTTGAGGGCAGTGTAAATTAGTATAGCCCCCATGGAAAACCATATGGAGGTTCCTCAAGAAAAGTAAAAAATAGAACCACTATATGATCTGGCAATCCCACTTTGGGGTATATATTTGAAGAAAATGACATCACTACCTCAAAGAAATTTCTGCACCCACATGTTCTTTGCAGCATTATTCACAATAGCCAAGGTATGGAAACAAACCTAAATGTCTTTTGTTGGATGAATGGATAAGGAATATATATGTATATATATATATAAAATTCAGCCATAAAAAATAAGGAAATCCTAGTATTTGAAGCAACATGGATGAAACCTGAGGGCATTATGCTAAATGAAATAAATCAAACAGAAAAGGCAAACACTGTACAATCCTATATATATATATAATATATATATATATATAATATATATATATATTATATATATATATAATATATATAATCTTAAAAAGCTAAACTCATCAAAATAGGTGGTGGAATGGTGTTTGACAGAGGCTGGGGGGTGGGGGAAATGGAGAAATATTTGTCAAGGGTACAAACTCCCAGTTATAAGAGTAAAAAGTTCTGGTGTTTTAATGTATAGCATGGTGACTACAGTTAACAACACCGTATTTTTATATTCTTGAAAGTTGCTAAGAGAGTAGATCTTAAATGCTTCACCACACACACAAAATAGTAATTATATGAAGTAACCATGGAGGTGTTTACCAGCCTTATTTTGGTAATCATTTTGCAAATATACATGTATCAAATCATGCATCTTGTGCATCTTAAACTTATACACTGGTATATGTCAATTATATCTCAATAAAGCTGAGAAAATCACTGCTAGAAACTAAAGATATAGGTAAATGGAAATACAACCCATGTTTATGCTTGGAAGACTTACTATTGTTTAGATGGCAATACTCCTCAAATAGATCTACATATTCAACACAACCCCTAAAAAATCCCAGGTGGACAGTTTGCAGAAAATGACAACTGATTCTAAAATTCATATGAAATGCCAGGGACCCAGCACAGTCTAAACAACTTTTAAAAAATAAAGAAAGTTGAAGGTCTCACACTTCCTAATTTCAAAACAATACAGTATTCAATACAGTGTGGTACCAGCATAAGGATGGATATAAAGATCAATGGAATAGGATTGACAGTCTAGAAATAAGCCCATTTTGTTAAACTTGATTTTCATCAAGGGTTCTTATAATTTATTGGGGGAAAGAAAAGTCTTTTCAAACAAATGTTTCTGGGACAATTGGATATACACATACCCAAAAATAATCTGTACCTCACACCAAGTTAACTCAAAATGGATAAAAAAACCTAAATATAAGAGCTAAAACTATAAACTCTTAGAAGAAAACGTAAGTGTAAATCTTCATGGTCTTGGATTAGGGAAGGGTTTCCTAGAGGTGACACTTAAAGCACAAGCAACTAAGGAAAATAGTTTAAAAGAGAGTTCATCAAAATTTAGAAAAACAAGTTTGCATGTTAAAAGATACTATTAAGAAAGTGAAAGTGCAATCACAATATGGGAGAAAATATTTGCAAATTATATAACTAATAAGGAGTTGGTATCCAGAATATATAAGGAACTCTTACAACTCAACAACAAAATGACAAAGAACTCAATATAAAAAATGGGCAAAGAAAAATGCAAATCGAAACCACAAGGAGATATCACTTTACACGCATTAGGATGTGTATAATTAAAAAAAAAAGACAGACAATTAACAAGTGTTGGAAAGAAAGATGGAGAAATTGGGACTCTCATAAATCGCTGGGAGGAATGTAAAATGTGTCTGGTTTGGAAAACAGTTTTGCAGTTCTTTACAAAGTTAAACATAGACTTATCATATGACCCAGAAATTCCACTCCTAGGTATTTATCCAAGATAACTGAAAACATGCATTCAGGCAAAACTTGTACTAGCCAAAAAGAAGAAACAACCCAAATTTCTATCAACTGGTGAATGGATAAATAAAATGTGGTATATCTATCCCATAGATTAGTTAGCCATAAACAGGAATGAAGTACAGATGCGTTCTATCACGTGGATGGACCTTGAAAACATTTTGGTAAGTGAAAGAAGCCAGATATTGTGTGATTTCATTTATATGAAATGTCCACAATAGGAAAATCTGTAGAGACAGAAAATAGATCATTGGTTGCTAGGAGGTGGGAGAAGGAGGAATGTGGAGTGACAACTAGTATAGAGTTTCTTTTTGGGGTGATGAATACATTCTGGCATTAGACCGTGGTAATGGCTGCATGCCTTTGTACCCTAAAACCCCCTGAATTGTAGGCTTTAAAAGGGTGAAATTTTTAGAATTATTTTTTAAATTTTTTAAAAAGACTTATTCATTTATTTTAGATAGAGAGAAAGAGAGAAGGTGGAGGGGTAGAGGAAGAGAGAGAATCCTAAACAGACCCCATGCCCAGTGCAGAGCCTGGCCTGGGGCTCTATTGCATCATCCTGAGCCTAAATAAAGAGCCGGACACTCAACCGAGTGAGTCACCCAGGTGCCCTGAAAAGAGTGAATTTTATGTAGTGTCAATTTTATCTCAATTTTAAAAGAAGGAAAAAATAATCCTGAGGATGTTAAAAACTGCATGGTATTAACAGAACAAAAAATAAATAGATCACTCCAGAAACAGATACAAATGTCTATGAAAACAATATTTGTTAAAGATTACATTACAAATCACGAGAGAAAGGAAATTCTTCAGTAACTCATTCAGAAAATTGCTTTTTCATTTGGAAGAAAATAAAATTAGAATCCTACTTTTCACATATAAATAAGTCCCAGTGGAATCTCAATATAAAAAAATAAAACCAAATCAGGAAAAAATATCCAATGGAAAAAAGACAGTCTCTTCAATAAGTGGTGCTGCGAAAATTGGACAGCTACATGTAGAAGAATGAAACTGGACCATTCCCTTACACCATACACAAAGATAAACTCAAAATGGATGAAAGACCTCAATGTGAGACAGGAATCCATCAAAATCATAGAGTTGAACATAGGCAGTAAGCTCTTTGACAGTGGCCACAGCAACTTCTTTCAAGACACATCTCTGAAGATAAGGGAAACAGCAAAAATGAACTTGTGGGACTTCATCAGAATAAAAAGCTTCTGCACAGCAAAGGAAACAGTCAACGAAACTAAGAGGCAACCCACAGAATGGGAGAAGATATTTGCAAATGACATTACAGATAAAGGGCTGATATCCAAGATCTATAAGGAACTTCTTTAACTCATAAAACAAATAACCCAGTCAAAAAATGGGCAGAAGACGTGAACAGACACTTCTCCAAAGAAGACATACAAATGGCTAACAGACACATGAAAAAATGCTCAGCATCACTAGTCATCAGGGAAATACAAATCAAAACCACAATGAGATACCACTTTATACTAGTTAAAATGGTAAAAATTAACAAAACAGGAAACGACAAATGCTGGTGAGGATGTGGAGAAGGGGGAACCCTCTTACACTGTTGGTAGGAATGCAAGCTGGTACAGCAACTCTGGAAAACAGTATGGAGGTTCCTCAAGAAGTTAAAAATAGAGGTACCCTACGACCCAGCAATTGCACTACTAGGTATTTATCCAAAAGATACAGTTGTAGGGAAAAGAAGGGGCACGTGCACCCCAATGTTCATAGCAGCAATGTCCACAATAGCCAAACTGTGGAAGAAGCTGAGATGTCCTTCAACAGATGAATGGATAAAGAAAATGTGGTTCATATTTACAATGGACTATTACTCAGCTATCAGCAAGGATGAATACCCACCATTGGCATCGACATGGATGAAATTGGAGGGGATTATGCTAAGTGAAATAAGCCAAGCAGGGAAAGACAATTATCATATGGTTTCATTCATATGTGGAACGTAAGCAATAGCACAGAGGACCAAAGGGGAAAGGAGGGAAATCTGAAGGGGGAGAAATCAGAGAGGGAGATGAACCATGAGAAACTATGGACCCCGGGAAACAAACTGAGGGTTTCAGAGGGGAGGGGGGTGAGGGGTTGGGGTCACAGGTGATGGGTATTAAGGAGGGCATGTATTGTGATGAGCACTGGGTGATATACTCAACTAATGAATCATTGAACACTACACCAAAAACTAATGGTGTAATACACAGTGGCTAACCAAACATAATAAAAAAATAAAAGAAAAAAAAAGAAAACCACATAGTATTAGAATCAAATTTAAAAGAATATTTGTGTTGCTTGAATGCAGGGATGACTCTCTTAATCAAAAAAGCCAAGAACTATCAAGGAAACAATAGTCAATCTCCTGACACAACATTTAAAAAGTGCATGGCAATAAACATCATATGCAATATCATGAGATAATGGAAAGAGCCCATCTGACATATCAAAGGATCGCTATTCCTAATACAAAATTGATGACAAATAAAGAGAAAAAGGTTATGAAAAGCCATTCATACAACAGAAACTGCAGATGACCAACAGAGCCAGCAGTTGGAAACATGGGATTCTGTAGGGTGGAAAAAATACTGGAAAAATGGCATGTTTCTGTTGTCTCTTCATCACACATTGCTGTCCCCATGAGGCTGCAGGTCATCACGGCGACAGCCCTACTTTCTGAGGTGGTCTTATTGTCCAGCCAGCTCTGCCCAGAAAATTTTTGCCTTATTGTGATGAAGACCTGACTTTCTATTTCTGGCCAAGAAATTTTATTTATAATAATGTACTATTTTCCTTGCTGGGGCTTATAGAATTAGGATATGCCTTAGTTGGCTCAGGCTGCCATAACAAAATACATTAGACAGGGTGGCTTACATGTCAGAAATTTATTCTCTCACACTTTTGGAGCCTGGAAGTCCCAGATCAAGGTCCTGCGGGGTGGATTTCTAGTAGGAACTTTTCCTGGCTTGCAGGTGGCAGCCTGCTCACTGTCTTCCAACATGAACTTTCTTTGGTGTGCACAGGTGGGAGGAGAACTAGCAAGCATTTTGGTGTTTCTTCTTATAAGGACACTAATCCTTTTGAATCAGAGCCCAAATGCTTATGCTCTTATTTACCCTTAATTACTTCCTTAGAGGCCCCATCTCCAAATATAGTCACACTAGGCGTTAAGGCTTCAGCATATGAATTTTAGGGGAACACAGCCAGTCCATAACAGGGTCTTCTAGGTTCTTCTGCTTCCCTTTCTACCCCTTTGCTGAGGCAATGAATATAGGGTCCCTATTTATACTTGGGAGGACAAAAAAGGGAAATGAGGCACAAATATATCAAAAATATTAGCCCAACACATTTGGACTAGCAAAAATATAAAACCAATTGCGATATTCGTCAATTGGAGGAGTAGTTAATACATAATGATAAACTCATACTAACCACTATCAAGAGAGTATTAAAAGTATGAAGTAGATTTATAAGTGTTGATCTGGAAGGATAGCCCCAATATATATACTTAACTGAAAAAGCAAATAATGACATGTATAGAGGGCATCTCATTTTATGTTGGTGCATAGGTGTACAAGCAAAGAAAGGTTACAAAAGTGAGGTGCTGGCTGCCACAGGGGAAGCAGTGTTGGTGATGATGGTAACCCTTAATTTCTCTTATAAAATATCTCGGCCTTTTGGGGCGCCTGGGTGGCTCAGTCACTTGAGTGCCTGCTTTCAGCTTGGGTTGTGATCTCAGGGTCCTGGTATCAAGCCCTGAGTCTGGGTCCCTGCTCAGTGGGGAGTCTGCTTCTCCCTCTCCCTCTGCTCCTCCCCTCACTTGTGTGGTTGCTCTCTCTCACAAATAAATAAAATTTTTAATAAAAAAATAAAATCTCTGCCTTTTGAATTATTAAAATGAGCAAGTGTTCCATTTGTAATTTGAATGCATGAAATTTTAAAAGAATAGCAATTGAAGAATATTGCTTCCAGGAGGAAGACAGAGAGCTATCTGAGACTGACGCTGGCAGGTCACCTTGTCAGACCTCACAGATAGTAGGATCCTGAGTGCCCACTACCATTTAGGATCTGGATCTCAGCTTTCCTCATTATTTTTTTTTAATCCACATAGGTCCTGTGAGTTTACTACTAACCAAATCCATAAAACATGAAAACATGACTAGAACACTAATTTATATCTAGCCAATGGTGGAGGAGTGTTTCTAATTACTAAGGCACATATTTGTGTGCTATCTAAAGGACTTTTCTTCTGGTATCAGGACCTCAGAAATAATCATGAATATTAAATAATATATATTATGGGGACTATTCCAACCAAGTCACTGAACCATCTGATGAATAACCTTGGTCCCCACCATTACTCTTTTCAGCTTTCTAGATATTCGGAAGACAGCCTAGGATGTACAAGTGTTCAGGAAGGTATTTTTGAATTGATAATGCCCCACTCTGTCTCCCTCCTTCTCCTCTTATTCTCTTCCTTCCTCTGCCTCTTGTCCCCTTATTTTAGAGAGATGTTTGTGACTTAAATAAAGAGCTCACCGCTTTGGTGACCTCAGTCCCCAGAGCAGCCAGATTCAGTCTCCCCTGCATGGTGTAGGTGCTAGACAGATCCTGCTAAATGCCTACTTCTTAATTTTCTCCTCAGGATTTTTACATAACAATATCCTTCAATTCAGTCATTGGTTTTTCATTTTTGAAAGAAAAGCATTAGTATTGTTCCTTTATGTACAATGTTTTGCCCCATTCAGATCTATGTTTTCCCTTTTTTGACTGGAGATCTATTCCATATCATAAAACTTTTGTTGAAAGGTAGTCTCCACATGGACTTACTTTGGTCTTATATTTGTCACCTCCTGTCTAAGATACAGGTGAGTGTCACTATAGTTTTCTACGTGCTGACTTTAATGGAAATTTAAAATATCATGATTTGGTAGTCCTAAAAAACCCATCTTAGTGTTTGAATAATCAGTGCCCTAATTTAAGAGTTAAAAAAAGTATAGATAGCACTTCTTTTAGATATAGAAAGAAAACTAAATCTATTGTTTTGATAGAAATCCTATTCAAAGACAAAAGAAAACAGGTTCGGGAAATGTTTAGTTAGGGAGAGAAGTAGACACATAACCAAAATGCATCATTAATATTCCAAAGAGTTGCTTCCTTTTAAGAAGCTTCCTTTCTCTCTTCCCACACTGTTACAGGGAAAAGCAACAAAACTAGGGAATGTAGTGGTCTCCTGTACTATGCTATTAAGTCTAAGTAAGCTCAACCCCCAAAACATTTCTCTTTCTACGTCAATGTTAAAGCATTGTTTTAAAAGCACCATCAATCTGAATGACAACTTTTCTCGAATACCTGGGTTGCTCAGCAAACACAAATAGGAATTTAATCCTGCTAGGAATGAAATTGTCTGCTAACCTATGGCCAGATTTTGACATACTAGCCCTTCCATGTTTCAAAATGACAGCAACAGCACTACCTTTCAATGCTGACATGGCTCTGGAATACTTACAGTGTTAAAGACTTACCCTGGCTAGAAGTTGAACTTAATCCATTGCTCTTAACCATGCACTACATCCTCACCCCTCTGCTGATGTTCTTAGACTCTCATTGGTCATCTGAGCTAATTGTTAAGATGCTGCTTGTTATCTATCTCTGGATCCCTGTGGGAATTCAGATCAGGAATCTTTCACTGCTGTACTGTATAATGTGGTAGCTAGTGCCACATGTGGCTTTTTTTTTTTTTAAGATTTACTTATTTATTTGAGAGAGAGCGCGAACAAGGGGAAGGGCAAGGGGAGAGGGAGAGACTCTCAAACAGACTACCCACATAGGGCTCAATCTCATGTTCCCGAGATCATGACTTGAGCAGAAATCAAGAGTCGGATGCTCAACTTACTGAGGCCACCCAGGCACCCCTCACACATGTAGCTATTTAAATTCAAACTAAATAAGAGTTAAAATCCATGTCTTCAGTTACATGAGGCATGATCGAAGGTCAATGGTCCCTTGTGTCTAGTGACTACCATATTGGCCAGTACAGAGAAACTTTCCATTATTGTACAGCACTTATGAGGACATCTCCAGTCTATGTCTTCTGTTGGATGAAGACAGTTGCCATTTTGACACTTTCATGCTATATCTCCAGGGTCTAGGGCAGTACTTTGACATGACACATGTCTAAATCACTGAATGAATAAATGCATGAAATGAATGAATGAATAAATGGTTATTGCCGTTAACAATAGTTTTTCTTGGTCTCCTGAAGATTTTCATTAATTAATTCTTATTTCCACTTATTGTTTCAGCCTAGGTTATACTTCCTCAGAAAATTCTGCCATGTCTGATCCCCTAAACTGAGTTAAGTACTTCTTTCAGAACATCAGTATTTATACTCTAATGGTGATAATCTCAATACTTTAGTAACCAACCGCTTGCCTTTTGAAAGTCTCTGCTAGACAGGAAGCTCCTTGAGGGTAGGACTTTAATTTCTGATCTCTGTTAACATCTTACCCCTAACTTCTTATTCCACAACACAAGCAAGCACCTGAAAGATAAACTAACTAATAGAAGAAGTCTATTTGCCCTTTAAGTTTCACTCCTATGCTACTTAGAATTGAATCTGAAAGTGCTTAACTGAATTTCAGAGTTTTTCTTAGCAATATATAAAAATATTCATTCAGTTAGATGCAAAAGATGTGTACATAAAACCTGCTATAACCTCAGGCTGTCCTTTGGTTCTCCTTAGCAATTTAAGGCAGTAATATTCAATCTGGACAAAACTGTGACCAGGAAGTAGTTAGAGGCTGCTTCCTCTGAAGCTTCAGTGGAAATGGCTGCCTTCACTTTCTCTTATGTGTTCTTCATTCCCCTATACCCCATATTCACTGTGACTACTTAAAGACCATGCATCTGAATAAAAACATTAAAAAAAACATAGTAAATAACTAAATATCATGTAGACTTTTTGAAGTTATTTCCTAAATTAGTTTTCCTAGAAAAAAATGAACTTACCAATGCAGTTTGACTAAAGATTTAATTGAGACTTACTTTAAATCAGTGCTCAAGATAGCATGAATAAAAATCTGTAGGATTTGTTGAACTTCAGATGCTTGGTTCTCCCCCAGAAATTTGATTCAGTAGGTGGCTACAGGGGCTGGGCATTTGAGTTTCTATCAATCAGCCCCTATGTGGACTGCAAAAAATCTCTCTGAAACTAATGTTAATTTTCTTCCACATTCTTTTATAGAAAATGGAATAATTTTCACTTCATATTTCTTATTATATAGCTCAGTAATTATGTGCAAGAAAAATCCAGCTGTTTAAATAACATCATATTAGCTAAAATCGGGGGGATTTCACATTTCAGTCAGACCAGTGACTCTGCTGCATGAAATCTCTTGGTTTTCGATCTTCCTTGAAGCAGTTGCTTATCATGATGGCAATGTTCTAATGTTTTGTATTTGTAATCAGTAGGCTCTTAAAGGAAGTTTGTCTATTTCTACTTAGTACACTGCTTCCTATACCAGCTGCAAAGCATCTTCAGTATCATTATTCCACTCTAAGGGTTTAATGAGTAAATAGCACTGTCACTACTTTAGACCTATTTATTGATTCTGAGGAGCTGTTTTGTTTTTGTCTGTCTTACTTTTCAATCAAATCAGAGGATTTTGGTTGTCAGTTCCATTTCCCTGAAATTTTGGGATTTGCATTGTTCACTCTCCCTTTTAGATTACCACAAAGAGAGTCAAAGAATTGAGAGAACATCCAAAGGAGAATCTTGTGGGTGGCTGTTATCTGTGGTGACTAAGTGAGAAAATTGTCTGCCTTCTGGATCAATGAGGAACATTTGAGAGAATGGATCAAGGGAAGGACTTTGACCATAGACTATCCAAGAGGCAGCTGTGGTGTCATGTCCTTAAACCTAATTCACTAAAAAATTATTTTCATCCCAGTTGAGAAGGTCAATGCCCAGGGAAGAGACATCACATTCACTTTATTACTTTCTCTAAAATAATCAGTGTATCCTGGAACTCCATTTCTATAAAGTATAAAAAGAGTAAGCCATATCAAACTAATTTAGCTTCACCCATTCTAAACACAAAATAAGACTGCAGCATTAGGAACCATTTTGAGTTCGTTGAAAACTTCCATTTCCTAGATCTGTGAAGCTTAAATACAAAGAACATCTCAATGTATCTTTGAGGGAAAGAAAAACACAAATATAAGGTAATACTATACAAGGCAGTCTCTTTGATGTAGCTTAAATATTACAGCCTCTAATCTGATTCAAGAAGACTTCAGGCATTCAATTAAAATTAAAGTTTTATAAATTCCATTCCTCTCCTGTGTAACACACACACAAGTATATAGTTTTCTTCTCCCCACTTGATTTCTGTTATTAGTCACTCTAAGTGAGATGTTTTCATCTAACAAAGAAAAGCAACCAGGCTGCCAGCTATCATTTCTATATCATTTACTTCTGAAGGTCTCTTTTTGTAATATGTTTTATAAAAGAATGACTAGGACTTCTACTGTCAGCTTTGATAGAGTAGCTTGTTATCTATCAACCTTATCAAACAACCCCATCAACCCTAGAAAAACAATAAATGCTGAATGAAATACGAATTTAAAAAAACCCAGCTATTGGAAGGCATCAGAGGGCAATCAAGGAAGTCAGACCTTGTAGGACCAAATTGAGGAAATGCATTGAGATGATACTTTGTTCTGTTTTTCTCTTCAAGACCATTAGAGATTCCTAAGCAGTTCAGATCACAGTGGCTCAGATTATGGCAGCCTCAGAGATCTTGGAAGAAAATAGTGGGAGTTCAAAGTTATAAAGGCAGCCAAGATTGAAGAACCAAAATCCTGAACCACAGTGAATTTATTTTCCACCTGAATCATTAATTAGTTGCTACACTGTATAGGGCAGGACAGAAATGAAGGGGAAAGCAACCACTAAGAGGCACAACATAAAGTAGAGCTTTAGTAGTCTTATGGAGCTAGCAACTTAAAAGCCTGAGTTTATGTCTTGCCAAGAAGAGGGGTCCCTAATAATCACTCCAGGCTTTCATTAGATACCCTTGAGAAGATACACTTTGAGAATAAAGGAAAACCAAAATGGACTAAACCAAAGAAAGGAATCTATCCTGAAATGTCTCAACTCATGGATCAATTCATGCCCTCGAACTCCCAGCTGCCTAACAGAAGACAGTTAAATTATTTCTACAGAAAGGTAATGTTATCCAGGATACCTGAAATTTTTCATAGATGATGTCTAGTATTCAAGCAAAAATTATAATGCATGTCAGGAGATGTCCAATGGCCAGACATGAAGAGGAAAAGCCCATCAAGAACAGATCTGTAAGTGATCTAGATTGTGAAGTTTTAGGACCTAGACTTGATAATAACTCTGACATATATGTTTAAAAAATAAGTGATAGGATGGGAATTTAGAGAGAATAGGGATCTATAAAAAAAGTCGAATGGTAATTTTAGATTGCAAAAGCACTTTGGCAAAAATGAAGAAAAGATTCAAATGACTAAATCAATAAATTCTAGGAAGTTCAAACAAGATAAATCAAAGAAATCCACATAGACACATAATGGTAAAACTGCTCCAGATCAGGGGCACCTGGGAGGCTCAGTTGGTTAAGCATCTGCCTTTGGCTCATGTCATGATCCCAGGGTCCTGAGGTCAAGCCCTGGGTTGGGCTCCCTGCTTGGCAGGGAGCCTGCTTCTCTCTCTGTCCCTCCCCCTGCTTGTGCTCTCTCTCTTTCTATCAAATAAATAAATAAAATCTTTAAAAAATATACTGCTACAGATCAAAGAAAAAGAGAACATATTACAAGCAGACAGAGGAAAAGATTCATCAGTTTCAAAGGAATAACAGTAAGACCAAGAGCTGATTTTCCATTAGAAATGGAATTATATCACTAGAAAAAAGAAACTGTCAATCTTGAATTTTATACTGTGTCAAAAGACCTTTAAAAAATGGAAAAATAAAGACATTTTGACAAATAAAAAATGAGAGAATTTATTATTATTAAGCCTTCACTAAAAGACATTCTTTAAGCAGAAAGAAGATAAAGAAAAAATAAAGGCTAATGAAAATACAAATATATCACAAATCTAAGTGAATGTTGTCTATATAAATCAACAATGTATTATGAGGCTTAAAAATACTTAAAATTAAAATGCATATTAACAATAGCAAAAAATTGTAAGGGAGGTAAATAGAATTGAAGAGTAATGTTTGTTCTTGCATTGTCTGAGAAGTAGTAAAAGTACTAGTTATAAAATTGTGTGTGGGGGGGTACCTATGTATACTAATAAAGAGAAAAAATGGAAAAAAATTACTTGATTAACCCAAGGTGAGAAAGGAGAGAAAAAGGAAAAACAAAAGAATTGATGGCATAAATGGAAATAAAATAATAAAAGAATCCCAAATATGTTAGTAATAAAATTAGATGAAAGGTAAATCAGTTAATACTGATGAAAATATCATCAAACGGGATAGAAACACAAAACCCAACTATCTGCTACTTATAACATAAATATGAGAACACAGCACAGTTGAAAGTAAAAGAATAGATAAATCATGGAAATGCTATCTGACAGAAAGCTGTCATAACTATACTAATAACAGGCAAAATAGACATTATTGAAAGAAATATTACTAGAGATCCACAAGGGCATTTCATAATGATAAAAAGGCTAATATCTTATAAAAATTTCTAGATTTGTAGGCTTTGTAGAGCATAGTCTAAATATATATAAAGAAAAATCCAATAGAACTAAGAGGGAAAATAAAATCTGCAATCATAATAGAAGGTTTTAACATATCTTTCTCAGTTACAAATCTAAAACAAGCAAATAAAAATTGATAAGAATATAGAGGATTTGAACAGTGCAATTAACAACCCTGACTTAAATGACTCTTATAGAATATTGTACCTCAGATTTCTGAATATGCTATATTTCCAAGTACATATGGAACACTTATCAATAAAGGGCCATAAAACAAGTTTCAATAAATACCATAGAATTGGAATTTGTGTTCTCTGGCCTCACTAGATACAAGCCAGAATAATAAAAAGATTCCTGGGAAATCCCTAAATACTTACATATTAAGCAACATTCTTGTAAATAACCCCTCTATGTGGATGTAGAAACAAGATAGGCAGCAAAGACTCTTAAAAATAGAGATACAGTATCCTATAAAAAATAATAAGATAACTTCAGAAGAGACTAAGACATGACATCAAAACATTTCACATTTATTGGTAATTTCTCAGTTCTTGTGTGCTACAAGCAGAGTATTTGCAAAAGTAGTAATGTTTCACATTTCTAATTCAGAAAGCTGTTTTTCTCATTTGTGATAGGTAAACATGATTACTTATTAGTGCGATTGCAGTTTTATACAAATATTCTACTAATGGGACACAAGCTGGGAAGCTTACTGTAAGGACATTATTATTGTTGTTGCTCCTGCTGCTATTATTATTATTATTATTATTATTGTCTTTTAAAGACAAATCATGGTTTTCTTGGTCTCAGAATGAAAGTTATGGCTGCACTCTGCATGAATTCTTCCCCAAAGAGAGCGAACAATGATTAAATAAGCACATCTAGGTCACTTTATCTGAGTTACCCTATAATCCTCTTCTGCTGATGAGAGTCCTTTGGACTGTATTCATACTGGCTAAGGAGAGATGAGATGCAATGAAAATTCATTCCATTCCTTCTGCCTTAGACTGGATGAAAACATAGCCCTTGGCCTGCTTAATGAGTTTCAGCTAAGAAGAAGTTATTTGTTGTTTAATTGACTGTCAGAAAAAAAAATGTTAGATACTGCCTTATTTAACTTCAGATATCAGCTTATCTGGATATTATTATTCAAAATAATAACATTTTAATGGTTCATGAGTTTTCAGCTCATCATGCATTTTTATGTATATGATCTCGAGATGAAATTCTTGAGGAAAGAGACTATGTCTTGTATATCTTTGGCTTCCCAATACCTAATTCAGTTTCCTTCCTTTCTAAAAATAAACACTGTCTGGGATCTCTAACACTATAGTTTTTTTTTTCTTTTTAACGTGACTTAATTGGAATCATAATATGTACTCATTTAGGTCTCGTTTTTGTCACTTAATATATTTATGAGATTCATTCATGTTGTTTCACATACCAAGAGTTTGTTCATTTTTATGACTATATAGTCTTCTGTTGTATCAATATATAAACATTTATATGCACATTATACTGATGATGGACATTTTGGTTATTAGCTATTGTGAATTATGAAGCCATAAATGTTTCTATACGTGGCTCTTGGTGTACAAGCAAACAAATTTTTGTAGGGTGTGTACTTAGGTGACGGGAATTGCTGGGTCATAGTTTATGTTTAGGTTCAAATCCTGAAGATGGTGCCACTCGTTTTCAAAGGTGGTATACCAATTTATGCTCCCACCAGTGGGGAATCAGAGTTCCTTTTCCTCCTTTTCTTTGCTAACCCTTGGCATTGTCAGACATTTTAACTTTAGCTCTTCCGATGTGCGGAAGTATCTCATAGAGGTTTTCATTCACATTTCCCTGACCACTAATGAGGTTGAGTATCTTTTCATATGTTTATTGGCATTTGGCCATCCACTTTTGTGAAAGGCCTGTTAAGTCTCTAGCTCAGTTTTTTTCTATTAGGTTTCTGGTGTTTTCCTAACAGATTTGTCATTATTAATATATTTTGGATATTAGCCATTGTTGGTTATATAGGTTTCAATAACTCCTCCTTTCTATAGCCTTATTTCCCACTCTCAGAAAGGTATTTCTGATGAGTAATGTTCTTAATTTTATGGCAACCCAATTGTCAACCATTTCCTTTATGGGGTTAGTGCCTTCTGAGTTTTTTCTGAAGAAATTGTTTCCTACCACAAGTCGTGAAAATGTTCTCCTAAATTGTATTATAGAAGCCTTCTTGCTTTTACTTTGCACATTTGTATCTATAATCTACCCAAGGTTAGCATTTTTATTATGACCTAAAGTAGTGGTAGATTTGCATTCTTTTTCCCCATATGGTTATCTAATTGACTTATCATCACTGAATAAAAATACCATTCTTCCTTCATTATTCTTTATGTGTCAACATCAAATGTCTATGCATAAGTGACTCTGTTTCTGGGTTTTTGATTTTTTTTCTGTCCTTATACTGTACTACCAGTTACAATTACTATAGCTTTGTAATATATCCTGAAATGCCAAGAGCACATTCTCCTATGTCATTTCTTTTATTTGAGTTTATCTTGTCTATTATTGTCCCTTATCTTTCTGTATATATTTTACAACTAGTTTCTCAATTTCCACAAAATATCTGCAGGGATTTTTATTGATTGCTTTAAATCTGTGGATCAAATTGGGGAGAAATAAAATTCCTAAAAAAAAGTTTTTTTCACATTATAGATATAATATATCCTTTTATTTATTTATGTCTTCTGTACTTTTTGAAAATTTTTTTTAGTTTTCTGTGTAGAGATCTTTTCTGTGTGTATTTTCTGTTAGAGTTATTCCTAAATATTGATGTTTTGATGTTATTATAAATAGTATCTTCTAAAATATTTTTCTAATTGTTGCTAATATATAGAAACACATTGATTTTGTATATTGATTATTGTCCAGCAAACTTGATAAACTTATTCATTAATTCTGTAATTTATCTGAAGACTCTTCTGGACTTTCTGTGTACAAAATCATATCATTTGTAAATAATGACTTTTTTTTCTTCCTTTCCAATCCTTACATTTTTGATATTTATGTTTGTTGAAGTATTGCAGTGGCCAGTACCTAAAATAAAAGGCAGAATAAAAGTAGTGATAGTAGGGAACTGTATTTTACTCCCCATTCTAAAGGGAAAGCTTTTAACATTTTCCCATTTATTGTCAAATAGGATTTTTATAATTTTTGTTACCTATGAAATATTCCTTTTAAGAGTTTTTATTTTTAATAGATGTTGAACACTATCAAATGCTTTGTCTGCCTATTGAAATACATAATTTTTTCTTCATTATTCTCTTAGTGTGGTAAGAGATTTTTTCAAGTCTTAAAAAACCTTGTATCTCTGTAATAACAGGCTTGATCATGATGCATGATATTCTTAATTAACTGTTGGATTTAATTTGCTAACATTTTATTTGGTAATTTTTCATCTTTGGTCATGAGTAGAATAGTCCATAATTTTTCTTTGTTATAATGTTCTTGTCAAAGTTTGAACATATGCAATGTGTTGGGGATTATTGTCCGTGTGTGTGTGTGTGTGTGTGTGTGTGTGTGTGTGTGTGTGTTACTTAGAAGTTACTTAGAAGACTATGGAAGATTTTCTACAATTCTTTTTTAAATGTTTGGTACAATTCACTGGTGAAGCCATGTCATCCAGGACTTTTCTTTGCACAAAATTTTAAATTATAATTTTTTTCTTTAGAAAAATTCAGATATTCTGTTCCCTCTGTTTAGTTTTGGTAAATTGTCTTTTTATATGAAGTGCTCATTTTATGTAAATTTGCAAATACATTAGAATAACTTTGTTCATGAAATCCACTTCTTATCTCTTATAATGCCTGTGCTTATGTCCCCTTATTTATTGCTAATAGGTAATTATTTGTACCTTTTCTCTTTTTTCAGTAATATGCTTGCCAGGGACTTATTAATTATATTATTCTCTTAAAGAAGTAACTTTTGTCTTCATCAATCCTTTCCATTTCATGTTTGATTTTTATTATAGTATTTTCAGCTTTTTTCTTTATTACTTTCTTTATTCTCATTTCTTTGGCTTTAATTTGTTTGTACCTTTAAAAAAAAGTCAAAGTTCCAGCACTTCATTGGGTCTCAAAGTTTTGAAATTAAACTTTCTAGGATAGCATACAAATAGGATTTTTTTAAAAATTTTTATTTTAAGAAGTATTCCTTAAAATCTACCATTTGCTCTTTGAATTATTTGCTAAGAAATCATTTTTAAAGTTACTTACAAATTATTTAAATAGATCACAATTTTATAATACCATGAAAGGATAATTATAGATGTGAAATTACTATTCTACCCTATTGATTCCACTGATACTCCCTCTCTTTTAAATTTTATGTATTCGTCTTTTTTAAAAAACATTTTTATAGCTCTCACTTTGATACTCAGTTTTGAATTATTTTTTATTATCTAAATTCTATTTCTAAATTACAAACCAATAATTTACTAAGCAGTTACTTTGTACAGATAGTAGTATAAAATCAATTTTATGGCTATTCCTAATGCTGTCCATACCAGCCTGCCCATAGACTTCATTCTCTATCCTCTACTAACCATTTTATACTCTATAGAGCCCACAGCCTTTCTTCAGGGAAAATATGTTCTATCTAGAATACTTCTCTCTTGCTCTTGCCATTGGCCACTTGTGTCATGTTATGGCTGAGATAGAATCTGAGAGTTGGAAGGATAGGGTGGAGATACAGCCAGAGATGTTGTCCGTCAGAATCCAGGATGAGCCCGGGACCAAGCAGAGATAATTCCTAGGTCAGCTGCAGGATGCTTCCATGTTTGGAATCCTTGGACCTGCAATGTGGATTCATATGAAAAATAATAACGAATATTTTTATAGTGTTCATTTAAATGTGCCAAGCCCTGTACTATGGGCTTTTCATGTAGTAATTCATTCAATCTGCATAATGACTCTAGGAGATAAGTGATTATTACTATCACCCTTGTTTCACAAATGGAGAAACTGATACCCAAAGAGGAAGAATAATTTGCCCAAGGTTATACATACAGCTGGTGAGAGGCAGAGCCAGGATGGAAACCAGCAACCTAGCTCTAGAGTCTCTTCTCTTATGGACTCTATCATGCTGCCTCTTTGAGAAACTTTAGGGGGGCCCCACATGTAATAAATGGCAAGGAGGATTTATGGGCATGTGACCAGTGTGGTCACTGAGGACCCTAGGCTCAGAGGGCCCCCAGCTTGAGGTTTAAAGCTCTGTGGCCAACATCTTGAAATTCTTAATAATTTTATCTTTGTGTTGCATTCTGTAAGGAAGACCAATGGGACAATAGCTCTGTTAACTTGGAACCTCTCTGCATCCCTGGGATGGGCTCTCCACCACTGATCCCTTGGCCCTGTTCAGTAAAGCTGTCACCCTCCCACCAGATGGGTGACTGCACACACAGACGATGGGGTCGGACCTGTGCTCTGAGTCACAGGGTGGCTCTGCACCTGTGGTCTATGTACACCCTGTGATTACTCCCTGCGCCATCAACACGACATGAAATAGAAAAATAAAAACACCACGAAGAGTGAAGAGATGCCACCAAAGAAAAAGCTCTTTCCCCTTCTTTCCTACCTTTTGAACAAGGGGCCTCACATTTTCATTTTGCACTGGGCCATAAATTAAGTAGCTGGACGAGGTAGGTGTTATTTGTCATGTAGTTTGTTGAGGCCATGTGCTCGTTTTCTTGATCTTTGATATCTTGAACATTATTTAAATGCATTTTTCTATTTAGTCTTCAAAATCCATGGTCCTTTCATAGCTCCTGCATACAATTTGTAGCTCAGTGTGGGTGTTTACAGCTTACTGAGCACTGCTACATATACTGATTCACTCTGCCTTTGGAGTCCAAGAGTGCTTTGGGGGACTATCATCATCCCTCCTTCACAGAGAAATAAGTGAGTGACTCAGGGCTTCAAATGAGTAAGTGGCTGACCTGGGGCTTGATCATAGGTGTTCTAATTACAAGAACAGTTATCCTCCTGTTAAATCACAGCTCACTTTTCAGAAGGCATCTTTTCGATTACCATAGAGGAGGATTTTATGCCCAATATTGGCCATGGGATTTCCACATTGCTTCTTTAGTATAACTACTTATTAAGTACAAGCATTACTAACATGTTTTATTCACGTGGCACTTTGGTACCAGTTTTGCAATGTTTTCAGCCACGAGCAAAGAAACAAGTAGCTGAAAGTGGGTAATTAGGACCGTACTGGGAGTTTTGGAAGTGGGTGGAATGTCCTTAAAATCTGAACATCTGGTTGTTAGACTTAGTGAGCAATAAATTATTAAAGCATTGCTGACACCAGTTAGGAGAATTATGTTCCAAAACTTCAGTCTACGTGATTTTTATTTTTTTAAAGGACCAACAATAAAAACATAAAAATAATCTAAAATGTGACTAACCCACATGAGTTGCCTCCCCCTTGTCAATTCTATCTTTTTTTAGGATTCCATACAGTCTATTGAAATGTTTGCTTAGTGAACTGGCATTCACAATCACTGCAATGCCCACCCCACCCCACCCCCGGACATCCCAAGATTCCTCAGTAAGTCAATTGGAAGTCTTTCAGAGCTCACGCTCAGATCACAGTGTTAACATTGCTTTTCTTTTTGTGATGCTGCGTCTTGGGAACGCCATTTACCTATCACCTGTAAGCACCACGAACATAAGAAAAAAGCAAACATGACTAACCTGGGATGTAGTAGGCACCGCTAACATAACAAAAAAAATAATTCAATGTTGAAGTGAACATAATGTGATAACAATGCTGAAAGTAAACAGTGAAGTAGCTTGACTTCCAAGTTACTTCTTCCCGAATTTACTGTTTGGCTCAGAGCTCAGAGAACACACACAAGCTGTCTGGTGCTATTGATGTTGTTTCTTTACAGGGAATGGTAATATGTAATGTCTTGTGTATGGAATAATGGCATACAGTGGAAGGGTTGGTCTGTCACCAAAGCTCTTGAACATTTTCTTCTTTTTCAGTAGAAGAATTTGGGACACTGAGTTTATTTTTTTTTTAATTGTATTTGTTTATTTGACAGAGAGAGTGGAAAGCACAAGCAGGGGGAGCAGTAGAGGGAGAGGGAGAAGCAGGCTCCCCACCGAGCAGGGAGCCCGATGTCAAACTCTATCCCAGGACCCTGGATTCATGACCTGAGCTGAAAGCAGATGCTTAACCAACTGAGCCACCCATGTGTGCCTAGGACACTGAATTTAAAAGAGGTTTTGATTTTCCCAAAAAAGAGAGTGGAAAACAGAAGTCTGATAAAGAGAAATCTTTGGAATATATAACAAAATGCTCAGAATTTGAACCAACTGATCTATGAAACACAGAGGCAAGTTCCAAGCTAAGAAGATCATAAAATATTATAGGGGATTGGAGACAGGAAGGTAAAAACAATTTTGGCTGGCTCTGTGAGATTCTGGATAGTGGAATAGAAAAGACTACACATAGTAAAGATGTTCTGAGACTTGCCAGTGGCCTTAGCAAGTTTGATTTTGTTTGCGGTTTTCTCTCTCACTCTTACTTGATTAGAGTTAAGTGATGCTAAAGGCTCTCAGCAGATAAATGAGGAATCAAGATTAAGCCTAGTGTGAGGTTAAAGTAAGGCTGGCTGATAACAGGGTACTTTGGATAATTAGTTTAATACCTTTCTGTGGCTTTATGCTAAGATAAAGAACAGCTCTCCATCCATTTCCTCGCCTCCCCCACAGACACACACCGCAGGTACTTTCATTAAAGCTTCATGGAAAGGAATTTAGCAGCATATCCTATGGGCAGTCACAGTAAATACAATAGGACTGCAAAGCTCCCGGGTTGCTCAGATCCCAGTCTTTTCCTCCTGATGCCTGGCCTTAAAACATCCAGTGTCTGCCGGGGCCTCTATTTCTACCCTGGGGGTGTGGGCTGGGGAGGGATTTCAGCTTGTCGAGCAAGTTAAGCCAGGTTTCTGCAGTTGAAAGCTAGCTCTTCAATTCAAAAGTTAAACTCCCAGTCAGGATTTTCTCCTCCTTCCTAAAGCTTCTTTGTCCCTCCTGCTCAGGAAGGGATGTGGGTACGTGGGAGTTTCCGTTCCCTATGACTGTTCGAGAAGGACTTATAGTCCCTATGTTTTGCCTGGAAATTCACTGTCTTCTGCAGCATCCCACTAGTTCCCCGGGTGTCCACACTGGGGTCTGCTGTGATGTGCTGGCTTTGCCTGGAGTTTGGGGACCATGCTGGTCCCCATTGCTGGAGTCTGTGGCTCCTGCCTAAACCTCTTGTCTTAGGTTCCAACACTCATGCTACTCTGAGCCCAGCCCTCTAGTAGGCCCCCTGTTTGCTCAGTTCCCTTGCTCGCCTACCAAGGCCTGTGGGGACTTCTGTGTCCCCTACAGAAAATGTCCAGTCTCTTAGCTCCCGAGGGCACTTTCTTTAGTCCATGTACCCAAACATGCCCTTTTGCCAGTGCAGTTCACTCACTGCATGCCAAGTGAGAGACTCCTCTGAGGGACTGTCAGCCTCCCCAGGTGACACTGGGGAGCAGGGGTTGTGTCGCTATGTTTCAGAGGACCAGTCATCTATTGTGTTTGTTTTTCTTACTTCCTCATTGAAGCTTTGGTCCTAAGGGGACAATCAGGACTAGTCCCCAAGCATCCCTCTCTCTCCAGCTTCATTTCTGACCAGAGCTCCCTGGCGATCCATCTCCCACCTTCCCTCATTGTCCCTCCCAGTTTAAAGAGGCAATAAAGGGAAATCAGGGAAAGGAAAAAGATGGCCAAGATGGGGGAAATACTTTCGGACTCATTTCAAAAGTATTTTTCTGTTACTTATCCTATTATTTTATTTTTATTCTCTGCTTTCCTATTGAACCAAAGGCCAAGGGACAGTGTTCACCATCCTCTGCTTAAGAAGAAATTATTGGGGGCGCCTGGCTCAGTCAATTAGCATGGGACTCTTGATTTCAGCTCAGGTCATTATCTCAGGGTCGTGGAATCAAACCTTGCCTGGGCTCTGCCATAGAGTCTGCTTGAGTTTCTCTCTCTCTGCCCCTGCTGCCTCCCATTGGCTTGTGCTCACAAGTACATGCGCACAAGTGCCCTCTCTCTCTCTCTCAAATAAATAAATAAGTCATGTGTGTGTGTGTGTGTGTGTGTGTGTGTGTGTGTATATATATATATATGAAGAAAAAAGAAGTAATTGATGAAGCCCCTCTGTCTTTTCTACCTCCACCATCTCTTTGCCCCATTCACCCTACTCTCTTTCTTTATACCAAAGGCCCAATTATGGTCAACTGTTTTCTGAGATGACAGACTCAATGATATGCCCGACATACCCTAGCTAATATTTATCAGTATTAATATGAATTGAGAATACATACAATTATATATGCAATTTATTCTTTCATCTTTGAACAAAGTTAAATATGCAAGTGGGGCTAAAGTAATATTATAGTAAAATAGAGTATTTTTGTCTTTTTATCTGAGATGTTTTTTAAACCCTGAAAATGTAAAACCATGGGTCTAGCTTATCACAAGACAAGAACTCTGTTTATTTTTGCTCTAACTTACTTTTGTTCACTTACTTTCTGGTTAAATATTCAACCCCTCCACACCACCACCAAACACACACACACACACACACACACACACACACACACACACACCTCAAAGGGGCTAATTTTGTTATTAAATACTAAAAGTTCAAAATTATTCTTTTCAAAACAACCTAAGGTTACATGGCTACCAATTCCTTTCCATATTCACTAAAGAAAGGAGACATATTTCTATTTCTCAGAAGTACACATGATGTTTGGCCATTAGTAACATCTGCTGCAAAATTATGATTTAGCATCAGGTCTAGATTTTGAAGAATTTAAAGAAATAATTGAACATGAAGTAGTGCTTTTTGGTAGAGCAACCAGAAACAGAGAGCACAGTGGTAGCAGGTGCAATGATTTCATTGTTGTGCTCTTTGGCTGTTGGAGTGACCCATTTGCGAAGGGGCACTATTGAGCCCACGGGAACAGCACACATCCACTGCACTGTCTGCCCTCTGAGTTGACCGGAGGAGTAGCCAGATGTAATCATTGCTGTTGTTGAAAATTTTAAGTATTTTGAGATTTTTGATCTTTTTATTTAAACAGAAAGGTTCTTCTGTAGGTGGGAGACTAGATGTTATACTGCAGATGAAGCTGGATAGGGCAGCTGACAATGACGGACATTTTTATGGGATTTACCATTAATTTTCAGTGCCTTTACACACATGAGCTATCGATTTTCCTTTTCAAGATAAAGAAAATAGATTCAAACTGTTTATTCTAAGGTGAGGTTTCTAAACTTCAACATACAAAAAAATATAGGTAATAGTAGTTTTCACTTATTCAGTTACTAAAATTGTTAAAGTTGAGAAACACATATACTTTCTAGTAGTGTAACTCTAGTAGTGTATTTTAGTCAAGTAAGGAAACCCAGAAGAAAATAGGAACCCTGTTCTAGAAACTCAGCCTTGTCTCTTGTGCCATCTTCGAATCCTCAAGAAAATATAACACAGTCTAAAGTCAACTTATATGTGGTTCAGGGAAAAAGCAAGCATACAAACAGATGAAAGCAAAACCAAATCAAACCAAATAACAGCACAAATTCCAAGAAACTATAAGAGTCATAGCTAACAAGGGAAAAAAGACATTTATTCAATTTATTATTTGATCTTGAAAGTTTTGAACCAAACGTTTTAAAATTTCACTGGGATTCCAGGTGGCAAGAAGGGAAGCTGAAAAAAAAAAAAAAAAGAAGAAGAAGCTGCCTAACTAAATATTCCTTTCCTGGAAGCCAATGGAAATCTTAAGTTTTCAATCTAGAAATTCTTGGCAAATGTTCTAAAAGACCCAGGCTGTTGAGTATGGTAAAACCTCTCTGTCTTCCACAGCAAGCAACACGTTTTATTTACGTAAAATGACTTCCCCTAACCTTCCATCACCTGATGAATCAGTTATGACCTGAACATTTGTCAAAAGTTCAAACACATTGGGCAATAAATGTGTGCTACACTGTCATACAGCAATGTCTATCCAGCGAGAAAAGGACTTTCATGTTTTGCCTGAAAGCTGACCAAGACTGAAACGTAACAGACTCATACCTAACAAATATGCATAAGGAGCCCCTTGAAGCTGGGAAACATAGATTTCCAGGGACCTGACAAAAGCCATGCATGGAGTTCTCTTTTCCCTCTCCTCCCTCGTCCCCCACTCTTCCTCCTTCTTTTGCATTTTCCCTAACCGTATGTGTGTCCTCCACCTCATCTTAATTTTCTTCTTATCTTAATATTAAACGAATGACTGGAAATCATTTCTCCTCCTTCTGAAGCAGACAAAACAAGAAAGTGCGAAGAAATTATCTTCCTTTTACTTACTGTTTTTTCTGTCCTTCTCTTTGGCCCTCTTGTTCTCTCTAATTTAGGTCTATAGTAAGTTGGAGTCAAAAACAGAGAGGGGGAAGGACTAGTTAAAGCAAGAATTTAAGGCGTTACTTTCTCAGAGAGCAATTTCCTAAACGGCTGCCATGTTTCACTACACTGAAAGTCATTTTAAGGGGTAATGTTGATACCCTGCCTCCATTTCTCAACCCCTCCCCAAGTCTCCCTGGAGCTACAGGGGATGTTTCTGGCATGTTGATAGCTTTCCCCTTGAAGCTAGGAAGGTGTTTTCTCTGGCCAAGGGCTTCCTCTGGCCAAGGGCTTCCTCTGATGCCATGTCAAGTCATCAACCAGGATGGTGGTGATAGTGGTCAGAGGAGGGAGTAACACCCACGGAGAGCCCTCCCCATCCTCCCTAGGGATTGATTCTGAAGCATGTTCCACAAGGTTTCTAGATGGTCCCCAGTAGACTGAGCCCCAGTTTCCCAAGGTAGTAACCAGCTTGTTCATGCACAATTCATTGAAATTTCTCTCTTTCTTTTATACTTTCCCTGCTGCCTTCCTTGTAGGGAAGGAAGTTGGGGTCATCTCCTGACTATATGTGCCCATGGCCTTTGATAAGGGTCTTCCCTAGGGGGAACCCAGATTGAGATGGTCTCTATACCACTTATCACTGAAGATAAAGGGGCTTGGAAACATTTTGTTACAAACAAAATCCATATTGCACCGTTATGCATGTTTTAATGGAATTTCCTAACAGTATGTCACATTTTTATAGTGCTTTGCAGTTACCTACAAGCCTTCAGACTCATTATTTAATTTGGTCCTTAGAGGTTAGTAGTACATGCAATGGTTATTTATATTTTCCATATGAACAAACAGGCTCAGAGAGGATAAATGACCTGCCTAAAATCACAGAGAAGATGTGGAAAGAAAATCCAAGTTTCTTTTTACTACATAACCATATGTGTGAAATGCTATTCTTTAGTTAGGCCATTTGTCTTTTATTGTCAAATTTATGGAAAGAAAATGTTACTAATTTTAATTCAGTTGTACCACTGTCATTATATTGGGCTTCTCGTTGTAGGCCTCTGAATGGTAATACATTTGTTTCCTGCTTTTCCCAGTGGGCAATATAAATGTGCCATTTAATTTTGCAAATTACAGCTGTGGTCCATGCTTATGTACATCAAGCGAGTGATATAAACCAAAGGTGAGTGATATAATCCCTGGAAATAGCTCATTAATTGGGAAACTCTGTTATGTAGTTGTGTGATGACTCTTTTCTCTCTTGTTCCCAAAGCAACCCTGTAGGAGAGATGGGGATGGGGGTGGATTCAGTGGGAGTCAGAGGGAAAAGATGAATTATGTTTAACCAAAAAGCAAATCTTGGGTGATTCATTTCAGATTGCCTATGAAGACTGTCAGCTCACAAGCAAGCCTATTCTCCTAAGACTTCCTGACCCACTCTGCAGGATATTAAAGGAAAAATTCCTCCAAGATAAACACTTCATCTTTGAATAAAGCATTGTGCTTATCTTACTGAAAGGACTAATTCGTCAGGTCTGCGATGCTTAATGCTAACGCCTCGAGTTAAAACTACAGTGAAATTCTCAGTATTTTCCTAAACAATTAAGAGATAAAATTCGATATGCAGCTAGGATAAATGACCATACTGCTTACATTCTGTACATATCAGTACATATATATTGCTAGGATTTGTCCCTCACTTTAAATGAGTATAAAGCTCGGCTAAATTACTTACAGGTTTTTTTTTTTAAGATTTATTTATTTGAGAAAGAGAGAAAGATAGAGAGCGTGGAGGGGCAGAAGGAATGGGAGAGAAGCAGACTCCCCCTGAGTATGGAGCCGGACAGGGGGCTCCACCCCCTAGACCATGAGATCATGACCTGAGCTGAAATCAAGAGTGAGACATTTAACTGACTGAGCCACCCAGGTGCCCCTAAATTACATGTTTTTCTAAAACTCTCTATTTTAGGAATAGCATAAAAAACCTCTGAAAATAAATGAATAGTGTCACTGTTGACAGCATTCCAAAACGAAGATGAGTTTTATTCCGAAACCTCCAGCTATTTAATTTCTGATTTGATTTGTCACAGTTTGGGTTTTATGGTGAGGAGTTAACGATGTAAACCACAAGGAATGTTAAACTATACATAAAGTGTGCTTCAAAAAAGAGCAAAACTCAAATACAAATACCTTTATTAAGCAGATCCTGTCTTATACCCGAAATCTTGTAAATTTTTGTGGAAATCTTTCTAGGATAAATTTGTCTTTATCTTCCATGGGTCTTGAGGGCTACCTGTACTTTTTTTTAAGCAAAAGTATTTATTAGTATTATTTTTAAAGATTTTTTTAAAATGAGGTATAATTGATACACAACATTATATTAGTTTCAGGTGTATGATTTCATGATGTCATATTTGTTTATACTGCAAAATGATCACCACAATAAGTCTAGTTAAGATCCATCAGCATACACAGTTGCACCTCTTTTTTTTTTTTTTTGGCAATGAGAACTTTTAAGATCTACTCTCTTAGCAATTTTCGAATACACAATATTCAAATAACTATAGTCACCGTGCTGCACATCACTTATTTATTTTAAAATTGGAATCCTTGCATCTTTTGTCTCTTCATATCTAGAATTACTATCAAAACAGGAGTAGCTCCTCTTTCTACTTCTCAGCATTTGATTCCAACAGGATCTCACTGTATTTTCAAATGACTATACTTGTGGAAAATAATGAAAAACCGCAGTTGTCACTTTCTAGCCTGGGCTGACTTTTGATACCAACCCCTCCTTAAAATGTGGTGAATTAGTATAAGCATACACATGATTCAAACACTTCCACTGACACGGAGCAGTAATTGAGTCCAACATGTCCTTTCAATTTTACTAATCCAGATAATTGCCTAATTTCTAAAATTAATTTTGTGTGACCAGAAGTAACCCTCTTAAAGAAAACATTCTCTTTCAACTCTTGTATATGTTTTGGCTAAATATATTTTTTTCATGATCTAAGTACAGATTTTATAAATTCCATTTCAAAGGAAGAGGATTCTAGAAATCTAAAATCTGCTGGGTTGGGAGTTTATTTCATTTTTATATATCCAGGATTTCATTTTGAACTTTGGGTGTGGTAAATTTAGACCTGAACTGACATAAATTTTATCATTAACAGAGAGAAAAAAAATGCCCTTTTTAAAGGGGTGTGTGTGTGTGTGTGTGTGTGTGTGTTTTAATTTTTGCTTTTGCTGTTTGTCTTGGGTTAGGAATATGGAGAAGGTAACATACTGGGACTTTGATTTCCTTCATTTAGAAAAAAAGACTAGTTTGAAAGAGGTTTTTATTTCTGGGAAACATAAAGGAGAAAGGAATGTTTTAATGGAAACTTTCCAACCTCCTCTTCTTTTAATCCAGAGTCAGGAAACATTTCTAAAAATAGGATCAGAGTTGACACCACGGTTGTGTAGGAGTACAAAAACTGAACCAAACTTGGACTGAAGACTGCATGAAAGTCAATGTGGAAAATATGTTTTTCTCCAGATGAAGAAAGGGGAGGCTTTGCCTTCATATTGACAATTAACTTAAAAATTAATTAAATACTCTTTTGCCTGCTGTTTTCTTCTACTCAGAAAACTGAAATAAATCCTATAGGGATAAGCTGCTTTTGATATCTATGAGGAGAACTCTTTGAAATTTTAACTTTAAGAAGTCAGACGAAGGTTAGTGTTATTCCCCGCAATTTTCTCTCAATGCTTTTTACTAGCTGTGAGACCTTGGCTTAGCAATGTTTTCATTCACTTGCAATATTTTCACAGGATCCAATTTCATTTCTAATAGTACCTGTTTGACTTCAGCCTTGGACAAATCCCACTTCTGTGTTTGTAACAGATAGATTATTCTTATTTAAAAAAAAAAGAAAATTTAAATTTCATCTCTGACAAGTCAAAAGCCTTGAAACAAAAGAATTAACATTTATTTGCCTGCACAGATGCAAATGTCTCCCAAGACTTCACCTTTTGAGAAAATATATTTCTATCAACCTGACTGTTCCTGCTAAGTAAGGAGTGAGTTCTTTTATTCTATTCTGAGTTTTACTTCTTAGAGGAGTCCCTGGAGAGAAGGCCATCAGTTTTCATGTTCTGGTATTTGCATCATAATGATGAAACCACCTTAGTGCTTAGGAATAGGTCCCATACCCCTTAGCTAAATTTTAGAAGACGGTGAAGCTTTTTGCATTGCCTGGTGTGTGGATAGCAACTTCCGACTGGGAGTATTACTTTGAATTTTGTGACAGTGTTGCCACTGACTAGCCATGTGATGCCAGGCAATAATTTATTTTCTCCATTTCTTTATCTATTATGTGTGTGTGTCAGGGGGGAGAGATGAGTTCTAATTTTCACGGTGCACCTCATCCCCAGTAACCTCTGCTCCACAGTGACATTTGCATATGTAGAAAAGTCAGTGCTCACACAATCAATAGGCATTGCTGTGAGATTCTTCAGCATTTTTCAAATAAAGACATTGAATTCTATATTCAAATCAGATGTGAGAAACATTAGCAATGACTTATCAGACTGTGTAATTTTTTCCCCTTTTACTGGCTAATTGTTTAGAAAAAAGAATTAACATAATAGGATCCAAGTCATCCTTAACCTTGAATCCAAACAATTGCTTCAGAAAAAAATTGTAGCAGGGGGAGCTGTTGGAGGCAGCAACAAAGATCATAAAAATAAGAGAGGCAAAGTCAAAACTAGATAGAGTTTCTTTTAAAAAAAGATTTTTTTATTTATTTGAGAAAGAGAGAACACATGAGTGAGGGGGAGGGGCAGAGAGAGAAGCAGATTCCCCACTTAGCAGAGAGCCCCATGCAGGACTCATCCCAGGAGCCTGGAATCATGACCTGAAGTGAAGGCAGATGCTTAACTGACTGAGCCACCCAGGTGCCCCTAGAGAAAGTTTCTTAAACAAGACACAGTCACAGAGAAAAGACTAATAGTTGTTCCTACGTTACAAATAAGAACTACTGTATGACAAAAATCATCAGAACAAACTTAAAAGACCAAAGACAAATTGGAAGGTTTTTGCAATGAATGCAACCCTATGAGTTAAGAGTTTACGTGTGTGTATGCATATATAATTTATACAAATTCTTATAGAAAACTGAGTAATAAAATATATTTGAAAAGTGTTTTGAAAATATGAGGAATTAACATGGTCATTAAATATATTAAAAATGTTTAAAGTTTGGTAACCAAATAATCGTGAATTTGTATTTCAGAGAGAGGATTAACAGATTTTAGAAAGAATGATAATGCTCAGAATAGCTATTGATGTCGAAAAACAAACTCTTGGTTGGACTTGAAATTGGTACAATATTTCTGGAGGTTATTTAGACAAAAATATTCTATTTAATAAATTATTTATGTGCATTACTATGTTTAAGAAAGTTATAGGCATAATATAGGATATAACAGGATATTTGTTTAAAAAAAAGAAAGAAAAAATAGGCATATTTATTTGCTATAATTGAACAGGAAAAAGACTGAACCCCTCTAAGCCAAAATGAGGTGACCAATTATCACTGGGTTTTAAAATATTATTTAGATTTTATTTTTTCATGTATTTTCTAACTTTCCTATAATAAATGTGCATTCTTTGTGAAATAGAGAAAGTAAAATCAATGTAATCCCCCAAAGATGAAAAATTAGGTTAGAAAAGAAAAGAAAAATGAGGTTAATGTTTATACCATTTATCACAGTAACGCCACTTCTAATAACTTTCATAAGAAAACGGTAAGAATGTCGAAAATATTTCAGGTAATGATATTGATCACATTGTTATTTAAAATAGAGTAAATCTGGGAAACTTCTATGCCCAATGAGGAATGGTTAATAAACCATGGTACCTCCATGCATTATTACTCTTTTTTTTTTAAGATTGTATTTATGTATTTGAGAAAGAGAGAGAAAGCATGAATGAGGGGAGGGGCAGAGAGAGAGAGGGAGAACCAGACTCCCTGCTGAGCAGTAAGCCTATGTGGGCTCAATTCTAGGACCCTGGGATCCTAGAGCCAAAGGCAAACACATAACCGACTGAGCCACTCAGGCACCCCTTACCCTTATTAATAGAAGAGAATACTAACGTTTCATGGAGTAAGTGCAACATGGTAAGATCCCAGTTATGAACAACAACAAAAGGCATTTACACAGACACAAAGGGAAAAATGATTGGGTAAACACACACAGAGTCCATAGCCCACCCCACTGCCAACACGCATATGCACCTGCCAGCTGCCCACTGAATACACACATATTCTGTCAGACCAAAACGGTCATAGGGTTTATGCCTGCTTGGTGCAGAATATGAGTAATTTTAATTTCCTTTTCTACATCTGCTTGTATTTTCTAAATTCTCCACATTGAGTAATTATCACTATTTTAAAACACCCAGACCACATTTAAATGCTCTTAATTCTTGACATAGTCTTCGTGGTGTTAAGCAAAAAAAGTAGACCATTATGTAAACACATTGCCATTAAATTATTGTATTTTCTTCTCCCTACAGTTCCCACACTGAAAATATTCTTTCCCTGCTCTGCTGTTTTGTGCTTACCTTCTCTCTCTCTCTCTCAACTTTACCGCCTTAATTTTAGCACAGGTTACTTTTTTAAAAATTAGGTTTTATACCCATTTTCATGGAGGGTTAAGCAAATATTTTTCCATGATTATCATCTCACAAAGTCTATACTCACTGAAACACCAAGTGAACAAGGCTAACTGGAAGTTTGAGGGTTCAATTTCTCAGAAGTCATAGGGACGACCTCTGTGGTGGGGAGACTGAGTTAATGGCTTTATTTCTTAGTTAACATTCTATTGTTTTTAATTGCAAATAAGTGTAGCAACTTTTCAGGAATGGTTTCCTACAAATGTTGTGAAAACTTTTCATGAGAGATTCTTTTTTTCAACGTCTCATTTGTGACATTACTACCTCTGGGTCCCCTGTCTTTTTTCCTTGGGTCTGCCTGGAGTAATGTCATTATCTTTGTAGACCTACTGCCTAGGCCAGAATTGAATAAAGATTGCATTTTAGTGCCACCGAACTATGCAGTGTTATATTTTTTCAGCATGTTCTTGAAACACTAGTTATTTTACACAAATCTAAACCTTATTTTTGAGAAAAACTTCCATTTTCCAATATAATATTTTATTAGAGTATACTTTTATTACACTAAACCAAAGTGTCATCATTTCTCTATTATAACGAATGGAAGACTTTCAACCATTTTTACCTCTAAAGCATACAGCTACTAAAAAAAAACCCTTTTAATTAGGTAAACCATATACAAAATTGGAAAATGTGAAGAGGAAAAGAATTACTCAAAGTCTCACTCCCTACTGAGGAACAAATAAATATTCATTCATTTTCTTCTTTCTCAAACATAATTTCTTTCTGCATTAGGATTTTTAAAAATCAGAGGTTAAAAAGGCAAGTATGATTTTCAACAAAATTTTTTCAGAAATTTAAAATATCTGATTTGTAAGCATTTTATGTAAAAGTGTGAATTGTTGGTACATGACATAGGAAAATAGACTTATAATTTTCTAAAATTTACAGTTCAATTTAACCAAGCAATTTTCTAAATAGGTTTAAAGAAATAAGGTTTTAAGCTCATATTTAATACTGGATATTTATACATGCCTAAGCTGGTGATACCTTATTAAGAATAACCCAAAAGGACATGCAGAGACTTGATGTCACCTTTGCACTTTGCATCTGGGAATGTGAAGTACTTTCAGAAGGGTACGCTATGGTCATCAAGTGACTAGCAAGGGCCTAGGTAGAGGTCATATGTAAAGAAAGAAGAACCTTTCTTTTTTTATAATTTTGGATGGCTGTAGTAGAAATAGGAAGAGATATTTTCCCTATGTTTAGTATTAAGCGAAGAACAACATACTTAATTGAATATATGTTAAAAAAAATTATGCTTCAACAGAGCATGTCTCCTTCCACTGTTGAACATATGGGTGATTTTTACCTTCATTTCATGATTTCCCAAATTATCTGTCATAAGTATGTTTTGCAATTAAGAAAGACCTTATTTTATCTCTCCTGTTTCAAGCATTTTGTTCAAGTTAGAGAAAATTACAACTTTCCATAAGATGTCCTTTGTATTTCTAAAGTTGTCTTTTGAGTTGTATCCAGGCGTATTGTATCCATTCTTTTCGACTAAGAATTCCCTTTGGATATAAGATTGTTTATTGTATCCCTTGTGTGTGTGTGCATGTCACTATTAGCACACAAAGTTGTTGCTGTTGTTGTTGTTTAATGTGGCCATTAACCTGGCAAATTCTAAGTAGTAATCTAAGTGCAATTTCTATTTTTTTACAATTTGTCTTTGACTTTCTTTCTGCATGGTGTTTCTTTAAACCTTTCCCCCTCTTTGAAAGAAGCTGGGGCTTCATAATCCAATTGAAATCATAGCTCCAAATACATAGAAGTTATCCTATGAACTCTCCATAAGTATTTTCATTGTCTTACATAATTACTTCTAATTTTTAAAAAATGTGTAACTAGTATGAAATCCTAATATAGACAATGTAAAATACTCTAAAAGATTTTAATATAACAATGCAGTTTTATGTAAAATAACTTATCGTATTGATGTAATGTATGCTGTATCCTTGAGGGGACAGGTACTCTCAGGCTTACCTGTGCCCCTGCATTTTCACGTGTCCAGATGGGTTTGTCACATGGATGTCCACTACCCCGTACTTTTTATATTCTCAGAGTTTTTCCATTTATCTGAGGACTTTCATTTTGTAAACATCATATACACTTTTTGTCTAAAGTGACTGGATATTCCAGGGTATTTATTTCGTCATCCTTTGGACCATTAGTGGACAGAGACTGAAGTGTGATTTTGACTTCACAGGCCACAGTCGACTGACCAGGTCCCAGGAAACTTCCCTCCTTGGCTTCCCAGCCTCATCTTGAAAGATGTCGATGAGAGAAGCTACAGAGTGACACAGATATTTCACAATCCAGGAGCCATCCCAAAACATGTTAAGCATTTCATGACAATCTGTATAGGTGCCTTAAAAAATTATTGTTATGGTTAAAAGTTTATGCAATTTATTTAGCATTTCAGAGTTGTGGGGATCTGGGAGGGGAAGAGAACTGCCCTCAGTTATTCAGAAATGGTTTTGCAAGGGTAAAAAAGAGTCTACTGATCTCGAGGGATAAGATCATGTCTTCCATTTGCATACTGCTTTGTATTTCCATATATATTATTTCATTTTTACTTTCCTACCCACCTATTAGGATCAGAAAAACTGATATTATTTTCAACAAACTAACAATATTGTAGCAAGAGAGATTTTATCCTAAATAAGAGTAGAGGCATCCCCAGCTTTGTTCAAGAGCTAGGACAGCTCTTGGCACATATTAAATTTCCCATAGGTATCTGTTGAACAAATGAATGATAGGAAAAGTTAGCTAGGGCTAACTTTGCCCTGCCTCCACCCACTCAAGGATTCTGGTTCTTGTCTCAGAGATTTTTTCCTTGTACCACTAAACTTATTTCTTAGAATGACAGATTAAACAAACAAATAACAAAAGGTATTCAGAAATAATTTTCTGTGTTATGCAAACTTTCGGTGAAAAAATGTTCATTCTTATATGTGTGGACTCAGCCATGTGTACCTAACATGCTTATTAATACTCCAAGTGCATGTTTTATTAAAATCTGCTGATATCCATAGACTCAGTGGTGTCAAAGCAGGTTTACGGAAACTAAAAGTGAGGTAAAAATCCAATGGCTGAGAGACATAAAAAGCTAGTTATGAGCCCCTATTTACTGACTACCATCCCTGAAAATAAATCAATGGTCAAACAAAGAAAATGTTTGTACAATCAGAACTGACTAGGTATCTAGCTCACATTTACCAAATCACTGCCGATTTATCTCTTTATTTATACTCTAAAAAGTCATGAACAAATACATATGACTAATAACTCCCAGTGCTACTGTTTAAGACTACGAAAATTCAAGAACCAAAAAAGACCTTATCTTTTAATAACTGGCTCAGAAGGAAAGGTGAATGATATATTTAGAGTAAGTAAATGGGAAATTGTTTTTCAAGTTGAAGTAACTAACCCTGTAGAAAATGTGATTCGAACAGACCTCATTATCAGTATAATTCACTTGAAGTGCCTATGGGCTAGGCAGTGCTGAGGGGTGAGCTTGGAAGTGATTGAGCTGTCACAGCCCCAGAAACAGTTTGGTGGCAGATACCTGGAGACATTGACAAGCTCTTCTCAAAAAGACAGCCCCAAAATATCCTATATCGCCTGTTACATACAAGACAAAAACATTGACAAAAAAATATGAGAAAAGTAAGATAATGGATGCTGCAATAAAAATGGAAGGATATAGAACATTTTTCTCTATTTCAGAGCCAACTGCTGTTATAAAATATAAAAGTTCATTGTTCTTTCAATGAAGGGGTGAGGGCTTCCCGAAGTTCACCCTTTTACTCTTTGTCACTGGTGCATCATTTCACCATTCTGACAAATATTAAATGTGAAAGCATTTTTGTGACTTTAATAATAAATTTTTATAAACTCATCAAAAATCCATTTTCTGTCTGAAATAAAAGGAAATGATGAAATGATGGTTTTTCATGTTTTTGAGGTACTAAGGGATAGTTTAGTGTATAGAAAAATGCTTAATTTTCTCTCTTTTCTTTTCATTAGGAAAATCTTTTTAGAACAGTATTAATAAAAGTTATCTTGAAGAGAAATGCTTCTGCTGTTCTTTCTGGCTTTAGTCAGACATAAATTTAAAACTAGGCCCGTGTAACTGAGATTTTAAAGAGGCATTTATTCCTAACAATTATGTTAATTAATGATAGAAACAAATATTTTTTCCAGATTCCATATATAACCCACTGGCAGATACCACCTCTTATCTCCACAATGTCTTTTTAAAACAACATTATTTATCAGTGGAAGACGCAAATGGTAAAGTATTTGGACCTAAATACTCTTTTTCTTAGAGTACGTGAATTCTTTCACAAAACATTATGTAAATTATGAATTGGTCAACTGTGTGTATTTATAAATAAATGTGTGTGTGGATAAGACTTGAATATAGACTGCTTTATGTACATGTTATTATTTTGCAGTGCTGTTATAGTCATCCTTTGACTTGGAATATTTGGCAACTTGCTGCCAATTTTTTTTTTCCATATCAGTCCAATCTTCTTACTTCTCTTCAATTCTTATACATTAGTTATCTATTCCAGCTTATCAAATTACTCCCAAATTTAGTGGCTTAAAAATTAAACCTTTTTTATTTTAATCTCACACATTGCTTTAGATTCAGAAATTTCTAAGCATCTTAGCTTGGTGGTGTGGCTCAGGATCTTTCATGAAGGTGCAGTGAGATGTTGGCCAGGGCTGCTGTTATCTGAACGCTGACATCTGGGGTGATAAGATCTGTTTTGAAGTAAGCTCACCCAGCTGAGTGTTGGCCAGAGGCCTCCCCATAGGACTTCTCATGATGTGACATCTCGCTTCCCCCAGAATGACTGACTAATACCCTTTTTAACATCATCACACCTTCTAAGATTTTTTTCTTTAGTCACTTAGCAACCATATCCAGGATTTCTTTCTTCCTCTCAGCATCAGTCTTCCGCTATGGATTCTAAATAAAATTGCTGTCTTCTAGAGGACCAAAATAAATCTTGAAATTCCCTATTAAAGATCAAATAAAGGAAATTGAGGGCACCTGTTTACTTCTCCTACTCTAAACCTATCAAAATTAGAAATACTAAATTTAAAAAAGAATAAACACTTATGATTCTGAAAAAGAAAGTTCTCATAAATGGACTAGTAATTAGAAGAAAAACTTGGAAGCTAGAAAGTAGATAGTATGACATTCAAAGAGCTAAATAAGACATGGTCCTTAAAACAGGGCAGATCCAATAGCAAGCAATGACTAATGTGCTCACATAAGGCAGAGGCCTTAGCAAAGAACCTAAATAACCCAGAGGAACACAGGCCACTACCTATCCTAGTCAATTTTTTCCTCTAATACTGTGAAAGCCAACCAAAAATTATGAGAAATAATTAACAGTGGAAAGCCATTAGCATAAAATATAAAAACAAAAGTGAAGAATCAGAATTCACCCTGGAGGAAAAAGAGATCATTCAGGTAATTATTTGAGGATTTGCTTTATTTTCCTGCCTGTTCAATGATGCATTTTACTCATTATTATTATTTTTGTAGTGGGAAGTCATTCAGAATATCTTTTCCGCTATCCCGCCAGAAATTGAATTCTAAAGAACTTTGTAAATATAAATAAAAATCTAATCCATCTTCAAGTTTACTTTGAATTAATGACATCTCTTGGACAAAGAATGATGTTTGCATCAGGAGCAGAACCCAAGACGAAGAAATTTTTAAAGGTTATTTTAAAAATATGACAACATATGGTATAATTAAAAATACAGCCTGTAATTAAAAATGGAAGGCAGTATTGTAAATAGTCAAGTTCCATGATCCATGCTAAGAAAGTTGAGCCTACAGTGAAAGCCAGCAATCAGAGTTCACACAGAACTCTTGTTAAACCTATAATGCATCTGGTTGTCTGCCTTTGTAAAGATGGTTACAGGAAGTAAGCTCTTCTGTTTAGTTTATTTAGCTAATCTAGGCTGCCAGTGAGGTAGTATTAGAAATTCATAATTATCTTATCCCTTATAATTAGATAAAAGGATCCTGAAAAGTAAGTCTCTAGTAAACCCAAGTTGGTTTTATCTTTAACATTAGAAGTTGGAAAGTGAGTGTCTGTTTGAAGAATATCACATATGACCATACATGAACACAGGCAGGCTCTACTTCCTCTTCTTCTTTGACCTGTGACTGGCCCATTAGAAGGTAACAGTCAGTGTTAGCTGGCAATTGACTTGCGGAAGAGTGATGACCCATAGGAACACCATGGCCTGAATTTTCCTCTAAAAATTTCTTCCCTATTCTGCATGCCTGCCTTTTACTTTCTATTTTTTATTAAAAATGAACCATTTCTTGACACATGATAAACTAGAGAGTCTGGAAAAGTATTGTTGTAAATCTATGAAACTGTACAATCTAATGGCGTCTGGTATTTCAAATTGAGGAACCTAAAAAATACTGTTATTGTGGCTCTGAACACTATCTACTCTACAAGAAAAGTCTCATAAAAATTAATTTAGAGTGTGTATAATTTCAGGAAAGGAAGAGAAGGGAGCAAGGAAGGACAGAGAGAAGGGAGGGAGGGAGGAGAAGTTTAGTAGACCTTTTTCAGTCCCAGAAAATGTAATGAAAAAGAGAATCAAAATTTTTAGCTAAAGACAAAAATGTGAAGGGTCCATGGAGCTTTCTTTGTTTAGGTCCTTCTTCATTTAACTTTTTAAAGTAGAAGATATTTAGATCATTAGGGCTAGTTCCTAATAATTCATGAAAGCAATGAGATCACTGGTTTTATCCACATAAAACATAGAAATGTGTCATTAGAGTTGAAGCCATAAAAATGTTATGCATTTATTTGGCCTTTGTTTTTAAGTATACAACCTACTTTATCTTTTTTTCTTACATAATGTGAATCAGCACTGTGAGGTAAAAGAAATCTGAATGAAAGGAATATTGTGACTACATTGTGGGCCCTTCTTAGAGGGACCACAAAGCACATCAAAATATTGTGTTTAATTCTGCATACTATATTTTGAGGAGGAAGTTGAAAAACTAAGAAATATCCAGATGCTTCACAAGATATGGTGAAGAATTTATGAATTATTTCATATGAAAAACAGATGAAAACCTGGGCTCCTGAGCCTACAACAGAATGGATGCATGTAAACTGTCTTTGGATATTTAAAATCTTGGGTTTTAATATGGGTGTAGCTCTAGTATATTTGCGTAGAAAAATAGATTAGAACTAATGTGCGTTGTCTCCAGAGGGCAAAATTAAGAAGAAGAGGAAAGTTATGAAGTAGATTTAAACTCAAGACGAAAAGGAATTAAAAACTGAAATAACATCACAATGCAGATCCCTTATACAACCCATCATTTGAGTCAAAGGCAGATGAGTACCTCTCAGAAATGCTGAAGTTTTCTCAATCTTTAAAGGAATTTGGTTAAAATGAGTCCATGGGTTCTTTAAAACACACAGACATCACTGAGATCAGTTCAGTGCACCTTAGGAAAGATTCAGTGGCTATTGAGAAAATACAGACAAAGACAATTTGAATAGCCAACCACAAGATTGGGCTTCTTAAGAAAATATACTAAAAGTACTAGGACCCTCATCTGTAAAGTTAGAGATAAAATTTTAAGTTTAAAAGAATTGGAAAGTTTATTTACATTAATATTGAGAGAATTTGTAATACATGTTACCCTTTAATCCACATTTTAAAAAATGGAGACAACATCTACTTTTAGAAATAAAGCAAAAAGGGAATGATGGCCACAATACTGTTGATGCAGTTGTGGAATAAGAGGCTGAGAAGTGGTCCTAGTGGGTACCTGGGCCATCTCCATTCTCATTAACCATCCACATTTGTGGCAGATTAATCTTCATAAAATCTTCAACCAAAGCCCTACTGGTGTCAAAATCCTTCCATGTCTTCTGAATCATTTTTTAAGGTTTTATTTATTTGTTTTAGAGAGAGAGAAAGGGAGAGAAAGGGAGAGCAGGGGTAGGGGCAGAGGAAGAGGGAGACAGAGAATCTCAAGCAGACTCTGCACTGAGTACAGAGACCAACGCAGGGCTGATCCTGCAACTCTGAGATCACGACCTGAGCCAAAACCAAGAGTTGGATGCTTAACTGACTGAGCCACGCAGGTGCCCCATGTCTTCTAAATTCTTATGAACAAAGTTCAAATATAATGTCATCTATGATTGACATCAACTATCTACTCAGACCCACTCTCAACTCTTGATGTACTGGCCAGCTGCTGGTATTTTCCAAATTTCACATCTTGGCTTTAGATGTTCCCACATTTTTGGCATTGCTTTCCTTCCAATTTCTGCAAATGTCCAACTCTGAGCTATCTTTGAGACCTAGCTCAGATGCTCTCATCTCCACAAGACCTCTCCCAATTCTCCAGATTGAAATAAGCTCCCTTTCTCAACTCTTTTTAATGTCACTTAAATTCTTTACACTCAAGCGGGGTAAGAACATATCCTAGTTTACCCATGAGAGTTCACCCCTTAAACTTCTACAAGCAAGATGCACCTCTTAGGATTCCCCATAGGGCCTTATATATAGCAGGTGCTTCATAAATGTCGGTTAAATGAATGACAATGAATGTTTCCCAAAACAATCCATCATGCTGCACCATTCATTCAGGGTCAGCACCAGGGGTCCCAGCAAGGAAAGGCAGCAACAGCCCAGTGAGCAGATGGCACAGCTGCCCACACCAAGCCCAGGTCTGCCATGTGAATTGCACATTATTGCTCACTATTCTCTTACCCTCTCATCCTTATGTTACATTTGTAGCTTGCAGGAAGCTGAACACAGGTCACCCAAATTGAAGAGTAAATCTACAAGCATATTTTTTCTTCATATTTCTCAATGAGTCATTGAGTGAAAACCTTTTTAGCCTCCAGAATCCGCTCTAGCCATTACCATCCGCACCAGCCCTTCTTAATTGTCTACTTTCATTTTCTTCTAGTTCCAGTTTCTTTAATTTTCATCATCACTTGATGTACTGAATTAACATTTCTCCCTAACAATTACTTCTTAATTTACTCTATCTTAATACCATTTATTTTCCCCTATCTTATGAAAATTATCTCTCTTAAAAATCAGATTTTTTAAAAAAAGATTTATTTACTTATTTGAGAGACAGAGAGGGTGGGGAAGGGCAGAGAGAGAAGGAGATACAGTCCCAAGCAGACTCCATGCTAAGTGTGGAGCCCAACATGGGGCTCTATTTCACAATCCTGAGATCAGGACCTGAGCATAAACCAAGAGGTGGAGGCTCAACCAACTGTGCCACCCAGGTGCCCCCCAAAATCAGATCTTTTAAGCAAACTTACTTGGATGTTCTAGATGATTCTTCTCCATGTATCTTTGTCAGAAGACCTACCAGATTTAAAGGTCATACAATGAATACAATTTTATGAACAAAAGAGCCATGCAGTAAATTTTGGTGATGATATTAATGATGATGTGTTCTTATGGGAATTTTGTGCCATCTTTTCTTTCTTACTATCTTTTATTTATTTTCATATGAATAAGACGTGCTGTGTCTGTGACACGCTCACATGCTGCCACTTTTTAACAATATAAAGTGAACAAAAAGCTTTTTCAAATCAATTCAGATTTCTGGATTGCAAATTGTGTTTTCTTTTTTAAAGATTTTATTTATTTGTCAGAGAGAGAGCACAAGCAGGGGGAGCAGCAGGCAGAGGGAGGGGGAGAAGCAGATTCCCCTGAGCAGGGAACCTGATCCTGGGCTCGATCCCAGGACCCTGGGATCATGACCTAAGCCGAAGGCAGATGCTTAACCAACTGAGCCACACAGGCGCCCCACAATTATGTTTTCATATGAAAAAACCTAATACTTAAATTTTGCTGTGATTAACTACTGGAGATTTCCATATCTTTTTTCATTATCTATTTTCAAAGTCACCCCTATTGTAAACTTAGTTTCAGTCTTTACTCTTTCCAAGAGAGAACTGGAAACCTGAGGGTGACACTCATATCATTGGCATTTTATTTCAAAGGCAGATGGGTTTGAAGACACATCTGGGCATGTCTATGTGGGCTGTCCAGATGTGTGTTTGCACATGGGACAGTGGAACATCCCAAGAGAAAACTCATGGTGTAGGAAGGAATCGGGCTCAATGAGCCTAAACCCATTAAAATGTTTTCAGTAACTGAAGGTCAGGAGAGAGAACTTCTGAAGTTTGGATGGTGTCTGTCAGCTGGATTTCTCTCCCAAACCCTGGACAGCTGGATCCTATGGAACTCAAGCAAGCAAAAATGAAAGGAAGAGTTTCAGTGACATCTCCATAGCAGCACCTTCTCTACCCACAACATCAAAGACATTGTGCCATGAGAGTTTCCAGTGCCTAAGGCCTTGCACTTGGCAATGGCTGAGCCCCAAAAGAGAATCATGGGGTTCTAGGGAGCAGCATAAGTGCCAGAAAGAACAGATGTTTTGGATTTATGTTCAAAATATCTGCAACTTCCAAGAAATACCAACAGGTCGCCTTGCATCAACTTTAGGTCATTTGGGTAGATGGGGTGAAAACCAATGAAATTAGGTCACTGTTCTTTATGGGACCCCACCTGTGTCTGTTGGCTGGTGAAGCAAGAGAATACTCAAGTTTCACATAATATTGCTCCTAATCTACCCAACCCACTGGGACAACAAAAAAATAGTACATACACACAAACACACACATCTTTCAGACTGTGTATTACATTTTTGTGATTTTTCCTTTTTACTATTTCCTTGATAATCATTTAAGCCATTTTTATATATTTAAAAAAGTAGAGACTGAAAAAGCATATGGCTGTCTTCCTGGAGCCTGCACACCTTCAGATGAATACACACTTCACAACACATCTCTGTCACATGGGTAAACACAGAAGGATGTCTTCCTTTTATAAGTGCAGCACAGTATAAATAATTCAACACTAATGACTAAGGGACTTCTTTTTTTTTTTCTTTTCTTTTTTTTTTTTTTATTATATTATGTTAGTCACCATGCAGTACATCCCTGGTTTCTGATGTAAAGTTCGATGATTCATTAGTTACATATAACACCCAGTGCACCATGCAATACGTGCCCTCCTTACTACCCATCACCATCCTATCCCATTCCCCCACCCCCCTCCCCTCTGAGGCCCTCAGTTTGTTTCTCATAGTCCATAGTCTCTCATGTTTCATTCCCCCTTCTGATTACCCCCCCTTTCTTTATCCCTTTCTTCCCCTACCGATCTTCCTAGTTCTTATGTTCCATAGATGAGAGAAATCATATGATAGTTGTCTTTCTCTGCTTGACTTATTTCACTTAGCATTATCTCCTCCAGTGCCATCCATGTTGCAGTAAATGTTGAGAACTTATTCTTTCTGATAGCTGAGTAATATTCCATTATATATATGGACCAAAACTTCTTAATCCAGTCATCTGTTGAAGGGCATCTCCATTCCTTCCACCATTTAGCTGTTGTGGACAATGCTGGTATGAACATTGGGGTGCATATGGCCCTTCTCTTCACTACGTCTGTGTCTTTGGGGTAAACACCCAGTAGTGCAATGGCTGGGTCATAGGGTAGCTCAATTTTTAACTTTTTAAGGGACCTCCACACTGTTTTCCAGAGTGGCTGTACCAACTTGCATTCCCACCAACAATGTAGGAGGGATCCCCTTTCTCCACATCCTCTCCAACAACTGTTGTTTCTTGCCTTGTCTATTTTTGCCATTCTAACTGGCGTAAGGTCGTATCTTAGTGTGGTTTTGATTTGAATTTCCCTGATGGCTAATGATTTTGAACATTTTTTCATGTGTCTGTTAGCCATTTGTATGTCATCACTGGGAAACTGTTCATATCTTCTGCCCATTTTTTGATTTGACTATTTGTTTTTCGCATATTGAGTTTGAGAAATTCTTTGTAGATCTTGGATACCAGTCCTTTATCTGTAGCATCCTTTGCAAATATCTTCTCCCATTCCGTGGGCTGCCTCTTAGTCTTTTTGACTGTTTCCTTGGCTGTGCAGAAGGTTTTTATCTTGATGAAGTCCCACAAGTTCATTTTATCTTTTGTTTCTCTTGCCTTTGGAGATGTGTCATGAAAAATGTTGCTTTGTCCGATGTCGTAGAGGTTGCTGCCTATGTTCTCCTCTAGAATTTTGATGGATTCCTGTCTCACATCGAGGTCTTTCATCCATTTGGAGTTTATCTTTGTGTATGGTGTGAGAGAGTGGTCAAGTTTCATTCTTTTGCATGTAGCTGTCCAATTTTCCCAGCACCATTTATTGAAGAGACTGTCTTTTTTCCAGTGGATGTTTTTCCTGCTTTATCAAATATTAGTTGTCCATAGAACCGAGGGTCCATTTCTGGGTTCTCTATTTTGTTCCATGGGTCTATGTGTCTATTTTTGTGCCAGTACCATGCTGTCTTTGTGATCACAGCTTTGTAGTACAGCTCAAAATCCGACATTGTGATGCCCCCAGCTTTGTTTTTCCTTTTCAACAGTTCCTTGGCAATTCGGGGCCATTTCTGGTTCCATACAAATTTAAGAACTATTTGTCCCAGTTCTTTGAAAAATGTCCTCGGTATTTTGATCAGGATAGCATTGAAAGTGTAGATTGCTCTGGGTAGCATGGACATTTTAACTATGTTAATTCTTCTGATCCATGAGCATGGAATATTTTTCCATCTTTTTGTGTCTTCCTCAATGTCTTTCAAGAGTGATTTATTGTTTCTAGAATATAGGTCCTTTACATCTCTGGTTAAGTTAATTCCAAGGTAATGTATGGTTTTTGGTGCTATTGTAAATGGGATGGATTCCCTAATTTCTCTTTCTTCAGTCTCATTATTCGTGTATAGAAATGCAACTGATTTCTGAGCATTGATTTTGTATCCCGCCACATTACTAAATTGCTCTATAACTTCTAATAGTTTGGGAGGGAGTTAAGATGGCGGAGGAGTAGGGGACCCCTTTTTCAGCTGGTCCCCTGAGTCAAGCTGGATAGGTACCAGACCAGCCTAAACAAGCACGGAGTCAGCCTGAGACACAGGAAGATACACCTGGATCTCTACAAATGAATATCTCCAGTGCTGAGTATTGAGGTATGAAGCGGGGAGCCGCGAAACCGCGCACAGATATCGGTAGATAAATGGAAGGGGGAGGGAGCTGCCCCATTCGGGCGCTGGGAAGTGGTAGCCACCTGCAGGGGAGAGCGGGGGGGGGGGGGGCTCGCAGACCAGCACCCGCGAAACAGCAGACTGAGACCATGAGCCGGGAGCTCGCACCACCAGGCATCTTGTGGAACTCTGGAATCCCGGTGTGCTCACTGGAACCAGACTGAGACCGGGAGCTCCAGGAGCATGTGGGGGTGGCTGGCGGCTGGCGGAGTTAGAAACACAAAGGACAGAGACGCGCCGGCCCTGGAATTGAGGGCTGGGACGTCGCCGGGTGTGGGGCGCACATCCCGGGACGCTGCAGGGTTGAGCAGCACCAACAGTAACAGAGTTAAAGTGGCCAGAACATCAGTGGAGAATGGTCCGCAATCCCTCTGTTCTGTGACAGAGGCTGATATTCGGCCGCTGCTGCTCTGACTCTCAGAAGAGGCACAGCAGACTGCCAGGGAAAGCCGCCAGAGAACAAAAGCCTGGAAATACCGGCTCACAGTGTGCCCATCCCCATCCCCCCTCGCAGGGGACACAGAGACTCTACCCAAACAGGGTTGCCTGAGTATCGGCGCAGCCGGCCCCTCCCCCAGAACACAGAAGGCAGGCTAAAAAAACCAAGAAGCCCACAACCCGGGGCGCCTGGGTGGCGCAGTCATTGAGCGCCTGTCTTCAGCTTAGGGCGTGATCCCGGTGTTCTGGAAAGGAGTCCCTCATCGGGTGCCTCTGCTGGGAGCCTGCTTCTTCCTCTCCCACTCCCCCGCTTGTGTTCCCTCTTTCGCTGGTTGGCTCTCTGCCACATAAGGAAATAAATAAAATCTTTAAAGAAGAAGCCCACATCCCTAAGATCCCTATAAAACAAGGGGCATGGCCTGGGACCCAGTCAATAATTTGGGCTCTGGACAACCCCGCAACCTCTCCTCATCAGAATGACAAGAAGGAGAAGCCCCTCCCCCCAGCAAAGAAAAGACAGTGAGTCTGTGGCCTCTGCCACAGAAATAATGGATATGGATGTAACCAAATTATCAGAAATGGAATTCAGAGTAACGATGGTCAAAATGATGAGTAGAATTGAAAAAACTATTAACGAAAAGGTTACTGAGAATATAGAATCCCTAAGGACAGAAATGAGAGTGAATCTGACAGAAATTAAAAATTCTATGAGCCAAATGCAGGCAAAACTAGAGGCTCTGACGACCAGGGTCACCTAGCAGAGGAATGTATTAGTGAATTGGAGGATGGGTTAATAGAGGAAAAAATGAAAATAGAAGCTGGTCTTAAAAAAATCCACACCCACGAATGTAGGTTACGGGAGATTAATGACTCAATGAAACGATCCAATGTCAGAATCATTGGCATCCCCAAGGGGGTTGAGAAAAACAGAGGTCTAGAAGAGATATTTGAACAAATTGTAGCTGAAAACTTCCCTAATCTAGCGAGGGAAACAAACATTCGTGTGCAAGAGGCAGAGAGGACCCCTCCCAAGCTCAACCATGACAAACCTATGCCACGTCACGTCATAGTGGAATTCACAAATATTAGATCCAAGGATACAGTATTGAAAGCAGCCAGGGAAAGAAATTTGTCACGTACCAAGGCAAAGGTATCAGAATTACGTCAGACCTGTCTACACAGACCTGGAATGAGAGAAAGGGTTGGGGGGGCATTTTTAAAGCTCTTTCAAAGAAAAACATGCAGCCAAGGATCCTTTATCCAGCAAGGCTGTCATTCAGAATTGATGGAGAATTAAAGACCTTCCAGAATCGCCAGTCATTAACCAATTTCATAACCACGAAACCAGCCCTACAGGAGATATTAAGGGGAGTTCTATAAAGGTAAAAAGGCCCCAAGGGTGATACAGAACAGAAAGTCACAGCCAATACAAACAAAGACTTTACTGGCAACATGGCATCATTAAAATCATATCTCTCAGTAATCAGTCTTAATATGAATGGTTTGAACCTTCCCATAAACACCACAGGGTTGCATATTGGATAAAAAGAAATGACCCATCCATTTGCTGTCTACAAGAGACTCATTTCGAACCCAAAGATGCATTCAGACTGAGAGTAAGGGGATGGAGTACCATCTTTCACGCAAATGGACCTCAAAAGAAAGCTGGGGTAGCAATTCTCATATCAGATAGATTGGATTTTAAACTAGAGACTATAGTTAGAGATGCAGAAGGGCACTATATTATTCTTAAAGGAAGTATTCAACAAGTGGATATGACTATTATAAATATATATGCCCCCACCAGGGGAGCAGCCAGATACACAAGCCAACTCTTAACCAGAATAAAGAGACATATAGATAAAAAATACATTAATAGTAGGGGACCTCAACACTCCACTATCAGAAATAGACAGAACACCCTGGCAAAAACTAAGCAAAGAATCAAAGGCTTTGAATGCCATACTCGACGAGTTGGACCTCATAGATATATATAGAACACTACACCCCAGAACCAAAGAATACTCATTCTATTCTAATGCCCATGGAACATTCTCAAGAATAGACCATGTTCTGATACACAAAACAGGTCTCAACCGATACCAAAAGATTGAAATTATCCCCTGCATATTCTCAGACCACAACGCTCTGAAATTGGAACTCAACCACAAGGAAAAATTTGGAAGAAACTCAAACACTTGGAGACTAAGAACCATCCTGCTCAGGAATGACTCGATAAACAGGAAATCAAAAATCAATTTACACAATTTATGGAGACCAACGAGAATGAAAACACAACAGTCGAAAACCTATGGGATACTGCAAAGGCAGTCCTAAGGGGGAAATACATAGCCATCCAAGCCTCACTCAAAAGAATAGAAAAATCTAAAATGCAGTTTTTATATTCTCACCTCAAGAAGCTGGAACAGCAACAGAGGGACAGGCCTCATCCACTCACGAGGAAGAAGTTGACCAAGATGAGAGCAGAAATCAATGAATTAGAAATCAGGAGTACAGTAGAGCAAATCAACAAAACTAGAAGCTGGTTCTTTGAGAGAATCAATAAAATTGACAGACCACTGGCAAGACTTATCCAAGAGAAAAGAGAAAGGACCCACATTATTAAAATTATGAATGAAAAAGGAGAGGTCACGACCAACACCAATGAAATTGGAAGGATTATTAGAAACTATTATCAACAGCTATATGCCAAAAAACTAAGCAATCTGGGAGAGATGGAGGCCTTCCTGGAAACCTATAAACTACCAAGACTGAAACAGGAAGAAACTGATTTCTTAAACAGGCCAATTAATTATAAAGAGTTTGAGTCAGTGATAAAGAACCTTCCAAATAACAAAACTCCAGGCCCGGACGGTTTTCCTGGGGAATTCTACCAAACATTCAAAGAAGAAATAATACCTATTCTCCTAAAGCTATTTCAAAAAGTAGAAACAGAAAGAAAGCTACCAAACTCATTCTATGAGGCCAATATTACCTTGATCTCCAAACCAGGCAAAGACCGCATCAAAAAGGAGAATTACAGACCGATTTCCCTAATGAATATGGATGCCAAAATCCTCAACAAGATCCTTGCTAATAGAATCCAACAGTACATTAAAAGGATTATCCATTATGACCAAGTGGGATTCATACCTGGGATGCAAGCGTGGTTCAACATTCGCAAATCAATCAGCGTGATACATCCTATCAACAAGAAAAGACTCGGGAACCATATGATCCTCTCAATTGATGCAGAAAAAGCATTTGACAAAATACAGCATCCTTTCCTGATTAAAACCCTTCAGAGTGTAGGAATAGAAGGTACATTTCTCAATCTCATAAAAGCCATCTATGAAAAGCCTACCCAAATATTATTCTCAATGGGGAAAAGCTGGAAGCCTTTCCCTTAAGATCAGGAACACGATAAGGATGCCCACTCTCGCCATTATTATTCAACATAGTACTAGAAGTCCTTGCAACAGCAATCAGACAACAAAAAGGGATCAAAGGTATCCAAATCAGCAGAGAAGAAGTCAAAATGTCTCTCTTCGCAGATGACATGATACTCTATATGGAAAACCCAAAAAATCCACTCCCAAACTTTTAAAAGTTATAGAGCAATTCAGTAATGTGGCGGGATACAAAATCAATGCTCAGAAATCAGTTGCATTTCTATACACGAATAACGAGACTGAAGAAAGAGAAATTAGGGAATCCATCCCATTTACAATAGCACCAAAAACCATACGTTACCTTGGAATTAACTTAACCAGAGATGTAAAGGACCTATATTCTAGAAACTATAAATCACTCTTGAAAGACATTGAAGAAGACACAAAAAGATGGAAAAATATTCCATGCTCATGGATCAGAAGAATTAACATAGTTAAAATGTCCATGCTACCCAGAGCAATCTACACTTTCAATGCTATCCCGATCAAAATACCGAGGACATTTTTCAAAGAACTGGGACAAATAGTTCTTAAATTTGTATGGAACCAGAAATGGCCCCGAATTGCCAAAGAGCTGTTGAAAAGGAAAAACAAAGCTGGGGGCATCACAATGCCGGATTTTGAGCTGTACTACAAAGCTGTGATCACAAAGACAGCATGGTACTGGCACAAAAACAGACACATAGACTCATGGAACAGAATAGAGAATCCAGAAATGGACCCTCAGCTCTTTGGGCAACTAATATTTGATAAAGCAGGAAAAAACGTCCTGTGGAAAAAAGACAGTCTCTTCAATAAATGGTGCTGGGAAAATTGGACAGCTACATGCAAAAGAATGAAACTTGACCACTCTCTCACACCATACACAAAGATAAACTCCAAATGGATGAAAGACCTCGATGTGAGACAGGAATCCATCAAAATTCTAGAGGAGAACATAGGCAGCAACCTCTATGACATCGGCCAAAGCAACCTTTTTCATGACACATCCCCAAAGAGAAAAGAAACAAAAAATAAAATGAACTTATGGGACTTCGTCAAGATAAAAACCTTCTGCACAGCCAAGGAAACAGTCAAAAAAACTAAGAGGCAGCCCATGGAATGGGAGAAGATATTTGCAAAGGATGCTACAGATAAAGGACTGGTATCCAAGATCTACAAAGAACTTCTCAAACTCAATACATGAGAAACAAATAATCAAATCAAAAAATGGGCAGAAGATATGAACAGACACTTTTCCAATGAAGACATACAAATGGCTAACAGACACATGAAAAAATGTTCAAAATCATAAGCCATCAGGGAAATTCAAATCAAAACGACACTGAGATACGACCTTACGCCAGTTAGAATGACAAAAATAGATAAGGAAAGAAACAACAGTTGTTGGAGAGGATGTGGAGAAAGGGGATCCCTCCTACATTGTTGGTGGGAATGCAAGTTGGTACAGCCACTCTGGAAAACAGTGTGGAGGTCCCTTAAAAAGTTAAAAATTGAGCTACCCTATGATCCAGCCATTGCACTACTGGGTGTTTACCCCAAAGATACAGACGTAGTGAAGAGAAGGGCCATATGCACCCCAATGTTCATAGCAACAATGTCCATGATAGCTAAATCGTGGAAGGAGCCGAGATGCCCTTCAACAGATGACTGGATGAAGAAGTTGTGGTCCATATATACAATGGAATATTACTCAGCTATCAGAAAGAACGAATTCTCAACATTTGCTGCAACATGGATGGCACTGGAGGAGATAATGCTAAGTGAAATAAGTCAAGCAGAGAAAGACAGCTATCATATGATTTCTCTCATCTATGGAACATAAAAGCTAGGATGATCGGTAGGGGAAGAAAGGGATAAAGAAAGGGGGGGTAATCAGAAGGGGGAATGAAACATGAGAGACTATGGACTATGAGAAACAAACTGAGGGCCTCAGAGGGGAGGGAGGTGGGGGAATGGGATAGACCGGTGATGGGTAGTAAGGAGGGCACGTATTGCATGGTGCACTGGGTGTTATACGCAACTAATGAATCATCGAACTTTACATCGGAAACCGGGGATGTACTGTATGGTGACTAACATAATATAATAAAAAATCATTAAAAAAAAAAACTTCTAATAGTTTGGGAGTAGATTCTTTTGGGTTTTTCATATAGAGAATCATGTCATCTGTGAAGAGAGACATTTTGACTTCTTCTTTGCCGTTTTGGATACCTTTTATCCCTTTTTGTTGTCTTATTGCTGTTGCAAGGACTTCTAGTACTATGTTGAATAATAGTGGCGAGAGTGGGCATCCTTGTCTTGTTCCTGATCTTAAGGGAAAGGCTTCCAGCTTTTCCCCATTGCGAATGATATTTGCTGTAGGCTTTTCATAGATGGTTTTTATGAGATTGAGGAATGTGCCCTCTATCCCTACACTCTGAAGGGTTTTAGTCAGGAAAGGATGCTGTATTTTGTCAAATGCTTTTTCTGCATATATTGAGAGAATCATATGAATTTTAAATTTTTCTTTCTGGATAAAATCTAAGACACTGATCGATTTGCGACTGTTGAACCACCCTTGCATCCCAGGGATGAATCCCACTTGGTCATGGTGCATAATCCTTTTAATGTGCTGTTGGATTCTATTAGCCAGGATCTTGTTGAGGATTTTGGCGTCTATGTTCATTAGGGAAATGGGCCTGTAATTCTCCTTTTTGATGGGGTCTTTGCCTGATTTGGGGATCAAGGTAATACTGGCCTCATAGAATGAGTTTGGTAGCTTTCCTTCTGTTTCTACTTTTTGAAATAGCTTTAGGAGAATATGTATTATTTCTTCTTTGAATGTTTGGTAGAATTCCCCAGGAAAACCGTCCGGGCCTGGAGTTTTGTTATTTGGAAGGTTCTTTATCACTGACTCAATCTCTTCATAATTAATTGGCCTGTTTAAAAAATCAATTTCTTCCTGTTTCAGTCTCGGTAGTTTATAGGTTTCCAGGAAGGCCTCCATCTCTTCCAGATCGCTTAATTTATTGGCATAAAGCTGTTGATAAAAGTTTCTAATAATCCTTCCAATTTCATTGGTGTTGGTTGTGACCTCTCCTTTTTCATTCATAATTTTATTAATTTGGGTCCTTTCTCTATTCTTTTGGATAAGTCTTGCCAGTGGTCTGTCAATTTTATTGATTCTCTCAAAGAACCAGCTTCTAGTTCTGTTGATTTGCTCTACTGTACTCCTGGTTTCTAATTTATTGATTTCTCCTCTAATCTTGGTCAACTGCTTCCTCGTGCGTGGATTAGGTCTGTCCCTCTATTGCTGTTCCAGCTTCTTGAGGTGAGAATATAAAAACTGCATTTTAGATTTTTCTATTCTTTTGAGTGAGGCTTGGATGGCTATATATTTCCCCTTTAGGACTGCCTTTGCAGTATGCCATAGGTTTTGGACTGTTGTGTTTTCATTCTCATTGGTCTCCATAAAATGTTTAAATTCATTTTTGATTTCCTGGTTTATCGAATCATTCCTGAGCAGGATGGTTCTTAGTCTCCAAGTGTTTGAGTTTCTTCCAAATTTTTCCTTGTGGTTGAGTGCCTAAGGGACTTCTAACAGCGTTTTTTATTCTGTATTCAATATCATCACTAAATTCAGTTGCAGGTGGTGAAATTTACAGCTCTACTTTCTTATAAGCACTGTCCTAGGTAAAGCTGAAGAACCATCACTAACAGTTGGATGGAGTCAGTGGTCACTGAATTGCTATTTGGAATAGCAGAGGTCTGAGGACCAGGTGTACAAATCAGAGAGTGGGGAATGGTATCTCTGCTTATTGCTCTTATTATTACTGAGCAAGAGTCATGTTCTCATTTTGGCTTCTGACAATGGTTCTCTCTGGGCCTTCTGTAAAGGGCCAGTTGGTGCTAATAACTTAGAAAAGGTACAAACATTTATGAGAATTGCATTTGGTTCTGCAGTAGGTTTTGTACCCAGTATAATAATCAAAATCCACTGTCTCACCTGTCATCAATGTTCATGACCCAAACAGGACCGGGCCAACCAGTTCTACATAAAAGATTACCAAGGAGAAAGAAAGGTGGCCAGTAATCTAGGATAGTGCTTGTCAAACTGTCCTATGCCCAGGAATCAACTAGAGGGGTCTTGTTAAGATATATGTCAAGACATAGTATGTCTGGGGTTTGGCCCAAGAATGTGCATAAAACAAGCTCTGAGTTGGGGCGCCTGGGTGGCACAGCGGTTAAGCGTCTGCCTTTGGCTCAGGGCATGATCCCGGCGTTATGGGATTGAGCCCCACATCAGGCTCCTCCGCTATGAGCCTGCTTTTTCCTCTCCCACCCCCCTGCTTGTGTTCCCTCTCTCGCTGGCTGTCTCTATCTCTGTCAAATAAATAAATAAAATCTTTAAAAAAAAAAAAAACAAGCTCTGAGTTGATGCTGAGGCAACTCAAGACAATTGTCTAAAACAGACCATATTGTCCAAGATAGAGTGGTATCTTGTATGCCAAACTAAGGGGCTTGGGAATGTTTCTGTGGCCATACGAAACTACAGAGAAACTTTACTCTGAAAAATGGTGTGACCAATTCAATATTTGGGGAAGATGAGTGTCTGCATCAAATAAATCTTGGCCATTGATACAATGGAAACAAAAGGAATTTAAAAATATGTTGTCTGTTTACAAGGGGATTGCCAACTTGTAAATGGCAAAGGACATCGAGCATTCGTAGTTTATTGAAACCCAAATATACCACCAGCCTATGGGTTCATATTACAGCAGATACACTTTCATGTTTTAATTTCACTGGCTGTGGTTCTTACCTACGTATCTTTGGGGCCACATAATACCTTTGCCTCCCACTCCCGTTATTACCAACTCTCTCCTATGTGTTGCACATGTTCAGGAGCTGTTCTTTTGTATGTTTGGTTCTGGTTTCTTTATTGACTTGAGGCTAATACTTATTCCTGTCAGTGCCCTCTGGACCTTCTGCCCTCCTCCCAGGACTGGCTTCTGGTGATTCCAGAGCTGCAAGACACTGGGTGCAAATCTTAGGATATGCTATTGAAGGGAACCCTTATTCCCCATCCCAGACATTTTCTTTCAAGGGGAGGAACATCCATTAATGTAACACTACTGTCCTCTCCCCACCTCTCCCTCCATTCCAGTGTACTTCTCAACTAGGGAGGATACGTGGAAGGGAAAACATGGGTAGTCTAGCTTCTTTCTTTTCCCTTTCTCTAGAACAGTGATTCTCAAAGTGTGGACTTTGAGCCATCACATAAGTGCCACTTGTAAATTGCTAGAAATGCAACCTACTGGGCCTATACCAGACCTACATAATCAGAAGCTGGGGGTGGGGATTCTAGGACAGCGGTTCTCAACATTAGAGTGTCTGAGATTTACTCCCACAGGTTCTGATTCTGGAGAAAGTTCTAGAAGAGTAATTCCTATTTATTCTTCCTAGAGCAAACAGATATGTTGATCAGAAAAAAATAATTTTAAGCCAAAATAAGGCAGTGTATAAACACCCAGTCTGAAGCATAACAAAGCATAATTTTTGAGGAAAATTACATCACTCTTTCTGACCCAGCTAAGATTTGTAATCAGAAAAGAATGGGCTGCTTATTTTGAAAAATAACAAAGAACTTTGCACTTCTTTAGGGAAAGGAATTTTATGGGTAACATTAACTTTAAGAGCACGGCCTTGAAGAGACTTTGATTCCTGAACTTGTTCTTCTGCTCTTCAGTCAGCTGTGATTCTTTATTTACTGTAGGATAAACTATGACCCAAACTGGGTCTACTGCAGCAAGAAAGAAGCCCTAATAAAAATATGTCTATCAAGGCCACACTCATAGGGCCACACATAGAACGTGAATCTTGGCACTTTCACGGAGAACTCATTCCAGAAAATACTTGAAGCATTTATTCATTAAACATTATAGAGATTGTTTTCTGAGAACCTACACTGTGCCAAGCTCTGAGGCTATAAATATGACGATTTCTAAGAAATTTAGCTGTGTGTGTGAAAGGATTTTGTCAATCATTTTGTTAGCATGAATATGTGATTGAAAAATACATGTATATGTGCTAACACAGTCATCTCATTCAGTTTTCCCAAGAGCCAGATGAGATGGGAGTCTGCCTGACTTTTCTGGATGGAGAGCTGGATGAGGCTTATGCACACTGTGGCCCTTGCTCCAACTTTCAACTCCTTTCTCCCTCACTTCCTGCAAATAGCCTCTTGTCTTGCATAGTCAACTGATTTACTTTTTTTTTTTTTAAGATTTGTTAATTTATTTTAGAGAGAGAGAGCCCTGGGGGAGGGGGAAGAACAAGGGAGAGGAAGAGAGAGTCTTAGACTCCATGCTGAACGAGGAGCCCAATGTGGTGTTCCATCTCAGGACCCTGAGATCATGACCTGAGCCATAACCAAGAGTCAGATGCTTAACTGACTGCACCACCCAGGTGCCTCGACAACTAATTTACTCTTAAGTACAAGTTCCTTTTAGGTAATAGATGATGGCATTACTACTGGGAATTTATAAAGGCAGCCACGCTGGATTGAGAAATGTCCTCTCCCCAAAAATGTCTACCTAGAACCCATGAATGTGACCATTTTTGGAAAAGAGACTTTGCAAGTGTTAATAAGTTAAGGATTTCAAGATGAGATGATCCTGGATTGTCTTAATGGGCCCTAAATCCAATGACAAGGATTTTTATAAGGAGAGGAGAAGACACAGACAGAAGAGGAGAAAACCCAGGGGGCAAGGCCATGTAACGAGGGAGGCAGAGCTTGGAGGGGCTTTGCCACAAGCTAAGGAGCACCTGAGACCAACAGAACCTGGAAGAAGCAAGAAAGGAGGCTCCACTAGAGCCCTCAGAGGGAGTAACACCTGCAACACCTTGTTATCAGACTTCTGGCCTCCAGAGTTTCGAGAAAATCCATGTCTGTTGTTTGAAACCCCCAAGTTTGTGGTAATTTCTTATGGCAGCCCTAGGAAATGAATACAACCATTCATTTCTCAAATTACTGTCCCTGACAACTCTAAACCATGTTCTATCATGACAAATGCCTATTTGTCATCTTTCCTTCGTTCTTAATCTCCTGATAGCAAGGGTTCCATAGTCAACTGAAACCTATTCTGTTAAAATGCTTGCCAGTGAAGCATCCTTGCAGAAGAGCTTGAAATATTGGAGGAAATTTTGGGATTCTTAATGAACATGAAACCATCCCTAGAAGATGAAAAATAAAAGAGATAGGTATAGAGAGATAAGGAGAGGTAGAGGGGGAAGGGAGAGAAAGGGGGCAAATCTGTTTGTTTGGCATTACATTAGTAACTGATTTTATTCTACAGTTAACTTTTAAGGTTATATTTCTTGAGCTCAATCATGCGGATTTCTTATAGAAGGAAAACGTAAGAAACTTTCAGAGTGATTAAAGTGCTCTAACCAGCATGAGTTTCCCCAGGCTTTGGTAACACCCGCAGGCGACATTAAGCCCTATGCATTACCCTGCTACCAGCAAAGCTGGCTTCCTGCAGCTGTAAGCACTGATCCTGCGCCTACTTTGAAAGATTTTAATCACGGTGTCTTTTCTTTCAGGCAAGGTTGGCTGAGAATTCCAGCTCTGTGCAAAGCCTCACCAATGGATTTTCCTTACTGTAAACAATTATTTTCATGATTTTCTTTTATTTATTCACTCTACAATGAAAGGGAAGAAAAATCAAGTGATTTTTTTTCCCTAACTACCTGCCGCACAGGGTACTGCACTGTATAATTACAAATTTGTTAGGATAAGTGGATGCAGGTTGAGATTTTAATTGCATTTTTTTAGCCAGCTGACTTCGGAAGTATGTATTAGAGACTTAGAGCATAAAAGAAATGTAGAGCTTGCCACAGTCCGTGTCTCGTGCCGCTCACACATGCTGGGTGAGTGGGATTCGGGCATACATTTACTTCGAAAGACACAAAGAGATATGATGATTGGATGACCCTCGTTCTTTCGAACTGAAGACAACTATACAGAAATAACTCAAGACAGGCTTTATGATTCTTATGCAAAAAGTTTTAAGGAATGGAGCAAAAAGAATAAATGGACATTGCATCTAGATATTTCTAAATGAGAAGGCACGTGGTCTCACAGTCTGAGGGTGGATTCTCAACAACTTATTAAGGCAAAAATTATACTTGGAATAAATTTGGAAACAGGACTCTCCATTTAGTGTTTTCAAAGAGTCCATGCAGCTGGGAATTTCCTCAGGACTTGAATGTTTACTTTTGAGGTGTTTCCTACAGTAATATCACCTCATTTTCTCTTGCACTTTTAGGAAATTCAGAAGTTTCTCAGGGCTGGCTAAAGAAAAAAAAAAAAGGAAAAAAGTTTCTCTCTTTCATATCTGCCCCGAAACTTTTTAATCAGAGCCACTTGGTTAGTCATAAATTCTGCGTATCTTCTCTCATAAGGATTACCAAGGCTGTGTTGTTACACCCAAGATGATTATGAATCGTGATTTCTTTCTGTCATCCAGAGTCAATTAGAGTTTTCTCAGTCAATTCTCTGTTGAAGTGCCCTCTGATGCACTCGATAAAATTGTTCAACACCATAGAAGTTACCCTAATTATTTCTGTTGGTGAGGCAGAGTCTCTTCGCCACTTGGCAAGGTGGCCTGGGTGTGGAAAACTACGTGCTTATGCCTGGGGCAGGGGTGCACAATATGAAATCTACATAGAATCCCTTTTTATATTTTAATATATTATCACTAACACCGAAGCTATCCCCGAGGTAGAAAGACCATGAATAACAACTATATCTTATTCTATTTTGTATTCAAATGAAGACTATCTGTTGGGTTTAGTGGAAATTCAATTGAATTCAGTGTAGAAAGCATTAGAAAGTGATTATGCTTTCAGGGGCAATCTAGTGGGAAAGAGAGACACTTTGAAAAACTGAATAGCAAGTAGAGTGTGACGGCTGTTTTCACAGGGAAGAAACTGGACTGGAGGAGACGCGATGGACAAGATTAATCCCAACTGGATGGTTCTCAAAAGGCTTTGTTGAAGGAGGGCTGACTTGAGTTGTAGCATAGAGGAGTGGTTAGGATTTGGACAGGCAAACCTGAGAAAAAGGCTCTCCAGGGTTAAACGATTGCCACAAAACTGGCTACAGATTAGGAGGAAGCCAGAGAAAGAGGTAACATTTCCAAACATGGAGAAACACTTTGATTCCTTTGTAACTCCAGGGGGCAGAAAATGTATACAGCCCAGCCCCCTGGCCCCTGTGATGCCCGAGTCCTGTCCTCAAATTCACACAGGCCATAGAACTGGGAATCATTTGTAAAATTATTTCATAAGCTCTGTCTCTGACCAAAGGATTCTGTTGGCTCTTCACTTTTTAGATTATTGCAGTTATAATAATTTCTTTTTTCTCTTTCTCTTTCTCTTTCTTTCTGTATACTGCGGCTTTTTTGGTTCAACTCTCAAATGACGTGTCACAGATAGGATGCTGGGGTGAGTCAAAAGTACCATAGAGTTTAAGACAAAAGTGTTTTTCTAAATTTAGGACATCATTTTTAAAAGGTGATTCGAATTGGTACCCTAAAATGTTCACCTTATTTATTGTGATAAAGTTGAGGTCATACTATATACATATACATGAGCAAATTCTTTAAAAAGACATCTCATTTTATATTTTTCTATTTGCTAGAGTATCATAAAAATTTTCATAATTATTATTTTAAATTTATCTAAACAGGAAAACACTTGTCTATTGAACTCCATAACAAGATGCTTTTATTTTTCTTCTTGGATATGTTTGTCAGAAGGCATCAACTTGGAAGGCAGTGTGGTCTCATAAAGGGGCCACGAAGGTAGGAGGGCAGACTGGCATTGACCCTACTGTCATGTGACTTTGGGCAAGGAATAGCAACTTCTTGTGCCTCCTTTCTTGCTATTCTTTTTATAAAAGGGAAGATATTAACTATTTACCCCTACTTACAGATAAAATGAAAATAAAAGGAGATAGGAAGATGAGAACTGTTTTGACAAAAGTATTTTGATTATTGCAACAACTCTTTAGTAAATTCTTGTTGATTCTGTGCAGGATTCAGAAGATGATATAGGGAAATCTACCAAAAAATACATGGTTGTATCCTGAGCTTTAGCCTTTGTGTTTGATACAGTGTTAATTTTTAAATTTTTTAAATTAAAATTTTTAAATTTATTTTTTATGGAAGAATAATTGACAGACAATGTTATATTAGTTTCAGATGTACAACATAATGATTGGATACTCATATACATTATGAAATGGTCAGTTACCATCTGCCACCATGCAAAGTTGTTATAATATTATTGACCATATTCTATGTGCTGTACACTATATCCCAGTGTCTTGCAGATTTTTAGTAAGTCAGAGGATGAGAAATTTGAGCAAGAGCCCTTATAATCACTCTGGCTAGAGATCAGGCTGCCTATAAATTTTAATGGGGAATATTTATTAGAGGCATTAAATAAAAGTCAGGATACGAGTATAATACTCCATTTTAAAAAACTAAGGATTGTGACTTAGCTGATGGTTATAAATTCCCTTGCAGATTTGTTTACATTCTTGGTGCCTGAGAAATTTTGTGTGCCATAATCCCTATTTATATGGCATGTATCAGCATATGGGTTAAATACGTTTTATTGTGGTATTCTCCTTCTTACATATGACTGACTTTTTTTCTGTAGTCTCTTTTTCCTTCTTCCATCTTCTATGCGAACTATCTGTACTCTTCAAAAATACTTAGTACTTTATAATTGTCATCTTATGAGTCATTACCATGCACACATGAGACATTTTGAGAGTATGTATTACTGGTTGTTGGCAGAGAAAACAGTGCTAAGTGCAGGTTGTATCAGGAATCATCATGGAGACACTGAGCCAAAACTCCAGGGTGTTTTCACACCCAGAGATGTGTTCACACTGCCACCTCAGCAGACATTGCAAAGTTCTTAATTGAGTAAGTGATCTTATAAGTTTAGAATCTTCATAGGATTTTGTATTAGTTAATACAGAGTGATATTTAACTTTTATGGAAGAACTACATTACAATTCTATGAAATGAAAATAAAAACATCAATAGAATGTGATTTAAAATTTTTTTTCAATATATGAATAGTGATTGATTTTATTTTTTTAAATCTTTTTAAAGATTTTATTTATTTATTTGACAGAGAGAGAGAGCAAAAGTAGGGGGAGCAGCAGAGGGAGAGGGAGAAACAGGCTCCCCGGAGAGCAGGGAGCCAAATGCAGGGCTCAATCCCAGGACCCTGGGATCCTGACCTGAGCTGAAGGCAGACACTTAACTGACTGAGCCACCCAGTTGCCCCTAATGATTGATTTTATTTTTTTAATTTTTTTACAGTTCTCTCTTTTTTTTTATGTTCAGTTAGTCAACATATAGTACATCATTAGTTTTTGATGTAGTGTTCAATGATTCAATAGTTGTGTATAACCAAAATGTACCATGTATGTAAATAGAGCCAATTCCTTTGTTGTCATATATTACATTATTGTCTTGCAGATTTAGTTTGATGTGTTGATTCAGAGACAGAGAGCTTCTAAATTTACAGCTAACCCAGATTAGAAAGTATCAAAGGGGCGCAACCAACTGGGGCATAGCTAAGAAGGGCACTATTTTGTAGTAATGGAGTCTGGTTGCTCCACATACTCAGGGTAAATGATGAATTCATAGATCTTTTTTTTTTTTAATTTCCAAAACATATTTATTAACCTTGCACAGTTGTCTTTCCTGTTATTCTACCAATCAAAGTCACAGAAGTCTAATGCTGCAACATCACTCCATGCTGTAGGCACACATGCCCCCTTACACTTCTCTGTGCAGCCAGGCTGCTCATCCTGTGACTAATGGAGCCCAGGTGGCTCAAGGACAGTCTTCAACAGCTCTAATCACTCCCTGGAATTGTGTGTAGAATTTTGTATATAGCACATATGTGCATTCTTCTGCAGAAAGTAATTTTTCAGAAAAGATGTGTTCCTCCAAAATAAAGAAGCCCTACCTACCTATCTATGCCTATCATTTAAATACCAGAGAAAGCACAAATCATATACTCTTGAGCCCTAAATCCTACAATATACACAGAATAGATTTCCATGAGAAAAACACATGAGGACACTGAAATAAACAAGCCAATGTTAGTTCAAATGCTAGGTATATTTCAGAGATCAGATATAATTGCAGAAATACTTACACCTAAGATCCCCTTGCATTAAATGAGTACTCCCTAGTTTCATCACTGAATAGCCAGTGACTTGTACCATGCCCATTAAATAATAAAAGTGGGTAGAGCAAAAGGAAAGTAAGAATTTGGGGGAGCAGTATCAGGGGGACCTTAGATAAATCCAGACCACCTGCCCTGTCCCCCAGTTATACTCCGTGTTGTGAGTGGTAGGTAACAACTGTTCTGTAGAAGGTGGAGGGTGCTCTGTGTCTCTCTTGGTCCATGTAAGCAAGTGTCTAGCTTGGGCATGTGGACCACATGGAATCATTCCCCAGTGGTTATTCAGTGACTCTGAAAGTGAACACACGTATAAAAAACAAAACAACAGCACAACAACAACAACACAACAACAACAACAAAAAACCCTGTGGAGTACTAAGAAAATTTACAACTTTTTATTAAAAAATATGAGAAGTGAGGAAATGGCTCTGGCTTTGAAATCCAGAATTAGTCAATTTAATGTGTGTGGAAAAGTACTACATTTTTTTCTGCACTGAAGATATGGCAAGTTCTGTTTCTTTTATCTTTTTTCTAACATTACTATTTAATTCTTACAACACCCCTATCTGGTAAGTGCAGTTGTGTAAATGCGGGACAAATATGGACACAAGAGATGGGTGACTCAAGTCCCTCAGACAAGGTCTGTATTGAAACCATGGGAAATCTGACTATAGACCCATCCTCAGCAGTCACACCGCTGCCTCCAGTGGGAATAGTTTTGACTGTGGTTCTGACACTAGGTTTTTGAGGCTTTCCAATCTTGCTACCAACTGAGGCTCTAGGCTCTGACTACCTCTCAGTAATGTTCTCAAACTTGGAAGTAGAGGCAATGCTGTGAAAATGAGCTCCCAAAAGGAAGTTTAATGGGAAAGAATGGAGTTTTACCACCAACTTTACAGTCTTAGGCAAGATTTATGATCGCTGTTCGGTTTTGCTGTCTGGAAACAAGAAAATATTTGGGAGCTCTTTCACATTTAATTTCAATGTTCGATAGTGACCAGAATATGATAGGAGGATTGTATCTTCTTCCCACTGTCCTGGTCTCCCCAGGCCCCACAGGATTATTCTCTGCTGCCCTCAGAGCATCTATTCCCTAATAAACATTTTTATTTGAGTCCCTACTGTGTACATGGCACCATGTTATATTAAGTTCCATGGTCCTATGTCACCAAATAGCTGATTGCCTGTCCTTGTGAAAGCATTATATCCTCGAGGAATAGCAGACATTTACAAAGTAGGAAACATAATCTCAGCCCTTTTTCCCCTCCATGCCTGAAAAGATCATATTCTCCTGTGTGAAAGAGAAACATTGTATTCACTGTTAAGCCTTGGACTTCTCCCTCAATCCTCGCAGTTATGAAATAGACCTGTTAAAATTTTACAATTGATCTTACTGGCCAGGTAAAATAGGATTAATAATAATTAAAATGAGTGACTACGATAAGCCAGATGCAAGGCTAAGATCTTTATGTGCTTTATTTTATCCAATCTGCACAATAAAATCATGAGGTATGTACCATCATCTTTCCCATTTTACAGAAAGAGTCACAGTATTAGTCTTCTAGGGCCGCCATAACAAAGTACCACAGACTGGATGGTTTAAACAACAGAAATTTGTTTTCTCACAGGCTTTAAGTCTAAGATCCAGGTGTCAGCAGGGTTGGTTCCTTCTGAAGGCAGTGAAGGATGGACCTACTCCAGGCCTTTCTCCTTGTCATGTAAATGGCCACCTTCTTCCTGTGCCCACATCTCTACTTCCTGTAAGGATACCAGTCTTTTGGGATTAGGGCCCACCTTCATGACCTCTTTTAATTCGGGCACCTCAATAAAGGCCCTACCTACAAATCTGATAACATTCTGAGGTACTCGAGGTTAGGACATCAATTCATCCCCTAAGAGGTACCGAAGGCCAGAGAGGTTTAATAATCTCCTTAAAATCACACAACAGGGATGAGGTCAAAAATCATACTGACCACAATGACTGTGCCTGATCCTATATCCTCTACCCCACCATCCTGATGAACTAGTGGAAAATTACAGGGAGAAGAGAACATGAGTAGTGGGCTTTATATTTTCATAGAGTCTAATAGTCTTGGAGTGTTTTCAGGAGGGTGGACTGAAGGAGGTTTGGTGCAAAGCGACCAGTGTTGGTGCCTGTGTATGACCACTGAATGCTGGCCAGATTAATGAGGCCTCAGTCCCTCAAAAACCACCTGATTTCCAGGCAGCATGAGTAGTATTATCCAAACTTTCTGCTTTCCATTTCACTTATTCCTCAAACATTTATTGCACACCTACTCTGCTTTGTCAGATGGCAGGGGCACAGGTCTCTGTGGGATGACATCCCTGCCCTCAGAGCCCTTGCCTCCCAGTGAGGCCAACAGACACACGTTATATGTAATACCACATCAGATGAGCAGACAGCTCTAAAGAGAAGATAAAACAGGATAAAGGGATAGAAAGTGAGGAGAAACGTGGAGATTTAGGGACAAGCGCTCCAGACAGAAGAGCATAAAAAGGCCCCAGGTGGGACTGAGCTCGCCATTCAGGAAACAGCAAGAAAAATGGGGGTAGCTGGGGCCCAGGGAGCAAGGGAGTGGAAGTAGAAGACAAAGAAGACAAAGAGATGGATGGCGGTCAGGATCTGCAAGGCCCAAAAAACCAAGGTGAGGAGTTGGGATCTTATTCTAAGTGTGACATGAAACATTTGGAGGTGTGTGTGTGTGTGTGTGTGTGTGTGTGTGTGTGTGTGGTGAAGGGGGAGATATATGTCCTGATTTAGAAGATTATGATTCTGGGAGCTCTGTAGAGAATGGACTATGTTGGGATTGGGGTGAAAGGGAGTAGAAGCAGGGGGTCCAGTTGGGGTCAGTCATTCACTGAGTCAATCCATCAGGATGTGCAAGACAAGAACACATCCCTGGAGTTTCAAATCCTGAGTTTTATTTTTGGCAGGACTATTGACTCAGTTTTCTGTGATCTTGAATCAGTCCCTTAAACTTCTTTATGGAGAGGCAAATGTGCATCATCAACCAATGAAAAAGTGGAAAGACTTTGTGCTTTCAGAATCGTGAGTTATAGGTGTTTGAGACAGTATGAGCTTCAGAGTAGGGGAACGTAGAGACAGTCAGACTGTGATCTGTCTCCAGCTGATGGAGCCAGCGTGGTCATTACATTTGCTCCAAAAGGTCATGTCGAGGTAGAGAGAAGCACTTACTGCTGGAATTATTGATGCTGCAGCTAATATGCTTTCCCCACAAAAGCAGCCTTCCTGTCTGGCTGAAAGCCTGGGGACAAGGCCTCAGCCAACTGGGTGCAGCATCGACTCTGCTACAACTAATCCCTTGGTATCCTGTCTGGCTACCAGGGTGGAAACTGCCTCTACTTTCCAGGCAGGCCCAGTGGCTGCTGTTTTCTGCAACCTGATTCTTTTAGAAGGAGAGGGCCAAGTCCCACAGAGCTGAAGCCAGGAAATACTAGCCACCTAAGCTTTGGGAATCAAGGAGTCAAAGAACCTAATAATGTTGGCTTGTAGTGGTTCACTTGGGTCTGAGCCTCCTGAGAAAGATTCCTGTAAATGGCCTGGATATATATTTGGTTTCTCCCTGCAATAACATTCTAGGACATTCACTGCCTCTGCTCAGGGCTCTCCTAAGCAGGCAGTAATTATGGGCAGCGGGAGTAGTCACTGTACGTGCATACCTTGGTAAATCTGGCTCCCACTGGTGGAAATTTTTGAACACCCCCGAAAGAAGAAGATACGCATTTTTGGCATTGACATTAACCTGAGCCTTTAAGGGACGGTCACAAATATGACTCTGGACAAATGAGAACAGTGTGATAGAAAAGTCCCAAAGTTTCCATGTAATTCTATACCTTGGTCCCTGGACAGGAAATTAGAGAAGGTTTCAGGTGCTGTTTACCTTCTTGATGGATTAAATCTGAATGGAAGTAAAACAGAAGACATTAGCTACTTTAGAAATAAACTCTCTTACTAGAAAGAAACTATTGAATTTAGGGCCTCAGAGTGTATTCAAAGGGAAAAATATCCTGCAGATAACTTATTATATTCAAGGACAGTATTTCCTTCCCAAAATAAGAACATAATCAATTTCAAAAATTGCTTCGAGGGAGGACTATTCTTGGGGGGGGGGGGGGACTTCTAATTGTATTACATACTAGGAATATCAATTATTTTTCTCCTTGTTCACTTTTCATAATAACTTTTGTAAGTTTGTTCGTCATAACCCATATTTTGTTTTAAAAGGCTTTACTGCTTCTGAATGTGTCTTGTCTGATTTTTAAAAGTAAATTAAAACAAATTTAGATATTGATCCTCAGCAGAGAAATCAATATACACAGAGGACTGTAACTTTCTTGAGGCAGTAGAGGAAAAGTTCTAAAGGGGATGAGGAAATGCTGCTTATGTTAACTTAGCTTTCAAAGGGCCACATGAAAAAAGAGGAGAGAATATAAGCAAAGCGTATTAAATATTACCTGTTTTGAGTTTAGCACCGGGGATAGGAGTGAGCTGATATTACAGAGATAGATTGATTTTGCCAGGTACGCTATGTTTTCCCTCTTTCCTTACTGCACATCAGCTACTGTAAAAATGTGTTTGTGTTTTCTGAGCACACATCCATGTGCAGTGGGTCTATAATTTAGAAGCATATTAGTGGGAACATAAAGCTAGCCCAAGTCTAAAATATTTATAAATCATTTGCACTAGTAAGGGTGATACCTTCTGTAGTAAAGTATGCATTTCTCAGCTTTGTCAAATTACATTTGTGCTTGTGTTCAAAGAAGATAATTTGCCGAAGAGTCGGGTTTTGTTAAAAGCGTATTTTCTAAATTGTTACTATACCAAAAGCCAGACTTGGATGACCTGAACCACAGCATTTCCAATATACATGGCAAAGATCTCCCAATTGAAGAGTTTCTGATATGCGTGCAGAGAAGATATCCTTCATGACAGCTAGGCTATGAGATTTGATCCTATAGGATAAGCAGAAAATGCTCTGCAGAAGGAGGACAAGTCCCAAACCCACAATTTCTAGCCCAAGATACTCAGCGGGGGGGAGACAAAGATTTTCGGGAAAGGCACCTTGTCAGAACATCTCTGGACACAGGAGGGACATGTGGCAGGTGAAAAGGGATTCTGAGAAACTGAGCACTTGGGTCATTTTCATCTTTGGGACTCTCAGAGGAGACCATCTAGCAAAAGGCCCGCACAGTTCCCTGGAAGTTGTCGCGGCAAGGTCAAGGTAGTTGGTGAGAGAGGCATGGGAATTTGGTAAGCCGGAGAAAGCCTGGCATTTTGTTTTTCATGCCACCCTTGGTTTCTAGGTGGAGTGAAGGCATCTGTAGTTAACTGTGAGCACAGGAAAGGAGAAAGGGAGAGCAGGCTGCCTGCAGGCTGAAAGCAAGGGCTGGCCATGGGGATGTGGGGCTGAACTGCAGCAGGGGCTGTGGGATGGAAGCCCGGGCCAGGTGGACATGGAGATAGGCAGAGTGAGAGAGGTCTATGATGCCCTCAAGACTCTGAGTAAGAGTGTGAGACCACAGGAAACACTAGCCTCTGCCTGAGCCCCATATGCCAGCAGGACACCCACTGTGGGTCCTGGGACACCTCAGCACTTGCAGTGCAGGGAGTGACCTAGGCCAGAGGCTGACAGAATCAGGCTGGGATTGGAGAATCTGTCTTCCTCCTTCATCCTGCAGTCATGTGCACCCCACGTCTCTCCCTGTGCCCAGACTACTGTAGAGAGAGATGAGTGTCGTGAGCAAAGATCTCAGGCATTGAATATTATTTTACCTAAGGAAACGTTATTTGTTGAATATATCAAGTCCTGGCTTAGGAGAAAGATTGGGATAGTCATAGAGAAATAAACTACTTTTTTTTTTTGTCCCACATCTGACTCTGGTTTAACAAAAGTGGGACCCAATGTCAAGAAAAAAAGAGCTGGCCAGAGGTGTGTTCTGTGTTTATTTTCAAGGTTTGGTTTGGGCCTCCTGATAACGTGAGAGGGGAGTGGGCCACAACCAAACAGAGAGGGAGTCATTTCAGCAGGAAGGGACCCTTCACTGTGCAGTCTGTGAACCTTCGATGGTTCACGATTTAGCCTATAACACTACATAGGGGACCCGAAATCTTGTACTGCATGTCTGAGTCTATGCATTTGTGGGGCAGAATTTATTATCGTAGGAGATTATCAAGAGTCCATCAGACTAACACAGTTAAGAACCATTTTCCCAGGACACCCTCACTCCAATCTAAGTCCAGCTATTTCTAACCCTAGAAGGGCTCATCCTGGGACATCTCTGGATTGGAACCGAGGACAGAAGGTGTGATTCGTGGGAAGAAGAGGTAACACCCAGCTGGTCTGTAGAAATCTCTTGAGATCAAGATCTTTGGTATTACTCCAGATATTCCAGAAGTATATTAGGTGGAGGCAGAATGCTTAATCTCACCCCAAACACTGGCCAATACCAAGCCCAAATTGAATATTTGGTGTTAAATTCATGATTCCAGGATGAACTCAAGGATGCATGAAACTGAATAGCTGACTAGAATGTGGTCATTCTGAGCTCCATGGGGAGTTGCTTATTATGACTGTTTCGGAGACTTAATTAAAGGAATGAAGGTATAGATTGGAGTGTTTTAGCTCAAGACACTGGCTTTCCAGATCCAAACGAATGACACAAAAATAGGCAGTCAAGAGCCACTTGTGTGTTGGGTTGAGAAGCAGGTGCACCTCTCTTGAGGTTGCTAAGTTCTCTGCCAATTTTTCCACCTGTGTTTTTTAGGCCCTACCAGCCTGAGGATAGAAGAATAGCCATTAACTAGAATTTCTTCACCACCTGCTTTGTAGGAATGCTGACAAAATTAGTTTGAAAATTATAATACACAAGCCATGCCTTATGGTATTCACAACCTGTGCAGTTCCCATCTCACAGTGAATCTAAGTTGACCTTCTGGCTTATTTTAACCCATAGAATGTGGTGGAAGTGATGCTATGCCAGTTCCAAACCTGAGCCTCAACAACCCTGCTTTTGCTTTTTGGGGACCATGAGCTGTAGCATAAAAAGACCAGCTATGGTGCCAGAGATGATGATGAGGGACCACTACGAGGGGCATTGAGGAGAGGGACAGGCCTTGAGATTTGCATGAAGAAAGTGAGAGACTCCACCATCCCAGCACCCAGCTAGAGTCAGCCAGCCTGCTGGCATCCCTGCCTCTGTCCAAGACCTGGAAGTGAAACCACCCAAGTCACTCCATCCCACCAGCTATCTGAATGCCCCACGTGGGAGACCCAGCAAAACAAGCAAAACCACTACACACCCGAGTCCGAATCAAGTAGAGAATTATGAGAAATAAGCAGTAGATGTATTTCAGGCCACCGGGCTGTATGTGCTTTGTTATTCCTCAATAAATAACTAAAACAGAACCATCTACTTGGGTCCCAGGCAGCCCCCACAATTATTAAAAACAATAAGATGCTCTTGATTTTGGCCACTAAATTTTAAGATAGTTTGTTATGCAACAATAGTTATCTTGAACCAAAATCAAGAGTGATTGGTTTTCAGCTTTCACTTGGTCTTTGTCTTAAGACTCAGGCATCCATCCCTGGAGTCTGGGCCAGAAGTCAAAGGTCAGCTAAGTCTGCAGAACCACCTCTGTCTTTACACACTCACCTAGGCTGTTGACCATGACACTAAGTATCAGTTCTACTTCTAAACTGGCTGCTTGGCCATCAGCATAAGTAGATTCCTGATGATCTCACCTCACACATCCTCTAGTTATCCCCAGATGAGCTTGAGTTTAGAATGAACACCACTGAAATTCTAGCTGAGGCCTCTGTTGCTGAAAGCTTGATATCTTAAGGAAGAATTATTTTAAAAGAACAATTAAAAAAAAAATCCTAAGAGTCCAAATAAGGATGAGAGTTTCCAGAGTCCCCTAAACTCATGTAATCCATCATCCGAAGTTTTTCCCTGTTGGCGGCTGGTTGTCAAATAGCACATTAGAAATCAGCTGGCATTCTCTCTAACATTCCTGTCGAGTGGCTATGAAATCATAGATGGCACACTGCTGGTGACCTTTGCGCAGACACTCGGTATTTAGGCAGCAAACACCAGTTGACCTCAAAACTGAGAGGTGGCTCAAATAAATGGAGTCATGATATTAGAATGGATTTTTTAAAGCTTATGGTAAATTGGCTGCTCTGCCCCTGGTATTCAGATGGATTTGTATAAGAAATTGTTCCAGCTCGTGGAAATAACTCTGTTACCTCTCCTTTGTGGGTTTGGCTCAGACTAATTGCATTTGCATGGAAATCCCAGACCTTTAAGGAAAAGTTCCCATCTTCTCTTTTTTTGGTTCCAACCTGCTGGTTCTAGGAAAGAGGTCTTTTGTAGACGTGCCAATTTAACTAAGACAAATGGAGTTTGAGTTAAGAGTCATAAAGGTAAGCAATTTGAGTTTCATGAAAAAACTGCTGCTTAGCTATGAAGCCATAGAAATTGTCCCTGGAATCCTTTGATAGAAATACTAATATCTTCTATATTAATGAACTCATTACCTCTATTTAAAATGTATCTATTACATGCCTTCAAAACTAACCGTATGTCTAACGGATTTCCTCAACATTTTTAATCAAATAAAGCTAAATGAAGACACAGAATGAAAGAGAAACGTCCTGCCTTTTATTTAACATCAGATTTTTTTACAGGGCTCTAATACAAACAAGCCAAACAGAAGAGTTCTTTTTCTCTTTTTGCCACTGCACATCATACCCAATAAAAATCACACACACACGCACACACACACAATTTGTCAGGTCAGTTAACAATAAGAAAGAATGTCTTAAAGATCTAAAGGGAGTGGATGCACTAAATTGCTTATTTGTGTTCATGAGAAATTAAGACACTTTTTCTTCTCACATTTTAGATCTACCCCACCATGATTCTTGTGGCTTCTGCTCTGTGTCTGTATACTGCTGGTGCTCAAAGGCACCGGACAGTCTTTGGAGAATGGGTGCCCAGTAAGGGCTGGAATTACACAGCTCATTGGTGAGCTCATCAATTACCTCTGAGTGCATTTGTCACATAAAATGATGCCATCAGGAACCTGTCTGTGCCTCTGTTGCCCTTTGAGTGGAAGATTTTCCTCCAGTTTCCATGTTGGCGCTCATGCAGGGCCCAAGCGTTGTTGTTTTTTTCCGAGCCTGGAATACACTTGTCTGTGGGCCTCTGGCAACATTTTGTTGAGTCTGCCCTATACATATTTGTATGGATCACACATCCCACACACATAATCTCATGAATCAAACAGAGAGTAACAAACCAAAAACATCTTATTCCTTACGTTATGTTTCTTGCTACTATTTTATGACATATCATTAGTCTGTACAGTATATTTTTTGTTTAGTGTGTTGAATTATGCTTTATCCCATGGAGCAGCATTGCTGCATTTATTTACAGAATAATTTGAAAATTTTACCTTTTTAAGAAAATGTGGTCATGATGAAAGTCACTCATTTTGTCCCCAGAGCCAGTCTTCCTTCTGTAGTCAAAACAGCAAGTGGTTTCATCTTTCATGTTTCATAGAATTCCAACTCTTTCTGATGTGGGCTTCATCTTCTCTTCCAAATACTACCAATGTTTTGTTTCTGGTACTTTTTACAATATAATTTCTTTTCTCCCTCTCTTCTTCCCTCCCTTCCTTTCTTCCTTCTTCCTTTCTTCTTTCTTTCCTTCCTTTCTTCTTTCTTTCCTTCTTGGTCCTTATTCCACAATAGATTTGAAAGATCTAAATATGATTACAAAAAATACCCGAAGAGTCATTCCCCATTACTTCTTTCCCACAATGAAATTGTTTTAAAAATGCCCCCCAAATGTGTCATCCATCCCCAAAACCCAGTGTTCTGTGAAACTCAGTTCAGATTTTCGTTTGGGATGAGTTTATATATATAATACTAATGGAATAATTATACTAGTATCTAAGTGTAAATGTAATTCCCCCCCCCCCCTTCCAGAAGCGCTGCTTCACAAGTAAAACTCTTCAAAGATCTGCAAGATACTTGTGAATTAGGCTTTTGGAAGTTCTTCCAATTCCTCAGGCTTCAGTGTCACATATTTTCAGACTGAAGAAAATACAAAACAAACGGTTTCCATTGTTTTGAAACTGAATCCTGATTCACCACTAGCTCTTTCCAAAATTTCCTTGAAGACATTTCTTCTGACCAAACATATTGGAGCACTTTCATATGGGGGGAGAGGATTCCTGAACAGTGTCATCATGAAATCTATCGTGTTTCAGGCTTCTCCTGGGTAATTAGAGCACAGCCCTGTGCTTCTGCCATGGGCTGTGTTTCTGCAGCATCCGGAGCCTAGGGCCTTTACACACTCCAGCTCTTCGTGTGATGGTCAGCAACAGGACATCTCCTGGGCTGGTAAAATCATGATTTGGTTGGTAATCAATTCTGTTAAGAGGAAACAAAAACAAAAATCTAGTTTCTCTAAGAGGTTAGCAAAGAAGCGGCATAAAAATAAAGTAATCCATCTTCTGTGAATCTAGGTATGAGAGAGCTTCCTCTGTCTGTGTTTAATTCTGGAGCAGGCTCAAACCTCCCACCTTGGGACGAATAAGAGCCTCAGTGCGCACGCACGTATGTGCACTTAGACCTGGCTCTCTGAAATCCCAGTGAATAGTATACCTCTGCCCCTCACAAGGCCAGCTGGTGGGGTAGGAGAGTAGGGTTGAAGGTTAGTGCACACAGCAGAAATGACCACGTATGGGCATACTTTAACAAGAGTTCTTCAAATTTTAGTTAACAGGAACTAGAAGGAAAATACAGCAGGCAAGTTTGAACGTTTTTATAAAACTCAAGTTAGGGATTTTATTAGTTTCCTTGGACTGCTATAACAAAGTGCCCCAAACTGGGTGGCTCAAGACAACAGAAATTTACTGTCAGTTCTGGAAGCCACAAGTCAGAAATCAAGGCATGGTTTGTTCCTCCTGGGGGCTTTGAGGGAGAAACTGTCCTGTCCTCCCTCCTAGCTTCTAGTGCTTTCTGGCAACCCTTGATGTTCCTTGGTGGATAGGTACACCACTTCCATCTCTGCCTTTGACTTCACATGGTACTCTTTTCTTGGTATCTGTGTCCAAATTTTCCTTTTTTTTACAGGGACATCAATCACATTGATTTAGAGCTTGTGCTACTCCCATATGACATCATCTTAACTTGCTTATACCTGCAAATATCCTATTTCCAAATAAGGTTGCATTTATAGGTTCTGGGTAGGTGTGATTTGAGGTAGGGGACACTATTCAACCCAGTACAGAGACCATTTTGTGTATTGGGAGACAGATGAGAGTCATTGTTAAAGTCCCCATCATCAGCAGGAGATGATACTGTTGCTCAGGGTCCATGCTGGAAAAGGTTTGAGTGCTCTGCACCTGGACTCTCTCACCTGCTGCAGCTAAGACACATTGATCCTATGCTCATGTATATCTTATTTTAGCAATATACACTACATATAATCTTAAATGATTGCTTTCTCTTTAATTACTATTCTTACCTCCTTGCCCAGGATTGATTTGTCATTTTTTGGGAAATAACTCTTATGGAAAGCAAGCTTCAGAAGATTAAATTGAGGAAGAAATTTCAGACGTCTATACCTAATATTTTTTGCAACTAACTTTGGGGATGTCTACGTATTCCCAGTAGCTTAAATTCATAATAGAATAGCTATTTGATCTTTTCTTATCAATTATAATAGACCATCAATTTCTGCCTCAAAATGAGCTTTGAACAAAACCAGGAATTGGATGAAAATGCTGATTCTTCCTTTATTGAACATATCACTATTTCTTCCGTCTCTTGTTTCTGATTTGAGTCACTCTTTTGCTCGTGACAATATTGCCCTGCTTAATTCTAATGAGAAAAAGCCTGGGCATTGCACTATGAGGTATGCAAAAGTGAACTATGTTGTCTGTATGCTAAACAGATGCCTAGTTCTTGGTCAGCATTCCCAAAGAGCTTTCTTCAGAACAATAATATCTTAGAAGAGAGTATTTGATATTCCGTGATGAAAAAAGTGTCCTTAGACAAACTAGTTTTGGAAATAACTGAATTTTAAACACATTCTAGAGATTCTTAATGCCCATTAACATATCAGAGACCCTAAACCTGGTCACAAAGAAGAAATCTAAGTTGACCTACTCAGTGTTTCCCTTAAAAAAAAAAACTTCCAAATAATTTTTCTAATATGTAAACAATTTGGAAAATACTGCTAAGTCTTTTAGTTGGAGAAAAAACCAGGTATTTTATGATAGCAGTTGCTTATACATCATCTCACCTGAAAAATTAGATAATTGATAACTGCTCTTTAATTTTGTTGTTTGCTTCACTTTTTTATCTCATAGGAGGTTCACAAGACATGTCCTATGATAGAAAGACATAGGAAAAAAACATGATTTTCTTACTGTAGGAACAGACTTCTTTACTTTTTTTGGTCTAAATATACTTTGTACATTTTTTTTTTTAGATTTTATTTTTTTAAGTAATCTCTACACCTAATATGGGGCTCAAACTCACAACCCCAAGCTCAAGAGTCACATGCTACACTGACTCAGCCAGCCAGGTACCCCTAGGTGGAGTTTATTTTTTAGATCAGTTTTGGGTTTACAGCAAAACTGAGTGGAAGGTACAGAGATTCTCTGTATCTTCCCTGCTGCCACGTAATCTCAGCCTCCTCCACTATCAAAATTTGCACCAGAATGGTACATTTGTTGTAACTGATAGATGAACATTGTTACATCATTATCATCCAAAGTCCATAGTTTAAAGTAGGGTTCACTCTTGATGGTGTATATTCTATGGGTTTAAACAAATGTATAATGGTATGTTTTACCATCATAGTATCATGAGGAATACTTTCTCTGTCCCCCAAAACCCTCTGTGCTCACCTCATTCATCCCTCCTTCCCCTTTAGCCCCCTGGCAACTGTTGCGTCTATCGCTGATTCAACTGCTTTTATCATTTCCATAGTTTTGCCTTCTCTAGAGTGTCATGTAGTTGGAATCATACTGCATTCAGCCTTTTTAGGTTGCACTTTTTGCACTTAGTAAAATGCGTTTAAGTTTCCTTCATGTCTTTTTATAGCTTGATAGCTTATTTCTTTTTAGCGCTGAGTAATCGTCTATTGTTTGCATCAACCACAGTTTATCCATGAAGAACATCTTGGTTATTTTCAAGTTTTGACAATTATCAGTAAAGCTGCTATTAACATTAATGTGCAGGTTTTTGTATGGACATCAGTTTTCAACTCATTTGGATAAATACTAAAGAGTGCAATTGTTCGACTGTATGGCAAGAATATGTTTAGTCTTGTTAAGAAGCTGTCAGACTGTCTCCCAAAGTGGCCACACTATTTTGCACTCCTGCCACAACGTAGGAGGTTCCTGTTGCTCCACATCCTGAGCAAGCATTTTGTGTCGCCTGTTTTTTGGATTTTCACCATTCTAATAGATGTATAATGGTATCTTGTTGTTGTTTAAATTTACATTTTTATGATGACATGTGATATGAATCATCTTTTCATATGCTTGTTTAATATATATATATGTGTGTATATATATATATATGTGTGTGTATATATATATATATATATCTTCTTTAGTGAGGTGTCTGTTCAGGTGTTCTATTTTTTAATTGTGTTCTTCATATTTCTTATTTCTTCATATTCTTATTTTGAGAGTCCTTTGTATGTTTTCAATACTAGAGGGTTTTTTTGTCAGACATGTCTTTGGCAAGTATTTTCTCCCAGTCTGTAGCTTGTCTTATCATTTTCTTGACAGTGTCTTTAGCACGCTAGAAGTTTTTAAGTTTAATGAAGTTCAGCTTATCAATTATTTCTTTCATGTATTGTGGCTTTGGTGTTATATCTAAAAAGCCATTGTCACATCTAAGGTCACCTAGAATTTCTCCTATATCTTCTAGATGATTTATAGTTTCGCATATAACATTTAGATCAATAATCCATTTGAATTTATATTTGTGAAGGGTATAAGATCTATGTCTAGATTCATTTCTTTGCATGCAGATGTACATTTGTTGAAGACACTATCTTTTCTCTATTATATTGCCTTGCTCCTTTCTCAAAGATCAGTTGACTACATTAATGGTGAATCTCTTGGCGACAAAACTCACAAAAGTATTATTGGGGAGCAATGGCTGGGTCGCTCTGGAGTTTTTATCTCTCAGGCATATATCCACACTGAGCCTCCAGTAATTTGTCAATTATAGTTCAGATTTTTCTACCTCAGTTCTAGTTATCATGGATTTCTACTTGTGGCTTTCTGCTTCTATAAATTGTGATTCTCTTTAGTCACTTGTCTGTCTGTCCAATTTGGGGGCCAGTGTTTTGCCAGTGTTTTGCCCTGTGATCGCAGTTCTCTGAGAGATCTAAGAATTGATTTTTCAATTTGTTTGGTTTTTCACTTGTGAAGATGGAGTTGTGATTTCCAAGCTCTCAACCTGCTGGACTAGAAACCGATCTCTAACAACTTCACGCCTTTTGATCAGTTACCTTCTATGCAGAATGTTAGCATCAGGCACCAAGGAATTCATTCATTCAAATGGAAATCTTAGGGTTTTTACATTCAATAGGGCTTTAATCTCAAAATGGCTTTAATCTCAAAATGCTAACCCCTTTGTCTCATGATGACGAACTTTTTTGGGGCAAGACCAACCTTCTGTTCTCTTTTTAGGTATAAGATTGGGCTCAGAGAAGTTGAGCGACAACTTTGCACAGCAAATAAATGACTCAGCTCTAGATTTTTTTATTCCAAATCCAGATCGCTTCTTAAATGACAAATAGCACCATTTGTTAAATACCGGAACTTAGTATGAAGATCTATCTTAAAAATACTGGTTTAGAGGAAGTTAGTTTACTAAAGTGGTAAAGTGGATGGGCTTGTAAGTCAGATAGATCTGGGTTCAAATCTCAGATATGTTGTTTGCTAGTTTCGTGATTTGCGTCTCAGCTCACTAGTTGCAAAATGAGACTGATTCCACCTACTTTGCTGAGATGTTGTAGAGATTAAATGAAATGATATATTCAAAGAGCTTGACACAACGCACAGAGCATAGTACATGGTTGAAAGAATTGGTGCCTACTGTGTGTTCCTTGCCAAGAGAGCCACCCTGACATGCGGCGCTGCAGAAGGGAACTCAGTGCATGGCTTCAGCCCAATAAGGTGGCTGGATTCAATTCTTGTAGAGTTCTAGATTCGATTCAGTCAAAACATATGATTTTATACTTCTATCTTCATTCATCTATTTATGAAAAGTTATTGAACCAGGCACTGCTTTCAGTACTTAGGACCCATCAGTGAACAAAAACAAAGATCCCCGCCCCAAGAGAGTTTCTGTGTCAGCAGAGAAAGATAGGCAAAAAAGAATTGGCTACATAAATGAGAAAATTATCTCCTGTGTTAAAAGGTAATAAGTGTTACAAATAATAGAAAATTGGAACAGAGCAAGGGGACTGAGAGGGACAACTTGCAATTTAATAAGGTGGTCAGTTTGGCCTCATTTCAAGATGAGGTTTAAACATACGCTTGGAGAAGGTGAGGGAAGACAAGGGAAGAGCTTGGAGAATGAGCACTGGAAGGCAGGAAACAGTCTGGGAAGAATCAAAGGTAGGAGGGTGCCTTGCTCTGCATAGGCCATTGGAAGGATTTTTGGCTTAAATCTGAATAAGATGGAGAAGAGCTATTGCAAGGTTCTGAACAGAGGAATGATTTGATCTGGTTCCCATTTTAAGGCAAATATTCTGGCTGCTCTGTTAAGAATAAAAGGTAAAAGGGCAAGGGGGAAGGCATTCAGGAAGTTATTTCATTAATTCAAGCATGGGATGGTGGTGGCTAGTGCTAGAGTACTCTCACTTGGAGGGAGTGGAAAGTGGATGGATTCTGTGTATATTTTGAGGGTAGAATGAATAGATTTCCTGAAAGATTCCTGAAAGATTGAATGTGGTGGTGAGGGAAAAGGGGGCTCAAGAATGATTCCCAATTCTTTAAACTGAGCTAAGTGATAAAATTGAGCTAAAAGGATGAACTAAAATGGGGTTGCCCCCAACCGTGGTGGGATTTCATATGAATGAAGATTATGGCCACTAGGGTGTGGCGGTAACTTGGTTATGGTCCAAAAAGGAAATAGTTTTGGATTATGACAGAATTCAATGAAGAATTAAGTAGTTGGAAGGAAGAAAAATCTTGATGCCACTGTTCTTATTATGAACAGTCCCATTTTGTTGTGCCAACATTTGTCACCCAGCTGCCTGGGGTTTAGTGGTGACTATCACAGCAGGTCTTCAGCGGTAACTCTTGGGCATGAAGCTATCAGTTAGAGGAGAGCTGAACTTACAGTGAGTTTCAATTGAATATCTAGCACTAAAACTGTAGGAATTCTCTGCATGTTGTAGCTAATAGAAAAGCAAACGTATGAGAAATGGTAATGGCAGTTTTTGAATTTATAGTGCTATATTATGATTATAAGGGGGTAAAGGTGTATTTATTTCTATCTGGGTAAGAAAGTAGTACTTTTAGAAGTGTTTTAGGTAGGGACAAAGCAATTTAATTTCCATTAACTATTAAAGTGATTCCTGAGTTGTTATTCCCTAAGCCACCAAGAAAATGATAATGTGTTTTATCAGCAGTATAAAGTTTGGTACAATATGGTCCTAAGCTTTTGTTTCTGCTTAAGATATACTTGCAATTATTTGTCTCCCTTAGGTCATAAAAGTTTCCTCTAACAAACCACAGGGAATTTTCCTGAACTTTCTGTATAGCTTGCCCAGTCCCTGATCAGTCATTTAATATCTCTAGACACCCAATAGTCTCTTTCTTAAGAAAATAGCCACAAAAATGCTCTACAGGACCATATCTTATGCAAAATATCAGTAATCATCAAGTGAGCTATGATTTATTTATTTATTCAACACACACACACTGATCACTTAACACAAAATAGATATTGCACCTGGCTCAAGAAGCATATACATATGCAATAATAGGGTATGAAATAAACATATGCAAAGACATGATAAAATAGGGTTCATATTTTATTTGAAGAATTGAAAAACAAAGTGTGTAATTGGAGGAACATAATAGAAGTTCTTGAAAATAGGAAGAATATTATGGGTTTGAATTGTGTTTCCTAAAAATTGAAATGTTGAAGTCCTAGCTCTAGTACCTCAGAATATGACCTTGTTTGGAAATAGAACCATTGCAGATGTGATTAGTTTAGATGAAGTCTTTAAGGTTGGTTCTCATTCCATATGACTGGTATCCTTAGGAAAAGGGGAATTTGAGACCTAAAGACAATCGTGCACACAGGGAGAATGCCATATGCCTTTGTATATTGGGACTGCTATAATAGACAAGATGCTTGTAAACAATAGAAATTTATTTCCCCCAGTTCCAGAGGCTGGGAAGTCCAAGACAAAAGAACCAGCAGATTTGGTATCTAGTGAAGTACAGCTTCCTGGTTCTTGGATGGTTGTCTTCTTGCTGTGTCCTTATATGGTGGAAGAGAGGGGGAACTTTTGGGAGTTTTATAAGGTCTTTTATAAGGTCTTTTATAAGGTTGCTAACCCCATTCATGAAGGCTCCACCCTCATGACCTAATTACCTCCCAAAGCCCTGCCTCCTAATGCCACCGTATTGAATATAATGTTTCAACATATGAATTTTGGGAAGAAACAAACATTCAATCTACAACACCATGTGAAGATTGGAGCTATGCTGTCACAAGCCAAAGAGTCACCAGAAGCTAGGAGAGGTGGCCGGAACAGGCCCTTCCCTAGCATAATCAGAGGGAGCATGGTCTTGCTGACACTTTGGTTTTAGATTCTTGGCCTCCAAGACTGTGAGACACTATGTTTCTATTGTTCCAAGTCACCCAGTTTACAATACTTTGTTGCAACAGCCCTAGTAAGTTAATTCAAAGAGATTTGAGTATGTTGATGTTATCAGTTGGTCCAGATCCTATAAAAATCCTCTCTGAGAGGGAGGAGGAAGATATTTTCTTTCCTTTTGGAGGAGAGAAGATCTAAATTTATAAAGCTTTCTCAAAGAACTAAAGGAATTTCAATATTTTTGCACCAGACAATAATGTAACCTTCTTCCTTAATTCTCCCAGATTGACTTAAATATTTATCCATGTAGGAGTGTTATTGCCCAATTCTTCTTTATTTGTTTGCAAAACCCAAAATTCCCTTTGTGAAGCAAAAAGGAATGGAAAAGGGAAATTGGCTTTACATGTTTTTGTAGGAGTATTGGAGGAGAAGAGGGCCCATTGATACATCACTTTAATGTCAGTACCATTAAATCAATCACAAGTAGTGGATGACAGTGCTTATTACTATATGAAGAGCAAACTCACCAAAAGACCACTCTCTGCCAGTCTACCAGGGGTCACATGAAAAGGTTCAAAGACCAAGATGAAACAAAAGAAATGAGCCATTTTCACACAGATAAAGCAGAATTCCCCCACACAAGCCATCCATATCTGTCAACAAAATTCAAGTTATAACTATTCATTCTTCTCAACAAGATGCATGGTTGGGAAGATTGCACTTTCAACAGAAGGGTGATTATTACTGTTTTAGTTCCCACTTAGAGTCAGTATAATTTAGTGTATTTATTAGTCTCCTCTCTTCCCCAAGTCAGTGATTTGTCGCTCTCTACTGTATTGTTTACAACATCCGGCAAACACATAGTCGTTTTTCCTTGCTAAAGCCACACTCCTCTCTCAACACTGATAAATATACTACAAATGGACGAAAGTTGAACTGGAGTGAGCTTGAGAGAGAATTATGGTAGGGGACAAACTTGAGGCAGGATAGACCACTCTTGTGGGCTTTCGCTGTAAAGAAGAGATAACAAGCAGGTGATCTGTCCTGCCATTCCTGCCCTGCTTTCACACCATTGGTGCACTGAAAATGTTATTTAAAATTACTTCCATGTTGCTAAATATGATGATTGTTCTTGGTTTTCATCTGACTTAGACCTGCAGGCATGGTTTGACAGAATCGATTCCTCCCTTCCCCTTGAAACACTCCCTGGTGCTGGCAGCTGGGACACCATATTCTGCTGATCTTCATATTATTTACCGTGCTGCATACTTCTCATCTGCCTGACACCTAAACTGTGGCCAGTATAAGTTAGCAAGGAAAAGATGGTGCACACACACAATGGGAATTAAGATGAGTAATGAAGGATTTATTTGAAAAATCATGGCCAGACCATCAAGGAATAGGCAAGCATCACTGCAGAACTTGCAAGAGCCGAAAGCTCTTAGCAACCTAGGTTTGAAGGGCCTAGGAGAAGAAGGAGAGGCTACTGGGGCTTGTCAAAGACTATAGCTATAAGAAAGGGGATGTCTGGCCACGGCTTTTGTCTTTAGTAGGGGAGACAGCCTCTGCCAAACAGAGACCTCACAAGAAGAGAACAAGGAGATCAAATACCTAACGTTATTTCCTTCTGCACGCCACCAACCCCCCAGCACTTACCCTACGCATGCCTCCCGTTGCCTGAGTGCAAGCACAAACAAGAGCAAAGGAGTAGCACAGGTTGGCCTTGAACTGCACAGAGAAGGGGGGAGAAGGCTGAGAGTAGATCTGGAGGGAATGCAGAGGCTCTAGCACTGAGAGTTCTAGACAGCGCTCAGCCTCAGTCCTCCTTACCCTATGCTTTCACCCAATTGTCATGATGTCATATTCAGTCAACATGCTGATGAGTCCCACATTTCTCCTCCAGCTCAAATCTCTTTCCTGAACTTCAGGGTCATACATCCAAGAGCCTGCAACAGCATCTTCACTTGGAAATTCAGTAGGCATTTCAAAATCAACGTGTTCAAAATGTCAGTTCTATAAGCACCCACCCACTCCTTCTCCCAGACTTCCCCAACTCAGGAAGTAGTAGTCCGTCCTTTGGTGCCTCGGGTGGAAATCTCAAAAGTTCTTTTTGACTCACTCATCTCTATCTCTCATAACCTGCCCCTAATCCAACACCTTATTCTCTGCATCAGAAAAATATAAGCATTATCAGACCACTTCTCACCACCTCCACCATCTCCTGTTGGGTCAGCCATCATCATCACTTGCCTGGATTGCTACAACTTTATCTGTTACCTCTGCCACAATCCTCCCTCTACAACCTATTTTTAATACAACAGTCAATGTGGTTCTTTTAACCTTAAGTCAAACCATGCCAAGATTCTGCTTAAAGCCCTCTGATGGTGGAATCCCACCTCATTCGGAGCAAACAGTCTGACCATCCAATGTCCTAAATGTCCTGGATGAGTTCTTATCAATTTTCTCTACTGTTTTCTAGCCATACTGACCTTCTTGCTGTTCCTAAAATGTGACTCCCCCCCGCCCCAAACATGCTTCAGACTCAGGGCCTTTGAACTTCCTGTTTCCTCTACCTGGAACATTCTTATCCCCAAAACCAACGGCTCACTCACTCTCTCGTCTCCTTCAGTTCTCTGCTCAAAACATCCCTTGGACCCTTCAATCTGCCCTATACTTCCTACCCCACTTCCCTGTTTGATTTGTAAACATATTACTTAAGAACTTCACATAATCTTTTATTTATTTATTTTTAATATCTAGTGCAGGTTTTGCTTCACTACACACCCGAGAACATAGGCAGACCCCACATGGCAGACATGGGCAGGCCCCTCCCAGGGGCCACATGGCCAAGGGGAGTACAGGGAGTCACCAGGGGCAGAATCAGGAAATCACAGCGATTGTAGCATCTATGGTGAGAGACAGTGTGCCATTGAGGAATGTGCCAAAATGCTTTGTATTAGAATTAACAATGATACAGATGATCCCAAATGGACACTTTGCTTACAGGTAATGTTACCAAATGAATACTCAGGTACAGAATCTGTTTGTCAATTGAAACAGAATGTTGGTGAAAGTATTTCCCTGTAAAGGAGAAAATAAGATAACAGAACCAGGTCCAAACATGAATTTAAAAACTGAAAAGGCAGATGTTGAAAGTGAAGATGATTTCATTTAAGCCTTTTGGCCAGAAAATCCAGTTAAAGTACTGGATTTTTTAGTGTCCAGGAAAATTGAACAGAAATAGGAAAATTACTTTTGATTTATTATGCCATTCTTATTACTGACAAGAGAATTGCTTTACAGACACATTAAGACCCTGAGAGTTTCTCCAAACAGGTGAAAATGGTTCTTGTCAAATTCTATGAGAATGAGGAAATAACTATGCCCCCCACAACATCTGTGTGTACAGAATGCTCTATGAGGGTAAACAAAACTTTCCCAGAAGTGTGGAAATGATGGGGAAACAGCAGTTGGTGGGCATTCTCTCCACCGTATGGGGGTTTTGAATGTAAGAGATGCTAGGGTGGCAGTATCACACTGGGGTGGAGGTATTCTGCCAAGACAAGATCCCATATTACCAGTACATTATCAACTGTGTCAGTAATATATGGATGGAGAAATTCACCATGCTATATAGTTGCCATAGACTTGTTACCTGCTTCCTATTGCCACCCTAGCCATCTTTTCAATTCCATGATTTCATGGAGGAAAGGAACAAAATTTTGATTTGAAAACAAAAAAAAATCTTATTTCTCAGTATGAGAAAATCTTACTTATTATCAATGTTTTTTTGTTTCTTCTTTTATTTGCAAGTTATTTGATTTACTTCTAGGCATTTCAACAATAAAATTATCTTTGTGATACAACAATAAGTAACTATTCCATTAGACATATGCTTGTAAACAATTGTCTAAAATATTAATTGATCACAGATTTGCCTGTGATTCCCTTTCCAAATGAGGGAACAGACATTAGAAGGGAACTTTGGGATGGTGCTAGAGCATGGGAAGCATCAGAAAAAGGATGGATAGATGTTTTGCTTGATTGTTTTACTTTTAAGAGACCCAACATTCTGACTTCATAGTTTTAATAAAATCTAGTGAATAGTCTTAAACCAGGATGAATTCTGGGATATAAAAATCTAAATTATCTGTTATAAGTGTTTAATGTTATTGACTATAAGAACTTATGTCATGCATATATGCTATGTATACACACACACACACACACACACACACACACACGTCAGATGTCTGTGTGTTTGAGAGACTTTCCTCGGGTTCCATGAATAGTTAAGTATCCCTCATATATTAACTGTTAAAACAAAGAAGTTAGAGACCATCAATTAGCATTAATTTAGATGGCTCACCAACATTGGCATATAAGACCTGCGAAAAGATATATAACAGTAAGAATGTGGTGCTGCAGAAAAATTAATGTGAGTTATTTTTCTCCATGGCAACAAATTTGAAAATTTTTATCTAAAATCTATTTAGGTTTTTACAGAAAAGAAAATATGCTTTATATCTACAATCTCCTTTTTCTTATTTAAAAAACCATATTTTTCTTTCTACAAAACTATTAATCATAGTTTACTGATCCCCCCCCCTGCAAAAAAAAAATCTCCATTGCTCAGAGTCAGCTAGGGAGAGGGAGAGATCCAAATACCTTTACTTCTGATCCTGAATTGTTTCACACTGCACCAATATAAAGACCCCAGCTGATAATGTATGTTTTTTTCTGTATTGAAAGTTTCTTTTTTGGGAGGGAAAGGAAGCTGCACAACAATAATAAGTGAAAAGCCAGTTAAATTTTTTTTTCTCATGGCAAGAGGATTTAAAATCCTCCCAATAATAAATTTCTATAGCCATGTCTATGCTGTGTCATATTTTGTAGCATATTCTAGTTATTAAAAATATTCTCCACTTGCCAGGTTAAGAGAAGGTAGCATCTATTTTTAAAAGGGAGATAACCAGGACGCCTGGATGGCTCAGTTTGTTAAGCAACCAACTCTTGGTTTCAGCTCATGTCATGATCTCAGGGTCCTGAGATCGAACCCCGCATCAAGCTCCATGTTCAGCAGTGGAGTCTACTTGAGATTCTCTCTCTCTCTCCTTCTCCCTCTGCCTCTCCGTGTTTCCCTCCCTTTCTCTCTCTCAAATAAATAAGTAAATCTTAAAATAAAAATAAATAAATAGGAGATAGCAGTAACTAACAGCATCAAAACTATGCTTTTGGAAGAGGATATCATGAAACAGAATCTGTCTGAAGAAAGTAAGATCAAATTAATCACCAAGGGAAAAATAACACAAAGCACATATGTGGAGGGGAAATGTATCTTATTAGGAAAATTGCAGATCACCTCTAAGCCCTGTCCAGAAATAAACATTGCTAGTATTTTTGATATGTACCTCCTTCTAATTTTTTCCCTGTGTATGTTTTGTGTACGTAGATATTGTATTTTCCACAAAAATTATATTAAACCTTATACACAGTTTGTATCTTGCTTAAGTCTTATGGCAACATATTTTCTGCATTTTGACATATTCTTATGTATATTAGTTTCCTAGGGCTGATGTAACAAATTACTACAAATTGGGAGTAACAAGTTACTGCAAAACTACTACCAACAGAAATCCATTCTTTCACAATTCTGGAGGCCAGCATCAGACATTAAGGGGTAGGCAGGGCTGTACTTTCTCTGAAGGGCCCAATGGAGAGTCCTTCTTTGCCTCTTCCAGCTTCCAGTGGCTGCAGGCATTCCTTGGCTCTGTCTGCATCATTGTAATCTCTGCCTCATCTTCACATGTGCTTCTCCTGTGCTTCTGTGTCTCAAATCTCTCTCTGCCTTTCTCTTATAAGAACACAGGTGATTGGGTTCTGAGCCCACCCTAAAACCAGGATGAGCTCATCTCAAGATTCTTAATTATATGTACAAAGATCTTTTTTCCCAAATAAGGTCATATTCAAGGGTTCGTGTGGACATATCTCTTGGGTACCACAATTCAACTGACTACATCACATCGATAAATACTCAATATCCTATCAATAATTGTGTATATAAAAGCACATGAGGTGCAGGGAGAGGTGAAGGAAACACTGCAGAGGAGAGAGTTGCCTTAGCATTTTGAGCACCTTTGGCACCCAAAATGCTGAGGAATCCCAAGTTTTCTTAAGTCCTTCAATAGACAGGGATTTGAAAACAGTAGGGGAACACTAAGATTTCAACCCTAGCTACTCTGGGCTGGAATGGACTTGACTGAGCATCCTTAGTGGCCAGGAGAGTTCTGGCGTGCTGCTAAGGGCACAATGGATAATTACTATATAAGGAAGGGACTTCCATTGAGCTCCTACGTGTGAGGAGCATCCCTGTTCCCTGATTCTGAAGAACAGTGAGATGGAGCTGTGGGGCCCAGATGGTTTAGAACTGAAGAAAGATGAAGAGGGTAACGAAGCTGTTTTCTCAACAAGGGAGCTGGTATCTGAGGTCCTGGGAGAGCAGAACTCAAAGTGGGAATCAATTATCTCTCAAGAACATTCAGAGACTATAGGAAGAATTGGATTATGAACTTCACTTAAAATGGAAAAAAATAATACTAAAAGCTCAATGACGATTCATCCCTCCACAGTAGGACAGACATTTGCTGGCATGCCTTATATCACGGCTCAGGAATAGCCAAATTCTTAGATCGCTTTTTTGCTCATGGTTGCAAACAATTTAAGAGATAATTTTACTAGAACTGAAGACCAGAGTAATATCCAGGTAACTTTCAATTATATTCTAACTCCCATATCTGCTTTTCACAATACCTTTGGGAAATACGATAAAGAGTTATTATGAAAAGAGCAAACCAGCAGAGTTCTTGACATGATGCTACATAGACATAGGACACCTTCTCTCATCCACAGACAGGGGGGCAGTCTTCACTTGTGAGAACAAGATATCAGACTGCATGTTGTGGCATTTTATTTTGATGGACAGAGGGAGAAAGTTCTGGGGAATGTATCCTCATCTGACACTGTAAAACAACCCACAGACTGATGACGCTTCCTGCAGCCCTTCCTTCATGATGGTGCTGATGGAAGCCAACGTCCCCTGCAGTCAGAAAAGGATTTCTTCATTTTTTGTCTTATATCCCTGTGTTTATCAGAGTGCCTGTCATATAATATGTGCTTGCTAATGAGTGAATGATAAAATAATACATAAATGCACCAAAACGTCTAGTCATTTTTATTGCTTTAAAACAAGTCAGACATATACAAATATAAAGAACTGCCTCAAATATGCAATAATTTGTGTCTACCACAGGCTGGCCAAGTGGCCATGCCACGTCATTTTACCTATCCACAGTTTTCTTGAGAAGTGGAAAAATTGGACAGACTGTAACTTACCTAAAAGCGTCAAAGAGGCTGATGACCACGTTCTCTCACTCTAGTTTGGGTTTACATTTGAAGGGATAATCACCATGTCTCTTGTCCCTAAACTCCAGCCTCTATTTTTCAAGTCTCCCAGAGCCAGTTTAAAGAATGTGATTTTTCTTCTTGAGCCATCTAAGTGAAAAACAATGTGTTCCTTCCTAATTTATAAGAAAGCACTTGAGGAGAGGGACTTGCTTTGTATGAGTTATGAGATCAGTGTTCAGCCTGTACTTTCTTCCTGAGCTAAAATGAATTCCATTTTCTCTTTTTCAAGCTGTAGTATATCTTCTTTCTTGTACGTCAAATTAGTCTTTGTCCTTAGAATTATGACCACCAAGAGGAAAACTTAACTTGTTTTCGTAAAGAATTTGCTGGACTAAACAAAGCATATGTTTTCTTTGACATTCTGTTCTACTGGAGGCTTGAATATGCTGATGACTTCAAGCAATAAAACAACAAATGGTCATATCCATGTTAGGGACATGGCATTGGGAGTAGTAGTTCTGATTCTCATTTCGCAAAGGACAGTTCCTGTCCACTGGATGGTCTCACTTATGGAGGATTGTCATAAACACCAAGTATGGCTTAATATGTTTGAAGTATTAGTTATAATATATGCATACCAAATCAAAAACTGTATTATAGAGCACAATGAAAACTAGCTAGTGGTTTGGTTTAATTACTTAGTTACATAATATATTTAATATATTCAGCCACTACACACTTCTTTCTTGTTTATCAGTGCTTAAAAATTCTGCTTTAGCTGTTTTCCCTAGAAGACTTTAAAAATACTGAGTGCATCTTATCTGGGGAAGACTAGGATTGCTTTTCTATTTTTATTTTATATTTTTAGTCCTGTAAGTGAGTACCTCTCTTTGTAAAGATGTAGATACAGAGAAATCTAAAAAATAAAAGACGCAAGTCCTCCTTTGGTGTCCCACTCCACCCTCAACCTCTCCCACAGTCAACGCTGTGATGTGCATACTTTCAACGTATTCTTTAATTTATGATAAATGCACACACATCCCCAGCTTTGTTTTTGTTTTCTCTTTTCAACTATATGGTTCATTCTTACTTAACTTTCTGTAATTTCTGTTTCTCGTTTCAATATTTATTTATACTTTGGAAATCATTCCATGTCAGAAATGTACATCTATCTCATGTTGTTTAATCATTCATTAGCATTCTCTGATATAAATGGACGGATGGATCATAAGAAACATATTCATTTCCTTATTGCTGCATATTTGCCCCAACCCAACAGTTGACTGTTAAAACATACCATTATCTTTGCATATATATCTTCATACACATGCACACATACTTTTGCTGAACATTTTCATTCTCGTTTTTGGTAGACATAACCAAATTGCATTTCAAAACGCCATCTGAATTTATGCTTTTATCAATTGCATATTATTTTTCCCATTTCTTTGTCAACACTGGATATTATTAAGCCTTTGAATATTGTCAATCTAGTAGAGAAAAATATCTTGTGGGTTTTTTTTAAGATTTTGTTTATTTATTTGAGAGAGAGAGTATGAGAGGGGAGAGGGTCAGAAGGAGAAGCAGACTCCTTGCTGAGTGGGGAGCCCTATGCAGGGCTCAATCCTGGGACTCCAGGATCATGACCTGAGTGAAAAACAGACACCTAACTGACTGAGCCACCCAGGTGTCCCATAACTTGTTTTTAAATTGGACTTGAAATTACTAGTGGCATTGATGATACTTTCAGATGTTCATAGAACATTTTTCTTTTTTATTTCTGTAAATTACTACACACACACACACATATATATGTATATATATGAAAAATGTTCTTTAGGTTCATTGGCTTTTAATTTTGTTCATGATGGCTTTTGAAATGTAGTCAACACTATCAGTTGCTTCCAAGGTGGGGAATATTTGTTTCTGTTTTATTTAAGAAATTTTTCCTACTCCTAAATTGTATTTTTAAATTCTCTCATATTTTATATTAACTCATTAATTTATCTGAACTTTAATTTTTTTTGTATAAATATCTTAGTTTATTTTCCACCAAGGCATAGCCAGTTGTTACTCTTCTTCTTCTTCTTCTTTTTTTTTTTTTGAATAGTTGGCCTTTTCCTCACTGATTTAAAATAGTAAATTCACCAAATTTTCACACTGCATATTTTCATGAACCTGTTTTTTCATTTTCTGCTGTTTTCAAGTGATTTGTGATCTATTAAAGTAGAAATAATACCTTTAATTAACATAATTTTATGTATGTTCTTATTCTTATTTTTTCAAAATATTATTTACAATATGCATAGATATTTCTCTTCAGATTACTTTAAATCAACTGTTTTAAATCTCATTATGAAAGTTCTTTGGAGATTTTGATTGTAATTAAATAAGACTTAAAAATTCTGATATCTGTACAAAATTGAACAAATTGTATATATTTTACGTTAAATATCAGTTCTTTATGTAAAGCTTTATATTCTTTACAAAAATTTTATATGTTTCTTCATAGGTTTTTTTCCTAAGAACTTTATAGTTTTATTTTATTTTTACTATTAGTAAAAGGATTTTTATTGATTTTTATTTTGGTTATTAATGATGGATAGAAAAGCTGTTGATTTATCTTAAATAAAACAAGCTAACTAAAATCTTGTATTGGCTTTCATGGGTTTTAAGATTATTCTAGATAATAATGAGACTCGTTGATTTTTTTCCAAGATGTATAAATATACTTTTTGAAGCATGGCATGCTGGCTGACACCTAAGAACCAAGTTAAGAACTAGATATGCAAGTAAATTGTCTTGTTCTGTCCTCAAACATAAAGGTAATCCTTTTGATATTCATGCATTAATTATTATTCTTTATATGTTTTGACTAAACATACTTCTTTAAATTATAAAAAAGGTTTTTCTACTTCCTAGCTAAGAGACTTTGCTTTTTCTATTAGAAAGCAGTGATGAATTTAACCAAATGATATCTTTTGCATTTACCAAGATGATCATATTTTTTCTCATTAAGTCTCATAATATAGTAAATGGCGTTAATAGATCCCACATGGCTGATCTGTCCCTTCATTCTTTAAACTTTGGCTTGCCAAATGTAACACTATTTTTAACTATAGTTATGCATAATCATTTAACATTTTATTTGGATTTTCATATGCACATCCATGAACAAAACTGACATATTTTTCATTTTTATTCTATTTTTGTTTGTCATTAGTACCAGGATTATGCCAGCCTTGTGAAATCTGTTAGAAAATTCTCTATTCTTATTTGCTTATAGAATAAACTTTAACTGAAATTATCTGTTTCTGAGTTAGATGGCCTATTTCAGAACTTGAAGGATTTTTTTGTTTTTTACTTTTTTCAGTTATTCCCCAATTTTTATTCTACTTCCTCTTTGTACCATATTTTGAGTAAATTTAGTCTTGTAACATGGTAATTAAAATTATTCTAGGAAATAATCTATTTGTTCTTGAGTAAATACTTAATTTCATTAAGGCTGAAATGAGGGATTTAATAAGTAGACATTTAATGTTTCTTTAAACTCTCTTATTCTATGATTTCATGATGTTGAATTTGTGGCAAAAAAAGAACCCAAAGATATCAATATATTTTTAACCGTTATTGTAGTAATGATTCAAGATGTACTAATATGGAGAGAGTATGAAAACTCCAGACATTATCCTTCTGATTTAAATTATTTTTTATTTATTCAAGTTAAATGTCATCTTGTCTCACTCTATGTAACAGTAAAAACTTCTCATTTTTTCTATGTAAATTAAATAACATTTCTTGTACCTAAAGTTCTACTTATCTAAAATAAAAATCTTTAATGTCATCTTCATATACAACAAGGCAGACTTATCTGAATAGAATGGAGTTAAACAGCAGCCCAACTAATTTTGGAAATCACAGATAACTCACATTTAGGACAATTAAGGTCAAAGCTATACTATTCAAAGAGGAAACTCAGTCCCATGATTCTTGAACAAAAAGTGACTGAAGTTGAATCTCAGTGAATTGGAAATAGTTTTTCAAGAGTGAGGAATATTTTCTCAACCTTGTGCTTTACCAGCCTGATCTTAGATTACTCTTCATGCTTAGTTTCCAAGTTCCCATATATATATATACATGTATTTTTAAACTAGTGGAAAAGTGCTAGTGAAATAGAACATACAATTCTAAGGAGCTACCCATCTCTTTCCAGATTTAGTTATTCTGAACTCCATGCAAGCCTGGAAAAATCATGAATTATTTAAAAAACCTGACCCAGCATCAAGTACTTATAGGAACTGTTTATTTTAGTTATTTTCTCAAAAGAAGACAACTTTATATCCAGGAAATGACTAATTTAGAACATATACATCAATACAGTAGCAACCACAGAGTGGAAAGTGGAAGAGGGAGGAAAAAGTGTAAAGACTAAGATTTGCTTAAATAGAAATGAACATAATTTCCAATGAAAAACTTGATTGCTTTTTCTAAACTTATTTTGTTTAATTACTTCCTTCCTGGTAGTATGTCTAGAAAGCCTGGCATTGTGCATGTTGATAGCTCTTTATCTGGGTGTACGTAGCTCACCATAGCCATGCAGAAGGAAAAATAAGGTGGACACAAGGGAATCCAACCTTAGAAAATAGGTTCGTGATGCTCTATTAGGATACGAGAAGTCCTCACATTAAATATGACCTTTATGAGTTATGACATTAAAATTTGTCTTTTACATAAATAAATGCTATTCACAAGGATATATATTCACAAAGTAATCTAATCACATTGTTAATGATCATCAGTACTACAATTATTAAAATATTTAACAGAAAGCCAGACACTGAGAGAATAGACATAGGATAGTAAAATTGTGATGCAGTTTTTGGGTTAGGATGAGGGCACCAAAATCAAGGGGAATGCATGCTGTAAGGCAAAGTCAACTTAGGTGAGCTTTTTCTTTTTCTCTTCCTTTCTTCCCTCACTCCTTCCTTCCATCTTTCACTCATCAACATATATTTAACAAGCAATCCCATTAGGCAAAGGAGATACAAATATGAAAAATACAAGCTTTGCCTAGAGGAGCTCACCCTCTAGAGGAGAATTAATGATACAATTAATTTTTAGCACCGTCTGTACTTGATGTGCTTTTTTTAGTTTTCGAGGAAGAACAAAACCTCTGACCACATTTATTTTTTCTTTCCTTTCCTTTTTTCTTTTCTTTTCTTTTTTTTTTCTTTTCTTCTTTTCTTTTCTTTTCTTTTCTTCTTCTTCTTCTTCTTCTTCTTCTTCTTCTTCTTCTTCTTCTTCTTCTTCTTCTTCTAACACAGGGAAACAATCTACTTTTACGCTGCCTGGAAAATCCATTCTACCAAGTTGGCCCAGGAGCAGGACCAACTTGCTCAACTGCTCTGACCACGTTTCTATTAATTAGACTGGACCAGTTTATTAATCACAATACAATTTCCATAAACACTTGATACAGTTTGTAATCATCACAAAATTCTTCTCAAAGCTGGAATATGCATATACATATTTACAACTATAGCTGGAATAATGTAACATATTGTGCTATTTATTAGTTTCAATGCATAACTTATATACCACAAGTATAGACCTCTCTCAGGAGTCTGAAATAAATAGTACTTTACATTGGAAGTGAAATAATCATCTTAACACAGATTAAGCTTGAGTTATTGTTTCAGCTTATAGTTATAAATTCCTATGACTAAAGAAGCTTGAAGACATTAATCATTTTTTTAAAATACAGTTTAATGTAGGTACAAGCCATTCATGATTGCTGCATACATGAAACTTCATTTAATTCTCCCAGCCATCTTATGAAATAAGGATCCTTATTTTCAGAAAAGGAGACCAGGGCTTAATGAGGCCATATACCTTCCCCAGGATCTCATGGCTAGTAAATGGTGGAAATGGGATTTTAACTCAATTCTGACAACTAAGACTTTCACTTAGCCATTTATCTCCCACTAGAAACTGCTACAGAAAATTAGAGGATAATAGAGGTCAACTAGGAGGATAAACAGAGTGCTGTGGAAGTCTGTTGGAAGCAATAAGAAAATCTAGAAAAGGGTAATTCATTATAGCAACCCTCATGCGATCCCTGCTTGTAGCTCTCAACATATGCCCACAGTGAAATGTTGATAGCAAGTCTTTACAGTTGTTTGCACTGGAGGTCTGACCACCTACCTTTGGGCTGTGTCACTTAGCAACCATCTTCCTTTCTTTGGGTCTTATCGGTCAGTTTCTGGAGTCCTGGTAACAGAAAGACTCACCAAACAGATTTCCAAGAACATTTTTTTGTCACCTCAAATATATTCTAAGACATACACGTGACCATGTTTGGTGTGAGGAAAGGGGAAAGCCAGTTTCAGCTAGTGGAGGCCACTAGTGTGCACAGAAGCAGAACAATAACACAAAAAGAGTCTAGTGAGAGAAGGTGACTGTGGCTACACTAAGCCAATTTGGAGGAAGAATAATGGTGCTCCTTGTGGGCCCTATGGGATCTTGGGGCCTGGGTTCTGGAGTTATTCTGGGAATGCATAAATAGAGTCTTGCATTTATGGACAATTGACTTTTCATGAGGGTGCCAAGACAATTCAGTGGGGAAAAGAGTAATCTTTCAACAAATGGTGTTGGGAAAACTGCATAACCATAAGAAAAAAAATGAAGTTGGCCCCTTTCTTACACCACACACAAAAATTAATTCAAAATGGATCAAAGACCTAAATATAAGAGCTAAAACTATAAAACTCTTAGGAAAAAACATAGAAGTAAATCCTCATGACCTCACATTAAGGAAAAGCTTCTCAGATATTGCACCAAAAGTACAAGCAACTACAGAAATAAAAGATAACATGGTTTTCAACAAAATTAAAAACACGTTGCTGTCAACAATAGTGTCAAGAAAGTGAAAATATACCCCATAGAATGGTAGATATTTGGAAATCAGATACTGATAAAGCCCCGTATCCAGAATATATAACACTTATGACTCAATAAGTCAAAATCAAATAATCCGATTTAAAAATTGGCAAAGTCAAATAACCCAATTTAAAAACTAGCAAAGGGGGGCGCCTGGGTGGCTCAGTCATTAAGCGTCGGCCTTCGGCTCAGGGAGTGATCCTGGTGTTATGTGATCGAGTCCCACATCAGGCTCTTCCACTGGGAGCCTGCTTCTTCCTCTCCCACTCCCCCTGCTTGTGTTCCCTCTCTCTCTCTGGCTGTCTCTCTCTCTATCAAATAAATAAATAAAATCTTTAAAAAAAATTAATTAATAAAAATAAAAACTAGCAAAGGAAATGTCAAAAATTTTCCAGTGAAGATATACAAACACAATAAGCATATCAAAAGATGCTTAATCATTAATAATTGGGAAATACAAGTCAAAACCATAGTAAGATAGCATTTCATGCTCACTAGGATGGTTGCAATTTTAAAAAGGGAAATTAACAAGTGTTGAGGATGAGGAGAAATTGGAACCCTCATATATGCTGGTGGGAATATAAAATGGTAGTCACTTTGGGAAAATGTTTGCTCACTCCTAAAAATTTTAATATAAGGTTTCTATATGATTCAACAATTCCACTCCTAGGCATATACCAAAAAATGAAAATATATGTCCTCAAAGAACTTGCATGTGATTATTTATAACACCATTATCCAGAAGAGCTAAAAAGTAGAAAGGACTCAAATCTTTATGAACTGATAAATGAAGAAACAAAATGTGATATGCCTATACAATGGAATATTATTTGTCTGTAAAAAGGAATGAAGTACTGATATATCTACAACAGGGATAAACCTTGAAAATATTATGCCAACTGAAAGAAGCCACTCACCAAAGACCATGTATAATATGATTCCCTTTGTATGAAATGTTCAAATTAGGCAAATAAATAGAGACAGGAAGAATATTATTGATTGCCAGAGAAAACTAAGGTGTACAGACACAGTAAGGCACAGAACTAAGGGTGGGCAAAGGAGTCAAAGCAAAGGCATCTTCTATGAGAGGATGGCAGGGTATATGCCAACAAATGATCAGATATTGCCCTGGCTCAGGGGGAGGAGGGGTGGTAGAGAGGTGTAGATGGAAGAAACTGCAAAAGCAAAGGCAGAGCTAGCATGGCATGTCTAGTGAAGGTGAGCTGTGTATATGTGTGGTACAGAGACATGGCCGTGGGGTGATAAGAATTGAAATTGGAAGGATAACGAGGGACTAGATCGCAAAAGGCTAACACCATGCTAAAAAATTACAACTTTAGTCAGAAAGCACTGCCAAACTATTAAAGAACTTAAAGCTGAGAAATAAGATGATTAGATTTTTGTCATTTAGAATAGTCGTTTTTGTAGCCCGACTGGAGTTGGTGCAGGCAGGAGCAGGGAGGCTGGCTGAGAAATCATGTAGTGATCCAGGAGGGGCTTGAGTAAGAGCAAAGCCCCAAAGACCTTAAATGGACAAGTGCTTCCATTGACCATCAGGCCTCATTCTAGTCTACATTGATACCAACTCTTGACCTGTAGTTCAACCCAAAATGGAATACTTACTTGTTACATTCAAATATGAACAACACTGTTCTGGAGATTCAAAGTCTAAAGATTCTGCTTCTGTAGTTTTTAGAGTACAGATCCCTTACCTCTTTGGTTAGGTATATTCCTACATGTCTTATGGTTTTTGGTGCAACCGTAAATGGCCAGGATGTGGAGAAAAGGGAACACTCTTACACTGTTGGTGGGAATGCAAGCTGGTACAGCCACTTTGGAAAACAGTATGGAGATTCCTCAAGAAGTTAAAAATAGAGCTACCCTAGGACCCAGCAATTACACTACTGGGTATTTAACCCAAAGATACAGATGTAGTGAAAAGAAGGAGCACATACACCCCAATGTTCATAGCAGCAATGTCCACAATAGTCAAACTGTGAAAGGAGCCAAAATGCCCTTCAACAGATGAATGAATAAAGAAGATGTGGTTCATATTTACAATGGAATATTACTCAACCCTCAGAAAGGATAAATACCTATCATTTACTTCAATGTGGATGGAACTGGAGAGTATTATGCTAAGTAACATAAATCAGTCAGAGAAAGACAATTATATGGTTTCACTCATATGTGGAATATAAGAAATAGTGCAGAGGATCACAGGGGAAGAGAGGGAAAACTGAATGGGAAGAAATCAGAGAGGGAGACAAACCATGAGAGACTCTTGACTCTGTGAAACAAACTGAGGGTTGCAGAAGGGGAAGTGGGTGGACGGATGGGGTAACTGGATGATGGGCATTAAGGAGGGCACGTGATGTGATGAGCACTGGGTGATATACGCAACTGATGAATCAGTGAACACTATATCTGAAACTAATGAGGTACCCAAATTACATGTGTCATCTGAGATAAACTCACTTCCACTAAGAGACAAATCAGGCCAATTTTCTGAGCCCATTCCACTGCATATACATAAACTACAATTGGAAATTAATGAACAAACTTTTCTGACTTTCAGATGTTTAATCAAATACTTCAGTTCTACTGAGTTTTGTGATTATGAATTTTTTTTTTTACATTCTGATTTTGAAAGTGTAGAGTGTTATTCTAAAAGTGTTCATTTGAAGCTAGTCAGACACCAATTACAAGCTGTATTGACCATGGCACTGAGCCTAATGAGTCTATCCTCAAAGATACAAAAGGGAGAAAAGGATGACATGCCAAGGGGCCTCAAAATCAGATGCATGATTTGATTCCCATTAACTGATTATCTGTGGTGTTTCAAAAATAACTGTTACACCCAAAAAGGGACAAAGTTCTATTGGCGATTAACCTATGGTCATTTTAGTGGAACAGATGGAGAAAATCGTTATGTCAAGTGAATTAATGCATCATGTTCCTCTAATTTATACTTTATCCAATCAATCATTAATGTGTGTGACTTAATAAATGTCACAATCCTCACTTTATGATTAGGTGTAATAAGTTAAATAATTGTAGAAAGCTGACAGTAGGACAAGAACCAAAGTCTTGGGACCAGTCCTCCCATAAGAGCCAGGAATCTCTAAGGATTGTCCAGTTGATCTAATTCCTGAGATCCTCACTTTGTTCTGTCTTGCCATGGGGATTCATGGGGAGCCCCTTCCAAGCTCAAAATAGTTTAAAGAATCCAAACTGATGTTTAAGTAGATACATACAATGGAATATTGTTCAGTCATGAGAAAGATGGAAATCCTGCCATTTGCGACAACATGGATGGATCTTGGGGGTATTGCGCTAAGTGAAATAAATCAGACAGAGAAAGACAAATACTGTATGATCTCACTTACATATGCAATGTAAAAAAGCTAAACTCATAGAAACAAAGAGTAGAATGGGGGTTCCCAGGGGCTGGAGAGGGAAGAAATAAGGAGATGTAGGTCAAAGGGTACAAACTTCCAGTTATAAGACAAATAAGCATTGAGTATCTAATGTACAATATGGTGATTATAGTTAATAATACTGTATTATATACTTGAAAGTTGCTAAAAGAGTAAAACTTAAATGTTCTGACTACAAAAAAAGAAATGCTGATTATGTGATATGATGAAGGTGTTAACTAACATTATGGTGATACTTATTTTGTTATATGTAAGTGTATCAAATTAACACTTTGTACTTAAAAAGTACAAAGCTTACACAATGTTATAGGCCAATTATATCTCAATAAAGCTAGAGAAAATAAATATTAAACTGCAAAAATGCACAAATAAACCAAGAAATTCCAATCTTATAAAATTGAGTCCCACATGCCCCTTTCTTATCCAGGGCCTCTCCGCATCCACCCCCAAGCTCAGGTAACTATTGATTCTTCTTTCCTGGTCATCCCATGTAACTGTCCTGTTGCAGTCACCATGACAATATGCTTCTCAAAACTCTGTGGGGAATATAATTGATTCCACCTGCACACACTCCCTGAGGATGCACTTCTCACTGGATACTCCCAGCCAATGACCAAACGTGGCATGGACATGGGGGACTTTTTGGACAGATAATCCCGGCTTGGGCATAACTTCCTGAGGGTTTTATCAAACCAATCTTCCTTCCTCCTCTCTTTCTTTCACTGTGGGCTAAACCTACATTGTTATCTGATGACTCTCCTAGCTTTTGTTGTCTCTCTTTCTTTCCTTTGCTCAAAGAAGATTTTGGAGTCTGGTTATTTGAGAATTTGTACTAATGCATCTGTTGTATACCATCATGGCATTAAGTTTCTCTATCATATCAATAACACACTTCTCAGTTTGAAATTGCATGTTTATTTGTGTAGTTATTTGATTCATATCTATCTTTCCCACTAGTCTGACAGATCCAGAAGAGCAAAGGCTGTGTCTGTTTTGCTGCCTGTTATATTCCGTGTATCAAATACAGTACCTGGTATGTACAAGCTGCTCAATAAATCTGTGTTACATTAAGAAAGAAAGAGAAAGAAAGAAAGAAAGAAAGAAAGAAAGAAAGAAAGAAAGAAAGAAAGAAAGAAAACCAGATTAATTATGATGGTTTATATAACAAAGTGCTAAAGAATGGTATAAAGAGCTTTGACCATTACCTGGAGAAAATTAGAAGGAAGATTTCTTTTTCTCTGAATGCCATGATAAGGATATTATAAGAAATCTGAAAAAATGATAGCTTTGGTCATATTCACGTTTTCCCCAAAATCAAGTCTTTTTTCTCTAGCTCTTCTCTCTATCATGTACTCTTTTTCTTTCTCTACATTTTACTCTCCATTCAAGCAGATAGATCTGGGTTTGAATCTCAGTGTGGCTATTTCCCAGCTGTGTGGCTTCTTCAAGTCTGTACAAAGAACTGATTTTTCATTTTGTAAACTTTCTGTTAGCAGCAATATAATTTGCAACAATAATATATCTAATATCTAATACCAGTTATAACATAATGAATGTAGAATGCTGAGTACATGTCCTAACATAATTTGTATTCAATAAATGTTAGCTTTTGGCTCTTATTTGTACTTTTAAAAATCATCAACATTGTATTAGTAAAATTCCATGTATTCATAGCCAAATTGGAATCAGGTTTCTAAAACTTGAAGCTTGTAATGAACCATCTTTCATATATTCACAGGTAAGAAAAAATTTTGTCTGAAATTTGTGCACTGAGAGTGAGCATACATTAACAAAGTAGTCAGAGTGTGTGGTTAGAAGATGAAGATGAAGCTCTTTCTGATTACAATGTCTTCCAAAAAGAAGATATAATGTGATTTTAGGACCAAAGAATTATCTAGACAAATCTGCCTTCCCCTTCTCTCCAAACCAATCTTGTTTTCCTCTAATTACTTTGTTCTGAAATTCCATCATTAGAATGCCTGCTCCAGAAGAGTAGCACTATGAGCTCTTAGTAGCCTGAAAGGGATCATTTTTTTTAAAGATTTTATTTATTTATTTGAGAGAGAGCATGTGGGTGGGGGGCAGAGGGAGAGGGAGAAGCAGATTCCCCACTGAGCAGGAAGCCTACCTGGGCTTGATCCTAGGACCCCATGATCCTAGCCAAAGGCAGACTCTTAACCAACTGAGCCACCCAGTTGCCCCAAAGGGGCCATTTCTATTTGAGTCCAGTGGAATTGACGGTGCTCCTTAGTGCAAGTTCCTAATTCTGTGACTTGAACAACTGAGTAACAGCAGCAGTCACAGAAAATGAATGATATTTACTTGCAATTACAAAATTAATTCTTTAAAAAAAAAAACCCAAACATGTCAATCAAATAATCCCCAAATTCAAAGCACAGACCCTGAGAAGTAGCAGAATTCCTGGATGGGATCTAGCTCAATCTTGCAACGATTCAGTACCTTTTGTGCCATTGTTGGTCACCCAACATCTGCACTGCTGTCTCTGAGTCTTATCAGAAGGCTTTGAGCAGAAACACTTGGGGACATAAGCCCTGGCTCTGCTACCAATTCTGATAAGATCTTAAGCATGACATGTAATTTCTTTGAGGTTATGTTTCCTTAAACGTGAAAGGAGGAGTGTGTGACAAGCATTTCTTAAGGCTTATCTGAATATGGCATTTTTGTGACTTTATAATTTCCAGTGACAGTGAACTCGCTACCATTTTCTTTGGACAGCTCAGTCTTGCAGGCAACATTTGTTACTTTGAATCAAAAATAGATTTCTCAACTATTTCTTATGCCTTAATTTATTTCTTGGAGTTACTCAAAACTAAATGAAACATTCCTCAAATATTTATTTGAATGGCACATATGCATTCCCTTTGTTCTTCTCCTCTTTAGGCTGAACAAACCCAGGGAGCTCAGTCATGTGCTGTGCGACATGATTCACAGATTCCTGCCATCTGCCTTTGGGCATATCTTCGTTTGCCAATACCCTTAGTAAAATGTACTCCTGGGGACCAAACACAATGCAAAAGATAAAATAAAATGAAAATGAGCAATCTCAATTACATTTTTTTTTTCAGTTCATCTCTAAGCACATCTGTTCCTTAGTCAATCCTCGGGTGGTTGGAACAGTGACTACCCAAGTGCTCAACATAGGTTAACAGTAAATTGTTACTAATTTGCTCAGTTAGTGCCTGAACTTAAAGGCTGACTCTTTCTGTTTCCCGGGATGGCTGATATCCTGAATCAGAGCCATGATCTTCATTGAGAACAGGGCTATTTCTCAAATATTATTCTCAAGCAGTGTTTGATCATTCTCAGACATGTTTAAAAAACTCATGAAGGCTCTTGCAAATAGATTGTTTATACATGTTCAATGTAAGGTAACCAATGAGTTATTATAATAATCTAAATATCATAGAACAAGAGATGTCATTAAAACTGTCATTTACGTATTAATGTAACTGGCTGAGCTGACGACATGCATGTTTTTAAGGCTTTGGGTACAAGAACGTAAAGAAAAGAGAGATACCATGTAAAGAGGCAATTAGTAACTATTATGGAGACTAAAGGCTTAAAGGAAGTTTCTCCTACTTCGCATTTCCCTAGGTGGTACAATCTTAGATAGCCTTCAAGTCCCTGACAATGTTTATCCAGTACAGTAGGTAGACTGCATGGAATTTATGCATAGACTAGTTTATTGGTATGCCAAGGTAAATGCTCAAACAGCATTTGCTGAATTGAATTGCAATAAGCAGACCAACCACTTACAGGTACATTTAAAAATCATCTTTAGAGCGAGTTCATGTAAAACATGGAAATATGGAAGGAGGACTGGTTGAAAACATGAGCTTGAGTGTGTGGGTGTTGACTTTATAAAATTATCTGACTGTTGTACATATTTATTATTCTATTTCTCTAAGCCTTACATTCTTTTTCTCTAAAGTAAAGCTAATAAACCCTCCTTAATTAAGTTGTGGAGATTAAGTGAGTGAAATGGTTTAGCACAACACTTAGCCAAATGTTTGGCAAGAGAAAATGTTCAATAAATCATAATTAATACTGTGTGTGATAAATTCACAAACAGCCAGTCTGACCATTTATATCTTGCTTTAGAACTCTGAAGAAACTCTTATTGTATTTATCAAAAGACTAATAAATTTTCGCTAGAAATTTCCTATGCTTATTTTCTTATTATTAAGAAAATAATAAAAACAATAATACTAGAAGTAAATACTTATATAATATTTAGCATGTGCCAGACACTATTCTAAAAATTTCACATCTGCTAATCTGGTTAACATAGGAGAGGGAATTCATTAGTTATAACACTTGACTGTTTCAATAAATACATAATCCAGCAAGAAGCCAATAAGTAACATTTGATTTTGGGATTTCATTTATATGCCTATACATCTTAATTTTTGTCTATTTAGAAAGGTAGTAATTATGTATTTAGTAAATATACTTAGCAACTGTTTCATAAATTAGTTTAGATGTGCATCTTAACTTTGTCTCTTTAATAATAATCTGACTCTGATAATACTAGAAAGCCGATAGTTCACTGTGTGATCTTCCATGTATATAAAAGATATTTAACATTCTAAAGTAGAGCTAAATTCAATAGATGCAAAATGTTTCTTGAGAAAACTAAAGTATCCACTTATGTGATACCAAAAATGGGGAAAGGAAATGAGTTTCTTTAGGGACTTCCAGTGCAGTAGAGGACAAGTTTGAGAATATATGAAGTGGACTTTATCTTATTTCCAGGGGGCGTATTAGACTTTCAAAAGCAGTTGTCATGCTGAGCTTCAATGATCTATCTGCTCTAAAATGGCAAAAAAATCTCAGCAGTGGACAAGGCAGACATTTCATTTCCTGTAAGGAAAATAGAGACTGTGTACTTGGAGATTATTCCCTATCCTGATATAATTCACTCTATAACTCACTCTCTGTCTGCCCTCTACTTCTCAGTTATCATACTTTTTTTAATTAATTTTTATTATGTTATGTTAGTCACCATACAGTACATCCTTAGTTTTTGATGTAGTGTTCCATGATTCATTATTTGCGTATAACACCCAGTGTTCCATGCAATATGTGCCCTCCTTAATACCCATCACCTAATCAAGGTTACAGGGTGTTAATTGATTGGGGTCAATGCCTTGGTCCTGCATTGAAAAAATGTTAGAACTTTTAAGTGTTTAAGAAATGTTCCTATCTAAAAACATATCTCCTATCTAAATTTATTCAAGAAACGTCCTGGTCTGACAAAACATTCTATCACCAACTACTTGTGCCTAATCCTCTGCTTCCAAGTTGGTAAATGAATTAGACAAGATGGATGAATCTGTCCAGTGTATCTGTCCAATAGTCCATATTTATGGGTTCTAGGCTTAAAAAACTGACAAATTCCTGAGGTAGCTTGTTCTAGTTCTTAATCACATTTATAGTCAAGATACTTTCCTGTACATCTTGACAAACTGGTTTCAAGATCATTTCTTCTTATTCAGAATGTCTTTAACTTTAATATCCCTAGCTGAGTATAGATGGCATTCTCTTGATCACTGTCCTGCATGCCTTTGCTATGGCAGCCTATCCTCTGAAATCGAGATAAGAGGAGGGTATGATGGAGATCTGGTGCACACTGTCTCATTTCAGCCTCCGATCTCTGCCCTGTAATACAGACCAAAACTGTATGGCCACACACCAAATAAAGCCCAAAGTCATCAGACAGGTGAGTTTAAAATCAATTGTAAAGTAATATAATGATGATATGCATAGTTAGATTATTATTAGCAAATCTATTGCTTCCTACAGGATAAATTAATTAGTAGTCATTATAAATAGCACCTTACCTTTTCCACTATTTCCAGTGAGCTCAAAATGCTTTAAGTGTTTTAGTGAGTTCCAAATGCTAAATCCTTATACATCTAAATATACCAGAATTCTACGTTCTTCTAAGACACCTGGACATCAGTATCAATCTATTCAATATTTTTAGAACAGATGTTTGTTGAGAGCCAATTATGCTCCAGGCTTGTGCTAACAGACACAAAATGATGGCTCAGTCCACCCTGTTCTTGGGGAGCTTCTCTTGTTCTATAAGGGAGGACTAACCATGACGTTATTATAGGACAAGGAGCTGTTTGCAATGGTATAGTTGTAGTACATTTGGAGAGCTCTGAGGGAGTAACCTAGCCCAGCCTGGAAAGAGTCAAAGCCAGCCAAGACAAGAGGGGAAAGGCATCCCTTAACAGAATAGATGGCCCAAGCAAAGACACAGGGTCATAAAACTGCATGGGGCTTGGAGGTGGGGGGGACTCCAAAGAGGTTGATGTTATCCTCTGCACATTGTACTGTGATGGCTGTAGTAAATGAAGTAATTTGAGACATAGTAGAAGTAAAAAAGCTTGAAGTTGGTAATTAACTTTGGATGGGGCAAAGAGAAAGGAAGAACTGAGGAAGACTCCCATGTTTCCACAATCTGCCTAGAGGTGTTGTTGACTAAACTAGAGAATACAGAAGGAACAGGGTTAGGAGCAAAATGCTTCCAGTGTGTTTATGATAAGGTTAGTATTAATATGAAGTAATTGGATTTATGATTCTGTGTTCTGAGGCAAAAACAAACAAACAAAAAACCCAAACAACTATGTAAAATTAGGAGTTGTCCACAGAAAGGTAGTAGCTGAAACCATGACACTAGGTGAGTGGATGGGTGGATGAGATCCCAAGAGATCGCCAACATTTAGGGTTTAGGTGGTTGTTTATGTGTCTGGTTCAAAGCCAGCCAGATTTTGACTTCCTTCAATATAAGGACTTGTGATAAACAGAATAATGGCCCCCCAATTATATCCACTTTCTAATTTCCAGGATCTGAGGATATGGTAGCTTACATGACAAAGGGAAACTAAGGTTGCAGAGGGAATTAAAGTTGATAATCAGCTGACTTTAAAATTGAGAAATCATTCTAGATTATCTAGATTAAGAATCACAAGTGTTCTTAAAAGTAAAGGAGGAAGGTAGAAGAGCCAGGAGCAGAGTGGGGTGATGTGAAAAAGTCTTGACCTGCAGTTGTGGCTTTGAAGTTGGCGGAAGGGAGCCAGGAGACAAGAAACACAGGTAGTATCTGGAAGCTGGGAAATTTTGGCAAAGAAACAACCTCACCTCTCAGAGCCTCCAGAAGGAAAGCAGTCCTGTTGACACTTCAAGACCTGTAAGTAAATAAATCTCTGTTGTTTTGAGCCACTAAGTTTGTGGTAATCTGTTACAGCAGTAATAGAAAATGAATGTTAGATTGTATCTTGACTTCTCTTTATCTTTTCAGCATTCAGTAGCATGACATAAAAGCTTAAAATGAATTTACTTATTAATGAATATGGAAAAGGGGACCCTAAAGATATATATGATTTGTTTTGTAACTTGAAGCCATGCCAGTCAAAAAACATAAGATCACTTATTTTTTCAGTGCCGTGTTTAGATTTTGTTTTTGATCAAATGTTCAAAGTCTTGAAAAAAGAAACAAAGGTGGTGTTATGCTAAAGGTCTAGAGAATAAAAACACATTTTAATCTACAAATTGTGGATTATATGAAATCTCTCAGCTTTTATTTCAATACTAATGGTACATTGCTTGTTTCATGTTATTTATATTTTATGACAGTCTTTCTTCCCTGGTAGATTTTAAGTCCTTTAGAGCAGGACCCTTGTCTTACACCAGTTTATGTTTATGAAGCATGCAAAAATGACCACTGAAATTTTTTAAAGAGAATCTATATGGGTCAGAGAAGAGTTTTCCTTGCCTTTGGAATAAGAGCAGTGAGCTGGCTCACACTGGCCTGTGAGAGCCAACTGTTAAATTCTCAAGAATTTTGCAAGGCAGTTGATGTTAGGTTGGTAGCTTGAAATTGGCCATAGTGGGACTCTTTATACTATAAAAATTGGCAAACATTACCAGTTGCTAACCATTTACCTGCACAGCACTGGTTTGTTACCCTCCATGAGGTTATGACAAATATCTGCTTATGATATTGAAGCAAATTAAGATCTCTTGTTTCAATGAGAACTGATTTCAAGTATTTCCACTTATTGTTCTATTTAAAAGAATGCATCCCTAATGAAATAATGCTTCCCAAGTAACTCTGGTATTCTTCATTAAGACCATTTCATTTGGAGTAGTAACAGGACTCATAAATTAAACCACAATAACAGTTTGGTTATAATAAGGGTTAGAGCTGTTCCAATTAACAGTTTGTTTTTGTTAATTGATTTTCAGTTGTGCATCTCCATGTAGCTCCAAGGAGAGTCATTTTCTTTAACAGCTATTTGTTGTCCTTGTTTATCATGCTCTCACTTAATTCTTATACTAACTCCTTGTCAGAGAGAAGTGCCAAGTTCCCCATTTCATTTCTTTTGTTAATGAATATAAAACAAGCCCTAAAACCCAGCTTAAGGAATATTAAGCCTGGGTATCTGGGGACTTTAGTGGTAAGTCCTATCATTAATATATCATTTGACCCTGATTGAATTAATTGATCTGTGATATAATGTTGACTTCTACAAAACTAAGAATTAAATAAATTATTTCTTAAACAAATTTTTCTAGTTCGAACTATGATCTTCATAGTATGAAGGAAAAATGAAATAAAATTAAAGTAAAACTGCATGTGTCCTCAATATAAATAAAATACACTAACGTAAATAAAAGAAATTAAATAATAACACAAGCTGGAATATGACAAAAGTAATGATACTGTATTGTAGAAAGAATGCAGACTTTGAAACTAGACAGAACTAGGTTTAAATCCCAATAATAGCCATCACTTAGGAGTGTTTCAGCTTTGGCAAGTTATCTGTTTCCTCAAAAGTTTCTGGAAAGGATAAAGATATCATATATAAAGCACCTGGCACAGAGTAGGCATGAAATAAATGGGAGTTTCTATTATTATGATTCTGGGCAAGATCTATGTAAGGCTGGAAATAGAAATGGATACAGAATTTCCATTAGTATGGTGTGATACAGATTAATTAATACTTTTAGGTCTCTATTCTCAACAGTAGAATGGTTGAGATGGAAAGGGAAGGTGATATGTTAGATATTCTCTAAGGCCTTGTTCATCCTAAATATGATATTTGGACTTATATATAACTTAATATAGACATTTGATAAATAATAATGGCCCAAACATCAAAGAACAAGTGGCTGCTGATGGAAATTATTACATACTATTTCATGTAGCCCCTGCAGTGAACATATCCTCACTGTTTGCTCAGCATCTGCTGGACACAGAGGTTCTTGCTTGGCATCATTCCTGGGACACTTATTTGGTGGTTGGGTTGTGTTTGCTGCCTGAAGGCTGGAGTGTTAGAGTTGTCTTTGACACTAGTTACATACATTTTCAAAACTTTTCCTTTGGACTGTGCCTTCTTGCCAGAAGAGAGGATTGAGGTCTAGATTGACCATCTTGCCTGAAAAAAAAATTAAGGAAAACAAGACAAGGTATGTGAAACAACAGTTTTCAAAATACCGGACACCAGGCTCTGAAGGTTAGCAATCCCTAAAATGGGAAGTGAATGAAGTGAACTTAACCATGTCCAGCTCCCTCCTCCAGAGGGAGACTGGGTGGAGCCTGACAGATTCCCTGACTTGAGAAGACGGAGCTTAAAGCAAGAAAAAGGCAGCTAGGTTTGACAGGACTGAGTATGGAGGAGGAGGGAGCAATAGAGAGAACCCCAAAGGTCTGCAGAGAGTTCCCTCAACTAGGCAACAGAGCACTGATCAACATTCATGTATGAGGAAAAAGCAACTGAAAAGGTTGCAAGGAATACTAGGCAGCGTCTCACAGGTATAGAAATTGTGCCTGTTCCAGAAATTAGATTGAAAAGTCTCATAATTCACAACACATTGGGTAGAGTGTTTATGGAATCTCAACCCTGAAGTTGGGAACAATTATTCCTAGACTAAAGATTATTCTGGTCCTACCTAAAATACTTTTAGACAATAACTACTGCACTTCAGCTAAGCTCACTGAGAAACCTATGGCACCACTTGCAGCAACCCCCCAGCTCCCAGCAGAGGCTAAGAGGAAAGCCCGGACTTCAACCCTGTCAGAGTGCTGTCAGAGAGCTACAAGATGGAAAACAAACCAAATAGAAATTTATTCCTCAAAATTACAACTAAAATAAAAAACTTGGTGGATGAGTTTGAGGGCAAAAGGGAGAGGGAAGAGGGAAAAAAAATAAATGAACTGGAGACAATAATACAAACAGGCATATCTGAACAACAAAAAGAAAATAGACTTCAAAAAAATTGAATTGAGCCTCCAAGACATGTGGGACTATAACAAAAATCTTCACATGCCTGCCATGAGAGTTCTAGAATGAGAAGAGAAAGAAAAAGAGACTAAAAATGTATCTGAAGAAATAGTGGCTGAAATTTCCCCAAATTTGGCAAAAGCATAAATGTATAGATTGAAGAAAATTAGTGAACTCCCAAATATATAAACCCCTCAAAGTCTACGCCAAGAAATATCATGTGAAAGTTCTGAAAGCTAAAGAAATAAAACAAAAAACAATCACAGAGACAAGATGTATTATATAAGGGAAATCAATTTGAACATTAAAAACTGTGGAGCCCAGAAGGAAGTAGCATAATATTTTTAAAGTGTTGGAAGAAAAGATCTGTCAACCCAGAATTCTATGTCCAGCAAAATTATCCTTCAAAAATCAAGGGGAACTCAAGGCATCCTCAGACCAAAGGAACTTGTTGCTAGTAGAGCCACACGAAAAAAAGGGTTGGAAGAACTTCTCTAAACAGAAACAAAATGATAAAAGACAGAACCTTGAAATATCAAGAAGAAAGAATTTAGACAAAACAAAAACAGGAATAAATGAAACAGGCTTTTCTTCTCTGAGTTTTCTAAATTAGTTACAACAGTTGAAGCAAAAACTATAACACTACTTAATGTAGCTCTCAATTATAATTAATTACGATCATTACAAGTGGGGAAAGGGATGTAAATTTAAATAAGGTTTCTATTTTTCATTCAAGTGGGTAAAATGTCAACATCAGTAGGCATGCTGGATTATGGATATATAATGTAGTACCTGGAGAAACTAATATAAAAAGCCCATTATACAAAAAAATACATTCAAAACACAATAGATAAAATGGAATGACAAAAAAAATCGTTGATTTAACTCTCAGTAAAACAGGGAAATAAAACAGAAAAAGGATAAACAAAGAGAAAAAAACAGAAAAAGAACAAAAAAAAAGGGCAGACTTCACCCTTAACTTTTCAATAATTGCATGAAATGTAAATTATCTAAATGTACCAATTAAAAGAGAGATATTGGCAGAATGGATAAAAGAATGTCACCCAACTAGATGTTGCCTATAAAAGAGTCACTTCAAATGTAATATAGGTAGTTTGAAAGTAAAAGGATAGAAAAAGGTATACCATGCAAACATTAATTTAAAACAGGAAGAAGAGCTGTATTAATATCATATATAGTAGACTTCAGAGCAAAGAAATTGCCAGGGACAAAGAGGGACATTATATAATGACAAAAGAAACAATCCACCAAAAGACAACATAATCCTAAATACATATGCATGCAAACAACAGAGCTGCAGGGTATGTGAAACACAAAGTGAAAAAAAGGAAAAAGGAGAAAGAAAAGGAAAAGTAGACAATGGACACTTTAACAGCCCTCTCTCAACAATGAAAAGAACAAACAGACATAAAATCAATAAGAATACAGAACTCAATAACTGCTAACCAAAAGAATCTAATGAACATTTATAGAATATATTCCATCCAACGATAGCAGACTACACATTCTTTTTAAGCACCTACGAAACATGAACCAAGATAGAAATCAAAAGCTGTCAACCTAGAATTCTATACCAAGCAGAATTCTCTTTACAAAGCAACGGTGCAAAATTGAGGTTTTTTTCAGATACACAAAATCTGGAAGAAATCATCACTGGGAAAATTTCACTGCAAGAAAGAATTCACCACCAGCAACCCTGAACTAACGGAAATATTAGAGAAAATTTTTCGGGTAAAAGGAAAACAATACTAGAGGAAAGTTGGATCTTCACAAAAGAATGACTAGCCCAGGGAACGGCAACTATGTGGAGTATCCATTTTTTTTCTCCAGTAATTTCAATCAATGTCAAAGATAATTGTCTAAACAAAAGTACTAATGCATTGTGGAGCTTATAACATACATAAAAGTAAAATGTGTGACAAAAATAACACAAAAGCCAGAAGGAAAGAAATGAAGTGTATTCTTAGAAGAGTCTCGTACTCTGAAGTGGTGCAATATTACTGGAAGGAAGACTGATAAGATGTATACCACCAGTTGGCAAATCACAGCTCACAGATCAATCTGGCTCCCAGCCTGTTTTTGCATGAGCTGGAAGCTAAGAATGATTTTACATTTTTAAAAGTTGAAGAAAAATGAATATGTAACAAAGACCATATGTGGCTCACAAGTCTAAAATATTTATTATCTGTCCCTTTACAAAAAAAGATTGCCAACCTCATATATATTAGAAAATCTAATGCAATCACTAAGAAAACAATGTGAAGAATTATAACTAATAAACCAACAAAGGAGATACAGTGGAATCAGAAAATATACTCAATTAATATAAAAGAAGTCTTTAAGAAAAAAAAGAAGGAAGACAAAGGGAACAAGTAAGATATGGGACAAATTAAAGTGTAACAGCGAGATGATAGTTCCAAACCTAACCATACCCATATCACATTGAAAGTAAATGTCTGAAAACCCTAATTAAAGGATAGAGATTGTCAGATAAGAGAAAAATTCAAGACCCAAGTATATGCTGCCTATAAGAAGTGAACTTTAAATATAAAAATACAAAAAGATTAAAAGAAAGAATAAGATATACCACACTAACATTATCAAAGGAAATCTGGGGTAACTGTATTAGTATCAGACAAGGTAGATTTCAAAGTATATATAAAAAGGTCGACTCATTAGGAGGATATAATAATTTTAAATATTTATGTAACTAATGGGATAGCTTCAAAATAAGTAAAGCAAAAACTGACAGAAGATTCAGGACAAATAGAAAAATTTCACAATTATAGTCTGAGATTTCAACACCTTTCTCTCAAAATTTGTTAGGACAAGTAAATGGAAAATCAGTAATAATATAAATACTTCAACAATACATTCAACCAATTGGACCTAATTGATATTTATAGACGATTCCATCCAAAGACAGCAGAGTACACATTCTTTTCAATTGCACACAGACATTTTCCAATATAGCTAATAATCTGTGCCATAAAACAAGTACTAATAAACTTAAAAGGATTAAAGTTATGCAAAGTATGTACTCTTACCACAATGCAATTAAGTGAGAAATCAATAACAGAAAGATTTAGGGAAAATTCCCAAGTACTTAAAAACTAAACAGCATACTTCTAAATAACCTGTAGGTCAAAGAAGAAATCAAAAGAGAAATTAAAAAGTCTTTTTGAACTGAATTAAAATGAAAATATAAGATATATAAATATGTGGGCAGTGCTAACGAGTACTTAATGAGGAATTTGTAATGTTAAAACCTATATCAGAAGAGAAGAAATATTTCAAATCAATGACCTCAGTTTTTGCCTTTAGAAATTAAAAAAAAAGAGTAAATGACATGTAAAGTAAGCAAATAGTGGAAATAATAAAGAACAGAAGGGAGGTTAATGGAAGAAAAAACAGAAAAAGAATAAAGAAAATCAATTGCATCAAAAGCTGGTTCTTTGAGATCAATAAAATTGATAACATTTTGCCAGAAAGATCAAAAAAAGAGACGGAAGAAATTACCAATATTAGCAACAAGAGAGCAAATATCACTACATATTCTATAGTTATCAAAATGATACATAATTATCATGAAGAATTTTAAGGCAATAATTTAGACAACTCAGGTACGATAAACATATTCTTAAAAGACAGAAATTTACCAAGCTTAAGATAATCAGAACAGCTCTAGATCTATCAGTGAAATTGAATTTGTAATAAAAGCCTTCCCAAAAAGAAAACCTGGGGCACAGATGGCTTCAGTGATGAGTTCTATCAAACATTTAAGAAATAAATAAAACCAATTTATAAATTCTTCCAGACAATTGAAGAGAAGGGAATACTTACCAACTCATTCTATGTGGCCAGCATTATCCTTATACTAAATCCCGACAAAGATATTATAGGAAAACTACAGACCAATATACCTCATGAACATAGATGCAAAAATTATAAATAAAATGTTAGTAAATTGAGTCCAGCAATATGTAGAACAACTAGGTGGGGTTAACATTTTAAAATATCAGTTAATACAATTCACCATATTGACAAACATTATGAACATCTCAACTGATGCAGCAAAAGCATTTGACAGACCTAATATTCATTTATGATAAAGATTGTCAACAAACTAGGAAGAGAAAAAACTTCCTCAACTTGATAAGAACATCTACAAAAAAAAATCTGCATCTAGCAACATACTTAACACTAAACAATAGAATGCTATTTCCCTATGATCAGGGGGAAAAAAGTTATTTTCTTGTGGCACTTTATCCAACATTTTACCGGAGGTTCTGCCCAGTTCAATTAGACAGGGAAAGAGATTGAGATTGAGAAAGAGGGAGGGGGGAGGGAGAGGGCAAAGGAGGTAGAGGGAAACAGAGAGAGAATAGGAAGAAGGAAAGAAGGGAAGAAGGAAGGAAGGATAGGAGGAAGGAAGAGTGGAGGGAAAGATGAGAGGAAGGAAGGGGGGAGGGAAGGAAGGAAGGAAGGAAGGAAGGAAGGAAGGAAGGAAGGAAGGAAGGAAGGAAAGAAAGAAAGGGGAAAGGGAGGAAGGAAGGAAGGAAGGAAGGGAAGAGGGAAGGAAGGGGGAGGGAAGGAAGTGGGGAAAGAAGGAAGGGGAAAAGAGGGAAGGCATCCACATTGGAAAGGAAAAAAATAAAATTATCTTTATCTGAGGATGGAATAATTTTGTCGGCAGGAAACATGATGGAATCTACTAAAACCAATAAGGAGGTTTAGTGAAGTTCAGGATACAAGGGCAATATGCCAAAATAAATTGTATTTATATGTACTAGTAAAGAATATTTGGATATTGAAGAAAAAACAATACCATAATATCATGAAATATGAAGTGCTTAGTAATAAATATGACAAAATATGTGTAAGACCTGTACATGTAAAACAAGAAACATTGCTGAGAGAAACTAAAGAAAACCTAAATAAATGGAGATGCATACTGTATTCATGCACCAGAATACTCAATGCTCTTAAGCTCCCCAAATTGTAAATTTGTAATCCTGACTAGAATACAGCAGGTGTTTCCATAGAAAATAATAGGCTGAATCTAAAATTCATATGTTAATGAAAAGACCTAACGTACAAAATAACTTTGAAAAAAATAAAGTTGGAGATCAATACTACCTAATTTCTTTCTTTTTTTTAAAAGACTTTATTTATTTGACAGAGGGAGAGAGCACAAGCAGGGAGAGCAGTAGAGGGAGAGGGAGAAGCAAGCTACCTGTTGAGCATGGACCCCGATGCAGGGCTCCATACCAGGACCCCGGGATCATGACCTAAGCAAAGGCAGACGCTGAACCGACTGAGCCACCCAGGTGTCCCAATACTACTTAGTTTCAAGACATATTATAAGCTATAGTAATCAAAGTCATGTGGTATTAACATCAAGATAGACAAATAGATCAGTGGAACAGCATAGAGAGACCAGAAACAGATCTACGCATATATTGATAGCTGACTTTTGACAAAGGTGCTAATGCTAATAAATGGAAAATGATAATGGACATGCTTATACAAAACAAAACAAAAATTTATTGCACCTCACACCATATACAAAAATTAACAAAAATGGGCCATATATCTAAATGTAAACCTAAAACTATATAAAGCAAAGCAAAGAAAAATCTTTGTGACTTTGGATTGGCAAAGATTTTATAGATACACCAGAAGCTTAAGCCATGAACAAATAAATTGATAGGCTGGAGTTCATCAAATTTAAGAACTTGTACTCCTCAAAAAAAAAAATAGTGCTAAGATAATGAAAAAGCAAGGCATAAACTGGGAGAAATCATTTCCAAATTATATGTGTGATAAATGATTTGTATTCAGTATAAAATGGACTCCCAAACTGCATAATTCAAAAGCAAACAGCCCAATAAAAAAAAAATGGCAAGAAATTTGACAGATACTTCAAAAGAGAAGATGTATAATTGCAAACGAACACATGAAGAGATGCTAAACAGCATCAGTCACCAAGAAAAAGAAAATTAAAACCACAGTTAGACAACACTGCACCTTTATTAGAATAGCTAAAAGGAATAATTACGGGTGACGATGTCCAGGAACTGGAGCTGTCATACAATGCTGGTAGGAATGTCAGATGGTACCCTTTGGAAAACAGTTTGACAGTGTATTAAACAGTAGAACATATTCCTATCATATGATCCAGGCACTCCACCTCTAGGTCTTTACCCAAGAAAAATGAAAACATATGCCCACAAAAACTTATACATGAATTTTCATAGCAGGCTTATTTGTAATAGCCCCAGACTCAAACCGACCCAGATCACCATTACAGATGAATAGATAACCAGATTGTGGCACATCCGTATGGTGAAATATTATTCAGTGATGCAAAAGAATGAACTATTATTACATTCAACAACTCCAATAAATCTCAAAATCATTATGCTGAGGGGAAAAAGCCAGAGTGCCATGGGAAAGGTTGGGAGAAGTATTATAGGGCAAGATTACAAAAGGCATAAGCAAACAATCTAAGGTGATGGATATTATCTTGATTGTGGCAATAATTTTGTAGTACGTGTGTGTGTGTGTGTGTGTTTATATACACACGTCATACTGTATATACTTTAAATATGTGCAATTTATTATATGTCAAGTACATCTCATTAACGTTGTCTTATAAAAACTTTTCAATTAACCTAATTGTTAATTTAACTTTATTTTCCTAGCATTCTAGACAGCATCGAACGAATTCAATAATGACTATTGAAAGGCTACAGTGTCACAGACAATAAAGTGCAGCAGCTATGATGTTCTTCTGGGTTTTACTTCTGTGTGTTTCAAACTGTATTTGAATCGTAGAGCAGATAATGGCAGCTAGTATGCATTAAAAAATCATTATGTGCCAGAAACTTTTCTAAACCAACATTTTTAAATCCTCACAACAACCCTATGAAGATGATACGTCCATCCTCCGCATGTAATAGGTGAATAAACTTTCCCAGCATCACAGACTGTAATACAATCTCCAGTATCACTCACTGCTTCCTCTTCCTACCTGCTTCAAATTCCTCTCTCCAGAAAGCTGTGGCTCATGCGTTTTTGTCTTTTAAAATAGCTTTTTTTCCATAGGAGGAAAGCCTTTGCTTTTCCACTGCTGAACCTGGGAAATGTGAAGCCATCTTTTGTTATCAAAGCTAGGAGACAGTTCTCAAATATTGAATATAGAAGTGTTTCCATGCCCACAGTTGGGCTGTGCTCCCAATCTGGTCTACGGTAGGACTCTGTAGGTCCTGAAGGTAGGGGGAGGACTCCTCATCATAGGTTCTAGAGAGTGCATACTAGCATCCACTTCGTCAAGATTTGTCAGGCAACGAAGAATCTAATATGAATGGAATTTCAAGAAAATTGAAGGCTACTCCTCTCAGAGTTCAGAAGTTGTTGTTTCCAGATGCTTTCATAGCTAACAACTAACTACAGACAGAACCAGGGCTTCTGGGTGGCTTAGTTGATTAAACATCTGCCTTTGACTCAGGTCATGATCTCAGGGTCCTGGGATCAAATCCCACATCAGGCTCTCTGCTCAGCAGGGAGTCTGCTTCTCACTCTCTCTCTCTTTCTCAAATACATAAATAAAATCTTTTTTAAAAAAAATCAATACAGACAGAACCAGAACCCTGGTTTCTGATAGAAAAAAAAGTTTAAAAAGAAAAAAAATCTGAGTCATATTTAAAATGAAACATAAGTGAACTATCTCTTAGGATCCTTCCAGTAGCAGGCAAAGAGATACTCCCGAGATGTGCGTCAGGCTGAGTTGGCTATGATCACACCTACTGTCTCCCATTTGCTGCAAGAGCAGTTTTATGGTTCTGTTGTTCTACCCCTGCTGTTTTTCACATTAACTAGAAATCTGGCCTTTAGACATTGAACAAGATGAGGCTACCTAATTTCTCCTATGTTAGTAACAATTCATGCTTTGGTGAGTTAAGGTTAGCAGAAGAGAAGCTTTGTGCAAATTGTACGTGTGAAAAACCTAGTACATTGTTTTTAATTTTAAGGGTTGATTGGAAACATTTCCTAACTAATGTTCTCTCAACAATGTTTTTAAAGAATGAAATCCATCTTTGCTGGGAAGGACATTAAATATTTAATTTTTCTTACTATTTGCTTAAGTTACTTACTAGTATTGCATTTTATCACTTTAAATCACACTTCCTCGTTGTTTATTTTAAGTATAATTATTTTGCTTACAAGCTTAGCTTCCTGCAGTCATTTAAAATAAACACAATTAAATATAAGACAGTGTATAAGAGGCATGCAGAGGAAATAATTACTGTACAAAACAGAGTACTTAATAACTGTGAAAACTGAGCTATTATAAATTATAAATGATTATTGGACAAAGTAAAAAGAAATAATTAAAATACATCTTAAAAATCTACCCTGGGAATTCTGAGAGATGCAGAAGCTATAATTAACAAATATTAATGCCAACATGCAAAATATATGGAAATTGCAAAATCAAGGTGTCATTTGAATATGCTTTTGGGTATCTTTTTGCCTTTATTTCTTTAATAGAGTAATAATAATGTGAAAAGAGCTGTTTCTTCTGTAAATATCAGTGAAAATGGAAGTCATCACTTTGTCTTGTATTTCAAGAAGTCAATTCACCATCAACAGTGACCTGACTTCATACATAGTATCCTCCACCTAGTCAGTCTCCCTGATTAACTCTAGTTAGAAAGTTACATGGTGTTTATGCCAGGTGCCTAATAAAATCCCTGGGGGCATTCTAGAAACCCAAATATTTTTAAAGTAACTGAATACATGATTATGAGTGAACTTTCTTCTTTCATAAAGACATAAAATATTGAAGACATAAGTGGATTTTTATGTCTTCTTTATACATTGTATAGTTCAAGCTTTATAGTTTTGTGAAATAATAAATTAGTTAACTAACTTAAATTTATTGCATTTTAGAAGTCTGCAAAACCTATTTGCCTTGCCAGGGAGGGACTATTGCAATTTGCAATTGTTTTCTAGTCTTCCTAACAATTGTTTCTTTTGCATATTGAGCTGGGAGAGACAATAACAAAACTCTTGGATTTGCAATAGAACAGGGTCTTTGAACACACACAAAAAAATACACACACACACATAAATGCATGTATATATGTGTACACACACACACACACACACTCACTCACTGCCAGAAGATCCTGAGCTCTACTGGCCATGTTTGTTGATGCTAGACATAAAGGATTAGACCAAGACCAGATCTCAAAGAGATACAGATCTGTCAATTGCTTTTCTTATTGCAGGTTAGACTCTCCTAGCTTGTGATATAAGCAATAACAGTTTATTCTAGGAGTGGAAAAATGGTTTAATGATAGAGAAATTCTGTCCTTTGGCACATTTACAGATTAAAGGTAGAAAATATTTTAATGCTTTCAGAGAAAGCATTTGATAAAATTCAAAATCTATTTATGATTTTAAAATCTTTTAAGCAAAATGGAAATGGAAGGAAATTTCCTTAATCCAATAAAAGTTACCTACCACAGTAAATATCATTCTCAGTGGTGACAAATTAGGACCATTCCCTTTAAAATTAGGAGCAGGACAATTATGAACTGTCATCTCTTATATGGAGCATTGCACTTGTGGTGTTAACCCATGTGTGGTTTTTTGTTTTGTTTTGTTTTGTTAAGATTTTATTTATTTATTTGAAAGACGGACAGAGCATGAGCAGGGGAGAGGAGGCAGAGGGAGAGAGAGAGGCAGACTCCCCTCTGAGCAGGGAGACTGGCATGGGCTCCATCCCAGGACCCTGAGATCATGACCTGAGACAAAAACAGACACTTTACATACTGAGCTACCCAGGTGCTCCAGTCCATGTGGTTTTGACATAGTTATAAAAAAACAATGGAAAAGAAAAGGAAACTGAATCAAGGACCTGTAATGTATGGAAAATGCTCTTTTGATAGAACAGGTATTGTGGATGGTCTGGTAAATGGATCTGGAACAATTGGTTATTCCATATAGGAAGAGGTAGAGAGGGTCTCTACCTTATGGTGCTTACCAAAATTAAATCCAGATGGTTTAAGGACTTAAATATAAAAAATAAAACTTGGGGCACCTGGATAGCTGAGTCCGTTAAGCACCCAACTCTTGATTTTGGCTCAGGTCATGATCTCAGGGTTGTGAGGTCCCGCTCTGAGTGGGGCTCTGCACTGGGCATGGAGATTGCTTACGATTCTCTCTCTGTACCCCACCTCCCTCTCTAAAAAAGAGAAAAGAAACTTTAAAACTACTGACTTCAGGAAAAGGGAGGCTTTCCTAGACAAGAAACCCAAAGATCAATACCTTCCATGAAAAAATTATAAGTAAATAAGTTAAAGACAACCCAAAGTAAAAATGGCAAAATACAAGAACAAGAATTTCACAGCAGTGGAAACCCAAATGTCAAGTAAACAAAAAAGAAGATACTCATTATTACCAGAGAAATGCAAGATGAGATCACAGGCATTTACATTCAATAGATTGACAAAAATAAAAACATCTTGTATTACCAAATGTTGGTTAGGAAGTAGAGAAACAGGAACACTGTAAAGGAGGATATATATTGATACAGCCATTCTGAAAAACAGTTTGCATTATCATGTAAAGTTCATATATGCTATGCTGTTATTTCTATTCTAGAGATGCTAAGAGCAGCACTACCCGTATTGGGAGGGAAGTGAACAGAGAGAAACAACCCAATCACCATAGGAACAGAACAGACAACAGAATATTATACATCAGTGAAATTAATGAGTAATAATTATGGAGTATATCATGGATGAACCTTAGAAATATTATTCAGAGAAACGTAACCCACAAATGTCTGCACATAAAATGATACTATTTTATAGAGCTCAAACAGCAAAATGAATGAATATATTTTTCAGAATATATTATATATGTGTGGATATGTATATACAAACACAACTATGTGACAAAATTATTTTTAAAAAGGCAAAGAGATGGTAATAAAAAATTAGTGTGGCCTTATTTCTGGAGATGGTAGATGGGAAAGGAGACAGCTAGAGACAATGACACATGGAACCACGAAGGGAACTAAACTAGCTATTCTCCAGACCCCTCTGTGGACCAATGACAATGTCTGCCACACAGGAGAATATTTGCAAATCTTACGTCCGTTAAGGAATTAATATGAAGAATATATAAAGAACTCCTACAACTCAACAACAAAAACAAACAACCCAAATAAAAAAACAGGCAAAGGACGTGAATAGACATTTCTCTAAAGAAGAGATACAGATGGCCAACGGGCACATGAAAAGATGTTCATCATTCACCATTAAGGAAATGTGAACCAAAACCACAAGGAGATACCACTTCACACCTATTAAGATGACTACTATCAAAAAAAAAAAAAAAGAATAGAAAATAACTAATGTTGGCGAGGATGGGAACCCTTGTGCATTGCTGATGAGAATGTAAAATGGTGCAGCTGCTATAGAAACAGTATACGGGTTCCTCAAACACTTCAACACAGAATTACCATATTATCCAGAAGTTCTACTTCCAGCTATGTACCAAAAAGAATTGAAAGTAAAGACTCAAACAGATATTTGTGCATCAATGTTCATAGCAGCATTATTTAAAACAGCCAAAACATCGTTATTCAAGTTATTCAAAATAACCCAAATACCCAGATAAACAAAATGTGGTACATACATACAATAGAATATTATTTAACTTTGAAAAGGAAGGAAAGCTGACATGTGATACAGCATGAATGAACTTTGAAGACATTATGCCAAGTGAAATAAGCCAGATACAAAAAAGAACAAATATTGTATGATGCCACTGAAATGAGGTACCGAGAGTAACCAAATTTATTTAGACAGAAAATAGACTAGTGGTTGCCAGGGGCTGGGAGAAAAGAAAGGCATGGGGGCAGGGTTATGGCTTAATGGGTGTAGAATTCCAGTTTGGGAGGTTGAAAAGTTCTGAAGTTCATTGGTGGTGATGGTTGCATAATGTGAATGTACTTAATTCCAGTAAACTATATACCTAAGAATTGTTAAAATGGTGACTTTTATATTGTGTTATTTTGCTAGAATAAAAAAAAATTGTCATAGATACAAGTTCCCAGGCAATTTAAATTCATAGCAGGTTTGAGAATCACTGGGTTGGAGTAAATGACCTTTAGAATAAATTTGTCATGTGAGGCTCCTAAGAAGTAAACTTTTGTCAGAAAATTTCTCTTCAAAAGTCTTTTGTTGGCTGATATATATATATATATATATATATATATATATATATATATATATATATTGGTGTGAGTGTGTTTTGTGCTGGTGGTGGGTGAATCATACACACACACACACACACACAGGCATTCCTGGATGGGTTTACAGACCCTTAGAAAACATACACATGAGAACAAAGTATTATAAGCAGTACAAAAAGGTCCTCAGGACCACACACAGAGACACACCAAGCACACTTTGTAAATACGTATTTCCATACTAACTGCAGGGCACAAATAAGCCATCGTCAGTTGTCAGTGTGGAAACAGTCACACAGTACAACTTCTGATGCATTGCCACCCTGCCTCCCCTTTACCTCTCCCAGTCCGAGAAGGTCTGCCCTCAAAGGCATTGAAGGGAGTTGGTGGCAATAATCAATCTGCACATGACAAGGCCATATACCTGTGTTCATATATCAAGATGTGGTTCTCAAATGAGGCAGCATACTGGAATCATCTGGTGGACGTTTAAGACTCTCAAAGCCCAGGTTGACCTTAGGCCAATTAAATCAGGAGCAAGTCACCTAAGCTCCCTTGTCCTTAGTTTTCTCACTTGTCCAAGAAGAGGGCTGTGCTACAGTAGTGTTTCCAAATGCGGTTGCTGAGTATCTACCGCCCTTATGATGTTTGTTAGAGCCACATTCCACCTGTTGTGTTATTTACTTCAAACCTTTCTTTATCGGGGTGCTTGGGTAACTTAGTTGGTTAAGCAGCCAACTCTTGATTGCAGCTCAGCCCATGATCTCAGAGTGGTAAGATCAAGTCCCACATCAGGCTCTGCACTCAGTGGAGAGTCGGAGTCTGCCTGAGATTCTTTCCCTCTCCTGCCCCTCCCCTTGCTTGTGTGCTTGCTCCCTCTCTCTCTGTCTCCAAAATAAATAAATTAATTTTAAAAAAACTTTCTTTCTATTGATTCACTCTGCTAAAGTGTATTTTGAGTGAAATTTTGTTTCTATAAACATATAACCAGTATAGCATCTCCTAAATAGATGGTTACTGCAAAATAAATATTTTCAAAAAAGCAGTGCCAATAAACTCTGCTTAGGTTCTCTTCTTCTGGCAAAGGCTCTGGCGTAGACCTGATTTCTCTTTATGAAAAACAGAAATGACAAATGTTGAAGAGGTGTTAAGAACAGGCTAGTATGAGTGACATTCTTCTTCTCTCATGAGAAGGATTAAAAGAGAATTGCAAAGGGAATTATTTTTTTTTCACTACGTGATTCAAAAAAGCTTAAAATAGTAGTTCATGTGTCATGCGTTGGGAAATACTGCTCTGGGGAGTTATGAAGTGTCTGCTCGACTCTAATATTTTATTATCCCTCTGTGGTTCAGGCCAGGGCAAAGGAAAGAGAAGAGAATGAAACATTCTCTGGGGACAGGGAGGGTCTCTCCCCAATCCCACCCCATCACTGTCACCTGCTATTTCAATTCAATCAGAGGCATCAAATTTCATCATCTGAAGAGAGAAGAATTTGATAGCCACGCAGAAGGTATGTTAAGTACTTAGTGCAGAAAGAGAGATTGTGAAAAGGAGAATGCCATGTTGAGAAGTGGTATATGGCATATAGAATTAGACCATCTACATAATGGTCTAGGGCCAAAGCATTGCCCATTAGGCTGGCTGAGTTAACACATATTTTGTGGCTGTTGGAAGTCTCTTTTGTCTATGAATTGTTTTCTTTATTTCACACTCTATTGATCTGTCAAAAATAAGACATCAAGATAATTTCCCCAACTAAATGGACAGAAATTGCCATCTTACAATATTCTCCATGGATTATAAATGTAATTCACTGGCTACTAAACCTGCCTCACCCATTCAGCCCTGTGTCACAGGGCTGGGAAAAGTCAAACTCTCTCAGGCTGGTGCTGTCTCAGGTAATCCCCCTCTTACTATTCTATTCGACCTTCTAGAAACTGCAATCTATCTGCATGGAACAACAAGCTGCATTTCTTTATCAGGCACCATCTCAAGAAAATCTCATTTTTTACCTCATTTAAACCACAAAATATATATTTAATTTCGCCCTGACCTTTCTTATCTATGAATACAGCTAAGAAGAGATCTGTCATGGGAAGTGATTCAGCTTTTATTAAATGACAATAAACATTGCAACTGTTCAGTTCTCTCATCTGGGGCTTGGATCTGGATATTGTTCAAGAAAAAAAAATTAAACCATTTGCCTTGAAAATTCTGTGGGCAAACCTGCATTTTTCAAAAAACAACAACAAAAACAACAACAACAAGTTGTTTGGCATTTGCTATAAATCAAAATGCTACACAAGACAGTAGATTTAAGAGTTATCTGTTTTCATTTAAAGCTCATTTGTACTACAGTGATCTTTCTTTTAGAATTGAATGTCAAATTCACTTTATTTTGACTCAACAGGGTTTTTTTTTGTTTTTCCTCAAATGCTGGATATGAGCTGGCTATGCTAAATTTCAAATTAAAAAGACACCAAATTAAAGGAGAGGCATTATGAATTAATGGAAATATTTGAGGTTGGAAAGGTAATAAACAGAAAGAAAATAGGTTATCCACAGAAGAAAAAATCTTAGGAAAAAGATATAATCTCCATTTTCTGAAAGGAAATCTATAAGAAAGGGATTAGTGGCTTTGATTGGAATCACCATTTTAACTAAATGAAAGACAAATCTCAGTTTCATTCACTGTGACTGGTAGAGTAGGTAGTGATAATGAGAAAGTCTAGGCAGGGAACCAAAGTACCCCTGCATGTGACCAGTGTTACCTTCTTTTTTCAACCCAACTTACTTAGCAGTTGTGCTAACCAATTGTTAAAATGTGCATGGAAACATTTGCTCAAATCATTGCTCAAATATCTGGTATGGTTTCTTTTATTAATATTCCCAAAATGATGTAAATGGTCTCATCTCCAAGCATAAAAATGATTCCTTTGGTCATTTAGCAGTAGGCACTTGATGCCTGCAGACATAGATTTAGACCTTAGCTTCTACTTAAGTAATAGATCACCTGTTAAATGTGACCCAGACATCTGCCTTAGATTGTTCAGGAAATTGAAAAACTCTGACTCTACCCATAGCATCTAAAATAGACTAAACATCAGGACTACCTAGAGAGTTAGGAGCTCAGAAACTTAGTAACCACTGAAATAGGCCCCAAAAAGACCTCTAGCAGCACAGAAAAAAAAAGTTTCAGCTGTTTTAGCTCATTTTTACTGAACAAAAAAATCCCAAAACTGGAAACAAATGATATGCCTCTTCCTCACAACCTTCTTTAAATGAACCCAAGAGATCTGTCCCTCAGGCATTTATATCATTAGTATTCATAGGTGTGCTAAATGACATGGCCAATAAATTTAAAATCATCAAAGTAAATTAAAAATGTCCTTTCAGTTATAGTAACTTTGACTCAATTTCTTTTTTTTAATTTACTGATTTATTTTCAAAAATCAGTAAGCATCCCTCACATATCATTGGTATAATTTAAAAGGAATTTTTAATGAGCAATTTGTTATCTTTGGGCACATGTAAATAGCCTGCATAATTTCCAATTAGACTTGAATTTATAATGTTTGTAGATGTTTGCAGAATGTAAACTAATTAGCATAATTACTCAAGGTCTCCATCAAATCAGAAATGATACCATCAAAACTTTTTGAGCCTTATAAAAATATTCATTCTTTCCTAATTAAAAATAAAACAGATCTGTGACTTTTTGTTTCAGATAATGGGATGATAGATCATTCAGATCAGTCCTCTCCTAGAAACCAATTGGTTAATGAAGATAAAATATATATTTTAAATTTTCTTAGAAGCATTGAATATATGACAGAAGAAGGAATTACCAGGCAAAAGAAAGTGGAAAAATAGAGCACAGAGAACTAAAGAAGCACAGAAGCCCTGAAGGCATTTCAAATGGGGGTGGGGGTTGGTAGAGCATTTGTTTTGACAGTCTATGGGAGAACAGGACAGAAAACAAAGTGGAGAGGGTAATTGAAGACCTTCCCTAAAATGAGCTAGAATCCCAAAACATTTCCCAGGATGAAGATGAGCCAGGAGTGGAACAGACCATAGGAATCACGGCCAAGATCTAATCAACAATTTTAAGCTTTCAAATTGGTTTTTAATGGATCCAATCCCCAAGCAAAAAAACAGACACAAAAATTTTCTGGAGAAATATATTGTCATCTTAAACCTCAAATCATTTCTATAAATTGTATTTAAAATCTTCTCTTAAAAAGGGATAATAAGGCACAAGGGGAAATTCTGTGAGTTGAGAACCAGTGGAAATAGCTGACAACAGAAAAGGACTTGGTAACCTTGAGGAACTGGAATTACAAGATCCAGACTGCAAAGTAATTATGCTGATCACGTACAAGGAAATAAAACACAAACTTCAAGATATCTTCAGAGAAAAGAAAGTGATAAAGAGGGACACAGTTAGAAAAAGAATGACGTGAGACTGTTAGATAAAATTCAAGGGGGGGATCTTCAGCTTCTGCTGAAAATGGAATAACAGGGAATGGATTTACCCTTCATCTGAAACAAGACAAAATACATGAAAATTCAAAGGGCAGTTTTAAGAGCAGACTAGACATAACTGAAGAGAGAGTTAGTGAGATGGAAGGTAAGTGTGAATAAACTCTCCAAAATTCAGTAAGGAGAAATGGAAAGATACAACCAAAAGAAGGTGGTAAGAGAAGTATATATTTAATCAGAATCCCAGAAGAGGAGGGATACTGACTGAGTATACATGACTGAGAATTTTACAAGAGTTTTCTTTTCTTAGGGGTGCCTGGGTAGCTCAGTTGTTAAGCGTCTGCCTTCAGCTCAGGGCGTGATCCCAGAGTCCTGGGATCGAGCCCCACATCAGGCTCCTCCGCTGGGATCCTGCTTCTTCCTCTCCCACTTCCCCTGCCTGTGTTCCCTCTCTCGCTGGCTGTCTCTCTCTCTGTTAAATAAATAAATAAAATCTTTAAAAAAAAAAGAGTTTTCTTTTTTTAGTTAAACTTTGTGATTTGAGCACATTGCAGACGTACATATAGTCATAAGTCATAATACAATGAGATCCCACATAACCTTTACCCAGTTTCCTCCAATGGTATGCATTGCAAAAGTGTAGTACAATATTAGAACCAGGAAATTGCCATTGATGCAGTCAAGAATAGTTTCATCATCCAAGGATTCCTCTTATTATCTTTTATAGCCACATCCACCTTCCTCGTATCCCCCCTATTGACCCCAGGCAACTATTGGTTTGTGCTCCATTTCTATAATTTTATCATTTCAAGAATATCATATAAATGGAATCATACAGTATGTGACCTTCTGAAATTGGATTTTTTCAGTCAGCATTACTCCCTAGAGATTCATCCAAGATGTGGCATTATCAATAGTTGATTCCTTTTTATTGCTGAATAGTATTCCATAGTGTGGACATATGCTGTTTAATCATTCATCCCCTGAAGGACAACTGGGTTGTTTCTAGTTTGGGGCTATTACAAATAAAGCTGTTACTGACATTGATATACAGATCTTCAGGCCAATATAAATTTTCATTTTTCTCAGGTAATTGTCAAAGAATGCAACTGCAGGTCTTATGTGAGTTCCATGTTTAGGTTTAAAAGAAACTCCAAACTATTTTCCAGAATGGCAGTATTATTTTTTACATCTCCACCAACACTCCATGAGTGATCCAGTTTTTCTGCATCTTCACCAGCATTTACTGTAGTCACTACTTTTTATTTTGAACATTGTGATAGGTGTCTGGTAATCTCTCATCCTGATTTTAATTTGCATTTCCTTAATGGCTAATATCACTTCATGTGTTTCTTTGCCATCTATAATCTCTTTGTTGAAACGACTCTTCATATCTTTTGTCCATTTTCCACTTGGATTCCTTGACATTTTTACTGTTGAATTTGGAGTGGTCTTTATAGTTTCTAGTTCTTTTTTTTTTTTTTTTAAAGATTTTATTTATTTATTTGACAGAGATAGAGACAGCCAGCGAGAGAGGGAACACAAGCAGGGGGAGTGGGAGAGGAAGAAGCAGGCTCATAGCGGAGGAGCCCGATGTGGGGCTCGATCCCGGAACTCCAGGATCACGCCCTGAGCCGAAGGCAGACGCTTAACCGCTGTGCCACCCAGGCGCCCCAATATAGTTTCTAGTTCTATATCTAGTATGTGGTTTGCAAATACATTCTCCCAGTTTATAGCTTGTCTTATCATCCCTTCAATAGTTTTTTTGCAGAACAAAATTTTTCATTTTGATGAAGTCCAATTTATCAAATTTTCCTTTTATGAATCACACTTTTGTTATTAAATCTAAGAACTATTTGCCTACTCCTGGTCTAGATCCCAGAGATTTTCTCTTATTTTTTTTCTAAACATTTTATAGTTTTACATGTAAATCCATGATCCATTTTGAGTTAAATTTTGTACAAAGTGTGAGGTTTGAGTTGAGGTTTTGTGGGGGGTTTTGTTTTGCTTTCTGTTTTGTTTTTGTGTTTTGTGTGTTCATTTGTTTTTTGCCTATGAATACCCAATTCCGCCAGTATCATTTGTGAAAATATTATCATTATCCTTCCTCCATTAAATTTCTTTTATACCTGTTCCAAAATCAATTGACCATACTTGTGCAGGGCTATTTCTTGTTTCTCTATTCTGTTCTATTGATCTATGTGTATATCCCTCCATCTACATTCGAGTACTGTAGCCATGTGTTAGATAGACCTTCATCAGATTCCTCCTACTTGATTCTTTTTCAAAATTGTTTTAGTTATTCTAAGACCTGTGACTTTCCTATAAATTTTAAACTCTCTGTCTACCCAAAATCCTTGCTGGAATTTCAAAAGCAATTACACTAAACTTATAGATCAGTTTGGGGAGAATTTACATCTGCACAATGTTGAGTCTTCCTATTCATGAACATGATGTGTCTTTTTATTTGTTCAGATTGTCTTTGATTTCTTTCATCAGTTTTGTGGTTTTCAGACTATGAGTCCTAGGCATGTTTTATCACATTTACAGCTAAGTATTTTATTTTCTTTGGCATGATTATGAATGGTATTTAGTTTTAATTTTGGTTTCCACATGTTCATTTTTGTACATAGAAATGCTATTGATTTTTATGTGTTGATCTTATATCTTGCAAACTTATTAAATTCAAGTAGTCCTAGAGGTGGTTTTTTTTGTTGTAGATTCCTTGGAATTTTCTACATAGACAGTCATGCCATTGGCAAATAGGGACAGTTTTATTTCTTCTATTTCAATCTGTATGACTTTAGTTGTGTTTTTTTCTTGCCATATTGCACTGATCAGAATTGCCAGTATTATGTTGAATAAGAGTGGTGAAAACAGACATCCTTGCTTTGTTCTCAATACTATAGGGAAAGCATTCACTCTGTTATCATTAAACATGATGTTAGTTTCAGGTATTTTTTTTAAGCGTCCTTTATCAAGTTGATGATGCTCCCTCCATCCCTAGATTACTGAGAGTTTTTTAACATTAATGAATGTTGGAATTTGACAAATGCTTTTCTATGTCAAAGGATACAATCATATGATTTTTCTTCTTTAGCTTGTTCTTATGGTGGATTATATTGATTGCTTTGTGAATGTTGAACCAGGCTTACATAAAATCCCACTTCATTATGGTGTATAATTCTTGTATGCATTGCTGATTGTTATTGCTAATATTTGTTGAGTATTTTTACATCTAAGTTCATGAGAAATACTGTTCTCTAATTTTTTTTGAGTGGTCTTTGTCTGATTATGATATCAGGATAATAAATACTAGCCTCTAAAATTATCTGGAAAGTGTTTCCTTCTCCTTTATTTTCTGTAAGAGATTTTGTACATTTGATGTTATTTCTTTGTGGGGCTTACAAATACCCATTTTTTGGCATTGTCTTTTTCAGTCTCCTTGACGAAGGGTGGATGTGGATTTTTAGCTCACCACGATGCTTTGCTTATACCAGGGTGGGACACAGAGAGGCACTGACTAACCCTGACTTGTACCACCAAGTTCAGGAATGCAGTCTGGTTGGTGTTGGGTGAGAGTGGGAGGTTCAGTTGCTGCTGGTGCTGTCTGCTTCTTCTGGACAGGTGATGGAAAGTTAGCTGTGTGCTTCCCTGTAGACATCAGAGCCCATGGCTGGCTCTGTGTGGGGGTAGGGTGGGGTAGAACTGAACTAGGAGATTAACTTCCCATTTGTTTGGCCCTATTGAAACCACAGGGTGTGATTTTATACAACGGTATTTGGCTGGAATAGGATGGATATTGTCCAAAAGGTTTTCTGTTGTTAAGCCATGCCTTTCCTGGTCCACTGGCTAGCAGGAAAACAGGTTTCCTTGGTGATTTTTTTTGTTTGTGCCTGTTTGGGGTTTCTGCAGTGTCCTGTTGAGAATAGATAGGAGGCAGTAAGGAAACCCAGGGAAGTCACCACTGCATTTTCCCTCAAGTCCTGAGGTCCCCAGGCATCCCTCCCTCGTCTCTGCTGCTGAGATACTGTCTAGGCTTATTGTTGTGTTGTTTCCAGTGTTTTTTAGTTGTAACAGGAGAACTGGGAGGAAAAGAGTCTTCTCCATCTTGGCAGAACTGAGCATTCTCCAAGACCTTTTTAAAAATTAAAGTTTATTTTTTATAACAGTTTTAGGTTCACAGGAAAAAGCACAGAGATTCCCATATCTCCCCTGCCTCCCACACAGGCATAGCCTTCCCCATTATCAACAGCCTCCATAGGAGTGGTACATTTTATACAAGTGATGAACCTATTTGATGCATCATAATCATCCAAAGCCCAGAGGTTACATTTGGGTTCACTCTTGGCATTGTACATTCTTTGAGTTTGGACAAATATATCATTATACATGTAGCCACCATTGTAGTATCACACAGCATAGTTTCACTGCCACAAAAATCCTCTGTGCTCCACCTGGCAACACTGATCTTTTTACTCTCCCCACAGTTTTTCCATTACTTGTATTCAAGACTTTTTTTAAAAAAAAGATTTATTTATTTATTTATTGTAGAGACAGAGAGAGAAAGAGCATGTACTCAAGGGGAGGGGCAGAGAAAGAGAGAATTCAAGCAGGTACCACACTGAGCCTATGGTCCCAAGATCACAACCTGAGCCAAAACCAAGAGTCAGTCACTTAACCCACTGTGCCACCCAGGTGCCCCACTTGTCTCCAAGACTTTTAAAGACACGCATCCTTTGTTTCAAGGAGCACTACAAAATTGATACAAAGGGATTGGTTTGACTCATCTCAAAAGCCAGTAGCATTATAGAAAACAGCCACAGGCCTCCATGCTCGTCTTCATAGCACCAGTCCAGTCCATGGTGGGATCCCCATTCCACATGGGCTCAGGCTATTCGTCCAGCTCAGGGAGGGAATGCCAAATCTGTCATTTAATCCTTTCTTTTGGATTTCAGCAAATTTGAGTCTGTTAATCAACTTTCTCCAGACATCTAATGTTCCAAATTCCCTGAAATGAGATATTTAATGTCAAAAGCAAACTCACAGACCACCATCCCCCAAACCTCCTCAAGGCAGAGAGATTTCCAGCAAAGAGGAAGAGTGAGGGTGTGGTGGTTGATTTTCTGTTCTCCAGTGGGTCAGGCTATGTGCTAGGCTTTCCTGCAGTACAAACTTGGTACCCTATTCCACACACCAAGTTCCTGGGATGAGGCTCATCCTTGGGGGCTGCTGGGTTTGTGTGCTAGAGCAAGCAGTGTGAAATGGCCTCTGAGCTTGGGATCCCTGCAGGACCCAGCTCAGTCTGTTCCATTCACAGCCTCCCCCAGGCTGCAGGGCTCCTTTGTATCTCTGTCTTAGGCAAGCTCCCTTTATGTTACAGCCTTTAGAAGGGAGCCTTCACCCCAGGAATCACACCTTAGAAGTTTCCTAAAGTGAGGAATTTGAGACTGGCTTCTTTTATAGTTTAATGCTTTTGATATTCATCCAAGTTGTGTGTATCAATAGATCATTCTTTTTAATTACTGAGCACATTCAGTTACACTGATGTCCTACAGTTTGTTTATCCATTCTTCCTTGAAGGACATTTGGGATGTTTGCAGTTTGAGCAATTATAAATAGGGCTGCAAGGAACATTCCTGTGCAGGTTTTTGTGTGAATATAAGTTCCATTTCTCTAAGGTAAATACCTACTGGTGGGGTTGCTGGGTCATATGGTGTGTAGAAAACTTCTCCTTATGTGTTTCTCTTTTACTACTCACACAGAACATTCACTTCAGACACTTCTAGTCACCAAACGTGTGCGGGGGCATTCCCCCACTAAATCTGAGATGTCAGCTGAGTGTTTTGTAATTTAACCCAGTTCTGACTCTATCTACCAAGAGATAGCATCCAATCTGAGGTTCAGGGCTCAGTCCCACAAGACCATCCCCCTCTTCAGATGCCAATTACGCACCCCAGTTATCTGTGCTTCTGACCAGTGGCTATGCATTAGAGGTTCCCACAACCCCTTCCTTGGGTTCTATTAATTTGCTAGAGTGGCTCATAGAAGGCAACAAAAGACATTACTTACAGTTTATAAGGCTTTTTTTTTTTTTACTAATGGATCTGATAAAAGATACAGATAACATTCAAATGAGCTGGCTAGGAAGGTACGTGAGCAGGGACACAGGGCTCCCATGTCATCTCAGCACACCACTCTCCGTGTACCTCTACATGGTCAACAACCCAGAAGTTCCCTGAACCCAGTACTGTTGGGATTTTTATGGAGGATTTATCACATAGCCATGACCAATTATTAAGCCTATTTCCACCTCCTCTCTGGAGAACTAGGGGATGAGGCTGAAAGTTCCAAGCTTCTAATCATGGTTTGGTGCTTCTGGTACCCAGCAGTCATCCAGGGGCCCACCCAGAGTTACGTCATTAGAACAAAGAACACTCTTATCACCCAGGAAATTCCAAGGGATTTAGGAACTCGGTGTCAAGAACTGGGGTCATGGGCCGCTGGGCACCTCAATCAGTTGAGCATCCGACTTTTGGTTTCAGCTCAGGTCATGATTTCATGGGTCGTGGCGTGAGGTCAAGTCCCATGTTGGGCTCTGTGCTCAGCAGGGAGTCTGCTTGAAGATTCTCTCCCTCTGCGCATCCCCCCACTTGCTCTCTCTTTCTCTCTCTCTCTCTCTCAAACAAATAAGTAAATCTTAAAAAACAAAAAGAACTGGGGTCAAAGGCCAAATATTAGAACAAAAGATGCTCCTAGTGCCCTTATCACTTAGGATATTACAAGGGTTTTAGGAGCTCTGTGCCAGGCCCTGGGGGTGTATGGTTAACTATAGGACGTGTATGACTGCAAAGAGATGGCACCAGGGAGTCCTTTGGGGTGACAGAACTGTCCTGGATCCTGACTGTGGTAGTGGTTACGCATACCTGTGTTAAAATTCATAGAGCTGGATACAGGAGCCAATTTAACTGTGTTAATTTAAAAAATAAAATGAAAGGAAAAGTTTTCCCATATTGGCATTTTCAAAGAAGCCAGGAATTTGCAGTTTTTGCCTACCTTTTCACTCAAAGAGAGTTTCTGGATAGAACGAATAAGAGCCACTGATGTCTCTGCTATTGGCCTTCGTAATGTTTCTAAATGAAGCTTGTAGAACTATCCTTAAAGAAGGTAGAAGGTATACAAGTTTCCAGTGAATTCTGGGTGGGAGTGGTTATGTTGGGGCTGTATTTGTGAATGAGTTCCCTAGTTTCTTATTAAATAGAATCATCACAGGTGGACAGAAGAGGTGCTCTTCCCTGCCATGTCTGACAAAAAAGAGCAGCCTGGTAGGGCTCTACTATTTAATTTTACAAATATTCTGATAGATGCTGCATTAGTTTCCTGTGTTTGCTGTCACAAACTAGCACAAACTTACTAACAGAGATTTATTCTTTCCCAATTCTGGAGTCCAGAAGTCCAGAATCAGAGTCATCAGACCAAAAGAAAGTCTCCAGGGGAGAATCCAGTGCTTGCCTCTCCCACCCTTCTTTAGCTTGTGGCCTCACCTCTCGGATCTGTTTCATAGTCACCTTACTTTAGCTCTTTTGTCTTTGTCAAATTTGCCTTTGCCTTCCTCTTATAAAAATATATCCCATTTAGGATTATATGTCCAGATAATCCAGGATAACTCTCCATCTCACATCCTTAACTTAATCTCATTGGCAAAGCCCTTTTATGGCCATAAAGGGAACATGCCCAGGCTCTGGGTATTAGGTCGTGGATCTCTTTCGGGGGAATCATTGTTTAGCATACCATAGATGCCCTGGACAAAGGAAAATGAATCAGACATACATCTTTCCCTTACTAAGGAACTTGCTCAAATATTTGTAATGGACATAACTGGGTACATGCAGGTAAGTAATTACCAAGTACCTATATAGCTGGTAATACAAATGATCCCACCAGACCCAGAGCCAGTGGGGCAAGGGGTATTGACAGAGAAGCCTGACAGATATGGATAAACCTAGTTACCTTCGGGAAGTCTCTTGGTTCCCTTTGCTGTGAAATGGGGGATAATAACAGAACCTACCTTCTAGACTCCAGGTGAGGATTAAATAAAGTACTACATTTAGGGCACCGATCAATACTGAAGTTTCCCTAAGCAGTAGATGTTGCCATTATTATTCTTGTGTGTTTGCGACAGATAAATTATGAAAAATTTTTTAACACTTGGACAGGAAAAGACTGGGGAGTTATATATGTTCTTAAGCTCAGGTGATGGTAACTGGTATAACTGGATTTAGGCTTTTGGTATAGAACCCCGTGCTCCTGCCACTAAACCACAACTTATTCCCTGGGGCAGCAAGTAAGTGTTTGGGGGAGGCAGAGATGAAGGACTTCTAGGTTTCCCAAGAGGCAACATTCACTGATAGGTGAGAAAAGACAGGAGGACTTCCTGGAGGAGGTGGTTCTTAAGCAGGGCTATTAAAATGGAAAACATTTAGAGAAGCAAAAAGCAGAAGACAGGCTTTCCAACTGGTGGAACATGACCCAGGCCACAGCCATTCAAAAACTTGGGGCACCTTCCAAAAGCCAACAGCAATGCTCCCTATTAGGTTCAGACTATCCTCACACAGAGCAGAAGCCAGGCAGCTCAACCCAGGAAACCCAGCTTGCAAAGGTCTCTTACATACATATATTTGAGTATTTTGCCAGAACCCTGCACTCTTTTGGCAAAAATGGCATTTTATATCGCATGACATCACTGAGACTGGATTTCTCAGTGTAGGACTTTCTTACCTGGAAAGAATTAGGGAAAACTTACAGACAAGTCCGCAAGACTTGAGCCTGTATTTTTTTAAAACAGGAAGTTGATTTTAAAATTCCTACCTTTCTTTGGTAAAGACACTTTTTATTACTGAGGCTGCCCTTGACCTTCACAGCCTCAGCTTTGTCAGTTTACAACTACAGCAAAACTCCTGCATGTATCTTTCACTTTTGTCTCATTGCTATTGGTCAGATGACAATTCAAATGTAATTTCACGTCATTTTTCAACTTAACCAAAACAGTATTGGAAGCTTCTTAAATGTCTTTTCAAAAGCACCTAGTTAATATAGGCCTTGTATCTTTTATTACATCTGAGAAAAAAACTCTGCCTAGAAAAGGTCAGGGTTTTTTTTTCCTCTGTGGCTAAGCCTTGTTATTAAATGAAGTATCTACGTTCATGACTCCAGAAAAGGGCCTACGTACTGTGAGTTATTATCAGACTTTGAACTGTGAGTCATTGGAACATACTGACAGGGGAATTGATTATCTAAAGAAAGTGCAAAAGTAATACTTTATGGGATTTTTAATATATAAATACATATATGAAGGAGAGAGCAAAAGAAAGCCATTGTTTCCATAAGCAGACATGGTATCATGTGACAGTGGGACAGCAAGTCTCCTACTTTCCCTATGCATGTGGCTTTTTGAGAAAGGAGCTACTTGTAAGGAGCCTCTCCTGCTATTCTCAGTCTTGCAATAACTGCCTCGCCCCTTAAGGCAGAGAGAGGCTGGCCTCAGTGAGTTCTCATCTGAGGGTGTCTGGATCCATGCACCTCCAAGGCCACATCTGTGAACTTCTGCCCCTTCCAGTGTTCACCACTCAGTATTATTGCCAAATTATTCAGGGCCTACTTGGTGTTAGGAGTCTTCAGACATTCAATGTGCTGTATCTCATTTCATTCCTTCCCTGATGCCCCAAGGTGCCGCTTTACAGAACAGGACAAACAGGATGGGGCTCAGGGAGAGGCTGGCTGGCTGTACTCTAAGGTTTGACCGATGACAGGTTTCTTCCCTTTACTCACTGCGGTAAACCTCCCCTTAGAAGTCAGGTTCATTTCGCTTTCATCAAGAAACTACATTGCAGATGGTTTTACTAATTATTCATGACGTTCATAAATTGACTGCCCCTTGGCAAATTTCAATATGAAATTTCTGTCATTATAAAAGAGAAAAAACAAACCTGATAAACGAGTCATGCATTGCTACCAACTCACTGAGTGACCCGGGAGCCGTTCAGCCTCTCTGGGCATTGAATTTCCAGGGGTATCTAATTAGATGATCTCTGATCACCTACTTCCTGCTCTAATGAGCTGGTTCCAAACATCATGAGAGCAAATATATTGTGTCTCCATCAAAGGGTTTTAAGGTGATTAACTTTGTTATCACATGCCAGTGGAAATAAAATGTCCCTTTTATGGACCTATGGACCACAGGTAAAGGTCAGCAGGCAAGGCTTTAGGTGAGCTGGCCTTTGCTCCTGTCCAGTCTCTTCTGTCTCCAGCCTTCAGCCACAAGTGGCCACTTGCAAGCTCCAAGCATGCTTGCACTCGTTCCCTCTGGCCTCACCCACCATTGCTCTTGGCCTGGCAGCCTCCCCAGCTCACTTTCCTCTGCACTCAGCCAGTCCTTCCTGGTGCTTCAGGATTAGCTCAGCCATCCTTCGTCCGTCTTCCCTTACCCCAACCCAGAGCAGGTGACCCCCTATGGATCTCTCCTATGCAATTCTAATGACTTATTTTTTTTTTAAGATTTTATTTATTTGTCAGAGAGAGAGAAAGAGAGAGCACACAAGCAGGGGGAGTGACAGGCAGAGGGAGAAGCAGACTCCCCGCTGAGCAGGGAGCTGATGTGGGACTCGATCCCAGGACCCTGGGATCATGACCTGAGCCAAAGGCAGGTGTTTAACTGACTGAGCCAACCCAGGTGTCCCTGCAATCTCTAATAAATTATAATTGAGTCCTTAACTAGCCTGAAACTTCTTGAGAATAGGAACTGGATCTCGCTCCCCCTCATGGGAACTGCAATGCCCACCACACCACCTGGCTTACTGTCACCATTCACCAAATGGATGAACAAATGAGTGAATAAACCACTAGCCCGCTACCACACTCCTGACCGCTCCTCTGGCCAGACACCATCATTCTTGGACAAACCCCCTCGCCATTCGTCACTGTGGAAAAACGTCCAGAAAAATGTCCTCAAACAAAACAACAACAACTCTATGTCCAAAGGCAGCTCCTAAAACACAAGGGCTGGTTTCCCTTACATAATTCTCACTCCTGCCTCTTTGTGTTATCTGATGGTATGTCTCAAGCTAAGAGGAGTCAGGAATTGGTGTCTAGAGCTCTATGGCTCGAGCCTCTGAAAGCATCTCTAATTTCAAGAATGGGAACATGCCAACGTAGAAAAAACAATCTGCTATTAAATCATAGACATGCTGGCTTTTTGCAACAGTTACTCATGCCTGTAGAGGGCAGCCTACATGGGTGGCAAAGGAAAAATTCTATTACATGAGATGACTGCTGTCTTGGCCACTCCTTTACTGTCCTCTGAAATTCAGTGATACATTCACTCACTGTCTCCTGATGCCACATAGATGACAATGAGAGGGGATTGTTCTAGGAATTGAGATACAGCAGGGAACAAAACAGAAGAAACTGCTGTCTTCGTGGCATTTATATTCTAGTAAGCAAAAGAAGACAATGAACAAAATAAATGAGCAAAGCATGTAGTATATTGGATAGATAAAATGGATGGGAGAAAATGAAGTGGGGATGGCATTTAGGGAAGGCCTCACAAAGGAGGTAAGACCGCAGTAGGAGCCTAAAGTTGCTGATTGGAGAGAGCCACAAGGTTGTCTGGGAAGAGGCATCTGGCAGAGAGAGAAGCAATGCAGGGGCCCTGAGACAGAGCACGCCTGGAACATTCGTGGGATGGCAGGAGCGTCCAGGCTGGAGAGGAAAGCAGGATGGGGAGATGACTGGAAGAAGAGGCAGGAGTTTGGTAGTGGGAGTCCAGATGACACAAGCCTTTAGGCCAGGGCAGGTACTTGGCTATTCTTTTAAATGAAATGGAGAGCTACTGGAAAATTTTAAGCAATCAAGAGTTGATTTGCATTTTAATAGGTTTACTGGAACTTCAGTATTAACAATAGACTGAAGACTACAAAGGAGAGTGGAAAGCCCATTTTGAGGTATCTGAAATAATCTAATGAGAGGCTGTGGTGGGGGCAGGGTGGGAGCAATGGAAATGTTGGGATGTGGTTAGATTCTGGTCCTGGTGTGAAGGTAGAAGGGAGAGAATTTGTAGGTAAACTGGATATGGGATAGGAAGGAAGGAAGGAAGGAACGAAGGAAGGAAGGAAGGAAGGGAGTCAAAGGTTATTCTAAACTTGTGGGCCTGAGCAAGATGAGTTGCTCTTAACTGAGATGTAAACTGTTGCAGGAGAGGCAGGTGGTGGGAGGAAATGACAAGACAGAGGACAGAAATCAGGAAATAGATTATGGACACAAATCTGAGACACTTACTAGACAATTGGGGGAGTGACTGAATAGACAGTGAGTCTGGAACATATAGTGTTCCCCTGCCTTACCACCAGAACATCCCCGTCTCAAGTAGCTGGCTTAGTTGGACCAATGCCTTTGTGATAGGTGAGTCTCAGCAGGGCGGGCAGGAGGCACAGGGACATTTTTCATGATGATTTTTGACTTCCAGTGTCAAACCTTAGCCTTTAAAGGACCAACCTAAACTTTGCTAAGGTTAAAATATCTGGAAAAGCAGCATTTGGATAATACAGGGAAAGAGCATTAACAGCTTGAATGTGAACCAAGGTGCACAAGCACCATCACGGGGGGGGGGGGGATTTTAACACTTGATGGGGATCAGATGGGGAGAAGTACTCACTCTCAGGATACCGAGCAGGGCAGGGTCCTGCAGAAACACTAGGCATGATCTCTTGGTCAGCTTGCTGTGCTCTGAGTTGTAATTTTAACAAGCTTTGAAATGTAGTTGATTTTTTTAACCCTGTTTTGCTGTTGTTTTGCTTCCTGCTTTGAGAATTATAGTTTTCTTTTTAAGTAGGCCTTTTTAATTTTATTTATTTATTCTTTCTTTCTTTCTCTTTAGAGAGAGAGAGACCACACGTATGCAGGTGAGGGCAGGGGGTGGAGATGGGAGGAGCAGAGGGAGAGGGCGAGAGAGAATCCCAAGCAGGCTCCACGCCCAGTGCGGAGCCCAACACAGGACTCAATCCCATGACACTGAGATCATGACCTGAGCCGAAATCAAGAGTCAAACGTTTAACTGACTGAGCCACCCAGGCACCCCCAAAATTACATGTTCATTTCAAGACAGTATGGGTCAAGTCAGTCCCTAATTTCATTGACAGGTTATGAACACACATATCACATTTTCCATTAACTTAACACTGGTGGCTGGCTCTGGGAGAGCAGAAGAAGTTAATGTGATGCTCCTGGGAGGGGAAGGAGGAAGCCTGTGTAGTCAAGCAATTATCATCATAGTCCCTGCCTTGGTATAGGACTGTTTCAAGAAAAGAAGAAAGTACTGACTCCTTTGTTTGGTGAATAATTTCCCTTCTTAACTTCTGGTCTACTTTCTCATTTTAAATAAATGTTCACTTCACTCCTTAAAGTTTTGTCATTTTAATTCTTTTTTTTTTTAAAGATTTTATTTATTTATTTGACAGAGATAGAGACAACCAGCGAGAGAGGGAACACAAACAGGGGGAGTGGGAGAGGAAGAAGCAGGCTCATAGTGGAGGAGCCTGATGTGGGGCTCGATCCCATAACGCTGGGACCACGCCCTGAGCCGAAGGCAGACGCCTTACCGCTGTGCCACCCAGGTACCCCCTAATTCTTTTTCTTAAAGACACCCCCACGTCTGCCCCCAATGACCATTTGGAAACATCATGCCAAAGTGGTAGCTGCTGAAGGACATTAAAAGCTATTTTCAAGATTTTTGTGGTGCATTGTCATCATCATCCACTCTTAACATTCTGGGGTTTTCTTCTTCCTTTTTTTTTTTTTTTATTGGGAATTCCTTTTAGAGATGTATTTGTTTTCTATTATTGGCATAACAAATTAGCACAAACTTAGTGGTTTTAAACAATACATACTCATTATTGTGTATTGTTGTGTAGTTTAGAAATCTGAATTGAGTCTCCAAGGCTAAAATCAAGCCTTCAGCAGGGCTGTGTTTCTTTAAGGAGCCTGTAGGGGAGAATCCATTTTCTTGTTGTTATAGGTTGAATTGTGTCCACCTCCATGACCCAAAACAAATAAATAAATAAAAATGGTATGTTGAGTTCCTCACTTCCAGTACTTCAGAATGTGACCTTCTTTGGGAATAAAATCTTAGCAGATGTTGTTCAAGTTAAGATGAAGTTGTTGGATGGGCCCTAATCCAATATGCCTTGTCTTTATAAGAAGGAGAAATGTGGACACAGATGCACACAAGGAGAAGGCCATGTGGGGATTGGAGGTACTCAGCCACAAGCCAGGCAGCTCTCAAAAGCTGAGAGACAGAGCTGGAACAGACCCTTCCCTGGTGCCTTCAGAGAGAGCATGGCCCTGCCTACATCTTTGTCTCAGTCTTCTGGCCTCCAGAGCTGTGAGAGAATAAATTCCTGTCGTGTTCACCATCCGCTTATATGGATGTTACAGCAGCCCTGGCAAACTAATACATTTATCTTTCCTGGCTCTAGAAGCTGTCTGCATTCCTTGGCTTGTGACCTTTCCTCCATGCTCAAAGCCAGACACATTGCATCTCTCTGACCCTTCTTCTATACTCACATCTCCCTCTGTCCACAGCCAGGAAAGGGTCTCTAATTTTAAAGACTCATGCCATTGTGTTGGGCCCATCTGGGTAATACAAGATAATCTCCTTACGACTCTTAAATTAATCCCATCTGCAAAGTCCCTTTTGTCACTTAAGGTAACAAAATCAGAGGTATGGGGAATTAGGCCATGGATGTCTGTAGGTGGAGGTGGGATATTATTTTGCTTACCATGAAGAATATCAGTTTCTAAAGTGGCATATAACATAGATGAAAACATATTTTTCTCTGTAGGAGTTTGCTGAAAGTAGAAGTCGAGCATTGGGGATGGGTGAGTGTGGCATTGATTAACAGAAGGAGCACCAGGAGACATAGCCTGGGAGGGGCCAGTCTGGGCGGAAGCAGGAGCAAATAAACAGGCGCAGTGGAAGGCTGCAATGTGAGTTCAGAGTGAGAACCTTGGTTCAGTTCTGCTCCACATCCTCTCTGCACCTCTGTTTTTTGTTTGTAATTGAGGGTCACCTACTCTGCAGAGCTCTAGCATGAAGCACATGAGATCATAAGGAATGGACATTTATGTCTTACGTGGAAGGAATTATATGAGGTATGTCTTACGTGGAAGGCATTATATGTGTCATGCTCGATAAACTATAAAGCTTTCTACCAATGATAGTGTTATTGCTCCCTGATCTCCAGGGAAAATGGGGGCACTCTCAAAGGACAGGAGAGATTCTCAGGAATGTGCAAACTTCTCCTTTCACAAGTTTGCTTAGAACTAGTTATGGCATTGATATCCATCCTAGGGAAAAAGGGAGAAGAGAAAGGGAATTAAAACCTACTAAAATCCAGGATGTTTGGGTGGCTCAGTTGGTTAAGCATCTGCCTTAGGCTCAGGTCATGATCTCAGGGTCTTGGGAGCTCAGCAGGGACTCTGCTTCTCCCTCTCCCTCTGCCCCTCCCCCCAACTCATGTGCGCACCTGCGTGCTTGCTCTTTCTCTCTCAAATAAATAAAAAATCATACAAGAAAAAAAAAAACTACTGAAATCTACCATGGGCCAGACCCCATGGGAACACATTGTCCATACTTTCACATCTACTCTTCACACTAGCCAACTAGTGAGGAAGGAAAGGAAGTCAAGACCTAGAGCATGCAGTGCTGGGTTCCTGCCCAGCCTGTCTGACTCCCAAACCCTCTGCATCTCACTACATGGATAACCCAGGATAATTTTCTCATCTCAGGGTCAGAAGCAAAGTTGAAAGAGAGGGACCAAAGGAACTGTCTTGTCTGACTAAAAACTGACTATGAGCTCATTAAATAGGGAACCAGGGGTATGTTTATTGCAATGCTCGTTACATATCATGAGTACTTTGAAGATAGAGCATAATGCCATTTAAATGACAAATTCTCATATTCAGTATTTCCACAGTGTTCCTACAAGATTAGAGGTCTCAATCTTTTCAGATAACACAACTTTCCTCAACAAAAAGAACATTATCCGAAACATTTGCTCAAACCAAAACAATTTTCAATGACAATGTAGATATTCTTCTGATGAACACATTTTTTTCCCTATTTCTTTCATAATTAAAAGGAAATTTTTAAGCTCAGGCAAGAACTGTATAAGGCAGTGGAAATGTACCTAATTAAAATTCTGTTGGGCCAATTCCATTTTCTCTGTTGCAAAACAAAGTATTAAATATAAGTGTAAACAATATATCTTCCTGGTGATTTTGTTATGTCTTTTCTTTCTTTAAAATTAAGGTGATTATTTGCTTATGAAGCAATTTGTTTTTGTAGTTGATCAGCCATGGTCTTGATAGCTTTGGAACCCAAAGCATTTAATAACATTCGCAAAGGCTTATTCACTTCAGCTGAGACACTATTATTCTCCATTACATATTTTTCATGAATTATTCTGTTCTCTAATATATTTGGATGTCTCCAGTAAGTATTTTCTTCTTAACTCCTCTGGTTGCATTGTTTGTGTTCTGAACGGCAGTCCAAACAAGGTCTCCCTCTTCTCTTCATTTCATTACCCACCTCGTTCCACTCCTTTTCACACACATTCTTGCCACACGCCCCTCTGAAATCACTTCTGGATACACGATGTTACTCCTCTCTCTCTTCAGGGTGCTCTCTCTAGGTCACTCATTTTGGCAAACCTCTTCTTAAACAAGATAGTGTGATCTGTCACTCCCTACATGCCATCCATCACCAGGTCGCCCCAACTTGCCATCTGAATGTTTCTTTAACCCCACACCTACTTCCTCCCTCCCTCCACTACCGTAATTTCTCACCCAAACAACTGCAGTAGCCTTCTCATCCATCTTCCTTTCTTCCATTATGATCTTCCCAAATTTATCCCCACGCAGCTACCTGAGTTACTGTCTAAAGCAGAAATTTGGCTACCATCATTCAGCTGTTTGTGTACCTGTCTCTCATAGAATAATTTTTTTTTTTAACTATTTGGAAACTCAGTGGATCCTGTGCAGGAACCTTTTGGGATAGGGAAAAATCAGGGTTTGAGGATGGCAAGTGGGAGCTGCTGATGTCCCAGGTCTCCGTGACATTTGGCCCTTTTCCTCCTCTATCTTAAAAAACCCTCCTTTTTTTGTTTTGTGACTTCGATCTAAGATTTCACTGAGAGCATTGGTTACAAGGGTTATAACAGTTTGAAAAGCTGGTTTAGAGGCACAAGCACCTACCCTCAGTGGCCCAGATCTTCACCCCATCCTGGCCACTTTCTGACTCATTCGCCAATGCCCACTGGTAACACTCATGGAACAGGTGATGGTTCCCTGTTATACTCTGTTGTTTGGTGCCTCTTACCTTTGTTCATGCTATTCCCTAGATCTCTGTCCTTCCCTCTACTTCTCAATTTTTCTGCAACCATCAGTTCAGGTGCACCTCTTCTAGGGAGGCTTACCAATGGTCTTAAACTGTGTACCTACATTGGTGTTTGATTCTTTGGTTCTGCTCGGCAGCGTGTTTTGTTCTCTTTGGTTAGGTCCTGGATATTATGTATTAAAATGTGTAAGTGTTCTGAAATGTGTTTTATTCTTTCCGTAATGGGCAAATTTGGTTTTTAGAATGTAGATAGAAAGAAAGCAGGTTATTGAGTTTTAGAATTGTTAGGACTCGTCGATTTCTGTTGTCTTTCTGTGAGTTCAGCTGAGAGCCTGAGGTGTTTACCAGGGTTGTTCCATCTTAATAGACTTTAAACTGTACCTCTGTTTTCCCAGCACCTTGCAGCTAGTAAAATATGTGCTCAACACTTTATCGTCTCAATTCTTAGCTTCTGTAAGATTTCTAGAATTTTTAAGCTGAACAGGGTAGAAGCTGGCAGACACCTTCATGGGAGATTGCACACAGATTTGGGGGCTCACTTTCCTGGGGATCCCTTCTTTCGTCATTTGGCTTCTTTGATCCAAAGAATCCAGCCTCTCTCTCCTCAGCCTAGTAGGACTGCAAGTTGCTGCTGGCATTCTTCCACTGCATTAACACTTCTTCCACTGAATTAACAAGGACCCTCAAGGAAGAAACTAGGATGAACAGAACTCACTTCATCATGTTTGTCTTCTCTCAAGGATCATAGCATTTTGAGTCCTACCTCCCTTGATGGCTCTCAATGTTTTTAAACTGCAATCATAATTTTATGTATTCTGTGTAGTTCTTATAGTTGTTCTCTGTAGGAAAGCTATTCAGTACAAGCTACTGCATCATGATCAGAGCAGGCAGGGTATATGTATAGCGTTGGCATGCATATCATTTAATATATTAATATGTGTGACCATATCAGTTGATATCTATTGTACATATCATATTACTCCTGGCTATTTGCATAAAACCTGCCACTTGAGTGTATAAACAAAAAACATGAGAAAAAATTAAAGCCCAGTTGCTGGAATTAGAAGTCAGTGAGTTCAAAGATTTTTTAAATTCCCCCTTACATAGTACAAGACTAGACTCAATACCAATGTTAGGACAAAGCCACTGGGTAGAAGACAAACTACCCCAATTATCTGAATTGATGCCAGACTAATACACACACACATACCACCACCACCACCACCACCACCACCCCTTGTCACTTCTCCAAGGTGGTAGAAATTCTAATTTGTGTTGTACATTTTCATAGTTTACTTGGCCCATACTTTTCTTCTTTTATTTTTTACAACGAATGTTCTCCGAGCTTTCAATTTCCTTTTTATAATGTGGAAAATAAATTCTATGTACTATTTTGGAAAAACTCCAAATGCTGAGGAAAATTAAAGTAAGTTGTATTTCTATGTTTTTCATTTTGTGAATCTTCACTATACATCATTGCGGTATATTATCTTATCCTGACAGCGGTATGTCTTTATAAACTCAAGTTGATGATCGTCCAAAATCTCACATTACACTATTAAAACTAGTTTACTTCCCATGCTCCCTCTAGAACTTACTAAACCTTTCAAGGTTTTTTTTTTTTTTAAGATTTTATTTATTTATTTATTTATTTATTTTTATTTATTTTTTTAAAGATTTTATTTATTTATTCGACAGAGATAGAGACAGCCAGCAAGAGAGGGAACACAAGCAGGGGAAGTGGGAGAGGAAGAAGCAGGCTCCTAGCGGAGAAGCCTGACATGGGGCTCGATCCCATAACGCCGGGATCACGCCCTGAGCCAAAGGCAGACACTCAACCGCTGTGCCACCCAGGCACCCCTAGATTTTATTTATTTATTTGACAGAGAGAGACAACCAGCGAGAGAGGGAACACAAGCAGGGGGAGTGGGAGAGGGAGAAGCAGGCTCCCAGTGGAGGAGCCTGATGTGGGGCTCGATCCCAGAACGCCAGGATCACGCCCTGAGCTGAAGGCAGACACTTAACGACTGAGCCACCCAGGCACCCCATCAGATTTTATCATAATTTGTGGCTAAGAAATAAGGAAAGATACCAAAACGTTCAATCAAAGCTCAAACCATGAAGCCCAGGGCCCTAGACACATTTCCATTATGGAAAAGAATGATTAATGAAACATACACAAAACACAAAACAAAACAAAAACCAAAGAAAGAAACCACATGACACTAACATCTTGCATGATCTTTGTCTGGGGCACAGTTGTTAAATTTCTCACTGAAATGAAAAAATTCCCTAACATTGTCCAAGATAAAGAGGCCATCATTTAATTACAGTATATGTCCTTTTTTTCAATAATTTGCCTACTGTATTTTGTAAATAAGATTGAGTCATTGTTGTTATTTGTTGTTGGTTTTGTCCTAAAAGAAAAAAAGGATAGAAAAGGATAAGGGTTCAGATAATGATACAAAGGTTAGAAAACAATAGTTAAACTGTAATGAATTTTTCTGATGATTATCCAATACATAATATAAACTGCAAAATTAGCAGCTTACCCAGGGGAGGGTAAAAATATGAAGCTTAAAAGGTATTTCATGTGTAAATGAGAGAATATATGAGACAAAGAACATCATTGGAGTGACCAAGTTATGTTCTCTATAATTTAAGTCAAAAGTTGTTTGAGAAAGAAATGTAAGCAATTTTATATTCTCATTTCTTAGATGCCCTGGTCTCTTGCAACAAGCCCAACAAATGTTAGAGTGAAAGTCTTTTTTTTTTTCTTAAGGTTTTATTTTTTATTTGAGAAAGAGAGAGAGAGCACAACCAAGCAGAGGGGCAGAGGGAGAGGGAGAAGCAGACTCCCAGCTGAGCAGGGAGCCCAACGTGGGGCTCAATCCCAGGACCCTGGGATCATGACCTGAGCTGAAGGCAGATGCTTAACCAACTGAGCCACCCAGGTGCCCCAGATGTTTTTGTTTGTTTATTTTGTTTTGTTGTAAATAAACTTGAAAATGTATCCTGTCAATAGTAGACAATGCCCATTTAAAGAGAGAGAGAACTGGGAAAAATTAGGTTATGGCCATTGTTTATTGTTTATTTGCTTTCCTATTACTTGTGCCTTTCTAAATTGTCACTGCACCTTGCTCTCTTTGCCATGTTGAATGTGCTGGGGGCACCCTGGCATCCATTGCCTTCCTCTCCCAGATGCATGTCCTGGCCTCAGAGATAATGAGCATCTTCGTTTCCCACCTGGTTTCCTAGCAAAACAAACCTATTCACGACCCCTAAATGGTTTCTTGCCCATCTTCGCAAATTGTGTAGAATAGGAAAACTCACCTAGGTCCTAGTGACTCTGGTTTTTCTTTTGAGTATTCTTTAGATTAGGTAGTTTTCTTTTTTCAAAAAGATTTAGGGAGAATGTGTTTTGCATAAAATTTGCCTTAATTTACAAATGAAGCAAAAAAATTTTAAAATGTGAAACCGTTCTATTGAAGGAAATAGGGCATGGAACAAGGGATTTTACTAAAAAACTTTGGCAGGAAAGAACATCTAGCATTCTAGAGCATCTAACACAGTACTTTGGGACGTAAGACCCCAAATAGTTGTGGCGTTTAAGGGGACTGAAGTCTGGGCAAGCTCAGTGTGTGATGCCAGGGGTGGTGTGGAACCACAGCAATGCCAAGGTTACTGGGGACTTCCATAACTTCACCAGAAGAATGTGTCTGTGAATCTTAATTATGGCAATATAATATATTTAGTGTAAAACTTTTTGATATTTTTTTAAAAAAGATTTTATGTATGTTTGATAGTTTAACTTCCAGAAGAAATACACAAATATTATCACCTTCTGGTGTAGAATCAAAGAAAATTCACTGAACCTAGCAAGGTGCAGGTTCTTTTTTTTTTTACTCTTTTAAGAGGGAGAAGGAGAGGGGGGAGCAGGAGGGCAGGAGGGGCCGAGGGAGAGGGAGGGAGAGAATCTTAAGCAGACTCCATGCTCAGTGCAGACGCCAAGGTGGGGCTCGATCCCACAACCCTGAGATCATGACCTGATCCAAAATCGAGAGTCAGAAACTTCATCGACTGAGCTGCCCAGGTGCCCCAGCAGGGTGCTGGTTCTGAGCATCACTGGGTGCTGCTGAGGCAATGGTGATCTTGATGCTTAGTGCATGTTGGACCCCGTATGAAATACTTCTGTGCAGGGTCTCCATGACCAGACAGCCCCCCAAGGAGGGAGGAGCTGGTGTCACCTGATCCTGCAGTGAAGGAAACTAGCTGCAGTGCTGAGGTCTGGAATCACCTGAGGTCCCAGAGGTGGTGAAAGCGCATTTCTGCCCATTTTGTTTCTGTTCTCCAGGGGCACAGAGGCAAATCAGAAAAATCTGAATCCAAATCTTTGTGTCATAACGTTCAAACTTCATGATCCTACGCAAGTTACATAAATTATCTGAGCTTCAGTTGTCTGTAAGAATAAAAATATTATTACCTCTTCTCCATATTTTCATGAAGTTTAAGTAAAATTACATAGTTCTTTGCAAAAAAAATGCATAGATGGATAGTTACGTAAAACAAAGTTCTTTGTACACTGTCTCTGAGACATAATAGTAGCTAGCATTTATGAAAATTTCACTAGCTACCTTGCAAGATAATCTCATTTAAACTTCATGATCAATCTCATGAGGCATTTCTGTTATTACTCTGGTTTTACAGATAAGGCCTACATTCCCCAGACAAGAACACTGAGGCAGAGAGAGATAACGGGGCTCATGCACACAGCTTCTATGTGGTAGAGGCCAAATTTGAATCCCATACCCTGCACATGCCCTCTATGGCACACTGCCTCCCTCCCACAGGGTCTGGTCCACCCTGATTGGTGACCTGGCTGGGCCATGGCTCTCAACTGCTGCATAGCCATGGGTGAGCTAGGTAGATGAGCTGAAGCTCAGAGTCCTCATTTGTGAACAGAGAAGCATGATAAAATCGATCTCGTGTGCTATTGAAAGTCAACTGCAGTCGTGCACATAAGATACTTAACGTAGCTCCTTACATATTATCATGTGCTCAATATAAGTTAAAGATAATTAGCGAGGCTGACCATAATAGGCATTCAATAAAAGGCAGCAGTCTGTTGTTGTTTATTATATATATTTATATATAATATATATTATTATATATATAATAATTGCTGTTATTACACTACAACTCAAATTTAAGAGATACTCTTCTAGGTTGCCTTGCACTGTTCTGAAAAAAACTGGGGGAAAAAATGGAAATTTTGAAAAATTGGATACAATCATGCATGGTACACAAGTACCCCGTCTCTAATGTAATTGGTTTTTTTTTTTTTAAAGATTTTTTTATTTATTTATTCGACAGGATAGAGACAGCCAGCGAGAGAGGGAACACAAGCAGGGGGAGTGGGAGAGGAAGAAGCAGGCTCCTAGCAGAGGAGCCTGACGTGGGGCTCGATCCCATAACGCCGGGATCACGCCCTGAGCCGAAGGCAGACGCTTAACCGCTGTGCCACCCAGGCGCCCCCTCTAATGTAATTGTTAAGCAGCGAGGGTGGCTCATTGTGCAGGTGGTGTTGCTATAATGAAAATTTGCATTAAAAATTAGAGTACATATCTTGAATTCTAACTTTATCCAAAATAATTTTTAAGACATTTCATATTAATATATGCATAAGAGCAATACACAATACGTATATATGCTCATTGTAAAACATTCAAACAATATAGAAATATTTTGAATAAAAGGTGAGCATCTTCCTTAAGCCCTCCATCCTTCCAGTTCCTTCCCTGGAGATAAGCACTACCCATCATAGAATATATGATTAGGCATAATTTTGGGGAAAGTGGAACACTATTCTTTATAGCTGTAAAAAAGAATTTGCAAGATAACTTTAAAAATGATTACTCAAGTGTAGCTAGCTAATTTTTCCAGACACCATGACATTCAGCCTCCTAGTGAGTTAAAGAAAAACTCTTAGAGATTTCATTTTTCTCAAGGATGTCCAAAAAAAGTTACATTAGTGTTACTCATTAAAATAATTCCCCAAGTTTTCAGGAAGGCCCCTCTACCATTCAAACTTAATCAGTACTGTTTCAAATGAAATCCCTTTCAAAGTTACTCAAGTGAGGCCATCCCTATAATACCAGAGCAAAACGTCAAGATAAAATCAGTGATGATCAAGGTTGGAACCCCACTTCCGTGTGTCTGAGTCATGCTTGTCTTCCTCACAGTCCTGGATGGATGGACTTCACAAAGTTGGTAGGCATTACACCCAGAGAGCAAAGACAGAGTATGCTTGGTGGGTGAACTGGAAATGGGAAGATGAACAGCTGGCAGGAAGGAATTTTCCACCATTTTTTGTAGTATAGAATACTGACTTTATTGGCAAATCATGCACTGAGGTTATGCTGTAAGAGGTATGCCATATGAACAGGAGAAGTCTTGTCTGTACTTTAGGTCTGCCATGCTGAAGAAGGTAAAGACCCACTGAGCATCAGCGGCTGCCCTTTTCTTCGTGGAGCCAGCACTGAAATCAACACGACTTGAGAACTTTCAGATCCCTCTCGGGTTGGAGCTAAGACCCTCAAGAAGACAGTCAAGGAACAGAAGAGACTGAAAGAAAGGTGCTGGAGAAAAAGGAGGAAGATGGAGAGACGAGGGGGCACCCAAGTGAAGACAGGAATCCTGAGACAAGGAAAGAAAACTTCGCTCCATCCTCTGGACTTGGATCCCCAGGCAGGGAGCTGGTTTTCTCTCATGAGTGGACCTGCCCTGTGTGTCTTTCCAGACATGACAGGGCACCACCAAGGAGGGGAAAATATAGTATCCTTTACAATCTTGCCACAGATGGATGATGTGTGCTGCAGTCTGACCTTTAAACTGATAAGAAGGAAAATGCATCCCTGTCTATGATAAAATGTAGTAATTCTCAGTGTGGAGGAGTGGTAGAAAAATTTGGAAGTATTAAAAAAGCAGGCAAATCTATAACCATCTGGACAAATCATAGCTCTATGGTGATGGTTTGTATTAAAGATACTCAATACTCAAAAAAAAAATTAACTGTGTTCAAGGTACAGAACCTACTGCATAGATAGAAGGCAAATGCATTGCTCATAGTTAGAATCGGATAAATATAAACCATCCCATAGTATGGACATAAATTTTGTCCCTTTCCTCCTGGGGATAGGGTTGGGACATTTGCTAAGACACAGTGTATGCAGAAGGCTTAAGATAGCAGGCCTACTCTGGAAAACAGTATGATCCAGCAATTGCACTACTAGGTATTTACCCAAAGGCTACAAAAATACTAATTCAAAGGGGCACCTACACCCTGATGTTTATAGCAGCATTATCTGCAATAGCTAAATTATGGAAAGAGCCCAAACGTCCATTGACTGATGAATGGATAAAGAAGAAGTGGTATATAGATATACACAATGGAATATTACTCAGCCATAAAAAGAATGAATTCTTGCTATTCGCAGTGACATGGATGGAGCTAGAGTGTATTATGTTAAGCAAAATAAGTCAGTCAGAAAAAGTCAAATACCATATGATTTTACTCATATGTGGAATTTAAGAAACAAAACAAATGAACATGGAGGGGGAGAAGAGAGACAAACCAAGAAACAGACTCTTAACTCTAGAGAGCAAACTGATGGTTACCAGAGGGGAAGGGGGCAGGGGATGGGTTAAATGGGTGATGGGGATTAAGAAGGCATGTATTGTGATGGGCACTGGGTATTATAGGTAGGTGATGAATCACTATATTATACTATATACCTGAAACTAATATTACACTGTATGCTAATTGGAATTTAAATAAAAACTTGGAGGAAAAACAAAAAGATAGCAGGTCTGAGGGTATCCTTTGAGAGGCCTGCTGGCAAGCCAAGCTCCTGCCTGGTGTCTGGGAATGTGAATATCGGGAGTTTTCCCACCATTCCCAAATGACAGTAGGAGAGGCTCGATGTGCCTAAACTGCTTATATAAATAATGTGGTTGATGCCACAATACTGCTTTCCTTCTGGGAGTCTAGAATTTGGGTATATTCTAGGCAGGGTGTACCTGTGACACCAGCCCCAATAAAAACAGGATGGGCCTGAGGCTCTCAGGAGCTTCCCTGGTTGGCAACATTTCACACCAGCTGTCACGTCTCATTTCCAACTGAAGTGCATTTACATGTAGCCTGTGGGACTCAGCTGGGAGAGGGGTCTGGGAGCTTGCACCTGTTTCCCCCTGACCTGGCTCCATGTGCTTTTTCCCTTTGATGGTTTTGCTTTTGTTTTCATCCACTGTAATCAATCTCAGTCACAAGTACAGCTCTAAACTGAGTTCCATGGTGGCTCCTGGTGAAAAAACAAAGCTGGGAATGGACCCAGGGACCCTTGACCCATTCTAGCACACAGCGTTTTCGGGAGCTGAAGTTTTACATGAGATGAAAATATCTACAGCATTGCATATAAAAAAAGAACATTTCATGTTACAGACGGGCATTGTGTCCTCACCCACTTCCCCTTCTAAGAAAATGTGTGTCCCCCTGGAATGGGCTGTCCCCACATGGCCTGTTGGGTAGTTGGCCCTGCTGTTCTGGACTGAGGGTGGACACCTGACCCAAACAGGGTCCATCATATTTCCTTCCCCCAGTCTGAATGGGAGCACTGAGAGCCTCACTCAGATATTGAAGGAGACCAGAGGACCATAATGGCCATATTCTTTCTGCCTGCCTTAATCCTGCTTAACTAAATTGCTCAGTTTATGTGTCTTCCTTAGGAGGGTCTTATGTTGACCTACTTTACAGAGCTGACCCACCTAGTATTTGTCCTACTTTCATAATTCTCACAGATCACTGAATCTCCCTTATCAAAATCTCCCCCTTTCTGCCACCTGGGAGGCAGAGAGGGAACATGACCAGTCTGTTTGCCCTTGAGTCTTTAAGGTCAAGCTCTTTTCAGGCTCACCTAGGGTTAAATAAATATTTGCAGAATAAATGACTGAATTATGCCTGTCCTCTGGGTCCATCCTGGGTAAAACTCTGGTAGGAGCTCTTTTGCTACAAATAAAAATCCCAAGAATCAGTCACCTCTACAGTCAATTTCCTATGCATTTTGGTGTATGGGAATTTTTTAAAGGTCAAAGTAAAAATGTAAATTTTTTTTAGAATGTAAAATTGCTGGAGTCTGGCTCCCCAAAGCTTATATTTTGTATATGAAATATTTTAGCTGATGTTCCAGGTAAACTCAATTTTGCAAAGTATAGCTAATAATTTTTGAAAAAATGTGAAAAAATCATATTAGAGAATATGCAAGTCTAAGATTTAAAGAGAAAAAGAGTTAGCTTTTAGTAGATTTAAGTTCAGAAACTTAATTATCTGGGCTTCCTTTATATGCCTTGAACTATTTTGCTGTTGTGTCCAAGGAGGCAGGTTCCATCTTGAAATTATCATAAGAACGTGTCTAAGTATTTTACTTATAAATATGAGTGCAGTATGGAGTGAAGGGCAGCTCTGAAATGAGGAGACCAGAAAATGAGGGAGCAGCAATGGACACCGGGGCCTCATTCATTCCCATTAAATGGGTCATCCTTTCAATCATATTGGAATCCAGAATCCAGCTTCTAACTCAAGACTTGGAGATGTGGGCCAACTATGTTATATACAGGTTTCATTATAACCTTTAACTCTAATTCTGCTCTTACCCCTGTCAGATTATTTTATTTCCTTTTTCAGTTTTATTTCTTCATACAACAATATTTCTTGGGTTCCTATGATGTGCAGGAGCTGCTCTGGGCAGGGGGATATAGCAATGAACAAGACAGACACTTCCTGAATATCAAGAGGCTTACTCTCTAGTGGGAAAGACAGAAGCAGGAACATCATAAACAGAACGAATTTGTAAAGAAAGTAAAATGGTGTGATGTAAAAAAAAGTATGACTTCTAAGATCAGAGTTGGCTAAACACCAACTTCATCCTATGTGTAAAGAGTTACAGGAGAGGAGCCAATATCCATCTAAGCACTGCTGTGCACATCTTTTAATATGATATTCTACTGTGGTTTCATGGCATTTCCAGTAACGGAGAACAGCAAATTGTACTTCAACCATAGGCAAAATGAAGTTAACTCATGCTATGATTGTTCATCTTCTTAAGCAGTTGCTTCAATATTAATTGATGGTGGAGGGATCAGAGTGCAGAGTCATGTTGCCAGACTTCAGGAGAGCGGCCAGTAACTTAATAGCAATTTACCATCTAATATAATTAAGTTTGATTTTCTATTCTAGAACTCTAGCCAAATCATGCCTTCCTTTGCCACATTTAATGATTTGTGTCTGCACAACCCTGTTTATCATTTTGGGAGCTTCCTGGGTTATTATTTCATTAAATTCATTGACATAACCTTTCCCCAGCAATGAATACAATCACTTATAATTATGTAGGATTTTTTTGCTTATAGAAGTTCCAAGTTTTTGCTTGCATTAAATTATATAATCAACATGTCACCAATAGTACACAGTGCCTGGTTTCCTCCAAAATAAAATTTTCATGAAAATGAGAATAGATTGTCTTTATTTTCTCTATCAGGGAACTTTTTTTTCAAAAATGGTTTTGCAGACTTATTAATTTTTGCTTACTGTGTAATGAAGGTAAGGGCGGGAAATGGAACGGATCCTGCATCAATGTGCACTTGACTTTGTGGCAGCAGACTTCCCCTTATGTGTCTGGACTCCTTAGAGCCTTTCATTTGTGACACAAGAATGAAAAAGAGGTGGCCCTCCCAGTTTCTGAATTAGTTTTGTCATCCATCTCATTTTACCAGCCTGGTATCTTGCATCAACATCATTTTCTACTCAAATCTGCCCTGCATTTCCAGGGCATCTGAGAACTTGGAGATACTTTTTGAATGTTTCAGAAGCTCCTTCTGGGGCATCCTTCTGGGTGGTAATCCTGGAACTATCTTCAATTGTTTTCCCGCATTTGCTCATTATTCAGCTGTCATGTCCTATTTCCTCCACAGCTTTTCTCAGCTGCTTTTTCCACTATCTTCTCATTTTCAAGGCTCCCAGTGGCTTCCCCCACCCCAACCCCTCACTATGGTTTCCCCACAGTTCACGTGCTGCTTCTGAGCCCTTCATGTCTCCTTCAGTGTCTCCTCTTCATGTCACCTACATGGTGAGCTGGAAGGGATGAGGGGTGGGGAGTGGGAGATAGGGAAAGAAGTGTAGAGTGTTTCCTTTCATTAGAGTTATTTTGAGAATTTAGACAGGGCAGGACTTTGAACCATGGTGAAACAATAGACGTTCTGTTCATATGCTCATGAGTAAGTGCGTGGTTGATGAAGTGGCCCCAGTTGTCCCCCATCAGTCCTTGGTGTCTTCCTCACTCTCTAGGATGAAAAGTTCCAGTAAAAACTAAGACACTAAGTCTGAAGCACACAAAGGTCCTGCTAAAACAATAATGCTGAAATCACTAGGGACAATAAGAAAAATTAAAAGATCTTTACAAGACTGAAGAAATAACAATGCTATATGATTAATTCTAAACCATGTTAAGCCAAACTCCATAGTCCCATTAAAATTCCTTCTACATCTTTGCAATATGTGATGCTACCAAAGTTAGCAATAAATATGCCTTTGGTGATTTCTCAGACATTAAGGGCCAATTATGGTATTTGTGGATGTTTTCAGGCCAGTTTTTCAACCTGCTTTTGTCCATGTCACTATCTGTATACATCTCACAAAAAGATGAAGCAGGGAACTGGATGTATAACTGAAAGAATTAATGGAGATATATATGGAAGCATATTGCTAAATTAATATATGGAATAATATGCAGTTTTAATTACTCATGCTTTATTAGTAATCTCCAGTATTACTGGTAATTAAACATTGGTTCAAAGTAATAAGTGATAGAATAGCATTGAAGTAATCAGCTAGTCCTTCTTGAGTAGCCGTATGGTTCTGTGTAACTAATTATCCACCCAATATTTTCCTGTATCTTGAGAAGAAAATTTATCCTCTTAATGTGGACCCTTTTTTGTCGATTGAAATATCTAGAAGTTATTGGGGTGCCTGGGTGGCTCAGTTGGTTAAGTGCCTGACTCTTGATTTTGGCTCAGGTCATGATCTCAGGCTCATGAGATCAAGCCCTGCATCAGGCTCTGCTTGAGATTCTCTCTCTGCCCCTCCCGCTCCCTGCTTGCACTCTCTCTCTCACTAAAAAAAAAAAAAAACGAAAAACCAAAAAACAATAACAAAAAAAACTATAACTATACACCTCTCTCTATATATAGATAGATAGATTCAGGTATAGATATGTATAGAAGTTAAAATGGAACTTGGGCAATCCAAGTCTCCAGACTTATTTTAGAGGATCAACATAAGAGATGAAAATTGAACAGTGTGAAACAGAGAATGAAGTTTATCCTTTTTTCAATAATAGAGGGAAATCTCAATTTGGAGCAGTTAATCCAAGAATGGGTGAGGAAATTTCCTTTTACAGTACCACCACTATCTGCTTGGTGAGCCCAGAGTTCCCCCTTCTATGTAAAGGAAACATTTATATCTTTTGCCATTGAAGTTGGAGCTATCCACATGGAGTGATTAAGATAGGCTGAACCAAGACTCAAAGCAGAAAGAGACATCACTCTTGCAGGACAGTCACTGAGCAAGGTACAGGTTTTGTAGACAGTACATCCTCTCCAGATGGCTATGAAGCATGTTGCTAACAGAACTTCTCCGTGCAGGCAATGTGTAGAACCCACTGAAATTGATATTGTTATAGACTGAATGTTAATGTCCTCCCAAATTCATATGTTGAAACTCTTTCTTTGTGACCATATTTGGAGATAGGGCCTAAAATAGGTAAGTAAAGTTAAATGAGGTCATAAGAATGAGACCTGTATTAGTCTGCTCAGGCTGCTAGAATAAAATACCCTGACTGGGTGGCATAAACAATGGAAATTTATCTCTTATACTTCTGGAGCCTAAAAAGTCCAAGATCAAGGTGTTGGCTGATATGGTTTCTGGTGAAGCTCTCTTCTTGGCTAATAGATAGCCACCTCCTCTCTGTGTCTTCATATGGCAGAGAGAGAGAAAGAGTGTTCTGGTGTCTCATACTGTTCTTCTAAGGGCATCAGCTCAATTAAATTAAGGATTTATCTCCAAATACAGTCCCATTGGGAGTTAGGGCTACAACATATGAATTTTGGTGGGGGGATGCACAATTCAGCACATAGAAGGACTTGATCCAGTAGGATCAGTGTCCTTATAAAATGAGAAATCAGAGAGATTACCCTCTCCACCCATCCCACCCCCAGCCTACATGTACTCCGTGAAGACACAGTGAGGAGGCAGCCATCTATAAACCAGGAAGAGAGTCCTCACCAGGAATTGAATTGTCTGGAACCTTGACCTTAGAATTCTAGCCCCAGAACTGTAAGAAAGACATGTCTATTGTTTAAGCCCCTCCAGTCTATGGTAGTTTGTTTTGGTAGCCTAACCTAAGAAAGATATGGATAGATTTTTGATGTTGCCCAGTGTCCATGCTGCTCCCAGGTACTGGACATAGATTGTGTCACTTGGGCAGAGCAGGGCAATCTTTTCTACCTGATGTCCCTCGTGGTCCATGAGTCCCTTGTTTTCTCCTCACTTGTCTCTTTTACATCCCACCCCTTCCAAACTGCCTAACCCTAATCCCTCTTCCAGAATCGTAGAGCTCTCTGTTCTTCTCCTTATAGTCATTTGTTTCTAGCTGTATGTTATACTGTTTCTTTTGTTTAACACATACTTCTTTTTCTTGAAAAAGAGGCTCCTTTTTGTAATTTGAAATATAAATAGAGAGAGAGAAGGAGAGAGAGAGAAATATCATATGTATATATACATATATATAGTCTCTGATATGGATATCGACCCTTTCTTTTTGCATTTCTGCTATAACAATTCTGTTCCTTCACAAGCCACTATATATCTATGGCTAAAAAGGGAAGTATCACAACCAAGAACCTATGAACCACAAACTACCCTAATATATTTCGAGATATTATCTCCTTTCTTCCAATACTAAATGAAAGAAAATAATTCTCTGCTTTGGAAAAGCTTACAGACTAGAGGAAACAATATACAAGCATGGAAATGACATGCGATAAGTAGAATGTGATTGATGCTGTAAAAGAAGTTCAGGTTATACACTGAAATAGGAAACAAAAGAAAACAAGGACGCTTGGGAAATGTTGTATAGAAAATAATTTTATTTAACTTTTCTTCCCCTTTCAATGAGAGTTGAAAGGGAACCTGACAAAATAAGGCATTCTAGGAGAAGGAAACAGATACAAGAAAAAAAATAAAAGGAGTGAGAACTACCCCTAAATACTTTAGTAAAGATTTTCTATAAATGTGCTCTTTACAAATACACATTTTCTTTTATTTAAAGCACTTTCATCTGGAATTCTACTTGGAAACAGGCTGTTAGCTATTGTCTCACATTGGAAGTTTAAAGAAAGCTCTTGATTTATTTGCACATTCTTATTCAGGTATTTCATTACCTCATATTGCTTTTCTTCACATATTCAGTAAATAAATGGCAAAATTAGTTGGTTTTACCAGGAAAGAAATGTTTCCTCTTGTCCTCAGGAAACTTTACTACCTATTTTTACTATTGAAGGGAGTCTTTGCCATCAGTTTTTGTTGAAATAGAATCTAAAGCCTTTTTGATTCAAATCTAGAGAGACTCAGTGAAGTTGCTTCCAGTAACAGGGGCAGGAACAGGGTTCACAAAAGACTGTGTGTGCACAGGACTCAGGAAAACCTCAAAGAACCAGGTGCTTGGAAGGGCATGGCCTGTCTACTCCATCCAACTGTTCCACCACCAGGGTGACCAAAGGAGTCCTTAGCCTCTGTTCAGTGCTCACTTCAATTTGAAAATTTAACTTGAATTATTGAGAGAAGGTATCTGACTGGCTTTGCTTATTCTTTAGAACAAGGCCCCGTCTTGTTTGCTATCCATCCTGTGGAGTGTTGACCCTATGTCAGAAGTCCGTTTCTGGGGGGCGCCTGGGTGGCACAGCGGTTAAGCATCTGCCTTCTGCTCAGGGCGTGATCCCGGCGTTATGGGATCGAGCCCCACAACAGGCTCCTCCACTGTGAGCCTGCTTCTTCCTCTCCCACTCCCCCTGCTTGTGTTCCCTCTCTCGCTGGCTGTCTCTATCTCTGTCAAATAAATAAATAAAATCTTAAAAAAAAAAAAAAAGAAGTCCGTTTCTGGTGCAATTGACTTGACTGGGGGGTCCCATGACCTTTTCAGGGCTGGCTCTTTCATGGGAGCTGGAAAAGATGATTTGACTTGGAATAGAGTATCGTCTGAAGTGTCATGATTGACACCTTTGGCGCAGGGACAGAAATTCAGAGTAAGTAAAAGTGAAACATAAGTTTCCCGACTCCCAGATCTGGCTCAGTTAAGAAGCCAAAGAGTTCCATGGAAAAACAACAACAACAACAACAACACACATAAATCTGCTCATTCACATTCAAAACACATGTCCCCTTAAAATCACACTCTATTTCAAAGTCAAGCTCTTTTGAGGTTTAAATACAAAATTGAACCTAGGATTGATATCTTGTTATCTATATTGGTGTGTATGTCTCAGCAGACACCGAGAAGGAGAGAGAGAGAGAGAGGCTGCAGGGTACCTGTGCTTTTTGCTCAAATCGCAATCTTTGTTTTTCTTTAACGTTTAAGAAAAAATTGCTCAAATTCTATAGCAGTTCCCTTCTTTATGTGATGCATAGTATGAAGTGCAATAGACTGAATATTCGTGTCTCCATAAAATTCATGTGTTAAATCCTAACTCCCAATGGAATGATATTTGGTGGCAGAGTTGGAGTGGGCTTTGGGAGGGCTGTGTCCTCATGAATGGGATGAGTGTCCTTATAAAAGAGACTCCAGAGAGCTCCTTCACCCCTTCTGCCATGTGAGGACACAGCCATCTATGAACCAGGAAGCCAGCTCTCGCCAGTCTCTGAATCTGCTGGCACCTTGATCTTGGACTTCCCAGACTCCAGAACTGTAAGAAGTAAATTTCTGCTGTGTTATAGCAACACAAATGGACTAGGACATGAAGTAAGCATACTCTATATTAGAGATGAATCATATTAGGATTTAGCTTACTTTGCCTTGATAATGATTTATTTTCATTTGAAGTTGAAATTTAAGTGGAAGCCTACGGAAGAATTACATATAGCAGGCCGTATATTTGGTTTTCATTTTCAGAGAAGCTTTGCATTGCTCTGTAGCTAGAAGTAAAGTCAAAGGGTAATTGCATTTGGAGGCAGGATATTGAATTCTTGCCCTGACTTTGCCACAACCCCTCCATGCTGGGCCATAGCTCCCTCAACAGTATGATGAAGGGGTAAGCTCACCTTCAGCCCCAAGCGGGGAAAACGGGGACAAAGGGACTAAAGCTGAAGAAGTTCTCCCCACCTCTCTTTCTCTAACTCTTCAGGGGAAGAGGTAGTTCTCAAAAGTCTAGGAATTGTTTTATTGCATGAAAAACTTTAAAAATCATTGCTAACTTTTCCTAAATGAAGCAGCCAGACTTAAAAGCTACATACCGCGTGATTCCATTTATGCACCATTCTGGGAAAGCCCAAAACATAGTGATGGAGAGTAAATCAGTGGTTGTTAGAGGATTAGGGATTGGCGAATGTCTACAAATGGGAAGAACTAAGGAGTGTTTGGAGGCAAGACAACTTTTCTCTATCTTGTTTATAGTTATGGTGACAGTTACCTGCATTTGTTAGAACTCACAGACTCATACCCCAATAAAGTAAATTTTACTGGAGGTAAATTATAAAATAAAATTTAAAAACTCATCGCTGATAGATATTTCATCCTATAGAAATGCCAGTGTGCGAAAATGATTAATTGCCCACTTTTCGTACACAGTGCTGTGCCTTCAGTGATAGTAGAGCCATTTTTCTTTATCACCAGCCAGATGGTTTAATTTGTAGGGCCCTCCTGTGCCCCCCAATACTGACCTATTTTTTGACAGAATTTCGAATTCCTGCTGTTCAACATAATGAGGTGGAAACATCTCGCCTCTCAGGGCCCGCATCCAGCTCGCCAATGAGCGTGCCTTTAGACTGCCGGCAATGACATGGTAACCTTAAGTGCTGAGATTTTCCACTCCGGCACAAATTGAACACTGTGATTATGACCACAGGTAGAGGCTGGCAATGAATGTGCAAAGAGAGCCAAACAATCATTGATGAAAAGAAAGTTCTCAGTGTAATTGAAGGAGGAAGATGGTTCGACTCACAAGAACACGGCCTACGAAGTTACTTTTGGAATATTGACATTGTTAGATTGGAAGTCTCCAGGGTTGCTTTGCTATGGCTCCGTGATTTTGATGGAGAAAATTTAAGCTCAGAGGAGGGGTAGTGCAGAAGTTAAGTTTATTAGAAAGTTACATTTATTGCTATACACATTATACATATTAAGGTTAAATAAAGTTGTATTTCATATTCTGTGGCTATACATTGAGCCCCCATGTCATCCAGTCATCCTCTGCTGTGCTCACCCCATGGTGTCCTTCTGTATAATCAGCCTGTGACTTTGGTCAATGTTTAGTTGGGTCATACTTAGACTTCCATCTTGATTCACCATGAAATGCTCTGTGGTGAAGTTAAAACAACAACAACAGAGAACAAGACTGTGTCTTGGCCCGGCTCAGCTACTGACTGGTTATAATTCTTGGGATGAATCCCTAACCTTCTATGAGTCTCACTTATCATTAAAAATTGAGGGAAATAATAATTTTTGTGCTTCTTCAAAATGTTTCTTTGTTTTTTGTTGTTGCTGTTGTTTAAAGAGTTGTTCATTTATTTTTAGAGAGAAAGAGAGAGGGAGAGGAAGAGAGAGAGGGAGTGAGAGCAGGAACAGGAGGAGCAGAGGGAGAGGGAGAGAGACTACCAAGCAGATTTGCACTGAGCTCAGAGCCAGATGTGGAGCTCCATCCCACCACCCTGAGATCACCATCTGAGCTCAAACCAAGAGCCAGATGCTTAACCAACTGCACCCAAAATGTTATTATTGTCAGGTGCCTCAAAATGTTTTTGAGAGCTTACCAAAATAAGCAAACACCATACAAAGTTCAGGTATTGCTGTTGTTATTATGATAGGCATCAAGACTGAAGATCTGAGTGGTAAATGGAAAAGGGGGACATGAGGAAAATGAAGTAATTTTTCTCCCCATCCCTTAGCCTTGGCATTTAGAGTCCAAACAATTGATCCCACTTGCAATACTCCATTTTCCTTCTCCCTTTCAATTCTGACTTCCTGCTGTCTGGTTTAGGACCCAGGACCACACACGTGAGCTACCGCAGCAGCACAAGCTTCCCAGCTATCTCTCCATGACCCTCAAATACTATGTTGAAAGCCTGATATTCATCATCCTCTTGACCTTTCCCTGCTTAGAAGCTTGCTTGGACTCCACTCTGCCTGCCCAGGAAAATGTCCGAACATTATCCTAAGTCATTTTGTAAAATCAATCTCCCTAAGTCCAATAACAATTGTCCTTAATTCCTTTCACGTAATAGATTTGCCAAGAATCGGGATCATCTCTTTCAGGGTTTCCTGATTTTTTTTTAATACAGAATATGTATAATGTTAATACGCAGCTCAACAAGGCTGCAGTATAGTCTTGAGCTTTAGATTCCATTTCTGTAACCTGTCTTCCCATGAGCCCTTCGCGGAAGCATTTGCTCTGAGGAAAACACGATAGTGATTTAATATCTCTTAAGCACATCTTTACCCAAGTAATTTCTCATAATAGTCACCAAATTCAAGACGGATCATCAATTTTGTAATCCTAACTGGGACAACTGGGCACGTCTTCTTTTCAAGAAGAAATTGAGAGAGTTTTCAATGCAGCAATTACTTTTTACTGCCAAACAATGTACTTTTTTTCCTAAAAAATTAACATGCTTAGTAGACAGCAAAAATAAATTGCATTATTAGACCTTAACCAAGAAATTTAGCCATTTTACAATTGCCTTGATAAAAATTTCTTTCCTAAAATGATAGCTTGGGGTGTTTTTCTTCTTCTGGATGTTTATTTCTCAAAGCAATTTTCTGGACAAAATGAAGTGGAGCATTGCCCCCAGCCCTTTTGCCAGTTACATTAAGTGAAAATGACAGTGTTTATTAACCCTCTGGCCTCTCTCAGGGCTGTCTTTTCTAAATCAATTGTCATGATTTACAGAGGAGAGTACCATCCTGATTTTCCTTTTTTCCCCTGATTACTCTTTCAGCACTAGTGAAAGCCTTGCTTGGTGAGTGATGACGTTGTCTCAAATACCTACCAAGACTAAGATCATTCAGAATTAATATTACAACATACAATCCAAACTTTTTCTCCTGTATACCAGAAGCAGGAAATGTTAAAAAGAAAAGAAAATTTTAAGTTTTTTATCCCCTCAATGCCCTGGTTTTATAGATTTTATAGATTTACACCAAGAACTTTATGTACATCCTGGAGAAAATGATTTCCCTTTTAATGACATTTCAAAATTTTAAAACAACTCATTTTTCTAATCAAGTCTGAGTATAGGCTTATCAAAGCACAACTGGCCCTATGATGAATTTGGCTTTTTGCTTTCTGTTTGTTTGTTTTCAAATTATTTTCAGCCCCTCAGAATGGATCAGGAATGCAAAAGTTGAGGAAGCAAAGATAAAATGAAGCTGACTTTTGGGGTGGGTTGTGGAAGGGAGGAAAGTCCAGGAGAAACTCATTTGCTACATACGGAGTGTTGTTGAGTTACAGGCCGGGGTCTGATTGCAGGAATTGAGCTACCAAGTCAGAGAAGAAACAATAGCAAAGCCAATCTAATGTGATTCAGAAGTTGAAGAAGCATGCTATTACTTCTGTTCAGAGACAAGATCCACCTCAGTGTCTGTACTCGCGGCGACTGGTTGTCCCTTCCCGAAATGTCAGAGGAAAGGAAGGGGGAGGAAGAGAGGAGCCAACATTTCATTGCATAACTGAACAGAGCTATCCACTAGGCTGGGGCCAAAAAAAAAAAAAATAGAGTATTTAAGTGTATTCTGAAATATGCCTTACTGATTCTTATGTTCAGCCTTTATTTTTTACAAGGCATCTATAAATAATTTGACAAGCCAAATTCTGCTCATCGTAAACACCTCAGCTTATTTTCCCTGATGTTGAACACTCTGTTCCAACTGTCACAGCAATGAGTAATATATCACATATATGGGTTATATGCCTGGTAAGAAGGCCAGTTATACACAATGTAGGAGGGGCTGTGTGGGTGTTTCATCGTGATGCCTTTTTCCAGACATCCAAACGGTAGGACAGAAATGGCGTTCCCTAACACCAGCGATGCCAAAAAGGGTTAGATGGGTGTGTTCTTAGGGAAACTTACATAGATGAGGGAATGCTGCAGAAGAAATCTGGTAAAAATTGGGGATTGGGAGCAGGGATTAAGCTAGTAGGTTTCCTCTTAAATCATGGACTGTTCACTTCGGATTTTAAGCTTCTCTTTTATTCTACTTTGTCCTGAGATTCTGGTCCAATGGGAGTCAAGTTAGAGTCTTTAAAACCAGGTAGTTAAAGTTAACCAAGGTTTTAAACAAAAACACAGAAGGGGTACCTGGGTGGCTCAGTCGGTTAAGCTTGGTTTCAGCTCAGGTCATGATTTCACGGATCGTGGGATCAAGCCCCACATCAGGCTCTGCACTCGGAATGGAGTCAGATTGTGGATTTTCTCTCTCCCTCTGCCTCTGCACCTTCCCCCACTCATGCTCTCTCTAAAATAAATAAGTCTTTAAAAAATAAATAAATAAATAAATAAATAAATAAATAAATAAATAAACAAACAAAGACACAGAAGTCAAGTTTACCTCCCAAAGTGGCATAACTGAGGGGATTTCACTTATATTCTGGGTATTCTGTATGGAAAAAAAGAAAGAGGACGTAATGTCTATGGCAAAAGCATAAAATCAGTTTACTGAGAGACTAACAAAGACAGCATAATTATGCCCAGTAGCTAATTTTCAAAAAAAAGAAAGAAAGAAAAAGAAAGATCTATATTATAAAATTAGTGATTTCATAAAGTTAAAACACAAATACAATGAATCTTGATCTATGTAATCCCAATCAAACCTATTATGGTAAAACCAATATAAAACAGACCCAGAGTGAAGCAAGTTACCTACTAGAAGAAAGAACTACCAGATACCGATCAGCCCTTATCACTAACTAGAGATGGAACCTCAAGACACGAGTGGTTTGAATAGAAGGAGGTTGCCATATCCTCGGGTTTGCTACTGCAGCATCACACCTTCTGCACCGACGTGCATTTAGCTGTTAAAATAACATTAACAACTTAAGGTAGCTTTAAATCTTTGAAGTTTGTTATTAAAAGAGAGAAAGGGAATATTGATGGAAAGAAATCTGTGGTGCTGCAAACTAAGGCTACGAATCACTGCTGGAAAAGATGAAAAAGTCACTTGGAAAGAAATAGAAACAATGGCACTATGGCTTTAAGTATAGATATAACTTTCCCCTCAATTCCTTGGCCTTCTATTTTCCATGTAGCATGGCCTGTATAACACAATTTACATTCATCTCAGGCAGTAGCATCCGTTGGCTTGTTACTAGGAAAACCTCAAAATCAAAAAAAGCTTAAATGTGAATTAAACTGAGCAACAATGAAACGCTACCAGGCACGTCATTTTTAATACAGACATTATAAATAATACAGACATTATAAAACTTCCAAAAAGAACGGTTTACAACTATGAGTCGGGGGTACTTGGGTGGCTTACTTGGTTGAGCATCCAACTCTTGGTTTCAGCTCAGGTCATAATCACAGGGTCATGGGATCGAGCCCCAAGTTGGGCTCTGCGCTGAGAAGGGATTCTCTCCCTCTCCCTCTGCCCCTCCTCCGGCTCTCTCCCTCTCTCTCTCTCTCTCAAATAAATAAATAAATAAATTTTTAAAAAAAATACTCTTGAGTGGGTGATGAAGAACTTATTTTCAGTTGCTGAGGGTACTGCTGGGTGGCAAAACCCACTTCAGCCAAGGGTGAATCAATGACAGTGGTGGAGGCAGCTTCCAGTTCGACCCCAGGGCGCTACTTCTTTGCTGGACAGAGGCCCCACTATTTATGTCAAGCATCATTTGAAAATGCCCATTTATACCACTTCTCCTAACATTACTTCAATGTTTCTGCCAAAAAGAGAAAAAGAAGAAAAACTTTGAAGAGAGGCATTTTACATGCACAAATCTCCACTACCTGGTAGATACTTTGCTAATAACAAAAGACATTTAAGCCTCTCAGTTGGAAAAACAAAATGCAACTCGGTTAGCACAAAAATGCTTATAGTGTGGGCACCTGGGTGGCTCAGTCAGTTGTTCACCTTAGGCTCAGGTCATGATCCCGGGGTCCTGGGATTGAGGGCCACATCAGGGCCCCTGCTCAGTGGGGAGTCTGCTTCTGTCTCTCCCTCTGCCCCTCCACCCTCACCCCTACCCCCACCAAAGTGCTCTCCCATACTCTTTCCTAAACAAATAATTAAAATCTTTTTTTAGAAAAAATGCTTATACCGTGCCATCTTACAATGTTAGCGACAGTTAGGAATGGAAGCATGGGACAGAAAAGAATGAAACCATTTTCTTGCTGTGTTACTGGCCACGCAATTGGGGTAAACTACTTGACCTCACCCCTGGACTGATCACACACTGGCAGAAGGAGAGACCTGCCTTCCAAGGGCTGGGATGTTTAAGTGGCATAGTTTAGGCAAGTCTCTAGCTCTGTAGCTAGCACAGTCATTCCTCCCCAGATTTATTCATTCATTCATCTCTTTCTCTCTCTCTCTCTCTCCTTGTCTCTCCATGTCTGGAAAAAAGCAAATGTCTCCATATTTAAGGGGAAAAGCAAAGCATAACCATAGAAAGTATAGATAATAGCTTTAGCATACAATTTTTTAAATGATAATTAAACAAAATGTGAGTACTTAAAGAGAATGTGGAATCAACATGAGTTCATGAAGAAACTGATGCCCAGTAATTTCTTTTCTTTCTTCTCTTCCAAACAAAAAGGAGTGGAGGAGGGGAATAACATACTTCTATTTCTGGCAATATGGCAGACTGGATATACAGAAAACTTCTCTTAGGATAAAAGGCCTAAAAATACTCGATTTAATTTAAAAAATGTAAAGAATATCCTTTTTAAGCTTGGTTGAGCCCAGAGTAGAGGAAGATGAACAAGGAAAGCCAGAAAGCAGATCGCACCCGGCTCAGTGGTGGAAAAGCCATGCTTGGCTGGGGACACTGGCCTGTGTTTCCTGGCCTGAGCTGGTCTGTGAGCAGCAAGTGTGGTGGGCACCCAGATGAAGCCTGGGACCTAAGTGCACAGAGAGGTCTGATCAAATATGTCATCATATGGCCACCTTGGGACTCCAGAGAGAGACGGAGAAGTCCCTTGATCATAAGCCAGCACGGGCATGATCTGCAGTCAGAATCCCAACTACTTATGCAGCCTGAAGAGTCCCCCAACTGAAAATCTAATTTAAAGTCACCCCAGGTCTGTGGTACTCCCAGGTGCCAGTAGAATACAAAATGTCTCATTCGACACATAAAGCACAGGAATTCTCAAAGCTGAAGATCGAAAACACCTAGAAAATGTAACAGTGAAAAAGGTATCATTTTAGAAAACATCAAAGGATTGATATCTTGGAATACATCCAGCAAAAGATGCGCAAATCCTTTATGCAAAAGAAGGTACATAACTTTCTCGAAAGACATATTCATTGATAAGGATGTTAATTCTCCCCAAACTCATTAATTGAATCAATGAACGTTCCAAGCAGAATCCCAGTAGGGTTTTACATGGAACTTGATAAACTGACTCAATTTTATGGAAAGGCAGAAAACCCCAAATAGCCAACATAATTTTTAATAAGAAGTCTAATGTGGTAGCTTCAGCGGAGAGAGGACTCAGCCTTCTAAACCAATAACTGGTAATCAAGATAGTATGATGCTGACGCAGGGCTATGTAAACTGATGAACAGAAAATGACAGAGTCCGGAAAATAGATGGGTACATATGCCAAGCTGATGAGGGAGCAGAAGAAGGTAAGCTGAGGACAGAGCACAAGCTGACACCCTGCAAACCCGGATCCCTACTCCCAGGTGGGATCGGTGTGACATTCATTCCTCAGGCCCTCCCGGCTGCCCTAAAGATAAGGGAAGGGAAAAGCAAATGGTTAACTCACAGAGATCACAGTCCAGCAAGACATGAGTCTCCCTCATTTACCAATGTCTTAGTGATTTACCAGGAAAACAAGCATTCTTATCAATAACCTAACTTCCAGAAGGAAACTCCCAATGATCTTTTTTTTTCCATTTATTTATTTGACAGAGAGAGACACAGAGAGAGAGGGAACACAAGCACGGAATTGGGGGAAGGAGAACCAGGTTTTCCAATGAGCAGGGAGCCTGACGTGGGGCTCCATCCCAGGACCCTGGGATCATGACCCGAGCCAAAAGCAGACACACCCAATGACTGAGCCACGCGGGCACCTAACTCCCAATGATTTTAATGCTAATGCTTTACTAGAGGGAAAAACAACCTTACTTGACATTGGCAAGGCCTCCAATATCTTGTAGGTCCTCTTTAGCATGCAAAAGTTCTTTTGAAAACCTTCCTTTTCCTTACCCCCCCCCAACTTCCAAATATAAAATGGGTCACCCCTCACAACCCCGGGGCAGCTCTTTCTGCCCACGGGTCCTGTCCCCATGCTTTCATAAAATCACCTTTTTGCATCTAAGGCGGCTCAAGAATTCTTTCTTGGCCGTGGGCTCCGGACTCACCTATATTCAAAAACTATCTGCAGGGCTGCAGTAACAATTCAATAAAGAAGGAACATAGTTTTCAATAAATGGTACTTAGGTGGTTGGTTATGTATTAAAGAGAAAAATTGAAGAGAATTTCTCGATGACCTAGATTTTAGAGGTTTTTTTTTTAAAGAAGGCAATGCACATCATAAGGAAAATATTAGTAAACTCAAGAATCTCTGAATTAAGGTCCGTTTATTAAAAGACACTAAAACAAACATGAAGAAACGAGACACAAACTGGAACAAAAAAGCTATTTTCAAGACATGATTGTTGAAAGATCAATACCCAGAATGCATGAAGAACTCCTAAAAATCAATGCTAAACAACAATCTGATTGAAAGTTAAATAATGCACCCAAACAGGCATTTCACAGAGGACAAAACACAGAAGGCCCATCAACAGATGCTCAGACTCATTAGCAACCAAACTGAAACCACACCGGCAGGCATAACAACTCAAAGCAGCCACGGGGGAAGGGAGGGGAGGCCAGATTTGAGATGCGGAAGTTTGGCTAGGTCGCAGCTAACATAGAAGCCACTTTTAGGCAACCAGCTTGAGCAAGGGACACCTGAGTAAGGTGGAAGGCCCCACAATGACCCAGGGGGGAATGCAAACAGACCCCTTAGGCGACCCACCTCAAAACAGCCATAAGTCCTAGCTGACCAATGGGTTACTTACAGCGAGGCTCAGCCACCAGAAAAAGAAAATGCCTTATGTTCTCATACCTCCTCACCTTCCCCCTTAGCTACAGCCCCCACCACTGGTACCTCGCAGACAGACAGACTCTCCTTTCCTGTCCTGCCCACTGCTCCCTTGCCCTGTATTCAGTAAATTCCTATCTCCTTTCTTCTGCCTTGGGTGAATTCTTTTCACCGACCTCAGGGCCAGGTATGCACCCTATCCAGCTGCCCCACAGTTGACAGGAACTTTGAAGCACGGCCTTTAGACTGCAAGTTGACCCAATGGTTTTTGAAAACACACAATAAGCAGCAACTCCACTCCCAGCTTTGCTTCTTAGAGAAACTCTTGCACTTGTCTAACAGAACACAGATGTAAGAGTGTTCATAGCATTATGCATAATGGCAAAAAAACGGATACAAGTAAAAAGTTAAATTGATATAAAAAATTGTATTGAAAATGAACCAGATGTAGCCAGCCACAAGCATCCATGTGAATGGATCTAAAAATATTATGTTAAAGGAAAAAAGAGTAATTCATGTAAGAACACATAGGGTATTAAGATCCCATTTATATACATTTTGAAAAAAATCAACTATTGTTTCTGGATACGTACACACATATGTGGTAAAAATGTCAGAAAAGGAAAGTTAATTAAAAACTACATTTGGGATAGCAATTGCCTTTCGGGGAAGCTGGGAAATAATTATGAAACAGTACTGAGGGAACATCAAAGTGCTGGCTCTGTTCTGTATCTTAAGCTTGAGGGTAGATATGAGTGCCTGTTTATTATTATTTTCAAAGAGTTGTATGTTAGTTGCATGTGCTATTGTGATATAATAAGAAATATATATATTTTGTTCTTCAACTCCAGGATCCCGGCCAGAGATCACAAAGCCATTGTAATTTCCTAAGTGCTAACAGAGACGGGAACATCTTTTGTTACAATATTTGTTTTTTGTTCCCAGTTCCTTATACAACTCAGGAGTTGAACAATAAAGGTGAAAGAAGCATCTTTTATTATTCATACCAAACCCTTTACAACCACATTTGAGTTTATGTTAATGAAGTGACCTTTAAAAAACTCCTAAGTGTGGGGGCTGGTTGCCAGAGGAACCAACCATGTGATTAGAGGGTTGGAACTGTTGGCCCTACTCCCCTCCACTTACAACCTTCAGGAAGGGAGGGGGCTGGAGATTGAGTTCAGACATCAATGGCCAGTGATTTAATCAATCATATCTATGTAATGGAACCTTCATAAAAACTCTAACTGAAGGGGTTCAGAGACCTAATTGAAGTTGAACAAGAATGCATCTATGTGCTGGGAGGTTCGCACATCCCAAATCTCCTCTGGAACGGAAGCTCCCATGTTCACTTGGGACTTTTCCAGATATTGCTAGATATATCTCTTCATCCAGCTCTTCATTTTTATCCTTTAAAATATTTTTTGTAATAAATCAGTAATGGTAAGTAAACTGTCAACCTGTGTTCTGTGAATCATTCTAGCAAACGACTGAACCTGAGAAGAGGTCATGGGCAGCCCTGATTTATAGCTGATGGTCAGAAGTACAGATGACAACCTGGGACTTGTAATTAGCATCTGAAGTCAATGGTGGTCTTGTGCTATTGCGCCCTCTTAACCCAAGTGGTCTATGCCACCTCCAGGTAGTCATTGTCATAATTGAACTGTAGGATACCCAGTTGATGTCCACGGAGAATTGGAGGCTTGTTTGTTATGGAAACCCTCACATTAGTGCCAGAAGCAGTGAGTGTAGAGAAATCGTGTTTTCTATTAGTATGTTTTTTGTTTATGACATTTCACAGTAAATTTTAAGTGCCAAAGGTATAGTATTTACTGATTTTATTATAGAGCAAAATCTTGATAGTTGGGTATATTTACAGCTAATGTAATTAATGACCTAAGAGTATTTTTTGGAAGGTCTCAGGGTGCTATGGAACTTTGCCCTAGAACTTGATCTCCTTCTTGTTCATTGCCTGTGTCCATGTGATCTTGAGAGCTCTCATCATTGTTGTTAAAGTATTTACCTTGCACAAGGTCAGTATAGAAGCTGTTGCTGAGTTGACAGCATGCTGAACTAGTGCTGCTTAAATTCCCTCTATTAGTGTGTCTTAGAATCTAGGACCAGGGGCGCTTGGGTGGTGCAGTTGGTTAAGAGTCTTGATTTCAGCTCAGGTCATGATCTCAGGGCCGTGAGATCATGAGACCGTGAGATCGTGAGATTGAGCCTTGCATCTGGCTCCATGCTCAGTGGGCAGTCTGCCTGAGATGCTCTCATTTTCCCTCTTTCCCTTCCCTTGCTCATGCTCTCTTCTCTCTGTAAAATAAATGAATAAAATCTTAAAAAAAAAAAAAAAAGAATCTATGACCAGGCTAATGGAAAGGAAAGTGGAACAAACTGCAGGGGATGAAGCCTTGATAGCATAGGGGGAGGGTAAGATTATTACCATATATATGACAGTGAGCTGCAAATATCTGAAGTCATTTACATGAAACAGTAAGGAGATATCTTCTGCATTGCTCCTGAGAAGGCCTTTGCCCACTGGAGGGAAGCAGACTTTAGCTCATCACGAGAAAAAACTTTGCAAAAATTTGAATTATTCAACTAAAACTGAAAATGAGGTGACAAGCTCACTAACAGGTATATTTCACTCCCACTGACAGCCCTACTGCCCCTAGTTTTCGAACAAACCCTTAAAATTACTACTGATTACCCCAGAGACTAGGGCATGGAAAAGCAGAGTCCTATTTTTTTGTCACTGTATTCCCATAAATTCCCATAGGTACTGTGAATTAAACAGAGCTAGTGAAAATGAGTTAAGTTGATCCGAGATGTTGATCTGCCTTGCTCCAGGAAGCAGTATCAATTCTCCCCTTTTTATGAAAATATTTATCCTTGGCTTATATCAGTTTGATTCTCTTTTCCAGTATCTCTGTTATATGTCTGTGTTTTCTGATCACAATCTGGGATACTGAAGATTTATTCAGAACCGTGTCTAGAAAGACAGGTGCTGCAGAGGTCAGACAAAAACCAAATGCAGCTCTTGCGGAAAGAAGGATGGTAATTTCCAAAACTCATGCCATTTCCAATGTTAATATGACAAGTAATGCGTATGAACTACTTTACCGCCTCAGGGTACAAAGATGTCATTAGCTCCTACTGTTACAGGATCTGTGTCCCCTTAGTGCCCACTGTTCTTGGTCACACCACTTCGAAGAATGAAGAGGCAGACCAGATGAGGAGTGGTAGGCAGCAAAGCAAAGTTGACTGAGCACAAGTATAAAACTCCCAGAGAGGGAGGGGTACCCGAGTGGGTTGCCCTTGGAGTTTCTAAGTTTAGAGGGTTTTGTGAGGTCTTTTGCAGAACTTTCTTAAGCAGTCAGGATGTACTGAGTCATGTCAATCAGGGCGTCGGTCATGTATCTGTCTACCTATTAGGTTCATGCCCATGTGCTGATGATCTTTTTTTTGCTGACATCTGGGGGCTTAGGTCTAACTGCCACTTGCCCGTGATATTGACAAACGCTTTTGTGGTTAATTGCCTTATTTCAGGATATTTTGCAGAAGTCATTTCTGCAAAGGCTGCAAAGCAGAATGCCAGTGTGGTCCTGTCTGAACTGCAAAACAGGATGTCAGTGTTATTTTATTTTAGCTCTCCTGACTCCATAGTTTCTTTTCGGAGACCCTGGCCCTGACTACCTATCTGTCCAACCAACTCCTAATATTCCTTCCTCAGGTTATTGTTCAAATCCCCCGAATTGTTAGTGGAAAACATAGAATCCTTCTTGAGGCCTTTCCTACTCTAATACCATGCTCAAATGGTCAAAAACAAATAAAAAACAAGCCCTGGGGTTGACAACTGGTCTGTTAGAGGGGAAGAGGGACAGATACAATCCTGCCTCCAAATGCAGGCTTCTGATTCTCTGCTGCTTCTTACTGCCACAGGGCGTCAGGTGGTCTCACAAAAGTGCATCCCCCCTGCCCTGATGGTTTATGTAGTTGTCAGTGGTGACCCCCAGTTGGATCTTCGTCTACATAGGTGCCCAGCATTGCTTCTGCAAGTGACAGTACCGTGCCAGGGTAGTTAGACCTCCAGGAGCATAAGACTCAGTCTTATGCTATTCCAAAATGAGCCCTCACTGTCAAATTCTTAAGGCCCTGACCCTGAACCAAGATATTCAGCTCTGTTGCCCTCTGCCATTTTAAGCACATGGCCCTAGGTGCCTGGGTGGTTCAGTTGGTTAAGCATCAGACTCCTGATTTCAGCTGAGGTCATGATCTCAGGGTTGTGAGATCAAGCCCCACATCAGGCTCTGTGCTGAGCATGGAGCCTGCTTGGGATTCTCTCTCTCCCTCTCCCTCTGCCCATCCCCCTAGCTCTCATGGGCACACTTGCTCTTGCTCTTTCTCTCAAGCAAACAAACAAACAAAAAAACCAGGAGGCTCTTTGGCCCTCTTGGTGTCTATTCTTACAGGTCTCCCTGATGAACCCTATAGGTCCCCTGACTTTGAATCTCGGGGAGCATCAGTTAGATCTTTTCAGAAAGCACTTCTTCTGGGGCACCTGGGTAGCGCAGTCGTTAAAGCGTCTGCCTTCGGCTCAGGGCATGATCCTGGCATTCCGGGATCGAGTCCTGCATCAGGCTCCTCTGCTATGAGCCTGCTTCTTCCTCTCCCACTCCCCCTGCTTGTGTTCCCTCTCTCGCTGGCTATCTCTCTGTCACATAAATAAATAAAATCTTTAAAAAAAAAAAAAAGAAAGCACTTCTTCCCCTTTGTATCATATAGAAATTTATCACCTAGCACATCTCCTTCTAAAGCCCCAGAGGGTACCATTTTATCTTTCCCCAGGTCCAGGAAGCATCTTCACCTTACAGTTCCATATTCCAGGAGTACCCCTGAAGGAATTCTTCATGCAACAAAGTTGTAACCCTCAACACAGCATTCAGGCCCTGTGTCTCCTGGAAAATAAATGGTCCAGGTGCCCCACTTAGTATCCACCCTGTTTTAGGCATAAAGTTCAATGTGGCTATAACCCAAATGAACAAGGGACATTGTAAGGTACCCCACTCTTGCTTGAAAGCTAATGGAAGTTCTAAAAAGAAGGTCCATGAATTCCACTCCAAAAGCATTGAAGAGTAGAGTTGAAACGGTCACTGTGGTTTTCTTGAGCTATATTATGTCTGACAGCACTCTGGACAACTCTAAAATTATTTGTTTTTTCTACTCCAAATCTTTTCATTTTATTTTCCTCAACCTTTAATTTATAGAATTCAAACCTACAGAAAAGTTATAGGAAAGTTTAACATAATAAAAAACCCATAAACGCATCATCTAGATTCACTAATATTTCTTTGTCGCATGGATTGTTAGTTAATTCCAGACATTTTAATATTTCATGTTCAAATATGTCAGGATATTTCTCCTAAGAATAAAAATATCCTTCTATATAACTACAAGTTACATAGTTGTCTCCTCAGGAAATTACATTGGTACAGTATTATTACCTAGGGTAGGTCCTATATTCAAATTCCTTCATTTTTAAAATTTTTTATCTGTACAACCAAGGAGTTTCCATGCCATTTTCTTTAGTCTTCTCTAACTGTGAAGTAGTTTCCATTGTTGCTGTTACTCCAGCTTAACTGAGATATAATTGAAATACAACATCACGTACGACACATGCACAAGATGTTGATTCCATGCATTCATAGACGGCAAAATGATTACCACCGTGGTGCTGCTGACACTGCATATGTCACATAATTACCATGTTTTGTTTGTGATGAGAACATTTCAAATTTACTCTCTAGCAACTTTCAAGTATATAATACAGTATTATTAACTATAGTCACCATACTGTACATTATATCCTCAGAACTTATTCATCTTATAACTGGAAGCTTGTGCTCTTTGGTCAGTATCTCCTCATTTCCTCCAACCCCCTACCCCTGGTAACCAGCACTGTACTCTGTTTCTATGCACTCTGCTTTTTTAGATTCTACAAATAGGTGATATCATACCGTATTTGTCCTTTTCTAACTTATTTCACTTAGGATAATGTCCTCAAAGTCCGTCCTTGTTGTTGCGAATGGAAGGCTGTCCTTATTTCTCGTGGTTGAATACTATTCCATTGTATATATATCACATCTCCTTTATCCATTCATCTATCAATGGACACATAGGTTATTTCCATTTTGTGGTTATTTTGAATAATGCTGCAATGAATATGGGTGTGCACACTGTCGATATTTTTGAAGAGCTTAGGCCCATTGTTTTGTAGAATGTCTTTTTGTAATTGTCTGATTCTTCTCTCATAATTAGATTCAGATTCAACATTTTTAGTAGTTCTATTATGTTATGTGTTAAACAACCTCTTTAACTATCTTTGTTTCTCCCAAAATACTTTTCCTTAAGGCAGCTCCACATCTCTGGCTCCCTCCAGGGCTGCATTATGATTTCTGTGGACCCTGGGCGCTTGCCCCTTTGCAACAATATTAAAAGTTATGTTTTATGCTGTGTTGGTATAAAGGTTAATATAATCGGTCTGCATTCATTATTATATATTCATTATTATTCATTTTTTTTCTTCTGATTTTAACAAAAATTAAATTTACGGCATCCCGTGAGTACCTGAAAATAAGGCTGTCCTAAAGCACTCTCTTTCTTCCTTGTCCCAAGTGTTACTCTTTCTCTTTCACCAAATCTGCAGGCTTACCAGCTCTCTGTCTTTCTCCTCCTTTACAAGGTATAGATGCCCAAGAACATTCTTTACGATACCCCGAGACTGCCTGAAGCCTGGGTTTCTTCCAAACTCATCTGAGCTGCCATTCGTCTAGTACTTACTGTGTCCCTGAGCAAAGTACGCTTAGAGGCGCACTATTATCCCCATGACACAGGTAGAGCTGCTGAGGCTTTCAAAGTTTTAAGTAACTGGCCCAAGCTCCACTGTCCTAAGAGGTGGGCAGGATTCAGACCAGATCCATCTCACTCCATGTCCCAGGGCAGCGTCAGCTCTTGCCCAGACCCTGCCAGGGGCTGTGGTCCTGGAGACGAGACAGTGGAGGAAGGACGAGGGTGGGGCAACGGGAGGCTGTCCTGGGTGTTTTCTCTCCTTCTGCAGAGGGGAGGCATGTACAGCCTGTCCTCTCTCCATTTCCTCGTGTCAGGTGCTTGGACATAGAAGGTCCTTAGAGATTCTGTGGATAAATTTCCATAGGAAAACAGAAAAGCTTTTTGTTCAACTTAATTCTATCGTGGACGCACAACCATCCCCTCCCCCATCTTAGGTTCTGCCTGTAAAACAGTATGTTCTGACTGACACAATAGACATTAACAGAGCAGGCTCTGAGGGCTTAATAAATGCCTCTTACTGCCAGCACTAAATACAATTTTCTAGCATGTGCCAACATTCTAAACTTCTAAAGTCTAAGTTATAAAATGAAAACCTTTAGGTGGGAAAAAAACAAAGACGGTGGAATACAAACTAACCTATGTCCTCTCAATTTTTTTTAATGAAACTGATTAAAAATTTTTCTGATGCTCAGTTGAACCCTTCAGCCATCATTCGACAAACTAGTATTTTTTTTTAAGATTTTATTTATTTATTTGACAGAGAAAAAGACAGCCAGCGAGAGAGGGAACATAAGCAGGGGGAGTGGGAGAGGAAGAAGCAGGCTCTCAGTGTAGGAGCCCGATACAGGGCTCGATCCCAGGGATCCAGGACCACGCCCTGAGCCGAAGGCAGATGCTCAACAACTGAGCCACCCAGGCTCCCTGACAAACTAGTATTTTTTGGAGAACAGACATATATCTGGACTTGGGGGGAGTACATCTGTCAAATTCCCTGCTTTTGGTGGAATGAAAGCTAAGGATACAGTGTTTGGTTTCTCAATAAGAAGGAAAGCTAGGTATTTGATTTTTTTTTATTAAGCATGCGCCCCTGCTCCCTTATGAAACAGAGATAAGAGCAGAGCATGTCTCGGTGAGTAATCGAGCTCTGTTCATTAGCTGACTGAGACGGTGGCCAGCAGCCAACACAGCACCAAGTAATAAAAGCAATGGCTGTGTGGGCTGGAGGTAAAGGTGTCTGAGGGGAAGGCTGTGACTAAGTCTCCACTAATCACTGTTTCATCAGTGCCTCATGGTGGGACCTTCTGCAGTCATGCTCAGGTTCCCACTCAGACAGACTTCAAGGCATCTGTCCAAGAGGATGGGGGTTGTGTCTGAAAACCCTTAAACTACGTTCACTTATAACCCCGAGTGTGAAATAAACATGAATCCATACCAATAGAAATAAATGACTGAATAAACAAAGAATGGAGAGAAGAGACATTTCTTCCTTATAGAAGAATTCCAAATACTACTCCCCACTCCGGGAGATGGAGCTTAGTCCCCTCCGCCCCTACTCCTCAGGGATGGGCTAGGCATAGTGACTAGTGTCCAAATAATAGAGTAGGGAAGGGGGAAATGGTACTTTTGCAGGGGACAGAACTGGGAGATACTTGCTCAGCCAAGTGAAGGTTCCCATCATTAGGGATGTCACGTGAATGTCGTATGCTCCCTGATCAGTGACAGCAATGGGACTTCAGCTCTGTGGTACTCATCCAGAACCCAGAGTCCCAGTCTCAAAGACCTCAGACAGACCAGATTGTCTGGATCACTGGTCAGCCCTCCTCAAGACTGTAGAGGTCCCGAAAGACAAGGAAACCTGAGACCCTGTCACAGACCCGAGGAAACTCAGTAGATATGAGGACTAAATGCAATGCTGTGCCCTGAACTGGATCATGGGAAACCTGCAGTTTCCTTAACAGACTTGTACTGATGTCACACTCTTAGTTTTGACAAACGTGTCATGAAGATGTTAGATGTGGACAACAGGGATCCCAGGTGAGGAGTATACAGAAGCTCTGTGCTATTTTTGCAACCTTTCTACAAATCCAAAATTATGCCAAAATAAGAAGTTATTAAAAAAAAAAACTAAGTGTACTCATTTACTCCTTAGGAAAGGAGTAGGTTATTAGGGATGTATACTTCTTGGTGTATTCTATGAACTAATTCACAATTTGATTCACCCTTCCCACACTGGACTTAGTTTTGCACTAAGGACTTTTGGTATTTAGAGTTTTCATTCTTTACATGCCTTTTGAAATCAAAATGCTTGCTCAAGCAAGTAGCTGTTGATCATCTTCAGGCAGCACAGCCTGAGACTGGAGGGCAAGACTAAGAGTAGATTGAACTTTTGATTTTAAATCATTTTATTATATTATAGCTATGACTAGCTCTCTTCCTGGGGCAGCAACACTGTTTACAAAGGCTAGTGGTCAAGAAGGTAAGGACAGAGCATGGTAAGAAAATGCTAACCTGGAAGAAAAAAGATGGCGGAGGAGTAGGGGACTTTTTCTCAGCTGAATCGAGCTGAATATCTATCAGATCATCCTGAACACCCACAAAATCAGCCCAAGATATAGGTAGATACATCTGGATCTCTACAAACGAACATCTCCAGCGCTGAGTATTGAGGTACAAAGCGGGGAGCCATGAATCTGTGCACAGATATTGGAAGATAAACGGAAGGGGGAGGGAGCCGCTGCGCTTGGGCACCGGGAAGCAGTAGCCACCTGCACTGAGGAGAGGGCCAGACCCGCGGACCGGTAGCAGCAGACTGAGACAGGGAGCCCAGGAGCACGCGCGTGACCAAACTGAAAACTGGAGCTCTGGAGCGCATGTGAACCACACTGAAACAGGGAGCTCAGGAGCACGCATGGGAACCGGGGACGGCTGGCGGTGTTAGAAGCACAAAGGACAGAGATGTGTAGGCTCTGGGAGTGAGGACTGGGAGAGTGGCTGTGAGGTGCACAACCAGGGACGCTGCAGGATTTTTAGCAGCACTGACAGAAACAGAGTTAAAGTGGCCAGGAGAGCTCATTGGACAGCTGACTGTGATCTTTCTGTTCTGAGACAGAGGATAGGATATGGCCACTGCAGCTCTGACTCTCAGAAGAGTCACAGAAAACCACCAGGGAAAGCTGCCAGAGAACAAAAGCCCGGAAATACCGGTTTGCATTGCGCCCATCCCCCCCATCCCCCCTTGCAGGGCACGAGGCAACTCTACCCAAACAGGGTTGCCTGAGTATCAGTGCAGCAGTCCCCTCCCTTGGAAGGCATCCCTCCCCTTGAAAAATCAAGAAGCCCACATCCCTAAGGTCCCTATAAAACAAGTGCAGATTGCCTGGGTCTGACCAATAATTTGGGCTCTGGGCATCCCCGCAACCTCTCCTCATCAGAAAGACAAGGAGAAGGAATCCCCAACAAAGAAAAGAAACAGAGACTGTGGACTCTGCCACAGAACTAATGGATATGGATATAACCAAATTGTCAGAAATGGAGTTCAGAGTAACAATGGTCAAGATGATGTGTAGGCTTGGAAAAAAATTAACAAAAATATTAACGAGAGTATAAACTCTCTAAGGGCGGAAATGAGAGTGAAACTGGCAGAAATTAAAAGTGCTGTGAATCAAATGCAGTCTAAACTGGATGCTTTGATAGCCAGGGTAAATGAGACAGAAGAATGAATTAGTGAATTGGAAGATGGGATGATAGAATAGAAGGAAAAAATGGGAACTTGGCTCAAAAAAATCCAATCTCAAGAATGTAGATTATGGGAGATTACTGACAAAGTGAAACGTTCCAATGTCAGAATCATCAGCATCCCCGAGGGGGTGGAAAAAGAGAGAGGTCTAGAAGGGATATTTGAACAAATTGTAGCTGAGAACTTCCTGAATCTGGCAAAGGAAACAGGCATTCATGTCCAAGAGGCAGAGAGGACCCCTTCCAAGATCAATGAGAACAGACCCACACCACATCACATACTAGTACAATTCCCAAATATTAGATCCAAGGATACAATCTTGAAAGTGGCCAGGGGGAAGAGAATCCTTACCTACAGAGGGAGGAACATCAGAACAACATCAGACCTGTCTACAGAGACCTGGCAAGCCAGAAGAAGCTGGCAAGACATATTCAGAGCACTAAGTGAGAAGAACATGCAGCGAAGGATCCTTTATCCAGCAAGGATGTCATTCAGAGTTGATGGAGAGACAAGGACCTTCCAAGACCAGCAGAAACTGAAAGAATATGCCAGCCCTACAAGAAATATCAAGGGGGGTTCTAGGAAAGTAAAAAGACCACAATAGTGATACAGAACAGAAATTTACAATCTGGGGCGCCTGGGTGGCACAGCGGTTAAAGCATCTGCCTTCGGCTCAGGGCGTGATCCCGGCGTTACAGGATCGAGCCCCACATCAGGCTCCTCCGCTATGAGCCTGTTTCTTCCTCTCCCACTCCCCCTGCTTGTGTTCCCTCTCTCGCTGGCTGTCTCTATCTCTGTCAAATAAATAAATAAAATCTTTAAAAAAAAAAAAAGAAATTTACAATCTATAGAAACAAAGACTTTACAGGCAACATGACATCATTAAAATCATATCTCTCAATAATCGCTCTCAATGTGAATGGCCTAAATGTTCCCATAAATGACACAGGGCTGCAGATTGGATAAAAAGACATGACCCATCCATATGCTCTCTATAAGAGACTTATTTTGAACCTAAAGATACATCCAGACTTAAAGTGAAGGGCTGGAAACCATTTTTCATGCCAATGGACCTCAAAAGAAAGCTGGGGTAGCAATTCTCATATAAGACAGATTAGGTTTTAAACTAAAGACTGTAGTTAGAGATACAGAAGGACACTATATTATTCTTAAAGGATGTATCCAACAAGTGGGTATGACAATTATAAATATCTATGCCCCCAACAGGGGAGCAGCTAGATACACAAACCAACTCTTGACCAGAATAAAGAGACATATAGATAATAATACATTAATAATAAGGGACCTCAACACTCCACTCTCAGCAATAGACAGATCACCTAAGCAGAAAATCAACAAAGAAACAAGAGCTTTGAATGACATACTGGACCAGATGCACCTCATAGATATATACAGAACACTACACCCCAGAACAACAGAAGACTCATTCTTTTCGAATGCACATGGAACTGTCTCCAGAATAGACCATATACTGGGTCACAAAACAGGTCTCAACCGATACCAAAAGACTGAGATTATTCCCTGCATATTCTCAGACCACAATGCTTTGAAACTGGAACTCAATCACAAGGAAAAAATTGGAAGAAAATCAAACACTTGGAAACTAAAAACCATCCTGCTTAAGAATGATTGGGTAAAACAGGGAATTAAAGATGAGCTTAAGCAATTTATGGAAACCAATGAGAACAAAAACACATTGGTCCAAAACCTATGGGACACTGCAAAGACAGTCCTAAGGGGAAAATACAAGCCATCCAAGCCTCACTGAAAAGAATAGAAAAATCTAAAATGCACTTTTTATATTCTCACCCAAGAAGCTGGAGCTGGAACAGAAGAACAGGCCTAACCCACGCATGAGAAGGCAGTTGATCAAGATTAGAGCAGAGAGCAATGAATTAGAAACCAGAAATACAATAGAGCAGATCAACAAAACTAGAAGCTTGTTCTTTGAAAAAATAAATAAGATCGATAAGTCACTGGCCAGACTTATTCAAAAGAATAGAGAAAGGACCCAAATTAATAAAATTATGAATGAAAGGGGAGAGATCACAACCAACCCCAACGAAATAGGAAGAATCATTAGAAACTATTACCAACAACTATATGACAGTAAATTAAACAACCTGGAAGAAATGGATGCCTTCCTGGAAACCTATAAACTACCAAGTCTGAAACTGGACGAAATTGATTATTTAAACAGACTGATTAATTATGAAGAGATTGAAGCAGTAATCAAAAACCTCCCCCAAAACAAGAGTCCAGGGCCTGACGGATTCCCTGGGGAATTCTACCAAACTTTCAAAGAAGAAATAGTACCTATTCTCCTGAAGCTGTTTCAAAAAATAGAAACAAAAGGAAAACTACCAAACTCATTCTATGAGGCCAGTATTACCTTGATCCCCAAACCAGGCAAAGACCCCATCTAAAAGGAGAATTACAGACCGATTTCCCTGATGAATATGGATGCCAAAATTCTCAACAAGATCCTAGCTAATAGGATCCAACAGTACATTAAAAGGATTATCCATCAAGACCAAATGGGATTCATCCCTGGGATGCGAGGGTGGTTCAACATTCGCAAATTGATCAGTGTGATAGACCACATCAACAAGAAAAAAATCAAGAACCATATGAGCCTTTCAATTGATGCAGAAAAAGCACTTGACAAAATACAGCATCCTTTCCTGATTAAAACCCTTCAGAGTGTAGGGATACAGGGTACATTCCTCAGTTTCATGAAAACCATCTATGAAAAGCCTACAGTGAATATCATTCTCAGTGGGGGAAAGCTGAGAGCCTTTCCCTTAAGATCAGGAACATGACAAGCATGCCCATTCTCACCATTATCATTCAACGTAGTACTAGAAGTCCTTGCAACAGCAATCAGACAACAAAAAGGAATAAAATGTATTCAAATAGGCAAAGAAGTCTCCTTCCCAGAGACCCTCCTCACAGGGCAAAAATGGGCTGGAGTGGCAGGAAGAAGAAGAAAGGAGCATGGCAAACTGGTGTGCTCCTACTGTATCCCAGTTCTGTCCTAATGCAGCCTCCCAGCTTGACTGTTACCAGTGCCTTGACTCTAATTACCTGGAGCTCTGGTCCACCGTGCAGACTGCCCAGCTTCCTCCCTTGACAACTGCCACCAATGTCCTAGAGCTGTTGGGAGCCAGGTGTCCCAGCTTTTATTGCCACAGGGGCTGAGGAGCAGAGCGTGATTCTGCAGCCAGAATTGGGGTAACTCTGGGGCGCCTGGGTGGCACAGTGGTTAAGCATCTGCCTTCGGCTCAGGGCGTGATCCCAGCATTATGGGATCAAGCCCCACATCAGGCTCCTCCGCTGTGAGCCTGCTTCTTCCTCTCCCACTCCCCCTGCTTGTGTTCCCTCTCATGTTGGCTGTCTCTATCTCTGTAGAATAAATAAATAAAATCTTTAAAAAAAAAAAAAAAGAATTGGGGTAACTCTTTCCCCCAGAAACAATTGTAAACTTAGCTTCTTTGCCACCTTAACATAGCAGTATACTTTCTTACACATTAACAGATGAATCTGTGTAGGTTTAAGAAAATAAGCACCATTCGATTGCACTATTTCTCTGTGGAGATGCATTTCCAATTCAGAAACATCAGCTTATAACAGATGATTTGGAACATTTAGAAGTTGGGAATTGCTTGATCAAATGAAATCATCAGCCCCGATGAAGGTGGAAGATATAAACCTTGGTAAGAAAAATAGAAATCAACTCAATTTCACATAGAATTTGAGATGAAAAGAGAAAAGAAAATGGCATCAGAATAGGGTAAGCCATGTGAGATTAGCTCTTGCCGACTAAATGCTGCAGAAACTCACAGGCTGTGGTTGAGTTAGGTGACATTCCAAGGCAAGGACAGGGTTGGGTAGAGCATATATCTTTCATATGTATTGCAGAGGTTGGAAAACAAGACTTGAAATAATCTGGCGCTTGACCAACATGGTGCCCTCTTTCGAAATGGAAATGCTTATCTTTGTTGTTTATCATGCACTGCAACAGTGAGGCACACATTTTTCACGAGAATTGAACGGGTATACAAATATCTTCCTAGGGGCCAGGGGAAGACTGGAATTTGAATTCCATTATGAGTTTTCTCCAGAAGAAACTACCGTAAAACAGTCATGTTCACAGTCCAATGGCATTGGTACGTATTGGGGAATGGGAACATTCTTTATTTCACTTTGCCATGGGAAGCAACTCACAGCTTAAGAAATTTTCTTCATTCACCAGATACCACCTTTTACATGCCTGTTAAGTTTTAGCCTTCTGAGCTGCTCTTTTTTGTCATCAACTGATCAGTATCCTCTCACTAGCTATACACAGAGCTGTGTATCTGATGGAAAATTAAAATGCAACTGATTTTCGGTGAAAAAAAAGACGTAACAGCCTCAGACATGGACCTAGGGCTGTATGTTAGAAGGCCTCCATTCTAGACATTTCTGTGTCACAGCTGCTTCAGAGTCGGGAGGTGACCAGAAAGTTGAGAGTTTAAGAGCTGATCTTCTCATCTGCTGTTTCCAGTAAGGCGCAAGTACTTCTATGTTGGAAAATCATCAGGTTTGCTTTGCCACCCACTGCCTATGGGAGGGTCTGCAAGGGGTTAGTCCACGGCAGTGAGCCAGGGGCTGGGCTCATCTGTGTATTAGAGAAAACCTTGCATCTTCCATTCAGGTAGGTGAAAAAAACAAATTTTCAAAAATCTTGCATAAACCTCAGATGCGTACTTGAATGTGAGTTTCCTGAAGCATTATCTCCAATGGAAGGATTAGGAAATCAGGTGGAAAAGTCCCTTTTATATCTCCCAACCCCTGGATCTTTCTACCCACCAGATAAACTGTTGGCCCATGCATGCTCCTGGTACCGGAGTCCCCTCAGGGACTGTGGTTTCTGAGGTCTAGGCTAAAGAAGTAAAGTGAGAGTCCTGTTTGAACAGAAGAACCTAATCAGAACTTTTTTTTCTAATCAGGATTTTTTGACATCGTGATGCCTGCCAGCATGCATTTGGGGGGATGAAAGTCCTCAAATCCAGCTCACAAGCGAGCTTTTTCAAAATTTTATGTAATCCAAGTGTCTCTCCACAATTCAACAGATTTAAATTCCCTCTCCTACTTTGTGCCTCTCTACTAATAATCCACTTCATACAATCACAATAGAGACTATTAATAGGAAAACAGTAGGAAAGGACATTTTTGGCATATACCTTGCTGTTTAATCTGGTGAGTGTATCTTCCTCTGGGGACACTGAATATACGATGATATGTATATGCATATAATGATTATTTTATTTCTCAATATCAAGGATTCTGTGAAACCCCTATGGCCTGTAAATCAAACATTTCCTGCCCAGAAGGTCCATATCATTCATCAGATTTTTAAAAGGGTCTTTTCACCAACGTCCAAGAATCACTATTATAAGGCACATCTATACTAGTAATTTGTTTATCTCTATGTAATATTTGTGACACACGCACACACACATATACAAATCTGTGTATAACTCATTAGCACATATACACCTTCAATTTAATTATTAAGGAAAACTGTATGAGTTCAATTCTCTAATGCTGAATTAGTTCCCAGTAATTCTCTTTTTTCCTTCTGAATTTTAGATTTAAAGATCTATTTCAGGTATGTTTCTCTCTTTTTTTTTAAAGATTTTATTTATTTATTTGAGAGAGAGAGAAAGAAAGAGAGAGAGAGCAAGCACACAAGTGGGGGGAGGGGCAGAGGGAGAGGCTCAATCCCAGGACTGTGAGATCATGATCTAAGCTGAAGGCAGACGCTGACCCAACTGAGCCACCCAGGAGCCTTTCAGGTATGTTTTGGGAGCAACATGTATACCCATCCCTTCAGGAGACAATGAAGGTTAAAGCAGATGAAAACGACTGCACGTGTTTGCAATCACCTAGTTCACTGTGAAGTACCAGGCACAGAGCCTGCATTAGGGAGTTATGGAGATAACAGCAGATAGATACCCCATGCCAGGCTGAGACATAGTCAGCATTCTTATCTGGGGAAAGAGCAGAAGTGGAGGATGTCCACAGTTACTGAAGACGGAGGAGTGGGTTTGCTCAGGAAGTACAGTCCTGCTTCCTTCTCTGGCCCTCTGCAAATGTCACAGCCTTGCCTGTCCTGTTTAAAGGTACTGCCTTTCAATGAATCCACATGAACCAAATCAGACCCTAGCCTAGTGTCCTGACAAAGTAAGTTCTTTGTGGCACAGAGAGCAAGCATTCTTATACCACCTCCAAAACATGTGCTGCAGTAAAACTCATGGATGGGGTATTTTCAAAAAAAACACAAAGTATAAACTAAAGAAAAAGTATTAATTATTTTACAAATATTAATGACTTGGCACAATAATTTTTCAGTCTACAATTCCTAGTCTTAGTTGCATGTATGGGAATGAGCATTTTCTACAAAGAATTGAAGAGAAACTAAGTACATAAATATAAAATGGAATAACAGTAAAATTAACATGTAAATAAAAAATTTAAGTCCAGGTTGCGAAAGCACATGAAAATATAGAACAAGTTTGTGATGAATTTATAAAATTTTCAAAACTATGCTTAATGACTTTGGATAATCATGGTTGAAGCCAGCTCTAAATAGCGTGTATAGATATAATTAATGACATTTCAAAGAAAATACTTCAAATTTCTAGACTCCAACGGAGCAGCTATCCTTTCTAAGACATCATTTAATCTTATCTTTTAACTTGGTGAAAACGTCCTTAATTTATATATGAATTATTCATAAGTTATATTCAGAAGCATTGATCCTAAGCCCACCCTAGAAGGAGGCCTTAATGAGGAATTAATAATGTAAATGGTTTTGAGTACATCAGACATAACTTTGATGTCAATTAGTTTTACGCAGAAAGGCATTCTAGTCAAAATACCTTTGAGGAAAAAATGTTCTTGGCACAATACTAAACACGTAAGAGCTACTCTAATTATGTTTAATATTTTTGGCACAGTGTCAAATTCCTGTGGTATTGAAAATTACAGTGGAAAGGTTTTTTCCAAAGTGGTTTCTAAAGCAAATAAAGCCTATACACAACAGACAAGCACGTACTGCTCTAACTTGATGTGGAACATAAGGGCCCTCGGTCCAGGGAGGAAGACAATGAACGCTGCCCAAACTCAACTCCCCAGGACAGATTAGAGAAGAGTCAAGGAATACAACCACAGGATACCCATACCCAAAGGGTGCTGTGAAATCAGGAGTGATTTGGGTAACTGTTGGCCTGTGGAAATGAAAAATGGCACCAGTGGCAGAAAATCTTGCTCGTGGTAGCACGCAAGAATCACTTATTATTTCATTGATTGAGTCATTCAATCATTCAGCAAATGTCATTTGGAAACCTGCTGTTTGCCAGCCATCATGCTGAGTGCTGGGGAAACCACTCTGCCTTATGAAGATTTCAGTCTCGTGGGAGAGAAAAGAAGCCATTATAATACAGGGTAATAAATAGGAAGTTGGTTCAAATTTTGGCATGGAGACCAAGATAGAAGTCTTCTCATAGGCCTGGGGGAGCACAGACTGGGCACTTGACCATGAAAAGTGACCATGTGGTTACCTAGTAGTACTCAGACTCATGTCTGATTGGCAGCCAGACCATTAATAACCAGACAACTGCAAGCAGCATAGTAGCCTTGTGATCTTAACTCTTAACTCTGGGCCCTACAAGGTCATGGTCTAAAGTTAAAGAAGAATAGTGATAACCACTAGTTATGGAATGCCAACCACAATAATTTCTATTTATTAAGCACCAGTCTTGTATCAGGAATTAGGCTATATGGTCTAAAAGCATTATTAGTTTATAGCATTATATGACCAGTACTAAATTTATTTTGTACTATTTCTAAAACTTGGAACAATCATAAAATAGTTATCATTGGCCTAATTTTCCAAATGAGAAAACAAAGGATAAATATGGTTTAATAACTTGCTGTAGCTTCTACATGAGAGATCCAGGATTCACCCTGGTCTATAAATCCTAAATTAGTGCTAAATCCACTCATTAGACTGTATTGTGCTTCAAATACTTCTGTCTCAAGTATATATGGGTCAGAACTTGGGGTTAATAAAGCCAGCTGCAGGCAAATCCTGGAGAATTCAGGAGAAACAAGATGAAAGTGGACACATATATCAAGGATGTGTGATTCAACTGATAGTAATGTTAATGACAGAACAATAATAACAACTCAAATTTGATGGACATGTATTAGGTACCAGCCATAAGTGATAGCAAACATTTAGTGTTTTCACCTGACTGGCATCTAGTCTCCTTTTTTCTGATAACAGAAACTCAGAACCCCTCCCTTACCCTGATTCTATTACTCCAGGTAGGACATTCACCCATTTGAACTCCTATCCAAAACTCTTGGGCATGAGCTCATGAGCCAGACCTAGCCACATAACACCATTCATGATGTTTTCAGGGTTGCCACATAACCCAGTTCAGGCCAACCAGGAGTTATTCCCAGAGCTTTTTTGGCTGTTATCTACAAAAATACCTGTGCTGGCCAGATAAAATATCTAACCTGCAATTGTACTTCATCACCTTTGAGAACAGTCTGGTTGAGAAAGACATACAGAACGAAATGGAACTCAGGGATAGAAAGAGAAATTCCTGATATCAGAACCACACTTAAAGCCATCCCACTCCTAGATTTTTCAGCTGAGTCAATTATTTCTCATTTAAGTGAACCCAGCTCAGATTTTGTTTCTGACCTTTGCCACTGAAAGTTCCCTATAATACTCCATTCTAACCATGTGCATGCCTTAGTTTATTTAATTACATCTAGTTGTTGTAACAGTCCTCTACGGTTGAGTATACCTTGTATGGAGTGGAGGTAGGGTACACTCAGGCCTAGGTCAAAGTCAATGATCTGAACAAATGTCTACTACCTCCATCTCTTTTTTCTCCTTCTTACTCTAGTGTCAAAATATCGTGTAATAACTATAGTCGGCATTGCTATACTAATTGGCATATCTAATTTTTACTACTTTGGGTGTTATGCAACTTAAAAACACCAATGCTGTTGCCTGACAAATTAGCTCAAAGTCTGGTATTTCCCTGGAGCCCCAGTCCCATGATGTTAGCTCCTTGTTGCAGAACATGACTTCTTTTCTAATTTTCTCCTGCCTACCAATCCTGTTCACTGGGATTCCTGTCTGCAGCATGAGGTCTGTTGCAGTAAGACCTGAGAAGTCCTCAGAGCAATCAGAAATAAATAGAAGCATTACCAGTTGGAGTGTCCAAACTAGCAAGAAATAGAAGGGAAAAAACTATGTAGACCTGGGCCCCTTAAAAATGCATCCAGATGAGCAGATTCTTGTCCTAGACCATGAGTAAAACACTGTCAAGAAAAACCAATGGAAAAACTGATTTGAACTCAAGAGCCCTATAGGATCTTGGTAAAGATAATCATGAAAGCATAACTGTAGGCCCATTGTAGGGCAAAATTATAGGGCACCCTCCAGACTGCAGGGCAATTGCAAGACTGCCATGAAACATAACTCCTGCTGAAGATAAAGTCACAACTTCATACTACAACACATATGGAAAGAAAATCCAGAGACTTGTAACTGGGATATTTGACATTCATAGAAATAGAAATAATTAAGCAAACAGAAAAAGACTTAAAGTATGCACAAAGTATTTAAAGAGAAAACATGATTTATATATAATAGAAATAGGAGGTTATAAAATAATAATGGACCAAGTAAGGAAGCAAGGGAAAACGTATGGTAATTGAAATAGAAAGTTAATAAAAAATAGACGTGTAAATCAATAAAGGTGACAAAATGGAAAGGGACTCAGTTAAGTGGAATAGAGATTGCAGGAATCTCCCAGACCATAACCCTAAATGAAAGTAAAATTAATGGAAATTAAAAAAGAAGTTTGGAGGGAGAGTAGAATGAGACATTTTAACTTACATCAAATAGCAGTATCCAAGAAACAATAAGTGGAAAGGTAATATTCCAAGAAATTAAGAAGAGTTAAATCTTTTCATTAATTAATCCATTAATTAACCCTTTAATTTCCCAGAAATTAGGAAAGACACCAATTTCAGATGGAAAAGACTTGTCCATTAAATATCTTTTAACATTCTACACTTAACATAGTGGAAATTTCAGATTACCAAGGACAAAGAGAACATATGGAAATTCTCCACAGAGAAAAATCAAGTTAGGAATAATTGATTAATTCAAAATTATTGAATAATTCAAATTAATAGCATAATTCTCATCTGCAAGGATAGCTTCCAGAAGGCAACCAAATAATAGCTTCAAAGTGCTAAAGGAAAATGATTGTAAGCCCTGATAAAATATTTTTTAACTTGTGAAGGCAAAATAAAGACAATTTAAAAATATAGAGGGCTTTAAAAGTTTACTGCCTATAGATACTTCCTGATAAAACTACTAATTCTGTACCTCTGTGAAAACAAAACAAAACAAAAACCAGAAGGACAATGTGAGATAAAAGAAAAACAATAAAAAATCATATATATTTTTTATTTTTATTTTTTTAAAGAAGAAGGGATGGGGCACCTTTGTGGCTCCATCTTTTGAGCATCTGACTTGATTTCGGGTCAGGTCATGATCTCTGGATCATGAGATTTAGCCCCGTGTCAGGCTCAGTGTTGAGGGTGGAGCCTATGGTAAGATTCTCTCTCTCCCTCTGCCCCTCCCCTGCTCTCTTGGTCTCTAAAAAAAAAAAAAGAAAGAAAGAAAAGAAAAGAAAAGAAAAGAAAAGAAAGAAAGAAAGAAAGAAAGAAAGAAAGAAAGAAAGAAAGAAAGAAAGAAAGAAAGAGAAAGAAGAAAGATGAAGAAGGGAGAAAGGGAGAAAACAGGTTAGGAATCAAGATGTGGACTGTGTGTCTTTGGGCAGTTTCTTTTTGTATCTAAACCTGTTTGGTTCTCACAGCTATAAAATGCCATGATTGCCTATGAACTTCACAACTTACTTGGCAAACAAATGGCAGTATTCTGATACTGATTTTTAGTTTACTTAAATGTCATTGATATTTCATATCCTCTTTCTCCTACTCTATTTGATTGTATATTCTCTGCTTAAGATTCTTCTTGTTCCCCACAGCCTCACCAAGCAAGCATTCATCATCAGTAGACTGTTGCTTGATTGACATGACATAGTGATACACACATACTCCAAACCATACACATGCACACTGACAAGTTTGACTGTCTGTGTCCTTAACCAGGTATCCAACTTTCTAGAATGTATCAATCATGGTTTGTTAGGTTATGCTGGGGTAGTAATCAGCCTCCAAATCTCAGGAGCTTAAAACAAGCGATATTTATCTCTCACTTAACCCTTATGTCCTTCGCAGGCCAGCTGAGGGCTCTGCTCTGCACAGTCTCTTCTCTAGGATGTAAGTTCCTTCAGAAAGACATCTTGAAATGTATTGGTCAGAATCAAAGAAGGAAGAGTAAAGCAGATCCCACACTGGCACTTAAAGCTTGCACTTCCATTCATATTTCCTTTGTCAGACAAGTCATACGACCACACCTTACTTCACAGGGTCAGGGTCGCCCTACTATATGACTGGATGGGGAACCAGAAATGTTTGGTGACTAACTATAATAACTACCATATAGCAGTAGGGTCATTTCCCTCATCAAGTTTTGAAGAACAGTCTGGGGCAGTCTAGCTTAATTTCTTCCTGGACCTATGTTTTCTACAACAAAGGCTGTCATTCTCCACTTTTTCAGAGAGTCAACTCTGCCTAGAAACCTCTTTTTCACCCTGACACATACCAAAAGATGTCAACTCTCCTTGGCAATAAGCAAACAGATCATCTCTTCCACCAGGAGAGAGGGCGTTGTCAGGGAGAAGGATTTCATTCTTTCATGACTAACCTGTGAATTAGAAAACACAAATAGGGTCTCAATGGAATATTCCGCCATATGAGATTCTCAATAACCTTCTACACATTGCTACAAAAAATCCATAAAATGCTTTTTGAAGGTTTACCAGTTGTTATAGTATCAGAGCATACAACTAAGTTTTGATCAAAAAATGATTATTATCTCATTAGTGAAAAAAACTGGAATTTATATCTGGATTTCATTAATTTGTCATACTTTAACTTTTTTCAATTATTAGTTACAGTGTCTATAAATATGTATTGTTTATTTGTGGTTTTGTTGCTTATGGATTTAGGGTCATATAAATCTGATTTTAAACGTTGGCACTGCCCATTGCTAGCTCAGTTATCTTTGTAAATTACTAGGTCAAGCTGACACTCATTTTCTTCAGTTAAACAACTGGGATGGTAATATTCTTCTAGGAGGTTTTGGGAGGATTAAATGAAGCAATGTTTGTAAAATGACTGGCACGGTGCCTGGCCCAATGCACAGTAAATATTAGAATTTCTCTTGCCTTCCATTTTGCTTAGGCAAGACTATGCTATCCTGTTCAGACTGCAACCTGAAATAGGATGCCTACAATGTGCATTTTTTCTTTCAACTAATCACGGAGAATAATGAGTAATTAGGGAATGTAAAAGCAGAATAAATAAAATTCTTGATGACAGTTGGTTGGCAGAATGGCAGTAATTCAATGCAAAACAGAATTCTGTAGCTTATAAATTCCCCATGATGATTGTCTCTAGAATTCTTGAATCGCATCCCCTGGAAATCCATATAAATGCAACAGGAACACCCAGGCTCAGGAATCAGGGATGCATAATCTCCTATTCAGATTTCCACTGCCCTTTATGTACGAGAGGTAACCAAGCACCTGGGACAAGCACCTGATGTTTTCCTCCATGGGTCTATTGACTTTTCTTATGCTGAATTCCAGGTGAATTTCACACACTTTATTCACTGTTCACTTATTCTTCCTCTCTCTCTGTCAACTCTTTGTCTTTCCATCACACTCCTTCCGGCCTCCCTCCTCTTTTTACCCTGCTTCTCATTAGATATATTTCCCCAATTTTCTCTCTTGCCATTTATGATTCAGGAATTTATTCATCATTCATTCCACATCCCCACCTAATTGCCATTCTTACCTCAATTCTATTCTTTACTTATTGAGAATAGTAAGACTTGCCTTAACTTTTAGATCAATATAATCATCCCAGGATCAGAGGTCGGTCACCCTTTGTCCTCTGCATGACCTTCTTTATAGAAATCTTTGTAGATGACCGTCTCTGCCAGAGCCCACCAATGGAGAGAACACTCTTTCTTCAGAATACATTTCATGGCATTGTCAGGGAGCTCTAATATTTGGAAAGACCTTCCCTCTATTTGCACTAAATTTACCTCTGCATTATTTCTGCTAACTTGTGTCAGTGGGATATACTGGAGACCTCTTCCTCACGAGCCTTCTAAGTATTTGAAAATACCAGTTATACCTGTGTCTTCTGCTGCTGCACATTCTCAATTTTTTGCTTATTAATTTGCACATGATCAGAACCTGTGTGTATAAATTTGGTGCTCTTCTTGGGCCCTGGATCTTGGCCTATACTTCCTCCTCTGCCTCCCCAAACCATATGCTGAAAGGATGTTTAATGGGCATCTGTCACAGAGAACTCCAAATGAGTTCAGAACACAGATAACCCAAAGGATAACTTATTTCTGGCTAGTTCCCCAAATATGCAACATCCACCTACAGTTATGAGAGACTGAATACACAAATGGACAATGGCCAGACCATATACAAAAATAGAGCTCTAACCACAAATCTTTAGCAACAAGCTCAGGAAGCCAAGTCATCAACTACACTAGCAGGCCAGGAAGCCAGTTGGTTATCCACAAGTCACACATGTAGGAAGTCTGACCACACTCTCTAGTAACAACCGAGGGAGCCAAACAATAACCCCTATAACAATTGGCCCCAAATGGCCAAGACTTGATTAATAATTGATAGCTTCTTTAATTGTTGTCTCCACTTTTAACTTAAGATCAACCAGAAAAAGCCAAATATGTACCATAAACCAATCATATAGGATGCCCCACCTCTAGTTAGCTGTCTACAGCTTCCACAGGCTGACATCCTCCAACTGGGGCATACATAAAGCATTCTTCTTGTTCCTCTACGACACTTTCCCTCTCCTCCACCTACCTTTGAGTCTCTGTAAAACAAACAAGATGGTGGTTGACTCCCTTGTCGTAGAAAGCTCTGAATACATAAGCTTTGCTTGTTTCTCAGTTGGTTAGTCTTCATTTATTTCCAGAGGTAGGAGCTTAATGGAATAAAGTGGTGATTTTCCTCTGTTGGAGATCTAGTTTTTACATGGGGAAAGTGCACCAGAGAGACAGAAATCATTTCTAATTAACACTGAGGAACATATAAGGGTTCATATGGACGGGACCCTTGACTCTACAGCTCCAAGTCTAGAGGACCACACTGCTGTGATGCTAATTCCTTCTTATAGTCTTTGTGTCCAGTTTCCCTTTTCTCTCAGAGTCCTCGTCTCAATTTAAGCCACAATAAAGAGGCATACAGAGAGAATCAAACACGGGAGATATTCTTCTCTATCTTAGAAATGCATTTTGAAAATGATTCCCTCGCCCCATCTTATCCCAGAATATTACTGTTATTACATGCCAAAAAGAATCTACAACAGTTTAATTTCCAGTTAAAAGAGAAAGGACATGGTGAACTATCTGTTTAATCAGCTTTCTTCAACTTTTGGAAAGTCAGTAAAAGATCTTTTTCTTCCTGCTATTTTTTCTATATAAATGTATCATCACAATGATGACTTAACATGACAAATGAAATTTAATTTTATGCTATTGATCTAGACTTCCAGCAGGTCAAGAGAAACAGGGCAGGGGAGGTGAAGCAGGGGAATGAAGACATTGAAGAGAGAATAATTTTTAATCATTTTCAAGCCGAAAACCTTGATGCTGAGCATGTGGGAAAATAAGAGGGAGTGATGGTGGGAAGAAGTCCAGGAGAGGTTTTTTCAAAGGGTGCCGAAATACACAAGGTGGACAAGAAGACGTTTGCCTTCATTGTCACCCCCAACCCTGTGCCCCCAGGGAACTTTACTGTATACACGGTAATGGATACATGGTAATGGCCCACCCAGTGTTGGGGGCCAATAGCCCTGGAGGAGTTTGTCGTTTAAGGCAATGGTGGAAATAAATGGGAAAGGGTTTCCATCTTTCCACATTTATACTTAGCAGTTATTTAATGTCTGCCTTATGCTAAACACCGTATTATCTGCTTTTTGCACATACTCTCATTTGATTCTTATTAACACCAATTCCATGAGGTTGGTACTGTTAATGACCCCCATTTGGTGGATGGAGAAACAACAGCTCAAAGAGACTATTGAGCTTGTTCAAAGTCATGGGATTGGTTAATTAGGAGCAGAGCTGATATCTGAACCGAGGTCTGCCTGGGTCAAGCATGGAACATACCCTGGCTTCCCTGAGTTCACAGGCTGAGATCACTCTCAAGTGCAGCATTGCTTTGGGGAGGCAGGTAGCCTTGGGACCCTGCACTGGTGGAGTGGAACCCTGGCTGGCTGCAGGGACTAACAGAAAACTGGAAGGGAAAAAGCTTCACTGACACCTGTCTGAAAAACAATAAAATAAACAATAACGTGGATCCCAATGTTAACGGTATTTTAAATATCATTTACATCATTTTTCTAAAGACACGACTTACAGACAATGTACTTACATCGAGGATATCATCAACTGCTGAGTCGTTCTCTGTCTTTTGATCTTTGCCTCCCCCGCTGAGGGAAGCGTGTTCTGATGCACAGTAGATAAAGAGCATGCTATGTTTGTTGACAATAGTTATCCAACTTATTTTTCGGATGCGGAGGCAGAAAGTGGTGAAGTGACTTACCAGTTTTCATAAAATAAGTCAAAGGCAGAATAACGAAGAGAGCTCAGACACTTTCTATTGTCGGCAGGCTTCAAGTTCCCTAGGCGACAGGATCTACGTGTCAGCAGATAACAGAATCAGTCAGAAGAGAAATATTAAATGGCATCATTGGAAGTATCTTTTAAATTTAAAAAGGAATGATCACAAATGAATCTTTGTGGCAGAAACAAATTAAAATTATTAAAATAGAATACCTTTTATCCTTCCACAGAATAAAACTTTAGCTGACAGCTATGTTTTGAGAGACTTTTCTATTTGATTTTTGGTGACTTAATGGAATAAAGTCATGATTTCAGTCATAACATTATATAGAAAAGATAATTAGAGGAGATAAATACACAGCCAATTGCAAGAGTGAGAAAGTGTGGCAGAGTAAAATTTCCATGTGATGGAACAGAGAATTAGAAATACAATGAGGCCAGGGCGCCTGAGTGGCTCTGTTGGTTAAGCATCTGCCTTCAGCTCAGGCCCTGATCCCAGGGTCCTGGGATCGAGTCCTGCATTAGGCTCCCTGCTCAGTGGGGAGTCTGCTTCTCCCTCTCCCTCTGCCTGCAGCTTCCCTTGCTCCTGCTCTCTCTCTGTCAAATAGATAAATAAAATCTTAAAAACAAAATATAAAAAACCTAGTATCTTTAAAAAAAAAGAAAGAAAGAAATACAGTGAGGCCATTTTTTGTTACTACCAATTGAATGTGCGCATCACATCCTACATTGGAATAAGGCAAGTCAGAAAGGGTTCAGGTTCCAGCCTCAGAGAATGCCGACAGGGAAGTCTCCTGATTTATTCCTTGACCAGCTGCATGTCCACTGATCTCTCCAAGTAACAAATGATTTATATATATAAGGAAATACACCACTGATATAAAGGTAATAATAAGTTAGGTGGACACCTGGATGGCTCAGTCGGTTAAGTGTCTGCCTTCTGCTAAGTGTCTGCCTTCGGCTCAGGTCATGATCCCAGGGTCCTGGGATCAAGCCCCGAGTGGGGCTCCCTGCTCAGCAGGGAGCCTGCTTCTCCCTCTGTCTGCTGTTCCCCCTGCTTATGCTCTCTCTCTCTGTCTGTCAAATAAAGAAATAAAAACTTTTTAAAAAAAATATAGTTAATGACAGGAAGGGACACTGGGCTCCTGTTCAGTTTTCCTCTCAGTGTCTGTACATGTGAGAAGTCCATAGAACTCAGGAACTAGGTTGGCCCTTGACCTTTGAACTGTAAATTTCCACATAAAACAAATGTCATTAAAGACTTGTGTTTGTAAGTGCATTTCTGACAAGTTCAGGAACATCTCAGACCTCGGTGGATCCTGGATTTAACTTCTGGGAGGCAGAACTGAGATGTAATTACTAAGAAAGACACTTAATTAATCACACTGCAACCTTTCTGCAGAGATTATACAGATGGAAGGAAACTAGTTGGATGGATAGAAACTAGCCCAAAGATTCCATTCAAGCACCCCACAGGGAGAAGATGCTCTAACTTGATCATCTCCAAGAGCACTGTAGGCTGTGGAACCAGAGGCCATTCCACCTTGGAACCAGGCAACCACCAAGAAAAGGACTTGCAGTTTGCCTTCTCCTGTACTCATCAGATCAGAGCAAACATCCATTTCTCTTGATAACAATATTTCTTATTGCACATTAATGCATTACATTCTGAAGGGTTTTATTAGTATGAATTAGCACCTCTGAGTCAATTCATTGCTGAAATATTGACAGTACCAAGTTTTTCAGCCTATAGTGCTAGGGGCCAAACTTTTGATCTCACTCACTTAGAAGCTGTCTTAGTGGTCCTGATGGAGCTGGAGGCAACGTAGGGGCCCCCTCTCCAATGAACATGCCACTAAGCTCTGTCAGATTCCAGCAGCAGCTGCTCTTATGTTTAGATGGAGATTTGGGAGTAAAGGCATAAAAAGGAAAGGTTGGCCCTGTTTAGGGAACATCATGAAGAAATTCATAAATAAGATATAGGGCTATTTGAAAAATTCAAATTTTCAAAGATCTCAAGCTCTTTTGCATAGCAGGTCGTTTCAACTCCAAGGCATACTTTTGCCTCGCCACTACAGAATCAGAGTGATAAACAAGTGTTATTTTTCAAATAGTCATTTGCTATGCAAATATTAGTTGTCATCATTAGATTTTTTTTTAGAGAATTTCCTTACTGTTCTGCATGTTATTTTGAACTTCATACAGTTGTTAGAATATGGTTTTGTAAACTGAGGGCTTCAGATGGGATGGCGGTGGGGGACTGGGATAGGCCAGTGATGGGTATTAAGGAGGGCACGTATTTCACGGTGCACTGGGTGTTATACGCAAATAACGAATCATGGAACACTACATCAAAAGCTAAGGATATACTGTATGGTGACTAACATAACATAATAAAAAATTATTATTAAAAAAAGAATGTGGTTTTGTACTAGCATGTATCACATTAATAATTTGTTGGTTCTGTCTTTGATTGCTTTCTAAATTTTGGTTTTACAATTTTCATTATTATAACCTACAAATTATTATAGATTAATATATTTTGGCATAATACTCTTTTCCCGTCATCTAAAATGTTTATGTATTACTTTTTTACCTACTGGGTGAAAAGCATCCAGAGTATAGCTTTTAGTCTTAGGACAATAGACTGCATGTCTGTAAGAATGTCCTCATCTGGGGTACCCAGGTGGCTCAGTCGTTTAAGCGTATGTCATGACCTCAGGATCCTGGGATCGAGTCCCACATTGGGCTTCCTGCTTAGTGGGGAGTCTGCTTCTCCCTCTCCTGCTCCCCCTGCTTGTGCTCTCTCTCTCTCTGTCAAATAAATAAATAAAATCTTTTTTAAAAAAATTTTTAAGTCCTTATCTGTGTGGTAAATTAATTCTTACTGAGTAGTATTTTGTTTAGTGTCAACTCCAACTTTGTGAATTCTACTTCCTTATAGGTTAATCAGCTTCCTCTAGATAGTTCTTCCTTGAAATGACAGATGAGAGGTACTTATGCCTTCTAATATGTCCTAAATAAATAAATTACTGACGTCTCTTGCTAACGTTGTGCTCAGAGCTTTATCAATCTGATAAAGATGAAAAGTCTGCAGAATTAAGGAGCAAAGTTCAAAACTTTGTTCAGCAGATTCCAGAAACTGTCAATGATGAGGTCAAAGCCAAGGTGGAGACAGATTTATGAAGAGTCAGAAAAGGATGGAAATATTTTAGTGCCTCTCCTTTGTTGAGTTCCGTTTTTGGACCAATGCCTATAATTTTTTTCTCTTCATAACTGTAGCTTGAACCAGTACCTGAAGGATGTGGATGATGAATGTAATTTCCACATTAAGATACATACCAACTCCCAAATATTTCCTGTATTTGCACCGCCTCTTCCTGTGGTCTGGGCTCAGGGACAGAATTCACCACCCACTGTTCCACTAGGTCTATGGAAAAGGTATAATGAGGGCCCTGCCTAAAAAGGCACAAGATATAAAAAATGGGTTCATAAACAATTAGCTGTTTCAGTCAGTCAACTTTTTAGTCGATTGGTCTATTGATTAATAAATTAAAAAAAAAATTCTTTGGAAGGTACCATATCATAGCATACATCAGTGGACAAGTATTGGGTTTGGAGTAAATTACCTCTAAAAAGCCTCTAATTCACAACTGTTTTAAAAAAGTAAGTCAAATTTTATATGTAAATCATGGAACATAATGCCTGACACCAATTAGTCCTTTAATCAATGCTAGCTCTTATTATCATCCGCAGGATTCGTAAATTCCCCTCATAATTAATTCCATCCATCATCACTGCCACCTTAGTTTCAATAACAAAGAATGTTCCTTTGTGACTAAGAATCTTGCCCCTGGACTGTTCCTCTTTTTTCACACTAGAGATTTACTCCCTCCATCTCTATTCCCAGACCTTACTTCACATGGGCTTCTGCAAGAGGCATCATTTTTCATTCAGTCAATTCACTGTTATTCATTCATTACTCAGCATGCACCTACTATGCACCAGGCTCTGTGCAGGGCTCTATGGCTGGTTCAAGGTTCACCAAGGGAAACCTATTCTTCAGATTGTGTTAACCAAAGTCATTATCATCATTGCCATCATCATCATAGCTTAAATACAACAGCAAAATTCCTGGATGGTATGACATATCAAATCTATTGGCAGAATTTTTTTCCAAAATATTTTCTGTGATTACAGTTGTGGCAAATGATGTTTTACCGGGGCTCCTGGGTGGCTCAGTCGTTAGGCGTCTGCCTTTGGCTCAGGGCGTGATCCTGGAGTTCTGGGATCGAGCCCCACGTCAGGCTCTTCCACTGGGAGCCTGCTTCTTTCTCTCCCGCTCCTCCTGCTTGTGTTCCCTCTCTCACTGGCTGTCTCTCTCTCTGTCAAATGAATAAATAAAATCTTAAAAAAAAATGATGTTTTACCAATTGATGGATAATCCCAAAAAAACCACAATGGGAAAAGCAAGTGCTATTTTATACTGAAGCTACAGTCAATATTGGCTAAAATTTGCTTCTTCAGACTCTCATCAAAATAGACTTCCACCATTAAGTTTATACAAAATATCAGGAAATATTAGTACTAGAGGCAAAGAACAACTAGTAGAAGCTAATTCAGAATTTGGATTTTTAAATTTAACTATGTCAGAAATTGGTTATTATAACTGCAGAAACCACAAAGAGATATTTCAATATTCAGTAAACAAATTGGTGGATGAAAATATTGAGAGGTAGGATGGGAATACTTAATGCTCTGTCATTATCAGGTTCATTCTTTCTATTGTCATTCCTTAGAATTCTCCCTTCCTTTCTCAGAGAAGATAAGAAGTTCCCCATTAGTTATGACAATCGAGGGCTCAGCTCTGCAAGTTATAGAATAAAGCAATGTGTAGAAGCATCACTATCCGTAGCCCCTTACCCTGTTTCAGAACTGTGTCCCTCGGCATGCACCATTGTGAGAATGGCATGGCCAAGGGAGGGATGCAAAGAAATTCAAATAAGTAAAACCGTATATTCTGAGTATTCAGTTGCTTCAAAACATTTCATAATAATCCAAAGCTAGGCCTACATAGCACTGCTGCTTAGGGGCAGACTGTCACAGTAGGGAATCTGAGAGGTCCTGATGGAATTCTAGGTTGATGATGTTACAAGCCCTTCTTGTTCTCCTTCTAAACACAATTCTTCACTAATGATGCTCTTAAAACTTGGTGGCCAGAACTGATCACAATACTGCAGATGTGTTCTCTCCACTGTGTGGATAGCATAGGCTTTGAAGTCAGACAGAATCTAGGTTCTAAGCCAGGCTCCACTGTTAATAGTGGAGTGACTTTGGTCCAGTGTGGTGTCTGAAGCTTAGTTTCCTTATCTGTTAAAAAAAAGGCAATAAATGCTGTAAAATATTACTGTAAAAATAAGTAGTGTGTTGATACATTAAGTGTATATACTAGCTTTTTAAGAATAACTATAGATCTTATTCTGTTGTCTACATTTTTACTTAAATTACTCACTTATCTACTGAATGATGCAGGACCAAATAGAATGCCTGTTTCAGGTTAACACTGAACATCCAATAGGCATTTTAAGTTGTTCATTTACTAGTATTCCAACCTCACTTTATTTTCAGCCACCTTACCTGTATAGATAATATGGTAAACGAAGAAATAATGTTTAAGAACTTAAGCTCTTGAGTCAGACACTCCAGGTTCAAATCCCAGGTCTCACCAGCTGCGAGATGCTGGCCATGGTGCTTAATGGCTTGAACCTTAGCTTGCTCATGTCTGAGACAGGCATACCAGTAGTATCAACTTGGGACCTACTAAATATTCAGTATGTATCAGCTATTATTCATAAGTATCTTTCAATATTAAAATATCCTTAGTCTATACCATATTGCATGTCTATAGTTAATTTGGCATGAATGCTGGCTCTTAGACTTTGTATTCTTCTAAAAATGGTCATGAGTCATTACATGTCTGAGCAACTTCATTACCAGCCTAGCCTACCCTTCAGTAATACAACAGTATAAATCAGTTTATTAATCTCCTCCTAGGCTCTGTTGTCCTCTTGTTATAATCCTACCCTTACTGAAGCCTAGCTCACAATCTTCCCCGATGACATTCCTCCCAGTCTGTGTCTCCAGATCATTTCACAGCATCTACATGTTCCCCAACACCTATCACTGCCGTGCCTTATCCTTATTTGGGTAAGACACTCTTTGCAACCTCTGAATTAGAACATAGGGTCATGGAAATCGAAATTGCCATTTGTTTTACTACCTCAGTCGTGCCCTGTTTATCATCGGGTAAACTTGAGTAAACTTGGGGAGCAACCAAAGAAATGAATGAGTCCATGTTCTAGAATTTTGTTTAATTATCTTAATCAAAATAACTGATCTAGAATTTTGGATTTCTTATCTTTCTTAGCATTTTCCAAAAGTTTCAACTCATTCTGGATTACCTACTTGTGTCTATTTTTTAAGTCTATTTATGCCACATTTTAGTTTTCATTTTTTCTTTTCACTTTTGATAATGTGATTTTTCTCCCTACGTTTGTATATGTGTTTTAAACCTAAGGTCATCTGAGAGCTTCCTATGCAACTAAATGTGAATTTCTTCGGCTGCCTATTCCTTTTTTTCACAACTGGGAACATTTATGATTGTATAGTTTCTTTTCAGAACTTTACATCCCTTTTAGATGATATTTTCTGTTGAGTCTATGCCTGAGAAGGACCTGGAACCTGTTATTATCTGTTCTTTTTAAGAGAAACCAGTTAGGTTAGACACAAGTTAGACATCACTACATTATACTCCTGAGCAGAGAAGTCTTCCTTCCTGAGGAGGCCTCTGGACATAATGTGAGTCTTGAGAGTCTAAGAACTGAGGGTCATTTGTGAGGGTATGTTTTACTTGCTCTGGACTCCCCAGGATTTCTGCCCAGGAGAAGATTCCACACCATAGGAAGCTGGAAAGCAGGAACCACCCTCCCAGAATCTTGTGATGGACCTTTTCTCATTGTCTACTTCTGTAGCCCATCCACCCCACACGTCATTCTCTTTGTAAGTCTCTTTTGTTGGATCTCTCTTATCTCTTCATTTCTGTGTCAATCTCTGTCTGTCTCTCCTCTATTTGCCTTCCTCTCTCCATCTCTGTCTTTGCTTCTGTCCCTTCCTCTCTCAACTCTTTAATATCCATATTTTATGTCCACATTCCTTTAAATAATATTTTTCCTACCTCTTTTTGCTCTTGTATTTCCTTTCAAAGTCTCTAGCCATGGAATCATGCCAGGCTTTTTATGAACTTCTGAAAAATCTGTTTTCCTAAAGTCTAGAATGCACGTCTGACTATGCCCACTGTTTCCTTTCTTCGCTGTTATGAATTCCAAGATGACTTGATTTCTCCCAAGGTTCATATAACTTTTACTCCAACAGTAAGCTCTTTCTTGTTAGTTAGAATTAAATACAGAATAACAATTTTCTTTACTACTTCCTCTACCCACTATAAGATGAAATTGTCAATAAAGAATATCAGATATTCTGCTTTTCACATAATGTTTCCAGAGTTGAATCCCCTTCTCACTGGTACTTCTTGCCTCTGAGCTGGTCTATATTTTCAAACAAGATCCATCCCCTATATCTTCCACCTGGCCAGGAAATCTGTCCTACACATCACAATTTTATCACCTGTTTCTCTCCCTTTTGTTTTCACCTGAATGTTTTCTACCATTCCTTAAACTGACTCATGGTATTTTGTAAATTATGTGTATTTTTGGAGAAACATGATTAGCATTCTATTGGAGTTATCTCTTTTGAACAAAATTTACCCTTTAGTAGTATTTTGGTCATGAATTTCATGCCATCCATAGTTGGAGATACTTAATTTCTCGATTGTAAACTACTTGAGGTCAGAAACCATGTGATATTCATCTTTGGATTTTCAGAGGCTAGAATGGTCCTGAAACATACCCAACATGAATTCACTAAACTGACCTGATGCTTGTTTTAAAATTACAAGTTTAACCGACTCTCCCCCACACACTGTGCACAGACATAAATACTTGAGACCTTAAGTCACTTCCACATCTTCCATTTTTTCCTGAAGATAACCTAATATTTCTTTCACAAGTTCTTTCTATCTGTTGTTTTTCATGGCACATAACATGAGAATTTTGTTGGCATTTTTCTCCCTAGCTTCAAACTTTAACTTGAAGAAGAGCTTTTGATCAGCCACTTATAGGAAATTATTATTGAGAAGTGTCAATGCACCCAGAGCTACATTAAGTGTTTTGTGAATACCTTTCTCAATCTTTACAACAACTTTCCCAAACAGCTATTAGTAAATTTATCTTATATATTAGAATATATATGTGTATATATATATATATATATATATATATATATATATGAACATTGAGACTGGTTAAATGGCATACTCCAGCCAACATAGCTACCAAGTAAAAGAACATACCAGAATTAGATCTGAGTGGTACCAAAGCTGTATTTCTTCTTCTATTACCACACATTCAACCTGGCCAATTGGTCAGATGCTCAGCATTATTTTAGGGCACTTTCAGGTGTCATAATCAGCTTAGTTTGACTATGCAGGTGAAGCAAACTAGAATGAACACCAACTCTTGGTTCTGCAAGGGGATATTTCCATTGTGATTAAAGGTATGGTGACTCTTAAAATACTACACTATTTTAGGAAAACCATGGCTGACAGCAGTGACACCATAGTGGCTTCAAGGACAGAATGCATAGTTATACCCTTTATTTTTGCCATGGCAGACAGAGGGATAAGATAAAAGAGGGTAGGAGAGAATTATTCATCCCTCTCTTTGCTATTCTGATCTTGCCTGGACTATAGTTCCAGGCATGTTGGCATCAAGAATAGTCTCAGACCACTGCTCAAGCATGCAAGAAAGACATATTTTATTTGATATAATTTGACCTAATTATTATTTTGAACTCCTAATCTGCTGACGTGGCAAAAAATGAATTATAGTTATTTTAAGAACTCTGATCTCACTTCCACCCTTCTCTTGGGGTTGTGTCTAAGTTTCTGGGACATCAATTGTACTGAGGTTGTGTTTGGACCGCATTATGGTCTATCTCTTCCTCCTTGTCTTTTGACCTCATCAGCCTCTGCTGACATGTCTGTCACTCATTTGGTCCTTCGTCATCAGTCCACACCAGTGATGGCACAAATACATCTTTTCAACCACTTTTACCCAACTAACATTCATTGAGTGCTTATTGCATACAAGGCATAATATGGACTCAGTCCTTCACATATGGATGTAAATGAGAGATGGGGCAGAGGAAAGCTGCCTTCTCTCCACAGCATGCCAGGCCCGCAAGTGGGGAGGAGCACTGGGGACAAAGGCCAGTGTTGCTATAAGAATGCAGAGTGAGGAAGAATGGGTCGCAGGCTGAGTCTGACATGTGTAGGGTCAGAGCAGGTAGACCATGAGAAAGTTTACCATCTTTACCCTAAAGATAATAGAAGCCACTGAATGGTTTTAACTTTAGACTAGTATGTTCTGATTTTGATTGCTAAAAATCTCACCCTGGCTGCATGCATAGCCATTGTTCAGGAAAAGATGAAGATCAGATGGGGGTCATTACAATAATCTATGCAGGAAGTGATGGTCTGTTAAAGAGAATGCAAAGAGTCACAGATACTTCCGGATGAAATATGCGGGATGGTATTGATGGATATAGAGTAAGTGGTTGAGGGAGGTGGAGGAGTCTCCTTGGGAATCACTCTTTTGTTATGTGCTTTTGTCTTCTGTAAGTCATACGCAGGGCTGCATATAACAAAACAAACAAGTACAGGAAGTTAGTGGCTTATAGTCTAGGAAGAAATATGACATATGTTAAAATAATAGCCAACATTTATTGACATTTAATAAGTTCTAAGAGCTTTGCATATATTAAGTCATTTGATTCTTAAATGATCCAAAAATGATACTAGGATAATAATACTCATTTTATAAGTAAGGAAGAGACAAAAGGAAGTGGGGTAATCTAGGCAGGTCTCACTTCAGAATTCAGACACTTCAACCATCATGAGGGAAGTATGTTCCGATTGGGGTAGCGTATAAAAGGAAAGAGTTAATTCCAGCCTGAACAAGGGACGGAGAAGCAGTGAGAAAAGCCTTCACAGGGTAAGAAACCTTGGAGTCTGCTTTTGAAAGATGAGGAGTGGGTATTCCACAGGCAAGAACAATGACATCTGAGCTAAATAAATTACCATATTAGTTCACAAAACTATTGGTCTAAGCAACATTTTTGAACAATACAACTGCAACAAATGAAGGGCAAAGTGGTCAGAGACAGAGGCTCACAATTCAATTTACCTCTGATTCCTGTGTATGTTTGGGTGAGTCACAGAGTTCTCAGTAAGTGAAAAGTTCTTGAGGATTAGTGAGGCTGACTACAGTAACAATGAACCAGGAGCTAGACGTCTAAATCATCTTCTTCATTATATTTAAATAATATCAGAGGAAAGATGAGACAAGGGAAAATATTTAAATAAATGTCACTTTTGAGATAATACCTGTCACATTGGTTTATATTAACTTACAATTCTAAGGACTGGAAAAGTCCAGAAGAGTAGGGAACAGTTTTCAAATTCCGGCATTAGACAGTATTCGTTTACTATCTCCTGAACATTAGCAGACATTAGCTTTGGCTCTATAGAGCTCAATGAACACTGTAGTACCATTTGGACTGAATTCAATTATTTATTAAGTTCCAAAATTTCTCCCCTGACAATGTGAACAGCATGTAATGATGTGGAATCAACATGCACGTAAGAAGTTAATTTGAAGGAATGAAAGACTGATTCAATCTGCCTTCCTCCCCCACTGATGATCCCATCATCCTTTTCCCAACGCTGTGGTTTTAAGGAAGACTTTTCTAGTCTTTCCTCCCATTTCCTCCAAATCCACTGCAGTCTAGTTCTGAACACACTCCTGTTATCTGTTATTGAAGGATACCAGGGACTTGCAAACCACCAGGTAGAAGGACTTCTCTCAGACAGGGCTCATTAGGTTTGACACTTGACTTCTACACATTATTCCCTAGCTTCCTGTCTCCTCAAACTCAACTCAGCTCCTCAGGGCATTGTCCTTGACCTTCCCTCTAAAGCAATCCCTAGGCTCTGTCTCTACGGCTTTATATCATGGCTTTCATGGGCCCTGGGCATGTTGGCCTTTGTGGCCTCTTCCTCCATAAAAACATATTTAAAAATTATATTTTACAACTGCATTGGTATAAAGACAAATAGTAAATATTGTCTTTGACCTCAAAGTTTATGTTTTTCTTCTGACTTTAAAATAAATGAAAGCACTAGGTGGTCAGTGCTATGATGTCAGGGAATTGGTTACCTTAGTCACTGTTCTAGTCCCTGCCCTTAGAAGAATGCCTGGTAGATTTAGTCTTTTTTCAAAATTCTTAGAATTTTTTCAAATTTTAAATTGTAGTCTTAATAAACACTTATTGGATGAATCAATGAATGAATGACTTTCTCTTTCTTTTTGAGTTTCTTCTGTTGGCTTCTGGGACTACCCTTATTCAATCTTTTCTTTTTCTTCCTGTTCATCTCTTCTTCCTCCAAGGTTTCTTTAAATATAGTCTTGATTTCTCTCCAGAGTTCCAGGCTCACACTTTTGCTGGCTATTTTCACATGGGTCTCTCCACAGTACCATCCTCTCAATACATAAAACAAACTCAGCAGCTTCTCTGGCTCTCCTTAATGTTATTACTACTATTATTATCATTATCATTTTTCTTATTCCTGGCATCTCCATAACGGTCATACCGTCATTTTCTTTCGAGTTTTTCATGCCTCGGAGGTAGAAGTCATCTTTAGATTCCCCCCCCCCACATTATAGGAGGTCCAATCTGTACCCAGATTTTGCTAATCCTGTCCTTACCATTTCAAGCACATCCACTTCACCTTCACATTGACACTGTCTTCATTCTAGACCTTTAGTAAGCCTTACTGCTACAAGCACACTGGCCTCCCAACCAGTCTCTGCATCTCTTGTCTTTCCCTTCCCTGTTCTAGTAGTCACACTTCTTTCTAGAAAATCCTCTTGCATAAAATATTTGGTGATGCCCATTGCATACAAACTGAATTCTAAACCCCTTAATTCAATATTCAATGTCTTGGCTCCAATTTAAATGTTTAGCTTTATTTCCACCACTCAAACAGACCTTATGGTCCTGCCATACCGAGCTACTTGATTGTTCCTAAAAATGGATACTATAATTTTCTGCACTCTTTTTTCAAACTATTCATTCTGCCCAAAAGGCTAATCCCCTCCCTCAATATATGTGTATCTTTCCGAATGCTCCTTGAAAGCACAGAACACTAGCAGGTAGCAATTAGATCTTATTTCTGTGCCCCTCCCTCATACTAATAAAGCACTTTATACAGAGGAAGAAATTAGTAGATGTTTATTCAGTTAAACTTAAAATGAATGAAAGGAAAGTAAAAATAAAGAGCATTAGTTTCTACCATGGTATCATATTTTATGTCAAAAGATGACAATTTTAACTTTTTAAGAAAGAGTAAAGCAAAAACTAAACAATAGTCAATGCAGGTAAATCTACTTACATTAGTATCATTCTGTATCAGTATAATCTAAACTGTACAACCATTTAGCATGACAAACTCAGGCAAAGCTAATTTCAACATGGATGAATATTTCCATTTCAGAGTTTTAATCTAATCAACCTGAGTAAATTAATCAGAAACATCTGCCTTGTCTCAAGAAATGCCTCGATCACTAAACCAGCTTTAATGAGACAAGCAACTAATTATATTATACCTCTAATAAAAGACGAGGAAAGGTTAGGGTACAGGAGGAATAATGGGCTTTCGTGTAAGAAACACAGATAATGTGAAATGATAATCCAACTATCTAAGGATTTGGAGATGAACTTTATAATAAAAGCTATGACGCATTCCTCTTCTTGTTAAACCTGAAGTTTTCTTATTTTATAAAAAACAAAACTAGTTTTTTTGTGAAAAATTTGGATAGCACAGGCAGGTAAAATGAAGAAAATGAGAATAATAATAGTAATCCCACTACCCAGAGAAAATCATTGTTCCTAGTTTTGTTTTGCCCTTTGTATGCATGTGTGTTTGCATGTGTATGTGTGTGCTGTGTGTGTTGTGCATGTGTTGTGTAAGGTCATGCATTCTTCTGTGTGTATAATGGAATTTAAATCATAATGTACATAATATTTTTAACTTCCTTATTTTTTGACAAGTTGCCATGCCATTAAATATTCCTCTAACATTATTTTTAACAGCTGAATAATAATCCATTTCATTACTGTGCTATTCTCAGAATGTTTTCAATCTTTTACTATTATAAACAGTGCTTTGTGAAGAATCTTATACTTTATTCTATATGTACACTATTTTTTTTATCACTTTAAGATGAATTCCCTATGCATGGTATAGCATGATAGGAGATCTAAAACATTAAGTCTTTCAAATAAAATCACTCTTCACAGATCTCATATCAAATCACAATAACATTAGCATTCTCACAATCTTTTTTTTTTAAGATCTTATTTATTTTTATTTGAGAGAGACAGACAGAGAGAGCATGAGCAGGGGGAGGGGCCGTGGGAGAAGGAGAAGTAGGCTCTCCGGTGAGCAGGGAGCCAGACACAGGGCTTGATCCCAGGACCTGGGGATCATGATCTGAGGCACCCAGGCACCCCCTTTCCAAAATCCTATCAATAATGATAGTAACATGTTCTACAGACAAGACTGAGTTATTTAATATGCTTATTCATCATTTGCGTTTCTTTGTGAGCTTATTTGCCTATCATTTGAACATTTTTATTTTCCTTTTTATTTTGAACCAGTCTTCAGATACTTTTTATTATGAAATATTTCAAATAAAGTATAAAGACTAATACAAAACACATTTGAACCTACCTCTAGCTTTGTTAAGTCTCAAGAATTTTCCATACTTATTCCAGTCGTTTTTTTAAGCTGTAACAAATTACATATAAAGTGCAATGTCTTGTTACCCTCCACTCTGAGATAATCACCTTCTTCCCACCTGAAAGGAGTCCCATTACTTTCTTTGTTCTTGTGTACTTTTGATATTATTGCAGTTAAGTATTTATATGCTTATAAATTACAAAGTTTAAACTAATAATATATATGATCTCTGATAGATCGGACTCATTGGTATGGAGTTAAGGTTTTGCATCCATATTTGTAAAGGAAATTGGTTTATACCAAGTTTGTCTTATCCTTTCTTTTTCTGGTTTTGGTATTAATCTTCTATTAATTTCATTTGGCTGTTTCCTCCCCTTTTTGTTATAAAATATTTTGTTTTAAGAATTGGATTATTTGTTCTTTGAAGTTTTGACAAAAATTTACCTACAATATTAAGTATCTATAGTTATATTTGTCGATCATTTGAAATAGTATTTATTCATTCCTTTTCTCTCTTTTCCTTGATAATATTTGCTAGAAGTTCTTGCAGTTTGTTTGGGATATTACCTTTTTATCTGTCCTGTATGGTACAAATATATTTTTTTTATTTGTCTCTCAAGGATCAATTTTGTTTATGGTGCATTTTCATGTAAAGGAATTTTTAAATTTATGTCTTTGTTTATATTTATTCATTTAAAAATACTTATATATCCCTTTGTAGTATTTTTTTTTAATTTAAACACTTAGCTTGGAGATTTTTAAATTTTTAGCTAACATCAGAAACTGGAGCTCTCAACTAATCTTTTTTTCTAAATACGTTGTCAGTATTCCAACATTAATTATTGAATTTTTACTTCACTAATCTGAAACGCCAGTTTATTTTTTCCTAAATTTTATTTATGTTTGACTCTATATCATTGAATTCATAGATATGTCCTATTGCTTTGTTATTTTATATTTTATAAAATGTTTTTAAATGAACGGAAAATGATTTCCTGCCCCATTTTCTTCTTTCTTTAAAATTACATGGTCTTTTCTTTTCTTTCAGACTCACTTTAAAATCATTTTTAGAGGTGCCTGGCTGGCACAGCAGTTAAGCCTCTGCCTTCGGCTCAGGGCGTGATCCCGGTGTTATGGGATCGGGCCCCACATCTGGCTCCTCCGCTATGAGCCTGCTTCTTCCTCTCCCACTCCCCCTGCTTGTGTTCCCTCTTTCTCTGGCTGTCTCTATCTCTGTCGAATAAATAAATAAAATCTTTAAAAAAAATAAAAAATACAAAAATAAAATCATTTTTATATTTTATATTTTAACCCAATTTTGTTGAGAATGTAATACAATCTGCATTAAGTATATTGATTAAGATGGACTCCAATCACATTTTTCTGGCATTAAGTTTTCACATTCAAGAAAGCAGTATGTCTCTCTTATTCATTCAAATTTCCTCCTTCGTGTTCATTAGTAAAGCTTTGTTGTTTTTTCATAAATATCATTTAAGTTCTTTGTTAATTTCATCCATATGTATTTGATATTTTTCCAACTACCGGGAATGGAACTGTTTCATTTATTTGTTTGTTTGTTTGTTTTCAGCAATTTTCATTGTTCCAGTTCCATTTCAATGTTCCATTTCAGTGTTCCAGGTACTTGCTTTCTTTCTGGAAAATTTTAAACCAGTTGCAAAGAATTATTGACGTACATTCTCCAGCCTGACTAAGTTACTTGAAATCTACCGTTTAGCACTCATTGCTGAAATTCAGCCATGGCAACTTTTTCATTTTCAGGTGGTTTGTGATTTTACTAAAGATCCCACTCAACTGGGTCTGGGGTCCCGAAGAGCTTGCCCCTTGCTCTGGGGAGGTTCCTATCCTTTCCCAGCCACTCATTTCAAACAGCTCCATATTCAATTTTACTTTGTTCCCAGGACAGTGCCAAAAGATTCCACTTGCCTGACCTCACCTTCTCCCACCAACAGTCCTGCTGTTGCAGGATCGCGGGGTTCTTGTCTCACAGAGTGAAGGAATGAATCTCACGGACACAAAAGGGTGAAGTGAAGTGAAAGTTCATTAAGTGAAGGTGTGAACAGAAAGGAAAGGAAAGCTCTCTAGAGGGAGAGGGGTCCCAAATGGGTTGCCACTGAGGGTTCTTAGGGCTGGTCTTCTATTGAAAACATGACCAGGGAGCCTGCGGCCTTGAGATTCTTTGCCTTCTTGGTTTGAGCAAGAACTATTAATAACACCCTTAATGACTGACTGCTTTGAGGTTTGGTCATTTTCTGATTACATCGTAGCCATCAAAGAAAAATACTCCCAAACAGCCCAGGCCAGGTGGTCTGTTCTAGTCCCTTATCTCTGGTTCACTCTGGCTTAGCGCTTCAGCCTTCCAGGAAGAGTCTCAGAGCCTAGTCAGGGGCCCCCTATCTCTCCCTGCCTATACCTTAACCCTGTCCTTACTCACTGTGAGGCCAGAAACATTTTTATCACTCTGAGGAGATCAATCTGTGGTTCAGCAGGCGTATCAGGGTCAGGTTGATCTTCTTGTCACATAAGATGTTTTGGTAATTTCATCCATTGCTTCAAAGAATCGGGAGGAAGTAAAAAGGATATTTTGAGTTCTTCCATGGGGTTAAGCCTAGCTTTATGAAGCTAATTTACTACCACAAGAAACTTGGGAATTAGAGAATCTAACCTTAGCGTGTGTGCTCACAGAAAATATGCAGCATAAATATTGCCACTACACATGGCATGTTGCTCCATCCAGCCCATATGAGGAGGTCTCTTGGTCCATTCTGAACAACTGGTATTCTGTTCCCAATTATACTATTTGCTTATTGAATAAATAAGCGTTAAAGTCTGTTATCTTCAATTAAGAACTATTCTTATTTTCCTAATTGGCCAAGTATACTAGTATATTCTCTTTTTTTTTTCTCCAAAGCTAATTGCTGAGTGAATGTGATTTGAATGTGATTTTTTTAAAGAACTCTGTTTTATGTGCATCATATTTTAATGAGAATCACCAGGGCCTGACCTTTAAGGACTTGAAGAAGTAATTATTAGTTGAGAAATAGAAAAGATTAAAATGACATAAATCCATGAATATATAACAGAAGAAATTGAGGAAGGGTTGGTTTGGGTTTTTTTTTAAGCAATATTTTCATCTGAAGATATTATTAATGAAAATTTGAAATTCTTTTAAAAAACTGGACAACCTAGAAGAATAGGGTGAGCCTATATGATTTATTTTCAGTGGGAGGGAGATAACTTTTCAGTTTTAAAAAGAAAATGTTACTACTCAACTGTTAATACCTGTCATTTCTGTCACTATGATGAAGTAAAATAATATAACTGAACATCTCTGTGTACCAGATGTTTCCAACATTAATTTCCTCACCAAAACTTCAGGATCTAAGCCTCACATATTCTGCTTTTGGGAGCGGAGAGGAAGAAAGGAAGGGATTCCTCTCTGGCCTTGACAACAAATCAGTCTCAAATAGAAAATGGTACAGTACATGGGGAGAAATTATACTCTCTGTCCAGGAGTCAGGTCCCTCTCCCAGACCCCTTTGGAACTGTGTAACCCTTTTGTTTGAACCCTAGAAATGTTGGAAACGACACAGAGAAACCAAGCCCTGAAAGATAAATTTTGAAATTTAAGAGAGGGTCAGGCTGTGCTCACATCGGGAGCTTAAGAGCCTGACCCTCAGAAAGCTCTAAGTCAAGGTATGGGGACTCGTATGCTCACCCGAGGCCAGAAACTCCCAAGGCCTGGGCCTTTCCTGGCAGGTCATTCTCTAACCACTCTGAAGAAGTCTTTTTGAAGGAGAGAAGGTGAAAGGGGAAGGATGGGGAGTAAGGGGAGGTAGAGCCTGAGAGAACGATTCATACCTCCCTGGGTTTTCCTGGGCTCCCCTGGGATGAGGGGATGTTCTAAATGTCACGCACAAGCCTAGGTCAACAGGGAAGATGGCTAAGAAGTGAAAGCTAGAGAACTCACCAAAAGAAAATTTAAATATAAGCCAAAGATCCCTGAAGCAGAAGCTACAGAGTTGGGAGTTCCAGTCAGGGTCCAGAGAGAGGACAAGGCTGAGCCTTAGAAAATCAACACACATTGCATGCTGAGATAACACCAAGTCCTGAGAGAGATCAGCAAGCTCCCTGGAGAGGTCCCCACAGTTGCCTACATGGAGAGAATGCAAGGGTTTACTTTCCCTTCAGGAGCTAGACTAACCCAGAAGCCAGGGATCCCTCCCTCAACCCTGGGGCCACACACAAAGGGGTGGGGGAGAGAGGTGAGAGAGAGCCTGTGGATTTAACTGAGAATTTACCCCAAAGAGACCTTTAAACCAGAAGTGATTGTTATCTCAAGGTGGCAAGATTACAAGTTTTGCCATGAAAGAAAATGGAAGCTTCTAAGCTAAATTAAGTTCAGTGACAAAGAAATAACAAATGTTAGACATTTGTCCTGACAAGTCCATGAAATCATACAGAATGTACCAGATAAGATAGCTCTTTCTTTAGTAAAAAGTTTTATGGTCTTTCTAGCTCATCAAAACCACATGGCAAGCCTCAAATATTTCTTCCATTTCCTTTTTTAAAAAATATTTATTGAGCAGCTAATACAGATGATAGTTTGTGTCCTCAAGAAGATTAGTGAAATGAGATTGGCAGAGAAATAAATAGTGGATTGTGATAGGTCCTTTAGAAGAGAGCGCTATTTGAGCACAAAAGAAAGGGTAAACTCTAAGGGAAGAGGTCTTATGCAGGGAAGCCATCCAAAAAGGTGTGACATCACTTAAGCTGGGAAAAAGAAAAAGAAGGAGAAGAAGGGGAAGAGGAAGAAGAAGCAGAAGTAGCAGAAGAAGCAAAAGAACAAGAAGAACAAGAACAAGAAGAAGAAGAGGAAGAAGCAGGAGGAGAAGGAGGAGGAGGAGGGGGAAAAGGAGGGAGAGGGGGAAGTGAGGGGGTGGGGCGGAAGAAGAGAAGAAAGGAAGAAGAAGGGGAAGAAAAGAAGAAGAAGAAGAAGAAGAAGAAGAAGAAGAAGAAGAAGACGACGACTGCAGGGGAGGGGGGAAAAGGAGAAGAGGAGGAAGAGGAAGAGGGTTAGTGGTTAGCGAGCCAAGTTGAAGAGCAGTGGGGACTCATTCCAAAAAGAAGAAATAGCACATACAAGCAATGGGAGGCAGGCAAAGGAGAAGCAGAGGCTGAGCTGGAGGTGGGAGGTGGGTGATGGAGACTAGGGACAGAGCCAACAATCAAAGGCTGAGTGTGGTGCCCACAGAGAAGACACGGCTGTGGACTGTGAGAGGGGCAGGGAGAAAGCTGTAAGAAGATGGAAAGGTAAGCACAGCCCAGATCATACGTATAAGCCAGACTTGGGAGACTGGGACTTAAATGGGGGAATGATGAGAACAAGAGCAAATATCAGGCATTGCAGAGTGGGTCGTGGCAGGTATGCTATGCTCCATCTGGTATTCTTTCTTTTTTTTCTCTAAAGATTTTATTCATTTATTTGAGAGAGAGAGCAAGCACAAGTGGGCAGAGGGGGCAAAGCTAGAAGCAGGCTCTCCACTGAGCAGGGAGCCCTACGTGGGGTCAATCCCAGGACCTATGATGACCGAAGGCAGATGCTTAACCAACTGAGCCACCCAGTTGTCCCTCCATATGGTATTCTTGCTACTGGGCCAAAGGCATCACCATTGCAACAAATGCACGTCTCTCTCAATATGCTTTCACAGTTCACTTGGCCCTTCACTGATTTTGACATGAGTCTTCCGCAGACAGACCTTACGTTTTTCTGAAAATGGTCTTTTTAGGGAATGTGTAGCTAATTACAATTTAAATTGAACAGGGTTTTGTGTATGTGTTTTATTTTGTTTTTGTATTTTTTTTTCCCTAGTGTTCAACTTTAAGAGATTTCAACCTACTTCTTAGCCTTTGAGTGGTTTTTGAGACTCTTAAGTTTTGGCTTCCTATTTTCTACAGAGTAAGGAAAAGATCCCCCAAATTAAGAACACAGTGGATAGAAAGGTCTAGTTTCTAAAAGAGAGACCATTTGGAAAATTATCAAAAATGCTAGTGGAAAGTTTGTTCTGTTCTCATATCTCAGAAACAAACATTTACTAACTGCAGTATGTGTGTTACAAGGTGCTTAGAGACTCTTAGAATGTTTGGAGTTTTCTTCTTCACATCTCGTTTCCTTGAGAAATGCATAATCTTAGCTAAAGGGAAGGCAGACTAGAACAGATGAAGGTTAAATAGAAAAACAAATGTTCTCAATGCCTCCAAAGGAGGGAGGGAGTGGTTGAGAGTGACAAAGACGTGGTCTTTCTTGTCTGGTGTGGTACAAATCCAAATAAAAGTGCAACTTGGTTTCTCTTAAGTACGGCAGAAAACTTCATTTGTTTTTGAGACTTCTAAATCAGAATTTGAAAGAGCTCTGGCTAACAGGCCTAACATGTACCTTTGTACTTTCTGTGGAATAAGAGCTTACAAAGCAATCTAAAACTGTAAGCAAAGGAAATGTTAAAAGCTTAAAAGTATTTTAGGGCAATTTAGAAAACCACTTTATATGTAAATTTTGTTACGAAACACTGAATATACTCATAAATTATCCATTTTTCTAAGTATTTACTTACATTGGGGGTTCTCTTTCCTACCCATCAGAATTTGCATTGTACTTAATGTATTTCAAAGAAATTAAATAAAATGTCTTACTGTTTTAAAGTCAAAACTTTTACCTTGTCATATTGATGGTTACCAAACTTTGCTCTGCAAAGAATTTGCAGACTAGGCAGTAGAAAGATAAGCGAAATCCGGTATGTGAAAAGCCCACCAAAGGATTCCCCAGCATGTATGGGTCACAGACATACCAACCACAGTAAAGCATGTGATAGTCTGGAGAAAAGTTAATGCAACCCCTATATAAGCTATTCTTGTTGAAAATACATTCTCCTTTAGTCTGTCAATTATTTTGAACTTGTGCTAAATAATAGTAGAGTTTCCTACGTTATCAGTCTATTTGTGAATCATTAAATTTCAGCACATTTGACCTGAGTGTCTACCGGTTTTTTGGTCATGAGTTGAAAGGCAGTCCCCCAAAAAGATATGCCCTCGTCCTCAGAAACTGTGAATATGGTTTTTAAAAAGGTGAATATTAACTCATGTGTTCCAAAAATGTGCTTTAACCTGGATTTTCAGGGTGGTCCTTAAATCCAATGACCAGTCCTCATTGGAGTGAGGTAGAGGAATATTACACAGACAGAAGAAAAGAAGGCAGTGGGACCCCATGGCAGGGATTGGAGTGATGCAGACACAAGCCAAGGAATGCCAGCAGCTGCCAGAAGCTGGAAGAGGCAAAAACAGATTCTCCTCTAGAGCTTCCGGAAGGTGGAAGCCCAGGCAGCACCTTCATCTTGGACTTCTGGCCTCTAGAACTGGGAAAGAGTAAATCCGCGTTGCTTTAAGCCACAGTTTGTGGTAATTTGTTATAGTAACCCTAGGAAACAAATGCAGGGTCTCACTTTACAGGTGAGAAAACCAAGACCCATGGAGGTCTCTGCCTCCAGTCACGCAACTACTTGTGATGGAGGCAGAGCTGCAAAGCCGGCCACCTCTTCCCGTAGCGCTCAGGTCAGCACCGGAAGCCGCCCCGCACTACCCGACCTTTCTACCACATTGAACACGGTTGGTCTTTTGATTCCATGATACCAAGCTCTCCAGACTGCCTCCTTTCTCTGACCTCATTTTGTCTCTCTTTGTTTCTTTCTGCTTCTGTCTCTGGTTGTTTCCACATCCACCTTGTATGGCTCACCCCAAAGATTGCGCCCTCTACTTCCCACGGTAAGTGTCTCCCCAAGCACCCTCACTCCATGCCAAGGTGGCAGGGGACACCTGTAACACTGTCATGCTACAGCCTTGATTTCCCTGAGCTCTTAGTCCATGTTTGCAACTGGTTACCACATGGCTGGCTCGACTTGGATGGCCCCTGGCATCTTGACTGCAACATCCGAACTGGAACCTGTTCTTTCCACACACTGCTCTTCCTCCTCCCTTCCTTGCTCAGTTACCTGCAACAACTGGCAATCCTGCAACTATTCACATGCCTCTGTCTCCCTGGGTATCTGTAGGCGCCATCTGCATCTCTTCCCGCCATTTGCATCTCTTCCTGCTAAGCGCTGCTCTAACAGAAGATCTCACTAACTGATTCACACAATGGAAGACTAAAGAGTAGCTGGAGAATAACGACGAACTAGTTTTCCCTTCAAGTCCGCCTTTGTATGTCTCCCACATAAATTCCTTGTATGAATTAACAGATTGCTGCTGTAACAAATTACCACAAACCTGATGGCTTAAACGACCCATGTGTGTTATCTCACAGTTCCAGAGGGCAGAATTCTGACAAGTCTCACTGGGCTAAAATCCAGGTGACATTAGGGCCGTGCTCCTTTCTGAAGGTTGCAGGGGAGAAGCTGCTTCCCTGGCTTGTCTGGCTTCTAGAGGTCGTCTGAGCTCTGGGGTTCCTGGCCCCCTTCCTCCGTCTCCAAAGCCAGCAGGAACATTAGGCTGAGTCCTTCTCCTGCTGCCATCTCTCTGGGTCTCTCTCTTCTGCTCCTCCCCTGATCTTTCTGTCTTTAAGGATGCTTGGGATTGCATTGGTCCCCCCTCCCCCACCAATAACCCAGGAAAACCTCCCCATCTCAAAGCCAACAGGTGAGAAACCTTAATTCCATCTGCAAGCTTAGTTCTCCTTTGATATGTGAGGTAACTCACAGGTTCTGGGATTCTGGACACGGACCTCTTTGGGGGTCATGATTCTGCCTACCACACCCATCATCTTCACGCTCACTGCCCTGCCTGAGTTTCAGCCCTCATTGGTTGTCTTCTTCTAAAGGCCTTTTAACTGGCTTCACTGCCTTCAGGCTCTTCCTTATCCTCAATCCTCTAGTGGCCACCAGTTATCTTTGTGAATCACAGAGTTAATTAAGCTGTTGTCTTTCATCTCTGCCCACCTCCCATTGCTATAGTTACCCTGCCCAGCCTTCCCAGTTCCTTCCCCAGGCCCTGCTCCTAAAGCCCCTCATACCACACAGGTGTATTTGCTGTTGCTCAGGCCTGCCGTTGACTGAACTTTCTCTCACGTTGTGACCTGTCCTGGCTTACCCAGTCCTCTTTCCCACCTGGTACACAAACCCTTTCATCCCCAAATTCACTAAACTGTTACCTTCTCTTTGTGGATTTCCCAAAACCTCCACCAAATCCAGCACAACTAATTGCTTCTCTGTATAACACTTACTTCATAGTAAGTGGCTGTTGGGTTATGTGTTTTTCTCTCTAAGCTTGACAGTGAGCGCAATGTTCACCCATTCGTCCATCCATTCTACATGTTTGTTGAACACCCACCATAGAAACCATGTGAATGGATATAATGGATCTTGGCCTTCAAGGAGAATATACTCTTGGAGGGGACAGACAAGTGATCAGACAAAATTCATGGTTCCTGTCTTAAAATATGAAAATACATTGTTGGTAGCACAGAATACAGAGCAAGTAGTTCTGTGAGGAGACTTAAGGAAGACTTCATAAACAGTGCTATTTAATCTGGTTTCTAGGTTAAAAAAAAAGAAAAGAAAAGTACTAGACATAACTGAAGTAAAAGGATATGTCTTTCGCCTTTGGATCCCCAATAACTAGGATGTATTTGTTAAATTGAATGTTGAATGGAGAGAGTTTGGAGACTCGAATGGTAGGCTGGGGGTGGGGGTTGGGGGGTGGCTATTAAGTGGGAAATAAGCCTGGAATGGAGTAGCCGGTGAAGAAGGGAGCTTTTCAAAAGGCAGGACTCAGCACCACTCAAAATGCAGCCTGCAGACCGCGCCCATGGTGTGTGTGTGGTGAGGGGCAGCGGAAGCACAGGACCGTGGGCTCAGCTGCTTACCCACAGATCAGAATCTCTGCAGGTGGGGCTCTTGAATGGGGCTGTGCCCTAAGCTTCAGCATGTTTCAGTTCTACAGCCCCTGAACTAAGCTGAGAAGACAAGGTTGAGAATGCAGAGTGAAATGAAAAGGAGGTTTAATTAGGCCTAACGGAAAGATACCTGAGGTGCTCATGTAAAAATTCCTTCAGCAAATATTTACTGAGCAAGCATTATGTCTTGGGCACTATTCCAGGTGAATAAAGAACAAAAAGCCTCTAATCTCAAGAAGAGTGCCTTCCAAGGCGGCATTGCATAAAACAGGCATGTAGAGAGTAAAATCAGCTTATGGGCAGGGGTTCCGTGAAGGACCATGGAGATGACAAAGACAGCATGTGAAGTATGGGGGAGAAGAGTCACACAAGAAAGAGCAGGGACAACAGCCTGAGGTCAAGAAAAGCTCAGTCTACCGAAGGGGCAACGTGGAAGTCAGTGTAGCTCAAACCTAGAAAGTACGCAGCAAAAAGAAGTGGGATACACCTGGAGAAGTAGGGAGATGAAGTCATCAGAGTTTTGGGTGACTGACCGTCCTGGTCTGTGAGGATAAGGGGTGTCCTGGGACACAGGATTTCCCTCAAACCAAGAAAGTTCCAGGCAAACCAGGACAGGGCCTAGGGACTTTCAGGAGAGACTACTGTAAGATGTTTGTGTTACAAGAGCAATGGGCTTAAATTAAAGGGTTTTAAGTAGGTCCAGCATAGGCTATGATTTACATTTCCAAGGACCTCTCAGAGTTTTGGGTAGATGGACTGGGGAGGGAGCAGCCAGAGAGGACAGTCTTCCTGGATTTGCACTCAATTGTTATGGGACTTGGTGGTAGTAACAGAGATGAAGAGAGGTGAACAGGTTCAACGTGCATATTGAAAGTAGAAAGAAAAAGTTGCAGTTCACTTACAGGGGTGAATGAAGGGAAGAATCCAGAACGTCTATGGTGCTGGAGTGGGGAGCCCTCAGGAAGTCACAGGGTTAAGGGGAAGATACACCTTCCAGGGGGTGTCTCAGATAGGCAGCTGCGTTTATGGGTCCGCAGCTCAGAAGCTAAGTCTGGGCTGGTCTGATGAAATGTAACAGAGTTGAATTCACTGGAGTTACCTGCTGGCAATCCCCCACTCCAGCACCCTCTGGCTGCACATCACCTCTGACCCTTGTTGCTGTGAGAGCTCTGGTGAACTGTAGCCACGTGTTCACCCACATGACAGGCCGAGGCTGACACAGCACCTTGCCCAGCCCCACACACTGCAGGCAGGTCAGCTGGCAGGGTGACTCCGATCTTGAGTTAATGAACAAAGCACTGAGGAAGGACGCCATCACACAGCCATTCAGCGACCAGCATCTGCTTTAAAAACCCTCCTTCGTGTTCCACCTTCCAACCTGGAAGGAGAGGAAGGGGATGCAACAAGAATTCCTGCCTTCCTGCAAAATGAAGCCTTTTCAGCGTGACGTGAGGCCACAGCCGAATGAACATGGACCCTGCATCCATGTGTGTTTTATGGACCCTCAAAGCATCACTCTTCTGCCCAATTTTCCATCTAAGAACACAGAGGAGTAAGATTTGGTCAATTTGCATAGACACAAAAGAGAAGTGCGTCCAAAACTCTATGCCTTCAAAGGCCAGCCTTGTAATACCCAATAAAAAAATAAAAATAAACCTTATCCTCTTCTGGAACAGCTGACATTGTTGATAGCAGTTCAAACAATCCAGATGTTTCCAAGATGATTCTTGCAGGTGAAGTGGTTTTTCTGTTTAAAGTCATTCTTTAAGATTGCCTTCTGCTTTTGCTCCTTAGACACAGCAGTCTTCCAAATCGGTCTTCTTTCCTCAAAGTCTTCTTGTCTCTTTTTTCCACCCCCTCCTGAATTGAGATATCCTGCTGAATTTTGCTAGAAGCTGTGGGCATCCTGATATCCTGGGCTGGACTGAAATGAATCCATGCCCCGCTCCTGCGGCCCATCTCTGCCCTCCTAACCCCCCATCACAGGACAGGTAAGGCCGGACACAGTCACAAAGAGACACCAGCTGCTCCCTCTAAACACAGAGTTTACCACAAACATGATTATTCAAGTACACTCTTCACGTAGAAAGTTATACCTGGGGAGCTCAACCGGCCCAGAGGGTTATGACTAGTGAGATAATTTCTGTTGTTTTCAATTCTGACTTCAAGATTTTGAAATTCAGACCCAGACTGGAAACAGGGCTTTTTTTGCTCGTTGGTGTAGAAAGAGTGATGCTCTGCTTCCCCTGTGTGGTAGAGCTTGATACTTCACTCTCTAGAAAGCCGACTGAGCGCCAAGACAAAAGGAGGAAGCGGGCGCTGTCAGGAGGTTTATTTATTTTTATTTTAAATTACCCCTATCACGATTTCCTTTTTTGAACAAAAGAAGCCAAGAGCGATTTCATAATATCCTTAGAGGAATTTCCTTCTTACTTTTCTTCTCAATTTTGAAAGTCAGCCAGTAGCCCTCTATAATTGTAAAGATGGAGAATGTTATTTAAGATTTTTTTTAGCGCATGCGACACTCGGGGGTGGGAGGGAAGCCAATAAGTTCATATAGCTCTCCAGATCCTCTACTTTGTAAAATAATAACAATAATAATATCTATATAAATAAAGTCAGGTTCGTATTCATCAGAAAATGACATATATGGCATGCAGAAAATCGAAGCTGAGATGCCCTGGGAATTGGGACAGTACCACGCGCTTCGGGAATTTCTCTCTAGAGCCCCTGAAGCTGCGGGCAGGCAGCAGGGTCTCTCGGGTGATGTAACCTAAGATACAGGCTCTGTAGCAGTAGCAACACCTACTGTGGGGGATCCAGGGAGAACCACACAGAGATAAACCATTTTCTTGAGCCTCACGTCTCTTGGGTGTGCTTCCTGTATGGATAGCACAGCGGTCCCCTGGGAGCATTTTGGAAATGCGGCCTCTCCACCCACCCCAGACCCCACGGATCCAGAGTCTGCACTTTCGAGAGATTCCCAGGTGATTCACATGGACTTTAATGGGTGAGAACCACTGGGCTAGAACAACTGGAACAACCAAGACCCATCAACTGGGAAAGAGGGTGGTGGGAGAAAACATCCATGGACAGAATGTGAGCCCCAGACTAAAAAGGGACCTTTGGGTAGGCATCCAAACTGCAGGGGGTGGTTTGCCATCAGTCTCCCAGGGCCAGTGTGGAAACTTCCAGGGGGACTAGAAGCAGGAATTTGTTTATTTAGTGGTGATGATGACTTCTGAACTATCCCACCCAACTCAATGCAGTAGAAGTCATCATTAAGAACAGGTGTGGTCGTGATAAGGATGATGGTAGAATTAACAGTGATAAATACCTAGTGAGCACTCAGCATTGCAGAGCTCTGTGCTGAGGGCTTAACGTGTATTGTTTAGTGGGAGACTCACAACAACGTTTGAGGTAGTGAAACTGGGGTACATATTGGTACTGTGCGCAGATCAAGGAACTATGAAGTAGACCAAGTAGGATTTGAACTCAAATTCTTAGTTTAACATGGATTAAGCCAAATTTGTGCCAGAACATACATTAAGCTAAAGAAAGAAGCAACTCTTAAACTTCAGTGCATATATGAAAAATCCTCAGTTGTGTGTTCAAATGCAGATTCCTAGGCCCCGAAGCTAAACCATGGAATCAGGCAGTGTACCGCAGGCCCATGAATCTACCACTTCGAGCATCTCTAGGTGATGCTGAGGTGAGTAATACAAAGACAAAATTCAACAAAACACTGTTCCGGTGATAATGGAGAATGTTGGCTGCAATCCTTTTTATAGACTAACTTTACATGTAAGATATTATTTTCACACAAAGGTATCTTCTACAAGATATTTGAAAATCTGTCTTAGCTAAGCATTCAAAGTCCTTCACAATCCACCTCCCAGACCCAGCTTCTGCCATGCTCAGCCTAAGCCATGGCATTCTGCAGCCTGTCTCTTGTCTTTACTGAGAGGCTGGGGAACGGGCAGACATTTGTGAGTTTCAGAATACCGCATGTGAGATTCTTTGCTGCAGCCTCCTACTAAGAGATTCCCAAGTATCTGCTCGACTCTCTTTCCTGGAGAGGAAAGCTCACTACTATTTTTCTAATATTCGATTTCTAATTTGAGATTAAATATTCATCTAATATGCTCATACTACTTACGTAAAAAAATACACCAAGGTCTATGACTTTAATAAATTGAGTATCTCAAACATTTAAACACTAATTGAAGCTTAAACTTTTCAAAAGCCGAATATGTCAGATGCTTTGAAATACTTTTAATTCCTTAAAAAACAAACAAAAACCTCATAAAGGATTAAGATCATGGAAAACTCTGGCACTAGAAATGCTACTCCCATGGCTTTAGACTCCTTCTACATAACCTCTATCTCATTTTTACCCTTATCCTAGTTCTTCCTAGGTTATTATTAGGAGGTTCATTGCCTCCCCACCAAAATTCCTACTATCTCATAATGTTGACCTTATTTGGAAATAAGGTCTTCGCAGGTGTAATTAGTTATGATGAGGTGATCTTAGAGCAGGGTGGCCCCTAATCCAACATGGCTGGTGTCCTTATAGAAGCAAGAACTTCGGGCACACACAAGGAGAACAACATGTGAGTAAGAAGGTGGAGATCAGAAGAGTGATGTTCTACAAGCTAAGGAACGCCAAAGATGGCCAGCAAACACCGGACACTAGGGGATGGCTAAGGAACAGACTTCCCCTCACATCTCTCAGGAGCGACCAACCCTGCTGACACATTGATTTTGGACTTCTGGCTTTCAGGACTGTGAGACAATGCATTTCTGTTGTTGAAGACACCCAGTCTGTGGAACTTTGTCATGGCAAACTAATGCAGTTGTAATTTTATTCCCTGTAACCAGAAGAGTCAGGGCAAAGACTCCAACTATTCAGGGCTGTGGGTTCAGATTGGTATAAAACAACTGAGTTCATGGAACTGAACAAAATATTTATTTCTAAGGATAAGGAATACCTCCCTGGAATTTTTACAATCTCAGAAATTCCTAACACAGAAGTCAAGAATATTAAATGAACAAATTTATAACCGAGTTTTTATTATTTTTTTTAAAGATTTTATTTATTTATTTATTTGACACACAGAGAGAAAGAAAGAGAGAGTACAAGCAGGGGGAGCAGCAGGCAGATGGAGAGGGAGAAGCAGGCTCCCCGCTGAGTAGGGAGCCCGATGTGGGACTCGATCCCAGGACCCTGGGATCATGATCTGAGCTGAAGGCAGCCACTTAACTGACTGAGCCACCCAGGCACCCCATAACCAAGTTTTTAAAAAATGCCTTTTTATTTGCCCGTTATAATAAAGAATTCTTAGGATGTAAGTCATTTTTAAAAAATTACTTCTCAATGTTAGTGCTTTGAAAGCACAGAATCTTTGAATGTCTTAACCCCTAAGGGAGTGTTTTCTGGTTCCCTCTTAACTCTTGTGGTTGGCTCTTATCAGAAATATCATCTCTATTTCTACAGTGCTTCACCATGGACTCAAGTTCTCCCAAAGGAGGGCTGATGTTGACTCCAGGGCATTCCTGTCCTCGTCTATTACCCATTTCACAGGCCTCTTTCATGCTTACTCTTTGCCTGTTAGATTAAGAATTATTAGATTTGACAAATCTGTAGTATTTCATTTTTTTTACAACCTCCATATTTCCTAAGACTTTATCTGAATTCATCCACCATATTGAAAGCCCACAAGAGAACTTGGGACCTCACATTCTCCTTTTGCCAGAATGAGGCCAACCCTTCATGCCAACACTAGGGATAAGCACGAAAAACAGGGACTCTGGCCTCTGGGCACCCAGTACTCAGCACACTCAAACCTGCAGTGTTCACGGTTTCCCACTTGCATTCTGCCTTGTCCATTGATCTCTGCCAGGTTTCTATATACCAGCAGGGGACACAACCACTCAGACCATGGTAGTAATGACTTTTTACCTCGACTCCTGGAAATCTACAGAAGAAGAAGGATCAGAGATCTTGAAAGGGATGTAAATTCTGAGCATAAACACAGGGGTGCAGGCCAATCTGTGTATCTTCTGCCTCTCCCCAGGCCAATCCCTCACAGAAGAACAAGGTGCCAAGGAATTGGTCTGTACAGCCTTAAGCAATGGAGGGCACAGCCTGCTGTGGGAGAGCTGAGGTGTTGTTGAGACCTGGGCCTCCAATTAGTAAAGAACAAGTGAGAAATCTGAGGGGCCAACAGTTGTCAGCTGCTCTTCAAAGTTGGGCACTGGCTGATAAGTGAAGTTCCTTCACCTCATCCCCACAGATAAATCCTAGATTAGATTTTAGTAGCCACTGTTTCCTCTGTCCAACTTTCTTCCTTTTCTTAACAGACCCTGGCTTGTCCCTTGGACAGATGGTTTAGGACAGGCAAGGGCATGTGTCCCAACCAAACCCATCACCGTCCTTTCCAGGATTTTCCTATAAAGTTAGTATAGGATGTGGGGACTGCTGGAATGCATGTGGGGACTGCTGGAATAATGTGGATCTGGGCTCACTGACAGCCATGTTCCCCATTTTGTGGAGCGAGACACTCTATAGGAGTGGATGGCACAACACACTAGCAGATAGAGAGATGAGGGAGAAAAATGACCATATCATCGAAACGGTCCATCTTATCATCCCTGACTTCGTCTTTTTCAGACACTTGAGCCAATAATTCGTTTTCTGCTTAGGTTAATTTGAGTTAGTTTTTGTTTCTAGAGAGCAAGAGAGTCCTGCCAAATAAATACAGCACGGAGCAGAACCCTTCAAATCAGACAACCATAAAAAAAACTCAGGGGGCTGAGCTGGGACAGTGTGCATCCTTTAGGGCTTGCATAACTATTCTCAGATTGTTCTGTATTTTGCCTCATTTCATCTCACAGCACCCCTGTGGGTGGTACTGCTGTTATGCTCCTTCACATCTGAGTGCCTTGCTCAAGACCCTTAGAGCTAACGAGAGACAGAAGGGCGTTCAAATGGAGGCGCTGCTGCAACAGACAGGAGTCCCAGCGGTGACCTTTCCTACTCAATGCTCTCGTCTCTGGCGGTTCCCAACTCCTGTCTCTCACACTGCTTGATAACCCAACTGTCATAGGAAACGTGGGTCACAAGTTTTGCAGAACTACCCGGTCACTTTCCAGGGGTCCAGGGCTGAGGGTGACCTATCACTACTGGAAATTCAGCTCTTACTGTTAGTTGCAGTATCATTTTGTTGTCTGACATACTTTACAATTTTAAATGTTTCCTTTTGTTGAGATATTTAATTCCCTGAGGTTTCCAGGACCTTTGGCTTGCAGTCCAAAACAACCGCTTGACACACCGAGGAATGTTTTATCACTTCTCCAGAGAATAAAAAGTGTATTCGAGAAAGATCGTTTTCCTCCCGCCCCGTGACACTCTGCTGCTTACCTACTAACAGCTGCTTAGGCAAAATTACATCCACTTTTAAAAGTATTTTCCATGACAATGTTCTCTTTGAAAAATTAGGTCTGGTCTTCTGCCAACTGGAGATTTGATGTAACCAAAGATCTTAATCCAGCTAGAGAACTAAATTCACTGAAAACAGAAAGAAAAACTTTCACAAATGTGCTGTTTGCATTCCTACTGTGAAATAAGATCTGACCCAGTACTTATCTGGGAAGAACTCCCACCAGAGCTGTGGAAATCTTGTTTCATGATCAGAAATCTTGTTTGGGAAAGAAACCACTCTGCTCTCTGTCCAACAAGATGGACTCCTTTGTTTCCTGATGTTCTCATGTTAATCCCCAAAGCACGATTGGCTGGTAAACAGCACTGGCTGGGAGGAAGGGATAGAAGTTCTAGAGAGTAAATGGAGACCATGTGAGGTGCTGGACTCCATCAGTGAATTCAATGTGAATCATGTTTTTTTGTTGTTTTTTTTCCCCCTCCATGATCTGAGCTCCAAACTGAGCAAGACAAGTTAAAATTCTCAGAAATTGCAAACAAATAAAAAACCATATATAATCTCTGAAATATCAGGTGGTACTTGGCACTCACAGGGTCACCCCTCTTCTGGGAAAAGTTGAATCTATGTTGAAGTACTTTGGGAACTCTGAAATGATATTCCTAATAAGAGCCTCCCAAAGGGGCACCTGGGTGGCTCAGTTGGTTAAGTGTCTGCCTTCAGCTCAGGTCATGATCTCAGGGTCCTGGGATCCAGCCCTGCTTTGGCTTCTTGCTCAGTGGGGAGTCTGCTTCTCCCTCTCCCTCTACCCCTGCACCTGCTTGTGTGCTCTCTCTCTCTCTCAAATAAATAAAATCTTTAAAAAAAAAAAAAACCCTGAAAGAGTTAAAAGGGAGAAAGAAAATAATCCTTGAAGTTATTAAAGAAAACATTTAAAAATGTTTCTGTGCTAATCTCAGATTTTAAGATATACTAAAAAGCTATAATAATCAAAACGGTATGGTGCTGTCACAAAAACAGAAACAAAATCAATGGAACAGTATAGAGTCCAGAAAGAAACCCACACTATATGGTCAATTAATCTACGACAAAGGAGGCAAGAATATACAATGGGGAAATGCAGTCTCTTCAACAAAAGGTGCTGGGTAAACTATAGACAGCCACATGCAAAAGAATGAAACCGGACTTTCTTACACCACACACAAAAACAAACTCAGAATGGACAAAAGACCTAAATGTGAGACCTGAAATCGTACAACTCCTAGAAAAAAACATAGGCAGTAATATCTCAGACTTTGGCTTTAATAACATTTTTCTACGTATGTCTCCTCAGGTAAGGGAAACAAAAGCAAAAATGATCTATTGGGACTACATCAAACTAAAAAGCTTTTGCACGAAGAAAGAAACCAACAAAACAAAAAGGCAACCTGCTGAATGGAAGAAGATATTTGCAAATGGCATATCCAATAAGGGGTTAATATCTAAAATATATAAAGAAATCATACAACTCAATGCTTAAAAAACAAATAATCTGATTAAAAATGGCCAGAAGACATGAACAGACATTTCTCCAAAGAGGACATCCAGTTGGCCAACAGACACATGAAAAGATGCTCAACATCACTTCTCATGAGGGAAATGCAAATCAAAACTACAATGAGATATCACCTTACACATGTCAGAATGGAAAATTCAAAAACCCAAGAAACAAGTGTTGGTGAGGATGTGGAGAAAAAGGAATCCTCTTGCACTGTTAGTAGGAATGCAAATTGGGGTAGCCATTATGGAAAACAGTATGGAGCTTTCTCAAAAAGTTAAAAGTAGAACTACCCTATGATCCCGTAATTGCACTATGGGTATTTACCCCCAAAACACAAAAACACTAATTCAAAGGGATACATGCACCCCTTTGTTTATAGCAGCATTATTTACAATGGCCAAATTACGGAAGCAGCCCAAGTGTCCATCGATAGATGAATGAATAAAGAAGAAGAGCTATATATTTACAATGGAATATTACTCAGCTATAAAAAAGAATGAAATCTTGCCATTTGCAATGACACGGATGGAGCTAGAGAGTATAATTCTAAGCGAAATATGTCAGTCAGAGAAAGACAAATACCATGTGATTTCACTCATATGTGGAATTTAAGAAAAGACAAATGAACAAAGAAAAGACACAAACCAAGAAACAGACTTTTAACTATAGAGAACAGACAGATGGTTACCAGAAGGGAGGTGGGTGGGAGATGGGTGAAATAGGTGATGGCAATTAAGGAGGGCACTTGTGATGAGCACTGGGTGATGTATGGAAGTGTTGAATCACTACATTGCACACCTGAAACTGATATAATACTGTCTGTTAACTATACTGGAATTTAAAATTAAAAAAGGATCCTTCCAGCTCTAATGTTCAGTGTTTCTTAAAAAAAAAAAAAAAAAGTGGGCACAGAAACTGAAAAAACATTGTTACAAAGAAGACATACAGATGGCCAACAGACACATGAAAAGCTGCTCAACATCACTAATGATCAGGGAAATGCAAATCAAAACAAGGAGGTATCACTTCATACCTGTCAGAATGGCTACTATCAAAAGGACAAGAAATAACAAGCTGTTTGTGAAGCTATGGAGAAAAAGGAACCCTCATGCACTGTTGATGGGAATGCAAATTGGTGCACCAATTGTGGAAAAAGCAAGAAGTTTCCTCAGAAATTTAAGAATAGAAATACCACAGGGGTGCCTGTGTGGCTCAGTTGGTTAAGCATCTGCCTTGGGCTCAGGTCATTATCTCAGGGTTCTGGGCTCGAGCCCTGCATGGGGCTCTCTGTTCAGTGGGGAGTCTGCTTCTCCCTCTCCCTCTGCCTCTTCTTCTTCCCTCCACTTGTGCTCTTTCTCTCTCTCAAATAAATAAAAACTTATTTTTTTAAAAAATTAGAAATACACATAAGCCAGTAATTTCACTACTGGGTATTTACCCAAAGAAAAAGAACACACTAATTTAAAAAGGTATATGAAGCCCTGTGTTACTGCAGGATTATTTACAATAGGCAATATATGGAAGTAATGCAAGTGTGCATTGATAGATGAAGGGATAAAGAAGATGTGGTGTATATACACCGTGGAATATTACACAGCCATAAAAAAGGAATGAGATCTTGCCATTTGTGACAACATGGATGGGTCTAGAGTGTATTATGCTAAGTCAGACAGTGAAACACAAATACGATATGATTTAACTTATAGGTGATATAAAAAAAACAAATGAACAAACAAAAAGCAGAAACAGACCCATCCCAAAGGTAGAGCATAGAGAATGTAGTCACTGGTATGATAATAGCACATGGTGATAGTAGACGGTAGCTACCCTTGTGGAGAGCATAACACAATATGTAGGGTTGTAGAATCAGGGTTGTACACCTGAAAATAACGTAATATTGTGTCAACTATACTTCAAAGTAAAGTTTCTGTGCTTTCAAAATACTCAGATTTTAGAAACAATTTTTAAAATAATGGTCTATATCCTAATTTTTATTAGGATGCAGAATAGAATTCTCTATTATTTATTTATATGAACAAATAATATACATCTGCTGATGCAGAAGTCAAGGATATGAAATGATCAAATTCATAATGTGGGGCTGATGACGTCTTTTTATCACGTATAAGAGTTGAGGAAAACAAAAGCCTTGAGCTCTTTCTCACTATACTATTACTACCTTTCTATAAATTTGTCCTTGTCTTTGCTTCTTTTGCTCTTTTTCTATCCTCCCTCCATCTTAAACAAATCTAATAAAGAATGCAAGATGTAATTTTGTAATGACTGTTTGCCTTGTACACCCCTTCTCAAACAGATGCCTTTTCTGTACATGGTGAGAGAATCTCAGAAAATTTGTTCAAAAGCAGATGCATTTTCAGAGAGAAAACAGAATAGTTCCAGGCACTGAGGTGAAGCGGGTATGGAGGGGGACTCAATGGGTAGAGTTTGTGTCTGGGTTCTTCAAAAGCATGGGGGTGACTGTGAATGTATTTAATGCCACTGAATTGTGCACTTACACATGGTTAAAATGGCAAATTCATGTATGTGTATGTTACCCTAGTTAAAAAAAGAAAGAAAAAGCGTGGGGAAAAAGCAGATGCAGCACACCATCTCTTTCCGACATGACCAATTTATTCAGAAAATTCAAATTTCAGTTTGGCAAAGTATATCCAGGGGCAGAGAGTTTGGGATAGTTATTTCATTGGAAGCAATCACATTTCCTAGAGCTAAATGTCCAGGGGTAGTATCTAAAGGAAAGAAAACCAAACTTTTAAAAATAATTTAGTGTGCATGGGGTGATAATCATAAATATTTGCAGAGTCAACAAAACAATCAGCTTACACAACCGAGGCATGAAAAATGCTTATGCTAGTAGTACTCCTTTATTCAATTTAGTTCAACATATATTAAGCACCTATTTATTCAAGACACTGGGCTAGCTGCTGGGGTTGAGGTGGAAATACAAAAATCACCAAGACACAATCCCTGTCCTTAAGAAGTTTACAACAGCACATATAAAAATGAGTGCTAGAGGTGAGGTACAAAATAACTGCTCTAAAAACATGGAGGAGAGTTTACTTCTCAGTGGAGGTTAAAGTCAGGACCCCCTTAAATTTGGTGCTATGAGTAAGGGAGGCAGGATATAGCATGCCAAGAGAAAAGTCTGGTGTCTAAACATGGCTTGGCAACAGGAAATGGACTAGCTCCTCTACAGCTTTTAATGTGTGAATGGGGCAGGAGTATTCAAAGGTATTTATTTTTATTTGAATTCCTCTCATCAATGTTAGCCCATTACAAGAAAGAGATCAACAGGAAGTGAGGTCTATTAAGAAAACAAAGTTTGAAGAGGCAGGGACATGAACAGGAAACGCCATTTCATAGTTTAGTGTAAACTCAACCCCGTGTCTATATACATCTAGTAGCTTAAGTAACATCATCAAGTGGGGGAAAAAAATCCATCGGGAGCACCACAGTTCATCATGGCGGAACACGGTCTCTCTTGTTAGATTTAAGACTAGCTTTGGCTCCTGCCAGTGGAGGATGTAATGCTACAGGGAAACTGGAAGTCGTATTTTTACACATGAATTAAAGTCCTTAAATGTTAACTCCTCAACTCAGCATAAATGATCAAGAGAGCTTAGAAGAGATAATTTGGGGAGAAAGATTAAGTCTTTCTAGGCTAACTGATCTAATGATGACTTGGCATGCTGTATTTCCTATTTAAAAAAATACAGGATGAGCAAGTCTTTCCTGAATAATAACTTACTATGTGTAGAACATATCTCAAGAGGAATTTTAATGGAACAATACTATTAATCAAACATCACAGTTTCTGCTTTTGCAATTTACACAAATTACCTTAATTATAATACTTTAGGGAACACTTACAAACATGTAACGTTGCTTTAATATTATTCATCAGCCTTAACTTCTAAGTTTGGCTTATATTATTTTATCTAAAAAAAAAAGCTACTTATAAATCTTGTTCTCCCACAGAATTAATTCACCATCCAACTTTAAAAATAACTTTTAAAAACAGAAACCAACAGTAAATTGGAATGCTAATACCTGCCAGGCTTTGATAAATAAAAATAAACAACTTACATAAACAGCACCTCATAAAACCAAAACCTTCTTTTGATATACAAAGTTCAATTCTTCTTGCCCTCTTAGTAACTGCTAATCAGAACCCCCAATCCCCTCCCTCCCCTCTTCAATCCAGGAACTGTTCTGGTTTGTTAAGTTACATTACACACAGTATTTTTTAGCATTAATAAATTATTGATATGGTACCATGAATAGCTATCTTTAGAAACCGAAGCAACTCAGAGGACTAGAACTGATACATCACACTAAAATGATTTAAAAGAAAAAATTTTTAAAAATGTACCCTATCCTGTCTTGTATTAATTCAAATTAAAAACCAAAGGATGAAGTATCATTTCAGACCTATATACATCAAGATGCCAGTTCTTATAAAAATGTACTTTAGTCGTAAATGCTAGGTTATGCAAAAATAAGTTTATATCAATTGTATTTAATTTTATTGAATTTTCCCCAACTCTAATATTAAAAATGTTAAAAGAACTTAAATTTTAATGGCAAAAAATTCCTATTTTCCCCTTTTATTAAAAAAAGATTTTATTTTCCCTTATTAACATACAATGCCCTATTGTTAAGGCACAACTTTTTTTTAGGATAAAAATGAAACCATAGATTAGGTTTATTTTATACAACAGTTACGAGACAGACTTTTTGTAGGCATATACTGAAAATAATATACCACAAATTCAACCGAGATCAAAAATGAAAAATCAGGTTCTATCCAGGACCAGTCAACACATAGCCAAGATAAATAGTTGCGGCTAGAATAACCCAAGTAGTTTCTATTTTTAACCTGCCAAAGATTGTCTCCATAAGGCCATTTTCAAGGTGTTATCAAGAAGCAAGCTGGATAGCTTCTGAGAAAAGGGGGTGGTGGCACCCCAGCTTTCTTTACTTATGCTTTGCTATCAGAGATGGTTGTCACCTTTGAAGCCTGAGATCCAATTTTTAAACATCTGGGACAAGGGCAGAGTTCTGATCCTAGGGCTCAAGGCAGATGTTTGCTCTGCATCCTCCCTCTGCTACCCTTCCCTGGAGCTTTCCTCCTTCCCACCCTCTTCTTAGCCACTGCCCCTCCCCTACTTCCTCTCACCCATTTGCACAATATTCAAAGGGAGCACCCAGCAAACAGAATTTGCACAATTGTTACTTAAAACACATGAACCAAAACACTTGTTAGCTTCATCATACAGCCATAAACAATTCATTTGAATGTTGATTTAAAATCAAGAAAAAAACACTAAAATTATAGAGGAAAGAGGACAACTGAGTACCAAATATGATTCATCTTGTAGGCCCTTTGTAATCTCAACTGAAATAGGGACATAAGTATGAAAGCTAACAGAAAAAGCAAGTTTTCTTAAGCAGGCTTATATACCTAATTCTTGTATTTTCTGCATTTTCATTCTGTGAAGAAAGGATCTAAGAAATGTTTTGTAAAGACACTGGATTAGACTTGACTGTATAAATCATTGTGGTTTTGAAGGTGATTTTCCTTTACCTTTTGAGAACAGTCTTTGAGAAGCAATGGTCAACCAGAACTCTTGCCCAGCTTCACTCCCTGACCAGGAACTTAACTCAGTTCTACCATAAGATTTCAGCAGTCATTCTGGAGAGAAGTAGGTCTAGCAGAGAATTCAGGGACTAAGTTTTGGAGGAGAGTACTGGTCCAGAAAGAGAGGCAGATACAGAAGAACATCAGCAGGCTGGGGGGCCGGGGAATGAGGTAGAGATGAAGGGCAGAGCAAGGGGACAGCTAAAGTGAAGTTATTGATGCCACCACTATCACTAAATGTGATGTGTAAAACCCAAAAGTTTAAGGGAACATTGTGTTCTAAATAAGGGCAAAGATAATGGAAAGGGAAGACCAGGAGTTGGGGAGGTGAGGCTCGCTAAAAGTTCAACTCTAGTTATTTTGCTACATTTTAGAAGTAATTTTATTTACGTAATTCTGGGAGATAGTACATGCCTTTATTTATTCATGGTGTTTTACTGGTATGTTCTGGCACAATAATGTCTCACATAAATAAATATAAATACTGTCCTTTGTACTTATATTAGTTCTGTAATGTATATTGACTTTCAGAAACAAAAAAATTAAAAATGAATTTTCTATAAAAGCACTTAAAAACCATTAGTAACTAGACAATATCCAACAAATTATAAAAATAATGCATTTAACTATCAGCCAATATCTCAATTTTTGCACACAACACAAGCCCTTCACAGTCATTATCTACATGCAGATTAATGGAATTAAAAATAAAACCAAAGCAATCATGCTTGCTAGTATGATCTAGTTTCATTTCCATTAAATTAGAAAGTTTCCGTGTAATATTGAAAAAAAAAACTTCCAACTAAATGCCATTTCTTAATACACCAGTCTTCTTGCCCCATGTTTGACACATTACAATTAAAATAAATACTTATACCACAGACTCTGGAAACAGTATATGCCTCTGCCATCTCTCCTGAGGAAAAAAGTATGCTCGTTTCATTGAAAAGTAAAAAAGATGAGGTCTCCTCCAATATCCTGTTCTGACTCCCTAAGTCCTGTCTAAATATCAAGTGTTCCAAATACCAAAACTTTCTATGAATTTTCACTGAACCAAATCCTACCTATTGAGGCCCACTACTCTTATCAGGTTTGTGACCAGTTGCTAGAGACTGGGTGGAAACATGTGCTTTGTACTAGATTCAATTCCCTAAAAAGGAATGAAAGGCCCGTGTAAAACGCAGACCTCAAGTCGTATGCACCTTCCACCAGGTGAGGATGTCCATTCTTTGGTCAATTTTACCTCCAAGATAAGAAAAGAAATGGGAAGTCGTTTTAAAGAAAGAAACAAAGAAAACAATGAACAATCCCCTCCCCCTCTAACCAGTATGTAATAAAATACAAGGACATCAAAGTCACATGAAATAACGGTATTGTTTACACGAAGTTTCCAGATAACACACTGAGAGAAATTCAACATCCCAATGAAAGTCATAAAGCAAGGTTCTAATTACAGTGACACGGTGAATATGCCACCATCTTTCTTCCAATCAGATTCTGTCTACTAAATTAAAACAAAAATTAACCAAAAAGTAAGATTAACCTTTGTTGTTTCAGTCTGAACGGAAACTTTAAAGTATCTTAAAAGTTACTACTTTGAGATTAGGTTAGATCCATTTATTAATGGTAAAAGTAACCATAAATCATTCTTGATAAGGAGAGAATCTCTACATACAAACCTGGCAAAGTTTTTAAAAAGCACTAAAACAAAACTTCTGAATATAACAAAAGCTAGCTCCATTTGTGTAATATCAAATGACTCAATTAACAGAATAATTTATATTCTTATAGTGCATAATTTATCCCTAAGGAGAAAATGTACCCAAATCCTAGTGCTAACCCTGAAACCTTAATCCAAACTTTACGTGTTAAAGACTAAATGTTGGTCAGGAGGGAAAGGATGGGACCATGCATTGTCCACAGAGCAAATGAAAATCAACAGTAAGATGGCAGAAAGGTTGAACCCATGGGTACAAATACACTTTTCTGTACCAAAACAAAAAACAAACAAAAACACACACACAGAAACTACAATTACAACGCAATCATCATATAGCTATATTCTCAACTAGCTGGTGAATCTGTTATTAAAATTTCAAAGAAAAAAAAACAATTTAAGCTTTTTCTATTTTAATCCATAAGAAATATTCAGTAACAACAGATAAATAGAGCATTTGTTGCATATTAATGAATGTGTGGCTTCTTGTGCTTTCCATCTGAATTAGGGGTAAAAACCCCCAATTACTTTATTTTCAATGAAATACAATTGTAAAGTAGTATTAAATCTACACAAAATCAATCCTTTCTTCAGCCCAATTCTGTATGAAAGTACTAACAAATAGTGAAGATTCATGATGTTGTGTGAAAATGGTGACTCATAACAATGTAGACTCAGCTATAGATTTTAATTCACAAATATATATATACATATATATGTATATATATATATATGTATATATATATGAGCCTTGTGTATGACAACCGTACGAAAATAGTCTCAAAAATAAAGACAATACTTAAGACACGAAGCAACCCACTTTCCCTGATCTTGCATCCTATTACAGGGAAAATAAGTCTCTGATGCTTCATAAATACTTTAAAAAGTTCGGATGGCCGTAACCATGCAGAGTCTCCACCGATGCTTTGAAGCCCCCAGCGTTTCAGGCTGACTGTTCTCAGGAAGAGCTGTGACCTGTGATCGCCTTTGCTTATTTATGTCCTGTCTTCTCTAGATCTGGGAGTTTTCTGACCAGAGCTTGGTGGTTCATTCTGATGCTAGCAAGGAGCCCTCCTTCAATGCCGTCGGAACCAGTGTAACTGATTTCTTCACCATTCAGGGTAGTCATATGCCCCCCAAGGGCTTTTAAGATGGCATTGCCGGCACATATATCCCATTTTTTGATGTATGTCACATGGATATATAGATCAGCTTTTTCTTGACTCTTATCAGGCACATCCAAGAGTGCTAAAACTTTATAACCTAAAAGATAAACATAGAACTTAAGTTACTATTCAAAAGCTTTAAAGAAAGTAGCTTACTTTTTAAGAGTACATTGTGAAAAATAACAGCACAGGATAGGCAGGAGTTCTCTATACTATCTTTGCAACTGCGCAATCTAAAACTATTTAAAAACAGTTTTGTTCTTTTTTCAAGAAAGTTAATAATGCAGACATTAAACCCAAATGAGCAAAAAAAATATACTGTAAAGGAAATTATGAGGAGATTCTCAAGTGTAACCAAATATACTTCTATAATCTTTTAAATTTAAATCTACTTTGTGGTTGTTTTCTATGAAATGATACATTCACTGTGTCTCATTTCCTATGGAATACTATACTGAAGCTAAATACCCCACGGGTTTCATGAATATCTAGGAACACTGGATTTGAAAGAAGACAAAATAACAAAAACTTAAGCCTTTTTTGTAATGAGGCAGACTTTTTAAAAAATAATAAAATAAAACAAACGGAAGAAACCAGATCTAGAATCTGGTTTATCCAGATGCATACTGGGTTTTCTGAACATTACCTTTCCTAACCAACACTAACAGAGGGCTTATAGGAAAATAATAAAGTCATATTAAGTAAGGTACATATATATAATCACTAAATTAAAACTCTTAGGCTTAAAAGTTAATAAGCATTACTTTTCCCTTTATTACTGTGGTGAAAAGGGTTTCACACACATTTCTGACCATAATTTGTTATTTATTTGAATTAAAAAATACTCTGTCGCATTAAATAGCACTCAAAACAAGAGTGGGCAAATGGCCTGTGAGCCAAATCCAGGCCATGCACTGTTTTTGTACAACCCTCAAGCTATGAATGGTTTCCTGTATTTTTAAAGGGTGGTGACAAAACAAAAATCCAAGAATAGTGGGCAAGAGAGTCGACACGTGGCTCATAAAGCCAAAAATATTTACTATCTGGCCTTTCAGAAGAAGTAAGCTGACCCCTGATCATCAACATAGGTAATAAAATAGTGCAGAATATTCAGTAAGCTGGGTGGCTACCAGACTCTGGCTCATCCAGACATGCAAGCTGAAGAGTTCAGAGGTGTTGAAAGTACCCAGGATTTGCCATCCTAGTTAACACTTATGAAGATTCTTGGCATCTTTCTGAAGCATCATTAATGTGCTTGAATGATCTTCCCTTCTCTCCCTGATCTTCCTCTGTTAAGCTAACAGCACGATTACTTTGAAATTAGATCATATATAAAACCACTATTGATGGTACATCACTGACATGAAGATGCTTTTGTGGTATTCGAGGAACAGCAGTCACTGTTGTGAGACTATTGTCCCTACTATGAGGTTGTTTTCCTTCCTTCCTTCCTTCCTTCCTTCCTTCCTTCCTCCCTCCCTCCCTCCCTCCCTCCCTTTTTTTTTAAGATTTTATTTATTTGACTGAGACAGAGAGCACAAGCAGGGGGTGTGGCAGGCAGAGGGAGAGGGAAAAGCAGGCTCCCCACGGAGCAGGGAGCCGGATGCGGGGCTCGACCCCAGGACCCTGGGATCACGACCCCAGCAGAAGGCAGATGCTCACCTGATGAGCCACCTGGGTGCCCCTGTGAGGCCATTTCTAACGAGAAGGCACGTGTGACTGAAATCCCACCCTAGAGATAACCAATTAGGAGACCACCTGTCTGCAAAGAACACTGTCTATTCTCACTTTTCTCCACAAGCACAGGACAACCAAACTTTCTCCTGACATAAGCCTTGACCATGCTGGGGACACTGTCCCCAGGCATTACAGGGAAGTAGGAACGTACCAGCACCACCAGCTGGGATAATTGTAGTCTGGTTTCCAAAAGTCTGAAGAGCAACCTGTTTGACCATTCCCGAATGGGAGCGTGACACAACTATCCTTGGGGTCTTCTCATTGTAGGAAGTTCGGGCTTTCACATTGGACCCACCGTCTACCATTGCCCAAGCTGAAAAGCAAATATGATATCCGTTAACAGCACTGAAGCTTTCTGAAGCGGGAACTCAAAGTACCAAGTGCTGACTGACAAAATATCCTTTTCTGCAGAATTACTTGTATGTTTTTCCCCAAAATGCTTATTTTTTCCTGAGGAAGAAAAATATTTAACATTTTTTTTACATTAAAATAGGCAAATATTAAGACAAAGCTAAGAAAGGCCACGTAATCCTGCCTAACCAGAGATAATGACTACTAAAAACTTGGCTTGAGAACTCCCAGGCTCCAGATCTCCCAGTGAGGTGCTGAGTTTTCACTGGGATTACACTGCAACTCAACATCTTTCTGTACCTAATATGGATGGCTTCTTTCCCTCTCTTACACAACTTTGATCCCAAGGGCACTCTTTCTTAAAGATCCTGCATGCTAATCCCCATCTCAAAAGTCTGGTTCCTGGGGAACTCAACCTGTGACAACCTAGGACATAAAATACAACTAGTTACCCTGGATAATTCAAAATTTAAAATTTTCTCTTCCCATTTTCTCCTCCTTACTATTTCTCCTCCTACTATTTCCTCCTATCTATTTCTGATATATTCATGGTTTCAATGATAAACATAAAATAGTTAGAGGTGAGTTAGATTTACGCATCTGCTTTACCAGAGAATATAAAAAGAAAATGCTCTAGATTTCAAAACAGAACAGAAATTTATAAGAAGACAAGGAGACCCTAGAAATGGCTTGAAATGTTTTTCTTGGCTTGGAAGTTTTTTTCACTGCCTACCAAGCTGTACAAGAAAATACACTTACTCAGAATTATCCCAATCAGACCGTTGTTCTAGCAGTCACTCACTATGGAGTAAAACACAGTCCACTATGAGGTAACATGAAAGCAGCTGCATTACCACTTACTCCTGGCCGCAGGAAAAAAATTTTAAAAAATGAACAGAGTGTCTGGGTTTCTGAGCTGCCCAAGGATGATGGCAGTCTCTTGGACTCCTCTCACACTTCTTTCTAAAAACCATACATTACAACAAGGAGAGAAAATAGCTAAATAAGAAGGAGATGAAGAATAGTCACGAACACAAATTTATGAGAAAGAAGGGAAGTAAATACTGAAGATCAGCAGAATAAGTGCCACAGCTGACCCCAGCGTGGGGAATGTGGCAGGAGCTTCACAGAAGTGCAAAGAAGCTGGAGGCCTCTTGTGGTGGTAGAACTCAGAGAACAACAGCCAGGATTTCTCCCCAGAAGGAAAGAGTACCATCTAAAATGAGAACTACTGAAAGTACGCCTGAGATGTGGCAACAGAGCAGTGACAAGAGGAGGCCTAGAGAAGACACAGAGCCAAAGTGAAGTCCTGACAACAGACTAGATGACATACAACATCTTTTAGAAAGTTTCCCCATGACAGACAATTGGAAGACAGCAAACAGAAGTGAAGAAAAAGAAGGCATTGAAGATAAGGGCCTTACTGAAACAAGACAGGATCCAACAAGACAGAATAAAAGTGAAAACAAAAAAAGATGCCTGATAATAAAGATAATGCCCTCCTCGCTCTAACAGTAAAGAAAGTTCCTGAACTGAGAACCAAACTTCTTTTCTGCCACCACCTTCCCACCAAATGCATGGTGGCTGGCCCAAATGTGAATAAGAAATATATACAACTGCAATGTCCACTGAAAAGTATAAGAAGAAAACACAATGAATGAAGGTTAAAACATTTCAGGCTACTTGAAAATTTCTATAGTGGAGTAAAACTGTAACACAACATTGGAAGACGATTAAAAATAAATAAGCAACAACAAAAAAAGAACATTATGGAATAAAAAAAGAAAAATATTGAATAAAAAAACAACTGAGGAAAAATAGGAGGATATGAAATGGGAATTCACATAATACAGGAAAGAAACTGCAAACAACAACAACAACAAGACAAAATCACTTAAGACTTAGCACTAGATCACAGGATACACACAAAGGCAACAGATTTGTCGAAAAGCACAGCAAGCACGCGAAAAGCATAAAATAAGTGAAACAAGCAAACAGATAAAAGGGACCAGAGAGAAGGTAAAAGATACGCTGACTTCTCACTGACTTCTAAGAGTCAATATACATATATTAGGAGTCTCTGAAAAAGAAAAACAAAATAAGAAGAAATTGAACTACTCTTTAAAACTCTGATTCAAAAAAATGTTCCTAAATTAAAAGTGAACTTGAATATCCACACTCAGCGACATACTATGTAGATATCTGCCCAGAATCCCAACTCTGAATCTGAGATACATTATAGTTGTAGTATTAGACTTTCAAGATAAATCTCTTCAGCATTCCAGGCAAAAATACCGAGTTACTTATAAAGGAAAGAAAATCGTATTATCAGCTTTTCTGCCAACAAGATTCAACATGCATCCACACAGATGTTACATCAGTTCAACAGTTTCTACCAGTTAACTAAGAAAAAAAGAGTGTACAGTGAGTGAAATAGTGTCGTACTAATATTCCTGTCTATTGGGAACCTTCAGAATATGACCTCATTTGGATATAGGGTCTTTGCAGATGTAATTCAAGTTGAGGTCATACTGGATTAGAGTGGGCCCTAAATTCAATGATTGGTATCCTTATAAAAACAGGAGACAGAGATATACAGACCAAGAGAATGTGAAGTAGAGGCACGAACTGGAGTGATGTGTCTACAAACCAAGGCATGTCAATGAATGCCTGGAACCACCAGAAAGAGGCAAGGCAAGATTCTTCCCTTGAGTTTTTAGAGGGAGCATGACACTGCCAACAACATGATATCGGACTTCTGGCCCTGAGAACTGTGAGAAAATCAATTTCTGTTGTTTTACGCCCTCTAGTTTATGGTAATTTATTAGAGCAGCCCAAGGACAGAGGGCTAAACCAAAGAGTCTGTAAGTAGTTGAAAGTATTTTAAGAATCAAAGCTACAGAAAAAGCTTTTAACATGTAAGAACTCAGGTAATATGGCCTGGATGAGCTAGCTGTCCTGAAGTCATCTATTAGAGGACAAGCTTTATCCAACAAAGGATGACTGGAGAACTTTGAGCAAAAGCACTGTTGGTCAACACTGAATAAATTTAACTGTGAATTTAAGAGGAAACCAAAGATAAGAATACAGGTGGGGGACTAAAGTGTGTGTAAATGTTATCTCACAGTTGACTGGTGAGAGTCAAAGGATACCATTTAAATCTGAAGAGCGGAAGAGCAGAAAGACACATATCAAAAAAGGTATGACTGACTAAAATGGGATGGTAGTCAAGGAGGCTAAAATAAGCTGATTTCATTGTTGCTCGTAGGGGAGAACCAACAGACGAGACCGAAAGCAAAGGACCATGTAATGGTATTTAAAAAGGCATATATAAAGGTGTTAGTAAAAGCGGGCAATGAAGAGAACAGATTTAACTTAAAGAATAATACCTGTAGTTTGAATAGCACAGAATATACAAAAATCCATGAGACCTTAAGGATATCAAAAAAAAAAAAAAAAAAAAAAGGCAAAAGCCTGCTCTTCCCTGAAAAAATAACATTTATTCCCCCTGGAGGTAGTTTTTACCCAAAGTCATTACTTAGAAATTGGTGAAGAAAAAAAGTTAAACATATTTTGTCTTTATAATAGGAACTACCTTTCAGGATAAACAAGTAACTCCAGTTGATGAAGAAATTTTTCAGGAGAAGAATTCTAGCTAATACATGTAGCAAATACAACAGAATTAGAAAATCCCATTTCACATCTTTAATAGATCTTGAAACTATTATGTGAAATGTTTAACAGAATCCTGATCTCAAATGGTACCAAAATATTTCTCCAGACTACTTGCTGGTAGCAAGAGAATTAAACTAATTGAAAAAGGAGATCTTTATGACCACTTTAACCACCTTATAGCATCATTAATGAGACTAGATATTTATATGTCACATAACATGATGCAGCAGGAAGTACGTCAAGAATATCTACAACGTATTTTTGACAAAAATCCTTAACCTTAATCCAATCAAGGCTTCAGATCTAATTTCCACTTTATAAGAAAAAGAAGATGAAAAATAAACAAGTTAAATGACACTGTGAGGAAATAATCAGAAGAGTCCAAAAAGTAGGACATTATGTAACAACTAATTTGATCTCAACAAATCAATGTCATGGGGAAGAACAGGACTGGAAGTTAGTTGTTCTAGATTAAGAGAACTTAACAGAACAACCAAAAAAATGCATGTCACTTAACCAGATCTTGGTTTGAAGTAACCAGTTGCAAAATCCACTTTAGAAACAACTGGGGGTTGGGCGCCTGGGTGGCTCAGTCGTTAAGCGTCTGTCTTCAGCTCAGGGTGTGATCCCAGAGTCCTGGGATTGAGCCCCACATGAGGCTCCTCTGCTGGGAGCCTGCTTCCTCCTCTCCTACTCCCCCTACTTGTGTTCCCTCACTCACTGGCTGTTTCTCTCTCTCTGTCAAATATATAAATAGAATCTTAAAAAAAAAAAAAAAAAAAAGAAGAAACAACTGGGGGAAATGTGAAAATGGGACCAATTAGGGAATAAATGTTAATTTTATTATTATATTCATAATAATAGTACAAAATAATGGTAATAATAGCATATTAAGAGACACATAGTGAAGTGTATAGGGGTAAAATGTAATGATCCTTGTAATTTTCTTTGAAGTACATGAGAAAAAAGGAAGCAAATATACAGAAATGTTCAACTGTTAAATCTTGATGAAAGAGAACATGAAAATTCTGTACAATTTTATGTTTGAAATTATTCACAATAAAAGTTAAAAAATGAGAAAAAGAAGAAAAAAACCCCTCAATTCTTTTTAGAAATGATCAGAAAAAACATGGTTTTACTAAGAAGTGAACTTACAGGGCTACATCTCTAGAGGTCAGTATTGTGTAAGAGAATAAAGACAGCATAGCTCATTGATAGTACCAGAATAATTTTAGGTAAGAATTAGTAACTTAGTATTTTAAAAATATATTTCATGTTACAGAATTTCAATAAATTCTGTCCTAAAATGTACATGGACAAATTATTTCAAGCACTTTAAAAAAAAATTCAGTAGGTGCTTAAATAAATGACGATGATGAGGTAATTATGAAAAGGTAAAATAGCAGCTAACAGAATGTGTTTATTCTATTTGAGGATATACTAAAAAAAAGTCCAGTGGGAAATAAAAACCTGTACTTTGCTACACACTTAAGACTATAACTTAGCTACAAATTTCTACTGCATGAATATATTACACTTAAACATTTATACATTACTTTGTTAAAAATACTATGTGAGTACCTGTTGCTTCTTAGAATTTCAAACTCAGTGAATTACTTCTAATTAAGTCTGAAAAGGATTTTGATCAGTTTTTCTCTACCTGCTGCCAACAACAATACTATCTAGTCCCATTATAGTTAAGTGTAGCTAAATTCTGGTAAGCACATAATACTTGATAACTGGTACTCTGCCAACATCAATATACAGTCTGGATCTGAAAAAAACAGTCCATAAAGAGGACACGAGCCAAACAAACCTTCGATCCAGGAACAGAAGGTCAACTTACACCTAATTAAGGACTTATTGATTCTTTTGGAATGTTTGCTGACTAGCAAGCACCTTCATTCCAGCATACTGGGCAACTCAGCTGCATCACAGAAGAACAGGGCATTTTTTATTACAATTTAGAGAAACCATTTTGGAACACAACCTGTTCCTAAGTTAGAAACTTTTGGCTTTTTTATTTTAGAGGAGGTAAGACGCTAGGGGGAGAGGATACATAGTCTTATGGATAAAGTTGGTTTTTTTTTTTAAATGGGCATTTTATGATCCTTATTTTCCCACCCCTAAAATGAACAGATGTGGAAATTAGGGCCCAAAGAATGTGAATCTCTTTGCCTATCCAGTATCAACTTTCTCCTCATTTCCTTTATTAGGATTCTAATTGTCTCTGGAGTAGCAGGCTATTTATAGCTGAGGGGGCCATTTGACATTTGGCCAATGAGATGGAGCAGAGGGCTTCAAGTTACTATTTCCTAATACAAAGACTATCTGGGATAAATCTTTTGTCCCTCTTCTTTCCCCTTTCTTCCAGCCTGGAAGAGAGCCATGGAAACTGGAAGCATCCATCTTTGGAAGTATGTAAGCAAAAAGCTACCTTCTAAGACAAAAAGCAAAGAAGAGGAGTCAGGTGCTTAACAGTATCATAAACTGAACCCCCCTGCCCTTTGCCCATCTTACTAGGTGAGAAAAATAAAACCTATACTTGTCTAACTACTGTAATCAGATTTATTTTATATACAGATAAATGCAACCCTAACTGATATGAGGCAATGAGGAACACTGTCAAAGAATGAGTCAACTATACTTCAATTAAAAAAAAAAGAAAAAAGAAAGTGAGAGAAGACTTCAAAGACTTCAGCCCTGTACTTAACCTTTATATGACTGTTTTCTTTTTCTTTAATTGAAAGTCACTATAATTCCTCCTTTATATTCCTTCCAGAGTTATTTTGAGGCTGAAATGAATTTATGACAATGCATTTCATAAACTGTGAAAATACTAAACAAATGTGAGATATTAATAAGGAGTGGTTAGTTCTTGCTATAACATTTTGAACTATGTGGCTTTCATAAGAACTTTTGCTAAGCCTCTTTTCTCATCTGTAAAAAACAAAAATAACAAACATTTATCTTTGTCTCACAGAGTTATCACAAGGTTCAAATGAGATACCTTAGTTTACTACAAATAGTTAACCACCATACAAATGTTGGGAATTGTGGAGTTATTATGAAAGTGGTGTGAATACTGATTTGCATAAAATTCCTGAGGTTGCTTCCTCCTCTAATTTAGCTGGATGACCTTGAGAAATATATCAAACTTCTGAGTCTCATTTTCTCTTCTGTAAGTGGGAGTATTAGTAAATGTACCCCTCCCTCATGTGTTATACTAAGTGTACCAATACTGCTAAGTTAAATTATACTCCAATATCCACTTGCCCTATTTTCCCTAAATGACAGAATCCCTGAACTGGATGCTTGGATGGCTACTGAAAATAAAGACCACATTTCTTAGCCTCCCCTGCGGCTGGGTCCAAGCTACGTTTTGGTCAATGGGATGTGAGCTGAGGTGATGTGTGCAACTTATAGGTCAAAACCCTCAGTGGAAAATGTCCTCCATGTCTCCCCTTTGATCCTCTTCACTGGTGAAATGTGGATGAAGCAGAGAGCCATCCTCAGTCATGCAGAAGGGGGCACCAAAATTTAGCACAGCGAAGCAACAAGAGAGAACAGCCTGCATGCCTGGTCTGTTTGCACACAGGCTGTTAGAGAGGAGAGAAATCAACTATCTTGTTCAGCCTCTGGTATTTTGATGCAATGTATTACAGCAGCCTAAATTAGTAGCCTAACCTATACCCTCACTTATTCAGTAAGGATTAAAGGAAACATGTGAAAGCAATCCCCAAACCATAAAGCAATTATGTAATTAATTTTGAGACACACTGTCCGAATAATGACATAAATCTTCTATAGTTCATCAAATTGTCAACTGTAAAAACTATCTGAATTATGAAAAGAAGATATAGGGTCAGATTAACACAAAACAGATCTGGTCTTGACATACAGAGCCAACACTCAAGTGTATGTTCGGCCCATCTCAGAGGAGCTGGAATTTGGGACACAAAGTATTCTAGAAAGCAAATAAGTTTTAAGAATAATCAAAAATTAACATTGTCTCCATTTCTGTCCACTTGACAGCCAGCCTTTTTATGCAGTGTCAGCCACACCACTGAGACACAGTGAGAAGGGTGGGGTAGAAGACAGAGCTGTATGGATGCTGGGTGTATTCGTTTCCTAGGGCTGTCATGACAAATTACCATAAACACGATGACTTAATAGTAGAGAAATTTATTTTCTCAGTCTTAAAGGCTCACACATTTCACAGTTTATGAAATGTACTGGCAGTCCAAAATCCAGATACTGGTATTGGTAGGATTTCCTTCTGGAAACCATTGGTATTGGTATTCCTTCTGGAAACGCTAAGGGAGAATTTATTCCATGCCTCTCTTCTAGCTTCCAGCAGCTGCCAGCGATATTTGGTGTTCCCTGGCTTATATGCATCACTCTAATCTGTGCCTCCACCATCCCATCCTCTTATCCCGTGTGTCTCTGTAATCTCGGTTTCTTATAAGGACACTCTCGTTGACTTAAGGACCTACCCTAATCCAGGATGAACTCATTGTGATACTTACCTTAATTATATCTGTAAAGACCTGACTTTCAAATAAGGTCACATTCTGAAGTTCTGATTGTTATGGGTTTATAGTCCCCCAAAAGATATGTTGAACACCTAATCCCCAGCATAGCAGAATCTGACCTTATTTGAAAATGAGATTACTGTAGATGTAATTAGCTAAATGAGGCCATGGCAGAGCAGGGTGGGCTCTTAATGCAGTATGACTGGTGCCTTTATAAGAAGAGAAGTGACACAGAGACACAGATACATAGGCAGAATGCCATGAGGTGCTGAAGGCAGAGAGTGGAGCGATGTGTTCACAAGACAAGGAACAGACAGACTGCTTTCAAACTATTAGAAACTAAAAGAAAAACATGGAAAAATTCTCCCGTATAGGTTTCAGAGAGATCATGTCTCTGTCAACACCTTGATTTTGGACTTCTAGCCTCCAAAACTGTATTAAGACTACATATCTGTTGTTTAAAGACACACAGTTTGTAGGGTTTTTTTTGTTGTTGTTTTTATGGCAACCCTAAGAAATGAATACAGGGGTGAACACGAATTTGAGAGGGACATTATTCAACCCACAACACCTTGTCATTAGGGCTGCTTTCAAAGCTGGCACTGGCAAAATGGATACTGTCAACATCAAGAACCTCAGAGAACAGTGGAGCCAAAAGGCCATAATCCTTGCCCCGTGTTCTTGATGGGAATGACTAATTAAAAGTATGATGAGTCACTTCAGACTGTCAGTGATACTGCTTAAACCACTAACTCTTTCCCTCAACTTCTCCACCCTGACAAATCATGGCATCATTCTGGACCTGTAACCACAGGCCACAATATCACTGCTATTCAGAAGACCATGGCTAGCCTCTCTGGCAAACTACAGCATAATGGCTGTGGTGATACCAAAATGTCCTGCCAGTATCCACTAGTACTGGCAAGGCTCTGGGCGAAGTCATCCTGAGCTGCATGGGAAGCTCTCTGACATGGTCTTCAACACTCCCAACGTGACGATCAAAGATCTGACCTGCCATTTGCACAAAGATAATAAACATGACTACATCAAGAAGGTGGGGTAGGCAAGGGTCAAATGGATCTCTGAAGAGTGTCCAGGGCTACACTAGGATTAGCCTGATTAGTAAGACTTCCAATGTAACACCATCCAATTTTGATGCTGAGGTTGCCAAGTTGCCATTGCCCCTAACCACCACAATATCGAGCTTACTTCCTGACATGACAACAGATTTGGTTAAGGCTCCTTGATGGTGGATCTCAAACCCACATGGAATCCAACGTGTAAGTAAGAGCCCTGGACCTTATCCCCAGCAACAGCACAAGAGAAACAGAGAGGAACTCAGCTGCTGGTAAGTCTGTGCCCAACTGTGTTCCTCAATACTATCTCTCATTGTCAGTCAGTTTCTATCCTCTAAAGAAAGTTTAGAAAGCTCTGCTTCATCATATATTATCATTACCAATGACAAAATCCTCACTGTATCCAATGAAAGGGTGAGGTATGGTAGGGGATTGACTTTAATAATTACTGAGCTACAGCTGAGACTCTGATAGGATGGTTAAGTACTACTGACAAATGATTTAACATCATTAACTCTCAAAAGCTCTAGTGCATTTCTTACCTGTATATTCAGAAAATGGCTTATGTATCACTCCTAGCACAGGTTTACCATTCACAGCCACACATACCATAGTAGTGACATACTTTCGAAGATCCTCTATGAAGAAAAATACAAAAAACCAATAACAAAAATTATTCAAATAAATAATTTAAAATTTTAAATTAAAAAATCAAGTCAAATACTTAGAACAGTCCCTGCACAAGGGATGCACTCACTAAATATTATCACTATTACATGATCAGGGCAATTCTGGTTTAGGAAAAATTTTTATTTATAAGGCCCACATTCCAAGAACTTACCAACTAGAAGGAGGGCACACAGATAAGCAATTAACTTTACCATATACACCAACAGGACAGAGAAGAAGGAAGAACTGAATACGTCTAAGACAGACACAGTGCATGACAGAGGAGCTACAGAAATGAAATCTGAGCTAGGGCTAGGTACAAAAAACAAAAGAAAATGGAGATGAGGGCAGTAATTCTGTTTTGCTATTTAATTACCCCTGGGTGCCTAGGATTTACTATTCTGAATTCCAAAGATAGATGTATACGCAATAAAACCTAAATTCCCCAAATCACAAGTAAATATTGTATTCTGGCTATATAAATAAATACCCGAACTCACACCTCAATATGTAACTCAATATGTAAACAAACACTTCAATAAATAGGTCTCCAAAAGGAACCATTTTGTTGTTGTGACTGCTAAAAATACCCTTTCACTGAAGATTCAGTGATACAGTGAATCCCTATCACCAATAGGAGTATGCTATAATGTACTTGGTTTTGGGGTTAGGGGGAAAGTTTGAGAATAACTGATCCAGTCCAAAGGTTTCATATCGCACTGTGTTAATCCAGTCGTCTATCTTAAAATCTAATTGGAAAAATTGTGTAAGATCAGTAAAGTATTTACCACCAAGTATATACTACCTGCCTTTCTTCTGGTTATTCAATATATAATGGCAATCTAAAGTTTGAGATGAATTCTAATGTAAAGTTACCTGTATATTCCTGTGTAGCATCAAGTGGATCGATCCAGACAGTAACACTTTCTGCTGGTACCTCTTTAGGGGTGGCTATTTCCTTCAGGATGTCCTCAGGAATCTTATGATCCCATAAGATAACCTCTTGATCAGCTGCATCCACATGTTCCTCAGTATTTATCTGCACCAAAAATAGATGACAATTAAAAAATTTAGGAAGAAAAAAACACCACCTGAGAAAACACAAAAGAGAAAAACATTTCAGACTAAATCGCACAAACTGAAAGTAGGTAAATCAGTATTTTTATTTTGAAGCATTTCACTGTAAAATGGAAACATATTATTTAAAGAAATTCCAGCAACATCTTATCTTCAAGTACTTTCCAATCTAATATTCAAGCGGTTTGTTGCCTAAGACAGAGAATCCAAATATAGAGAAATATAAAGAAACTAAGAAACAAACTATTTAGAGCTTAATGATATTTATAAAAAATAGTAGATCTACAGTGTGAAAATAAACCGACACCATTACAGAACACTGAATTGAACACAATCAACTATAAGAAGAGGAGAAAAGTGACAACGGACTTAAATATGCCTTAAAAGAGAGAACTGATGAATGCTAAGAGACACGATGTCCTAGAAAAATAATCATCTAAAATATACCTTTGATCAATAATAAAAAAGAAACCTGGAAATAATGATAGATCATAAGCTAGTAATTATAAAATGTAAACAATGTTGAGATGAGTAATCCAAAAGGACAAAAAAAGATCACTCTTCTCTTCATTATAAACCAAAGCTATGTCACAGGATAAAATGCTAAGGTCAAATTTTCTATTTTTACTTACTAGGAAACAAAATTAAAATATAAAATAAATCTGATTCATCATACAGGTATGTAAAGGTGCAGGTGAGTAGAAAACCACTGCTTTCAACAGTGAGCTTCTTAATGAATACTTAAAACATATTCTGGTTTATAAAACAATGATTTAAATTAATGTGTTAGAATTGCATTTACTTCTGTAAATAAAGGACATTCCAATGAGGCAAATCTAAGAACTGACTGCATTTTAAGAATGACATTAATAGGGGCACCTGGGTGGTGCAGTCGTTAAGCGTCTGCCTTCGGCTCAGGGCATGATCCCAGCATTCTGGGATCGAGCCCCACATCAGGCTCCTCCGCTATGAGCCTGCTTCTTCCTCTCCCACTCCCCCTGCTTGTGTTCCCTCTCTCGCTGGCTCTCTGTCAAATAAATAAAATAAAATCTTAAAAAAAAAAAAAAGAATGACATTAATAATAGACTGTCAACCTTATTCAAATACTACCTCATCAAAAGACTCCCTTTATCAAATCATAACATACGCATGCAAGAAAAATGTCCCCAAGATGTGAATTTCCAGTAGGAACAAAGACTTAAGCAGGACAGACTTTGGGTACTGTGCTGACAAGCTCCCTTTCCACAGCAGATCACTGTGTTTATACTGCACGTGACTCCATACCCAGACCCCATACTACAGTGTCAGAGGGATTCTAACACTGACACCTATGTAAGTAAAAAGTCATACATGGTGAAAACCCTACAAATACCAGCAATCTCTGGAAAAGTGCCTTGACATATTCCAAACTGTCACAGAGAAAGTTAAAAATAGTAATATTCTAGAAACATCAAGCCACTTAAATAAAAAAAATATTTTTAGTACAGTGTACAGTAAACATCCAATCCATCCATTCACTTATTCCTTTATTGATTCCACAAATGTTTACTGATTACCTACTATATGCCAGTTACAGGGTCTGATGTATAACAGTGATCAATTTGAGACAAAAATCTCTGCCCTTGTGGAGCTTAGTAGAAATTCTAGAGGAGGAGATAAACAATAAACAAGATACATAAGTAAAATGTGATATCCTGAATAGTGACAATAAGGAGACATAAAATGTAGCAGGGAAGAAGTGTGCTGTAGGACAGCAGAAGAAAGATTATTCTTTAAGATAGGGTACCTGAGGTTAGTCATACTAGCCAAAAATTAGAAACTACCAAATGTCCATCACCTGATGAATGGATAGACAAAATGTGGTATATCCATACAATGAAATGTTATTCAGCCAAAAAAGAAATGAAGTACTATTCATACTATAGCACTGATGAACCCCCAAAACGTTATGCTAAGTGAAATAAGCAATAAACAAGAAATCACATACTGCATGATTCCATTTATGGTGAAATGTCTTAACAGGCAAATCTATGGAATCAGTGTATCAGTGGTTGCCTGGGGTAAGGCTGGGAACAGAGATTAGCAGTAAATAGGCACAGGTATATTATTAGGGTGATGAAAATGTTCTAAAACTGATTAATGACAAATGTTGCACACCTTGGCAAATCTAAAAACTACTAAACTGTAAATTTGCAATGGGCAAATTATATAATATGCAAAATATGCTGCAATAAAGTTGCTGTGTGTTTTCAAAGATAGGGTAGCTAAGCAAAAAGTGGTATTAGAATGACAATTTAAATTAAGTGAGCTTAGCAGGCATCTAAAGGAAGCACCTTCCAGCCCATGCAGTAAAAATGCAAAGGCCCTGATCTAGGAGTGTGCCTAGTATATTCAGAGCAAGCAAGGAGGCAAGTATGGCTAGAACAGAGTAAGCCAAGAAGAAAGGAGCTGGATGGAGGCGAGGTTTGGTTTGACAATAATGGAAACCCCATGGTGAAGGACTCTGCAGGCATGACATGGAGGAAGCTGTCCTCCATCGTAATCTCTGTTAACAATGTGCAAAGCATCCTAGCCATTGCAGAAAGCTAAAGGAGGGTAGCCTATGTAGGGAGGTACAGAGATAGAAAGGAAGAAGTGAAATCGTAACATGCAACCTGGACTTATTACTGAGAAAATCCAAAAGAACTTGTAGATAAATCACAGAATAACAGAATGCAGCAAAATCTCTAGATACAAGATCAATATTTAACAATCATTTGCATTTTTTATATACCAGCGACAAATATTAAAAGTCCTTAATATAAAAATGGAAGCCATTTAAGCTAACAAAAGAAGTAAATTATCCGGACATAAAAGTACCCAAGATGTGCAAAAGCATTATGGAGAAAATTAAGCTGTAAAAAAAAACATTAATGAGTTAAAAATGATAAAGATGTCAATTCTCCCATCAGTAAATCTATAGATTTAATGAAAACTCCAATCAAAATCCCTACAGGTTTTTGTTTTTGTTTTTTTAACCCCTTCTTGGAAAAAGAGCAAGCCATTCTGGTGAAAGAAAGGGGAAAAAAAAAGAATTATCACAGTGGGATGACTTTCCTGACCAGATTATCAAGACTTACTTTAATGTTAGAATAATTAAGACTGTGACACTAGTGACATATTTGGCTTTTCCCCCCAGCTTCACGGAGAAAGCTATACATACATATACACATATAGATATATATGCAATGTGTACAGAGTGAGGATTATTGATATAAGTATATACTGTAAAATGATTACCACGATCAAGTTAATTAATGCATCTATCACTTATTTACTTTTTTCCTTTGTGGTAAGAACATTTAAGATCTACTCTTGAAGCAAATTTCAAGTATACAATACAGTATTACTAGCCATAACAATCTGACTATATATTTGATGCTCAGAACTTACTCATCTTAGTTGTAACTACAAATTTATACCCTTAGACCAACATCTCCTCTATTCCCTCATTCCCTAGACTCTGGCAATCACCATTCTAATCACTGTTTCTATGAGCTCAACTTTTTTTTCTTTTTTTTTAAAGATTCCACTATTAGTAATACCATGCAATACTTTCTCTCTGTGGCTTATTTCACCTAGTATAATGCCTGCCAGTTTCATCCATGTTGTCCCAAATGGCAGGATTTCCTTCTTTTTAATAGCAGAATAACATTCCTCTGTGTGTGTCTGTGTGTGTGTGTGTATGTGTGTACATACATATATACCCTTTTTTCTTTATCCATTAACCCACTGACAGACATTTAACTATCATTTCCATATTTTGGCTATTGTGACTATTGCCACAACGAACATAGGAGTGCAAATATCTCCAGATACTAATTTCATTTAGAGATATATCCAGAAGTGGAACTGCTGGATCACATGATAGTTCTATTTTAAGTTTTTTGAGAAGCCTCCATTCTGCTTTCTATAATGGCTATACCCATTTACATTCCCACCAATGGCGTAAAAGTTCTCTTTTCTCCGTATGCTTGCCAACATTTACCTCTCGTCTAATAACAGCCACCCTAACAGGTGAGGTAATATCTCAACTGTAGTTTTGATTTATATTTCCCTGATGATTAGTGATGTTGAACACCTTTTCATGTAACTGACAGTCATTTGTAGTCTTTGGAAAAATGTATATTCAGGTCCTTTGCCCATTTTTAATTGGATTACTTACTTATTCTTTTGCTATTGAATTGAATGAATTCCTTATATAATTTAGATATTAGCCCCTCATCAGATATATGGTTTACAAATATCTTGTCATTCCATAGTTGCCTTTTCCTTTAGTTGTTTTCTCTGTTGTGCAGAAGCTTAACTTGACATTGTTTTGTTTACTTTTACTTTTGCTTTTTTTTTTTTTTTTTTTTTTAAGAGGGTGGGGAAACAGAGAAAGAAAATGTTAAGCAGGTACCATGCTAGGTGGGGCTCAATCTCACAACCCTGAGATCATGACCTGAACTGAAATTAAGAGCCACCCAGGTGGCTGTATTTTTGCTTTTGATTTCTGTACTTTTAGTGTCTTTTCCAAAAAATCATCGTTAAGACCAGTATTAAAGAGCTTTATGGTTTCAGGTGGTATATTTAAATCTTTTGTGCATTTTGAGTTAGTTTCTGTTGAGTGGTGTAAGATGGGGATCCAGTTTTATTCTTTTGCATATAGATAACCAGTTTTCCCAGCACCTTTATTGAGGAAACTATATTTTCCCTGTAGTATGTTCTTGATGCCTTGTCAAAGATTAGTTAAATGTGTATGTGTGACTTTATTTCTATATTCTACTCCTTTTGTCTATGTGTATGTTTTATGCCACTACCATACTGTTGCGATTACTATAGCTTTGTAATATAATTTTAAATCAGGAAATGTGATGCCTCCAGCTTTGTCCTTCTTGTTTAAAATTGCTTCAGCTACTTGGGTCTTTTGTGGTTCCCTGTGAATTTTGGATTATTTATTCTATTTCACTGAAAACTGCCATTGGAATTTTGATAGCGATTGCACTAAATGTGTAGACTGCTTTGAGCAGCATGGACAATTTAACAATACTAATTCTTCTAATCCAAGAAATGCAACACCTGTCCATTTATTTGTGTCTTCTTCAATTACTTCTATCAATGACTTAAAGTTTTTAGTATACAGATCTTTCACCTGCTTGGTTAAATTTATTCCTAAGTATTTTATTGTTTTTGATCCTATTGTAAACGGAATTGTTTTAATTCCTCTTTCAAATAGTTCATTGTTGCTAATACAAAGAAATAATGATTTTTGTTTGATTTTGTATCCTCACAACTTTACAGAATTATTATTAGTTCCAACAGTATTTTGCTAAAAATTTTAGTTTTCTGTATGTAAAATCATATCATCTGCACACAATTTTACTTCTTCCTTTCTGATTTGGATGCATTTTATTTCTTTTACGTACCTAACTGCTCCAACTAGGACCTCCAATACTATATTGAATGTAAGTGCTAAGAGTGGGCATCCTTGTCTTCCTGATGTTAGGAGAGAAGCTTTTAGATTTTCATGAATGGTATCATGTTAGCTGTGGGCTTGTCATATATGGCCTTTATTATGTTGAGGTATATTTCTTCTATACCTAATTTGTTGAGTTTTTATCCTGAAAAAATGTTGAATTTTGTCAAATGCTTTTCATATTTACGTTTTTATTTTTATATTGAGATAATCATATGATTTTTAGCTTTCATTCTGTTAATGTGGTATATCACATTGATCGATTGATTTGCATATATGGAAACCATCCTTCAGCGCAAGGATAAATCCCACTTGATCATGGTATTTGATCCTTTTAATGTCTGTTGAATTCAATTTGTTATATTTTGTTGAGGATTTTTGCATGTTATGTTCATGAGGAATAGTGGCCCATGATTTTCTTTTCTTGTAGTGTCCCTGCATACCTTTGGTATCAGGGTAATGCTGGCTTCATAAAGTGAGTTTGGAAGTGTTCCATCCTCTTCAATTTGGGGGAAGAATTTGAAAACGACTAGTATTTTTCCTGTAAACGTTTGGTAGACCAGTGAAGAAGACATCTAGTTCTGGGATTTTCTTTATTGGAAGTTTGATTAATGATTCGATCTCCTTACAGGTCGGTTTAGGTATTCTATTTCCTCATGACTCAGTCTTAGTAGATTGTATGTTTCTAGGAATTGATCCATTTCTTCTAGGTTATCCAATTTGTTGACCTGTAATTGTTCACAGTCTCTGATGATCATTTGTACTTTGCAGTATCAGGTGTAATGTTTATATTTTCATTTCTGAACTTATATATTTGAATCCTTTTATCTTTCACTAGCTAAAGGTTTTCAACCTAATCTTTTCAAAAAAACCAGCTCTTAGTTGGTATTTTCTATTGCTTTTCTAGTCTCTATTTCTGCTCTAACCTTTGTTATTTCCTTCCTTCTGCTAACTTTGAACTTAGTTTGTTCTTTTTCTAGTTCCTTAAGGTACAAATGAGGTTGTTTATCTGAGATCTTTTTTTTTTTAATGTAAGCATTTATCATTATAAATTTCCCTTTCAGAACTGCTTTTGCTGCATCCCATAAGTTTTGGTATGTTGTACTTCCATTTTTGTTAATTAATTAATTTTTAGAGAGGGAGAAAGGGGGGGGTGCAGCAGAGGGAGAGAATCTTAAGCTGGCTCTGAACTGAGTGCAGGACTCGATATCACAACTCTGAGATCATGACATAAGCCAAAATCAAGAGGTGGACACTTAACCAACCAAGCCACCCAGGCACCCATTTTTGTTAATTTCAAGATTTTTTTTCATTTCTCTTTTTACGTCTTCTTGAACCCGTTGGTTGTTCAAGGGTACGCTGTTTAATTTTCATAGATCTCTGCATCTTCCAGCTTTTGTCCTGTCACTGACTTCTAGTTTTACACCACTGTGGTCAAAAATGACCTATGATTATGATTTTAATCTTCAATTTGTTAGGACTTGTTTTCTGGCCTTACATTGCTATCTACCCTGGAGAGTATTCTATATGAGCTTGAGAAGAATGTATATTCTGCTACTGTTGGATGAAATGGTCTGTATATATCTGACACTGCCTGTATCAGTTTGAAGTATAGTGCAAGTTCATTATTTCCTTATTGATGATTTGTCTAGATGATTTATCCACTGGTTAAAGTGAGATATTGAAGTCTTTATTATTGCACTGCTGTCTGTTTCTGTCCTCAGATCTATAATATTTGCTCAATATATTTAGTGCTCTGATGTTGGGTGCATATGTATTTACAACTGTTTTATCTTCTTGATAAACTGACCCTTCTATCATTACATAATTTGTTCTTTGTCCCTTGTTAGAGTGTTTTACTTAAAGTCTATTTTGTCTGATAGCAGTATAGCTATCCTGTTCTCTTAGGGTTTCCATTTGCATGGGATATTTTTTTCCCATCCCTTCACTCTGATCCTATGTGTGTCTTTAAAGTTGAAGTGTTTCTCTTGTAGGTAGCAGAGAGTTGGGTCTTTTTTTTTTTTTTTTAATCCATTCACCTGCTCTGTTTTTTGATTGGCGAATTTCTACATTTCAAATAATTATTAGTAAGTAGGTACTTACTAATGCCATGTTGTTAACTGCTTCCTGGTTTTTTGTAGCTTCTTTGTTCCTTTCTTCATTCCTTTTCTCTAGCTGTCTTCCTTTGTGATTTGATGATTTTTCATGGTGGTATCCTTTGTCTATCAGAGGTTTTGCCTTGTGGTTATCATGAGACCTACATAAAATATCTTGTAGTTATAACAGTCTATTTTAAGTTGATAACTTTGATTGCATATGAACTCTTTCCTCTTTTACTCCCTCTGCAACATGGTTTTCATATGTTACATCTTTTTATATTCTATATCCATTAACAAATTTTTGTAACTATAGTTTTAAAAAATACTCATCTTTTAACTTTTATATTAGAGTTAAATGATTTACACACCACTATTACATTAGAATATTCTGAATTTCACTATATACTTACCAGTGAATTTTATACTTCGTTTTCATATTACTATTTAGCATCCTTTCATTTCAGCTTGAAGAATTCCCTTTAACATTTCTTGTTAAGCTCTAGTGGTGATGCATTTATTTGTCTGAGAATCTTTATCTAATCTGTATTTCTGAAGGAGAATGCTACAAGGTAAAGTATTCTTGGTTGGCCGGTTTTTTTTTTTCTTTCAGCACTCTGAATATATCATCCTACTCTCTCCTGGCCTGTAGGGTTTTGGATGAAATATTTGCTGACAGCTTAATGGGGGTTCCCTTGTATCAGATGAGTTTCTTTTCTACTGCTTTCAAAATTCTTTGATTTTTAACAGTTTTATTATAATGTATCTCAGTAAAGTCCTCTTTGAGTTGAATTTGTGGACCTATGAGCTTCACATAGCTAGATGTCCCTATTTCTCCCCTGATTTGCAAAGTTTTCATCTACCATTCCTTTAAATAAGCTTTCTGCCCTTTTTTTTCTCTCCTTCTCTGGCACTCCCAAAAGGTAAATAGTTATACTTGCTGGTGCCCCATAATGCACATAGGCTTTCTTCATCTGTTTATTTTCTTTTTTCTCTGTTGACTGGATGACTTCATATGATGTTTCAGAGTTCGTGGATTCTTTCTTCCGCTTGATCGAGTCTTCTGCTGATTCTCTCTACTGCATTTTCATTTCCTGTATTCTTCAGCTCTAAAATTTCTAGTGGCTTTTTTTAACTTCTCTTTGTTGTATCTCTCCTTTTGTTCATGTATTGTTTCCTGATTTCTTTGAGTTGTCTGTGTTCTCTTAAACTTAAAACAATTACTTTGAATTCTTTGACAATTTGTAGATCTCTATGGGGGGGGCAGTTAAATAGGAAATTATGTTCCTTTGGCAATGTTCTATTTCCTTATTTTTTTTGTATTTCTTGAAGTCTTGCATTGCTGCCTTCACATCTGAAGAAGGAGTTCTCTCCTCCAGTCTTTACAGACTGGCTTTGGGAGAGAGCTATCTCACCTTGAGTCTGATGTGGGATTCTGAGGCTTTCTCTGACCTCTTCTATGGATGTGCCTTCTCCACACATTTTGGTCCCTCCTGAAGGGCATTCGTAAGATTATATGTTTTGTCTCAATCCCACAAAGCCAGGCCAGTGCTGAGAGCCTCCCATTTGTTTTCTCTAGGGTGGTACCCTGAAATACTGAAGTTTGTGAGCCTTTTCCCAATTCCATAGTTATGCTGGCTTTCTCCACTTGTTTGCTAGCCATTTGCAAAGGCTCAGTCTCACCGTCTATAAGAGCACACGCTAAAATCAGGCCAATGTGGGTGAGTGGGTTGGGTTTGGGCAAGGCATATAGAGTGTTGAGGGTGACTGTGAGCCAGTTGAGGGGATCTGAGAGTGAGCAGTCCCCAGTGGCTTGTGGGAAGCCTTCCTGATGGGTATCTATAAACAGATTCATAGCATCCCTTTGGAGTTCTGAGCCCTGGTTTATGTGTTCCCACAGCCTCTCCCAACCCCTCAGCCTTACAGATCACTTTAGTAATGTAGGTGACAAGGGACAGAAGTGAGTTTCTTGGGCAGTGTCCTGCTTGGCTGGAAAAGCCAGGTACTCACACACTTCTGTGGATGAAATTGCAGGCTGCAGGGGTCTCTCCTGGCACCAACCTTGATGGAGGGGTGACGCAAGCAAAGTGAAAATGTTCCTCTTACTCTCATCAATGCATCTATTCTTAAGACTTTTTTTTTGGCCCCAATGGTGTGCTGGAACTTCTCTGCTGGACTCCCAGGCTCCTACAAAGGAACTCTTGTCTGTGAATGACTACCAAAATCAATATCCTGAGAGGGAATGACAGTAGAGAACTCCTATTCTACTATCTTGCAGACATCAATTTGAAGTATTTTGGATTTAGAGCCCAGATACTTAATAATAATACAATGCTAGGCTATGTCAGATGAATGAATGTAAGAGTAACACCATACAAACACCACAGAATAAACTTAAACAAACAACAAATGTGACTCCCAGAAACTACAAAGTAGTTCACAAACTACAAACCCCTGTAGTTTACAAAAATAGCAATGCTAAGTCTAGGGAAGCAACTACAGTGCCTTATGATTAAGATTTTTGCCTAAAGTTCAGGTCAGCTTCTCCATATCCTTTCAATGTAGTATGACCTAACAAATTATAGAACTGTATACGAAAACATCTTTCCTGAGAGTCAAGTCAGGAAGAAACAAATGGAACAAGAGAACAAAAACACCAGCACAGTGTCCTCATCTGCTTTTGCACAACTGCTATTTGTAAACCTGCCACACCTACAAATTGAATAAATCCACTTTCCACCAATGTGAACAGCTTAGAAACAGCTGGTAAGATCAAGATCAGTAAGTCTATCTCAATTCTTTTCCACATTTCACCAGCCAGTAAGTCCTGGAAATTCTACCTCCCAATTCTAAATATATGAAATTATGTATACCAACCAAATCTTGATTTAAACCACCATCTATCTCTCACTTGGATTTCTAATATAGCCTTCGATTGCTCTGGTCTCCTATAATGCATTCACCGATTCATTCATTCATTCATTTAACAACTATTAATGACCATATATTCTAAACTTTTTTGGACACTACGATAAAATAATGAACAAAATGGAAAAAGCTCCTTTATGGAGCTTCCCTTTGCAACCCAGCAACCGGCCATCTTCCTAAATCAGAGTATTGTCACTCCCTGCTTAAAACCTGCCAATGATTTCTCATTACACAAAATAAAATTCAGACTCCTTACCTTCATCTACAAAGTAAGGACTGGATGATTTGGCTCCAGTAACCTTTCTCTATTTGCACCCTTATTTATACACTCCAGACTTGTCTTTTCTGGTCCCTTGGCCTTAGGGCCTTTGTACTTGTACTCTTCTGCTCACACACTCCTCCCAAATCTCTTCATGATAGTCTGCTACTTATTCAGATCTCAGTTCAAGTGACAGAGCTTTACAATGGCCTGCTCTGACTACCATGGCCAAAGCAGAAGCCCCCACTCACTCTTCTGACATGATCTTAATTTCTCTTCTTCAAAACCCTTATCAGTATCTGAAATCAGTTTATTTGTTCACATGTGTATCATCTATGCTGACCCACCAAAACTTAAGTTTTATGAGTTCTAGGACACAATTTCCTTCATACTATAGCCACATCCCACTTAAGCCAATGTCTGGCACAGTAGGTGTTGAATAAATACTTCTGCATCGACATTATTCTTTGCCAATGTACTTTCATTTCTTCCCCATAACCATTTCCATTCAATCTACTCTCCTTCCCTCACTGCTACTGCCTATCTGTCTCAGTCCTCAACAGGGACTGAAGAATAGGAAACCAAGACTTCAAAATACAATTAATGCTATTCATATGAAAGTTCAGTTTCTTTGGGGTTGAAGAGGCTTTTGGTTAATTCCTTAGGAAGGTACCAACTACCGCATTTCTCCATAAATCATAGTATCATAAAAAGTTTTCAGATACAGTGCTTTGCACTGTGCCTGTCACACAGCAGCCATTTGATAACCATTTTCTAAATGGATGTCCTCTTCCATCTTTTTAGAAGCTTTTTACTATCAATACCATCTTTCACAGATATACCTATAAATAATTAATCATGTTCTAGAGTCTCACATCTTTAAAACACCAAAAAAAAAAAACAAAAAAAACATTGAAACTTCTTAGTCCCATTATAAGACCCCAGCCAAGCTCCTTAGAAGTCCAATTTCTTAAAAGCTTTGTCTTTACTATCTCCATCTTTCCTGTCCCATCTATGCTTCCTTTCCATCAACCCACCAAGCAAGCTCTCACAAAGTTCACCAATGACCATTCACCATACAGAACAAGAGTATGTTCTGGGTGCCTGAGTGGCTCAGTTGTTAAGTGTCTGCCTTTGGCTCAGGTCATGATCCCAGGGTCCTGGGATCAAGCCCCACATCAGGCTCCCTGCTCAGTGGGATGCCTGCTTCTCCCTCTCCCACTCCCCCTGCTTGTATTCCCTCTCTCTCTGGCTGTCAAATAAATAAATAAAATCTAAAAAAAAAAAAAAAAAGAGTATGTTCTATCATTGCCAGCTCCTCAATTTATTGGGAATGTGACTTACTAGGTTAGTCACCTAATCTTTCTGAGCTGCTAAAAGTGGCTGATAAATATAGCTTCCTACTGGGTTCTCTGTGAACTAATGAAATAGAATAGGTATAACAAACAAGCTTAGCATAATGCTTAACACAGAGTAAGCATTTAATAAAAGCTGGCTACTATTATTATTAAATGATTATTTTCAATCTTTGTTACCCTTGGCGTTAGGCCCTTGATCTTCCCCTTTCACTCTATATTCTTTCCATAAGCAATCCTGTCCACAATGAGTTTCAATTAATATCACAACAAAGATGACTCACAAATTCATATTTCAAATTCAGATGTCTCTTCAGAGCTTCAGACCCATATATTCAAATACCTCCTTAGCATGCCCCCTTGGCTGTATCAAAGACAACTTTAACTTCCTAAGTCTAAGATGGCACTCATAATCTGCCCCCTTAGACATGTCATGCTTCACTCTTCATCTCCAGCAAAACACCAATTGTGAAAGCCAGACATAGAAGGGTATCCTCTGTTATCATCCTTAGAAATTCTCTCATCTCTTTCCAATTCTACCTTCTCTACAGGCATACCCCCAATTTAAAATGTATCATCTTTCTCTTGAAAAAACCTCCTAACTGGTTTACTCCCTCCAAACTATTCTCCAAGCATCAACCCTGAGGCCTTCTAATCATTCAAAATACTACAGGTTAGTTAAAAGTACACTGTAATTATACCTCCTATACTGCCTTATATACAGAATTAAACAGACCTGAGATGATTCTCAGGCCATTAAGTAAATCTCTTGCAGGCCTAAATTATTTTCTAGTAAATTATTTAGCCTCTGCAAGCCTCAATTTCTGTATCTGCAGAATGGAAGCAATAGTACTTTACTTCCTATATTGTCGTTAAGAGTACATTAATAATGGGAATAAAAAGCTTAAAAGCTTAATTCAGTGCTTGCTACTTACTGAGAACTAAATGTTAGCTAGTAAACCAAGCTGAGTATAACTTTCCCATTGCCCAAGTTCTGGATCTCATCTCTTGCACAGCCTATTTTAACACACCCCTAAACTGGTCTCACCCACCTCCAAATGCACACAGCCCAAACAAAGCATATTGCAGGCTTCAAGAAAGTCAGGTAAACCTGGTCTTTAGTACTTTAGGATTAAGTTAAAGATCAAGTCCAAACCTCTTTGAGCTTGGCATACGATCCAGCGCATCTACCTTCCTAATTTCTTCCAAAGTCATTTCCCCCGATGTGCATTGGATTCATACCCATCAGGATACTTGAATTTACTATACTACCACCTCTACTGGGCCAGCTCCTTTCAACTTGTTTTTTTTTTTTTTTCTGTCTGCAATGCATATGTCTGCACTAATTATCAAATTACTAATTATCTAGATTTTACAGAAGTGGAAACTGCAGCTCAAATAAGTGAAATGACCGGCCAGGATCACATAGGTAGGTGATTGGACAAGATGTCAAGGCAAGTGTTCCTTTTTTTAGATTTTACTGACTTGAGAGAGAGAGAGAGAGAGAGAGAGAGGGAGAGCACGAGCGCGCACAAGCAGGGTGAATGGCAGGCAGAGGGAGAGAAGCAGACTCCCTGCTGCGCAGAGAGCCCTATGAGGGGCTGGATGTGGGGCTCAATCCCAGGACCCTGGGATCGTGACCTGATGATGTTTAACTGACTGAGCCACCCTGGCGCCCCTCAAGGCAAGTGTTCTTAGCACTATATTAGCACTTCTCAGACTTTTCCAATGAGCAGTCTGGTTGAGAGAAGAGTTTAACTCCCATCCTAGAGGTCAAGCAAGGCATAGACCCAAGACTCCGACCAGCTTGGAGTACCATGCTTTAACTTCAAATAAAATGAATCATTTTCAAAATCAAAAACTTTGAACAAGTAAAGTGGAGGACATAAAGCCTCTCACATTGAGAGTTCTCTGTGTGTTAAACTGAAACTATAAATCCAAGTGTATCTGTTTTGCAGCTATAAATCCACTACAAAAACCTATCTTCAGCTTTCATTTTCATCACTATTCAGAAGGATATCATTAAAGACAGTATCATGCAAATGGCTGCAGTTACTATTACTTTCTCACAATAAAATCAAGCATAGCCAGAGTGTTTAGGAAGAGAAGGACTGCCCTGAGGACTCTCCCAAGATCCCTAAAATAAATAAAGGCTGAAGACAAAAGGAAATCCACTGATCCTAGGCCAAACTTGAGTCTTCTTAGGATAACAGTCATTTCTGCAGAGTAAGTCTTCTCAACTGGGGCACCAACTGAAAACTTAGGCTATATCATTCTTTGTTATGGAGAGCTGTCCTGTGCGTTGTGGGCCATTTACGGTCTACCTAGCAGATGCCAATAGCATTCCACCCCCAGTTGTAACAAGCAAGTATCTCCAGACTTTGCCAAATGTCCCTCGAGGGCAAAACCACTCCCACTTGAGTACTCTAGAGTGTCTTGAGATATACACCTGGTATATCCCTGAACGGACAAGTGAACATCAGGAGAGCTCAAGCCTCTAATTCTAGACAGGAAAATCGTGGGAGAAAATAAGAGACCTCTCCCTGTTTGCACAGGGCGTTAGGATAAAAGAAGAAAGTATTTGTGGCTTCTCAATGCTAATTTTCCATAAGGAAGTAAACTGAGTGGGATTTGACTTAAATTCCTTAACAAAAAATTCCAGGTGAGGCTTCAAAAACAATCAGACATTTAAGACTGCATTCGGGGTGCTGCAGGACGAGAGGGAAGAAAAGCATCCAGGACTGAGTTTCTACTTAGATGACAGTATTTGGCCTCTAGTCTAACAACACAGTGATAAAAGGAGGCAGCTCAACATGACACCACTTTGACATCGTATAAATGAACACAATCTCCTCTACTCCATCAAAAGCCCAACACATAAAGATATACATGTGAACATTCAGACAGTCACAAGAAAACAAGAAGCTATTTTACGTAGAACCTTCAACATCTGCAATTCTGAAAGCCTAGCTTTTATGTTTAATAAAATGCAGCTCACCACCCTTGGCAGCTATTCCCTTAGCATTTGCTAATAAGTGAGAAAACAAATGCAGAATCCTGTGGAAGTTACCCAAAGCAAAAGGTTTGGTAGGGATGGGGTGTAGTTCACATGTGAACACACATGCACACACTTCCATGTTTTTGGTATTTAGGAATACTTTTGTCTTTACCCTTAAAAAAGAAATTCAACTCTGCTTGATATATTTTATTATTATTGCTTTTACTCTTCCACAATTTAATGTTTTCCCCCAGGAAATTATACTACAAATTTTAAGTAGCCTCCTAAAGATCTAGCTAAAATGAAGAATTAGATCATATAAACTACCGAGTGTCTTGAGCCTCAGATTTCCCATCTGTAAACTGGCATAAATAAAATTTACTTCTTAAAGTTGCTGTGGCAATCATATGAATGAAGTCTTGTGTGGCCAAGACTGGGTGCCTAAAATACACTCAAGAAATGGTTACCATTTCTACTGTTGTAACTATTCTACATCAACTTCTCTGAAACTCCAGTTTCTTTCACAAACTCCGAAAAGAAAATGTGTTTTGGAGAAAGAAAATATTTTAGAAGCACATCTTACATCTATGTAAACACAAGGTAAGTATCATTTGTGATGAGAAAGTAGGGTAAGGGCAAAAGAAAAAATAAATGTTTGGTGTTTTGTTTGGGAATTCTCCTGTCAATGACATCTGATTGCCAGCAGCTTATGATATGAAGACAATGTTCCTTCCTCTGCAAAAAAAAAAAAAATTTTAAGGAAAGGGAAAAAAAAGTAAGAAAAAATGACAGAAATAAGACAGAAGAGAAACAAAGCAATAATATGACAGACTGGAGGGAGGGTTACACAAGATAAGTAAATTCTACAATGACAATATTCTCCTAACTCTTCCAAGAACAACAGCAAAAGGTCAGATACTTTCCAAAGAAGCTGGGGTTTAGATTTCACTGTTTATCTAATTAATATAATTCCACTGGAAACAATTTTTCTTCCCAGTAGCCAAAATCTACTTTTAGGTGTGTTAACAAATACTTACAAAGTATTGCTACGCTATGCTAAGCTCTTCCTCTGGAATTATGTCTTTTAAAATTTATTCATTCAACAAGAGCTCCATTAAAATGAATTTTGAAAGTATTAATAACAAATTCAAAATTCTGGATTTATCTAAGAAAATGTCAATTATTTCCCCCAGAAACCTACCCAAATAAAACGCAAAGGTTCTTCAATTCTTATGCTCTGGAGAAAATACCAGGTAGATGGCTGAAATGAAGTTGCTGGGAAATATACTTCCAAACACTTCTTTAAAAAGCCCCCAAAATACATGCCATCGAGAGATCACTCTACAGCTAAAGGTAATCATGAGCATACCCCCCACAAATGCCCTGCATATTAACAGCTCCCCAACAAGGCTTCTACAGTTCTTGGCCCTCAATTAGCTCCTGGTAGGTCCGGCAGAAAACGTGTTTTCTATAGTCACAACCCTTCCAGCAATTACATCAAAGAGGGCTAGAAGTCCATGGGGGTTCTAATCCAACCCCTTCATTTTACAGAAGAGCCTGCAGTAGGGAATGAAGTTAACTTTCACAGCCTTTTGATATCAAGGCCCACCCAGAACAGAGAGCTCCAGTTCCCAGGTACAAAGCACGTACACATAGCCTGGGAGGGGCCAGAAGGGCAAGGGTTCTTGAGTCAGACTACTTGCAACCTCACCCATCTCACCCAACAACTGTCTGTACGACCTTGAGCACCTAAACTTCGCGTCTCAATTTCCACATCTGCAAAATGGGAGTCAGGACCCCACGACCTGGGGTTGTCGGAGGAGTCAAGGCGCTGGGACTGGCTTCGAGGCTTCCCCCGCTCCCGGACGCGGGCTGGCGCCGCCGCCCATCCGCTCCCAGGGCGCCCGGCACTCGTGGCACCCACCTGCACGTTAGGGAAGCTGGTCTTGAGCAGGTAGAACATCTTGCGGTTGGACAGCACGTCCCCGCTGGTCATCTTGTCCTCGGCTCCCTCGCGCGTCTTCCCCTTGGACTTCTCGTGGAGGACGTTGCTCTCGCGGACGCGCCTCACTTCGTCGCCGCCGCGAACAGCAGCCAGCACCGACACGGCCAGCATCTCGCGGAGGTCCACGGTGCCTCCATCGGCCGCGGCCGCGGGCCCCGCCGCCCCGCCGCCGCCCGGCTCGCCGCCCAGGCCGAAGAGGCTGAAGCGGCCGGCCAGAAAGCCCGAGTACAGGTGGTAGAGCACGCCGAGCCCCAGCAGGCAGAACACGGCCACCCCCAGCGGGGACAGGCGGATGCCCATAGGGGCCATGGCGCGGGAGGCCGGGGCTCGGGGCGGCGGCCCTCACAGGCCTCCCCGCGCCCGCCGCCGCGCTCCCGGGCCGGGCGCCGCGCGTCCTACACCGGCGTCCGCTCGCCGGCGCCCGCGCGCCCCATCGCTCCCTCCCGGGAAAGGCCGATCCACGCCAAGAAGCCCACCGTCGCCGTGCCGCGCGCCCAACTGCCCCGGGCAGCGCGATCCCGGCTCCTCAACTGGCCACTGGGTCTCACTTCCACGTTAGCCAACGGCTGCAAGGTGAAAGGGGAGCGTGGGTGTGTATCCGGGTTACGCGAGGGGGCGGGGCGGGGTGGAGCGATATAGGTTCCGCCCCCGGGGCGGGGTGACCCTAGGGGCGGGGCTATGGGCTAAGAGCTCGGGGAGCCGCCGGATTGCTCCTCCTCGTTTAGTCAGGATGGAGCAGTGTTTGGGTTTTCGAATCTTGCGAGTGATGGGGCAATTTTCCACGCAGGGAAGGCTCTGAGTGCCTTGTGCAAATTTAAATTCAGTCTCTCTTCGAACGAAGATGTATGGCTGATAAAAGGTCTAGCCTTTATTTTACAGTCTAGACTTGCCATCACTCTCAGATTATTGATAAACGGAAGAAATTACAAGCCATTTTCAGAGAGATCGGTATGCTTTTTTCTCAGGCGCTTGTGTAGACAGAGCCTGTAGCTTTAAATCGCTTCTCTGACCTGGGAGAGGTGGGCAGTGACCGGTACTGGAGAATTTTACTTGCTCTTTAATGTATTGGTCTCTCTGTGGTTATCAAATGTGTATGCATTTACATCTGTATGTTTATATAGATTTTTCCCTATACTTACATCTGCCAGAAAAAAAACCATCCTTTATGCAGCTGAAAAACATGGCTTGATTCTGGACTTCCATAATGAAAGAAAGCGCTCCAGGCTTCTCTCATTTCCAAGGATAGTTTACACGTACTTTTCTCCCAGTGGTTGAGATGGAAGAGGAAAGGTCTGAGAAAGCCCACTTGATATAAAGATTATCACAGGATGGTCAGTCAATTTAGAATATGTAATCTTTGTGTCAATATAGGCCCCCCAAATGTACTTGCAGAAGTCTTTAACAGATATAACTGCCTTGTATGCCACTTACCTTAGCAGTCATGGTTAATACTAAATTGTAATAAGTATTATAATAAGCATGAATAAGTTTATCTTCCATCTCACAAGTGAATATTAAGATGTGCAGTATCATCCTCAGGTATAAGAATATTTATATAAAATCAACTTAAAATGCAGCCTATTTTACAGTTGATAACCAAAAGTCACTGGTTTTAAATGGGCTTTAATAAACATTAATGACCTTAAAAACTGCAAGTATACAGAATGGATTCTGAACATCCTTTGCTAAGGAAATCCTTAGAGACAGGCTGACCTTCATCACTTCCTTAGAGTTCAGAACATCTGTAGAATTTGCATATGGTTATATAGATACAATAAACAAAGACTATTGATTGCTTGGTTTCCCTGGCAGCAGTCTGTAACTAGCTTAAAAATAATCACAGCACAAAATCAAGTACAAATACAAATCAATGAAAGAACAGTCTCTGGGGTGTTGATAGCACCACATCTAAAGGAACTGGCACTGTTCTTGTCAGCTTTTGGGAACAAATTCACAATTAAGCAAAGCTGCTTTCAACAGAAATCTGAAAGCGAAGGTCACAGGGTAATTATGGCTCCCAAATCGAGAGATAAACACAAAGATCAGGGTTGAAGTAGAAAGGCTTAAGTTCAGCAGAACCACCTCAAACTATACCATGAGATCAGCGAAAGATATGGGGTGGGGAATAGTTGTGAATATAGTAAAGCATTGTTAGAAAGTATGGATGAGGTCTACAAAAATAAACTGAATAATATTTTCCAAGGATATTGGAAAGGACTATCAGGCCCCATTCACTGTGGCATTATAAAAGCACCAGTGGGACACCCAGAGAGATACTGAAAACTCCGGCCATTTATACTGCAGGGAAGGGATTAAAGAATTGAAGGAGAAGATGCCCTATAACAAATGAGTGAGTTTAAAGACCATAGTTCCGATAGATAGATAGATAGATAGATAGATAGATAGATAGATAGATATCATAGTTCCAAAAGGGGCTCTAGGACCCAGGTGACCACAGGGAATAGGTAATAGATATTGATAAAATATAACATATAATCATTAAGAGAAACTGTGTGATTAAGAGAAAATGTAATTAATTACATGTGGGACAGTGATATCTTAGAAACTTCACAGGAATTTGATTGCAAGAAACTTGCTTTTTCAGTAACAAGTGGTCAGAGGCTCCAAAGAATGCATACATACTCAGGGGCCTGGGTGGTGCCATTGGTTAAGCATCTGACTCTGGGTTTCAGCTCAGGTCATGATCTCACAGTAATGAGTTCAAGCCCAGCACCGTGTTGGACTCCCCCGCGCAGTATAGAGTCGGCTTGAGATTCTCTCTCCCTCTGCTCCTCCTGCTCACCTCTCTTTCTCTCTCTCTCTCTCAAAAAAAAAAAAAAATGTTACATACCAATGAAAACTTTATGAAAGTAAATGTAAACTAATAAGTTTGTGAACTGAGGCAAACTGTACTTTAAAAAGTAACCTTTTTGGGGGCGCCTGGGTGGCACAGTCGTTAAGCGTCTGCCTTCGGCTCAGGGCATGATCCCGGCGTTCCGGGATGGAGCCCCACATCAGGCTCCTCTGCTCCTCTCCCACTCCGCCTGCTGTGTTCCCTCTCTCGCTGACTGTCTTTCTCTGTCAAATAAATAAATAAAATCTTTAAAAAAAATAAAAAGTAATCTTTTTTTCTAGGTAGTGAAGAAGATGAGGACCGCATATATTCTGTATAAATACTAATAGCAGCAGGAATTGATACACAGTAGAAACTTCTTTAACTTTCCACTTCACTGGCTTGGCAGACTCTGCTTGCCACCGTCTGCGTGTTTACACCTGGCAAATGCCACCTTTTAGAGCACTGCCCCCTTTCACTTCCACTACTAGAACTTTAAGTACTTCTTAAGAGTTCTGTTTATTTCAACCCCATTTTGCCATTGTGGTTATTATTATAAATACATGTAAGTTAAATGTTATGTAAAACAGTCAAATAAAAGTATAAATATAAAGCTGAAAGCTTTGAATGACTTGATATGGGTATGTTGTTAAAACAAAAATTACTATCAAATTAAGTGTTGGAGCAAAACTGTATTCGATTGTGAAGAAAAAGGATCATAAAAGCTCAAACAAATACTGAAATCAGGTTGCTTGACTTTAAAGAAACCAAGCTGGTCATCTTAGATAATGCATTACTCATGTGGTTGAAAGTGCAACTTCATGAATATACTCAAAGAAAACCCTTTGCCTTATATTAAAAGATAGACAAATGATTATATATTTACATTTTACATCTACAACCCACTCCTATCTTGATTATATCAGACAAAGGACCTCCCCTTAAAGTCTGGATGTTGCTACCTTCCTACCACCTTTCTTTATGCTCTCCATTATGTGTGAAATAAATAATATCCATTTATAGAACATTGTTAAGATCTTAAATAATGAGGATATTTTGATTTGTCTGAATGACTCCTGACCCCAGAGTTTATCTTGGAGAAACGATGTGTGTGTGTGTGTGTGTGCGCGTGTGTGCGTGCGCGCGCGCGCATGCGTGTGTGTGAAATCTCTGCCAGCTAGCTTTCCTGTATGATTTTTTCTTTTGAAAGGGTATTTAAGGGGAAAAATGAAATTAATTAAGCGTTCAGGCTAGTTGATCCCTAGGGAAAAGTAGTTTTACTACTTTTCTGAGAAAGCAAGAAAAAACAATGAATTGATGGCATTTCTTCCTGTTTAAAATATTCCAAGAAGAATATTATTTGTATATCCTTCCTTTAAATGATATGAGCCTATAAAAACAATAGTTCTGTTTTGTAATAGACCCAGTGATATGGTGCTTGGTTCTGCCGTTAAAGTTCTCTCTTTAGCAGATCAAACAATTCTTGGGACAATGGCTTTCATATGTTAAGATTCCATATGCTTGTTTCTAAAACATGATCTACATCCGTTCTTAAAATTGATTTTCCCAAAGATTTAGAAATAATCAATTTAAATGGGTAAGTTTTTCAATTAACATAAAATAATGTGTTAACACTGTAACCTTGTACTATGGCTCTGATCTTAGCAATAATAACAGTGAATACTTATTTTAAATAGAGGCAACACGGCATGTATATAAAATAGAAAATTGAGTTTGATTTCTACCCTTTGAAATTGTAATCACTCTAAGCCATATGATCCACATAGGTATTTTGCATATCTTTCTATCCCCTGATCTTTTGCATATATGAACTGAGTAGATATTTATGAAAGTGGACTTTTAAAAACTAGTTTCAATGAAATTTTGTCTATTGTGTAAAGTGTTTTTAAAAATCTTGAATTTAACAAATACATTAAGGACCCAACATTCATTTTGTCCATCCAGAACTTTCATTTCATAGACATACAAGTCAGATGAAATAAATATTTGCTTTGGAACTGTTAAGATGTCAAATGTTTGTTAATTTTTGTGTGTGCTCCTTATTAAATCCAATGCTTGGCAAAGCATCAATTCAGTTAGTAATGTAAATTTTCCCACCTATATTTTATTCTCTGAGTGGTCCGAACTCATACTGCACGTTTTGCCCTCTATCTACCTGCAACTGGAGGTAAAATTTATCTTCTTAAAACTCCATTTAGTTAAAAAAAAAAAAAAGCCCACAATATAGTATCTAAAATTTCCTAGTCTCCAAAAATAGCAATGTGTTTATCAATCATGATTAGAATATGTAGTTTATGGCATTGTCTTTATGATTGATATTACAGAAGAACCCCAACATAATACATGTTGCTATTGCACATGCAATAGCAAGCCAAGTCATGTCACACAGAATGTAAGAACTTAGTGTGTTTAATAATATCTTAGCCAAACTTACTTAGTCTCAAACTTACTGTCAACGAGAAAAGGTGAAAAAAATATTTTTAAAGGAAAGTTTCCCTTAACAATGCTTCCCTACTACATGAAATATTCTTCTGTGTGTTTAAACCCTCTATATTGATTTCATGATGCTATTAATGACTCACTGTCTGGAAACAGTTGTCTGTGAGTCTCTATTTCTCTTTGTCTTTCCAGCAGAGGTGCTGACTTCCTTTTCAAGAATGCTATCCTTTCAAGGATGTTTGTACAGCAAACAGCTTTGAAAGACAGAGATGGTGTCTTCCTTCAGAGAAAAAGACAAGTTTTTTTCCTGCACATTAAAATAAAGATAATCGCAGGCAGGGTTACTGCCAGTTATAAAAGTTTCAGGGTCCCTAAGCTCAAAGTTCTGCTCCTCTGGACCCTCTTAGTGTCACTCTGTGGGAAGTGAGGTCTGAGAAACAGGGACCAGTGCTGACTCTGAAAGGCACAATTGCCTTGTCTGTGAGCCAGGAGTCTTGTGTCTTCTGCCATGAAACCGGTAGGCTAACTGATTAGCTGCAGGTAGGGTGAAATCTCAAGACAATGTTCCATTATCAATTTAGCCATAAAGTCAGTTTTGCCAGTTTATTTCTTCACCTTAGTCCCGAAGCAAATAGAAAATGTATTTTTCTGCAGCATCAACTTACTAATACTGCATTATGCTACAAAGTGTCTTCCAGAAGCACCTCTTCTTTTAGCAGAATGAAATCTCTTACTCATCTGTCTTCAGCCAGGAGCCTCACTTAGAGCTTCCTGCCTGTCCTTGGGATTGTCATAGTTAGCGAGATGAGACACACCCAGATTGCTCTAGATGAGAAGGGTTTCTGTAAGAATATCTGCAGTAATGGGAAACCCCAGGAACATTCTTAGCAACTTAGATTCATTCTTTGTCTCAGTGCTTCTACAACTATGATATTCCGCAGATCCTGAAGTGCTTCAAGATTGACTCATAGTCAAGTAGAATGCAAAAGCAGCTCCGGTAACCCATATTTCTTCCATGCATCATGTTTACACCAGCAACAAAAGCTTAGATTAGGTCACTCATACTGGCAGGGTTTCATGCCAAGTTACTTGTTGTGTGGTACTACTCACATACATCTTGCTGGGTGCCTTTGGCTCTGGTCCAGTCATTCCAGCCAGGAAAAGCAGGGTTACTTCCTTTGGACATCCACACACATGGCAAAAGCCATAGCCACTTGAAGAATTGCCTGATGTTGATTTCCTTTGGAGAAGGCCATGGGCAGATATAGTCATCATTGCCCATCTATTAGTGCCTCAAGTAACATCTTAACGTCCTTATGCCTCACTACAAAGTTACAAACACCTGCCAGGTAAACATCGAATCAGAAAAGTCTAGAGGTTAACACACTAGAGAGATCATTTTGTTCCATCTCTTGATTTTGTAGGTGAGTACGTTGAGTTCCCTGAGAGCTAAGCCAGATCAGAACCCCGGTCTTCCACTCTTATTCAGCAGGATTTCCACACAACGCCCACATGTGGGTGACATATCTCTTCTTCGGAAGACAGCAAGAGTATTAGTCCCTCAAATGCAGAGCCCTCGTTTTCAGGTCCTGCCACAGTGAGTGCCCCATGGAGTGGCATGTTCTCTCTGTCTCTCTGTCTCTCTCTCTCTCTATTTTTCTCTCTGTCTTTTCCCCTCCATCCCTCTGTCCCCTTCTCTCTTTTCAAATTCAATCGAATCACCTTAGATTTGCATATAATCTGATTTGGATTACATTTTTTTCTCACTTCTTGCATGCTTCTTTCTGCATGATACCACTTAATTTTAAATAGTCTCCAGTTTCTACTTTATGAATTGCTTATTACCATGAACAACCCAATAAAACAAATTCTTAGGTTTTGTACTCTTCATGATTTTCAAGCCTGGATACCACAGTCTCCAGGAGGCTTCCCTGATGGCAGAATGGACCCCATGCTCTTTATATGTGTTCCAGTAGCCAAGACCATTGCCTGTCATTGCCTGATCCCATCATCTCATCACTGCCTGATCACCTGGCTGCCTTCCCTACTGAACTGTGAGCTCCTGGTGAACAAGACCCATACCTCATTCTGGGTCGGTATCCCAGCACTTGGAATTCTCGATGCATGCCTAACAAGTGGTTTATAATGCATTTTGTTCACCCCACCACATTTACATCACCATTATCCCTTCCAGTATTCCTCACTTAGCTTTGTTCATTACTTCTTATCTCTTTCTATTCCCATAGGGCAATAGAATAAGGGTAACAATCTCTCAGACACAAAATCTTACTAAAATCTAACCAAAAGGTAATAGGAAGAGCGTTAGGAGGGAGAGTTTATTACATTTAATTTTACTGTGCATCTCTTTGTCTTTAAGCTCAGATGGCTCTCTTTCAGCCACAGACAGATGTCAATTACAGTGCCACCTCTTTGGAAACATGCACCAAATTTATCTATGATATTCATGGAGCAACTCAGCACAGACAATGAGTCCAGCTCCTAATAAGTGACAAAAAATGGACAGATTTTAACGATTCCTGATTCTTTGGGATGCCGATTAGGAAATGACCAGCAAAATGCAATTTCTGTAGATTAAGAACAAGAAGCCTCCGGGGATATTTATGCGACCACACTCTTTTTAGGCTGCTCTCATCCCTTTTCATATAAGAAGGGACCAAGTGTGCCAGGGGCAGGGCTAGGAGGAGGGGGTTGATGACAAAAAGCCCTGAAGGAACATCTGGGATGACAGAAATACTCTATATTATTACTGTATGGATGGTTCCCTGACTCTATACATTTGTCAAAATTCAGCAAATCGACAAATACTTAAAATTGGCAAATGTTATTGTATATAAATTATACCTCAAAAAATTGATTTTTTAGAAGGAAGGAAGGACAAACAAATCAAGTCAAGAAACAGATCCTGCATGTGATAGTAGTGTACCTCTTTGGAGACAAAATAGGGGAGGGGTGGGGCTGACATCTGCATTTCTACCCGATCATACTATAACTGCATGTTCCAATAAAATTGTCTTGATGTAATGTCTTAAGAGAATAAGAAATCTCTTTCATTCCTGTCTAGCATGATCTGCAAGCTCATTCTCCCCACTGACTTGTGCAGGTAGAAATAAACACAGAGTAATCAAGGGAGAAAAGCTAGCCCTTTGGCTAGTCAAACTAGAATGCAGATGACTGGGGAGGGGGAAAACTGATATTTCTCTCCAAGGGGCATGCAGCACATGAATGTAAGTCATGAGGGTGAATGAAGTTCCCTGTCTGGCTGGATTTGTGACCTAAGGTCCTTCAAAGATTGACCCGGATAAGAAAAACTAGGGCAACATTTGAAAGTGAAGTCACATGTCTACATCAATCACAGCAAAGCTCCAGCCAAATAGAAGGAGGAGACAAATGAATGCTGAAGAATCTGGAAGGGCACTCTGCTTGCATCCTAACTAGAGCACTCGGGGCAGACTTCAGCCAAAGCTTCGATGTCCAGGACAGGGCTCCTGAGGCTGAGACTACAGAAGGAACAAAGATGCAAAGCCCTTTGCTTTCCCTTACTGACCATGTGCGCTTTATAACAACGGGTGTTTCTGTCTTGGAAGCTGTTTCCCCTTCTTCTGTGCATTCTCTTGCCCTTCTGGGCCTTGCCAGATCTCTGCCACCTCTGAGCCCCATGCAGTCATCACTCCTTCCTCCCCAGTGTCCTCCCAGCAGCTCAGTCTCTGAATTTCTTCGTGCTCCTAACCTTTCCTGTTCAGCTTAGCACTGCACAGCCTTCCTCATTATTTCTGCATAATATTCCTCAACGCTCTACCAACATGGTCTAGTCTCTTATGCTTGAGGAAACAACCCAGCAACCAAAGGACCATTTCCCTCAAATTCTCATTCTTGTCTTGCACTTCTCATACACTGCAAAGGCCATGCTTTGCTCGCTTTCCTCAGATGCTGGGCACACATTGGCTCTCCTAGGCTACCTCTGGCTGGGGCAGGCCCTTCCCTGAGGACTAGGAACTCTGTTGGTTGTGGGACCCTGGAGTGGCTGAGACAAGGAGGCTTCCTGTATTTGCACACGTCAGGTTATCCTGTAGGATGGGACAGGCTAGCCCCTGCTTCCCCTCCTTGTGCCCTCTCCCTTCCCAAGACTCTTGCCTCTGGTCTCTGGGCCACTGTTCTGTGGTTTTTGAGGAAATCTCAATGACCACAGAGGGCATCACTTTCCTCCACCACTCCTCCAGGTGCTGTGGCCTCGGAGGCATGTCCCCCATCCCTGGTCTCACCAGCCTAACCCGGCTATGCCAGCTGGCACAGATCTGCTGTTGACTCAATGGGTTGTGTTTTAAATGGACACCATTTGTTTTATTTATTGGGATGATTAATTCTCAAAGGCTTGTAATCTAGTTTTTTTTTTTTTTTTATATATATATAACTTCCTTCGTACCTGGCAGAGACTTGGCCAGGTATGGTAGTTGATTGATTACATGATGCCTTGTGCCTGGGGGAAAAAAGAGGGGGAGAGGTGGTACCCAATTGCATCAACCCTATGCAACGGGAGGCTAGATGTAAGTTTTCTCATTGTCTTGCAGTTTTCACTGAGATTCAAACGCTGAGAACAGTGAAACTATACATTCTCAAGAGAGGCGCTTGCCAGCTCATGTCCCCAGAACTGCTGTCAGGATCCCCAAGGAACAGGACCAATCCCTCCCTTCCACCACCACATAGACCAGGAGCATGATCAGAGAGGAAAGATGAGTGAGGATCCATTTAATGCTAGTTGCTGAAGGCTGTTCTTCCCTTGACTGTGCCCCGTCTCTGCTTCAGACAGAATGAGAGGGATTTGGGTGGAACTGTTTAGCAAAAAACCCAGTGTGCCCTAGATTGTGAAGGCATGGAGGGTAGAAAAGTCTAAAGGTAAGAGGTATTCCTGAATGGAGTGGCTTGGGCTCAGAATCGGGCAAGACAAAGAGCTGGGTTTGCGGTCTTCGCCAAAGTAGTTGTCCAGCAAGTAGCCAGGCTGGGGCTCTCTTGAGGTGATACTGTCCATGAGGACTGCCTACTGGCCACTGTGGCAGAAGGCCTCTGGCAGATGAAGTTTCCAAGGCAGGCTGGAGAGTGTGTCACTCACCCCAGGGAATCCCCAGGAAATAGCTTGAAGGTACCTAGTAGGGGATTGGTGATAGAAGGCTTCAGAGAAACCACAAAAGAGCCCCTGGAGAGAAAAATCCCCCAAAAGTACCTCTGGAGAGAAAAAGCCAAAATTTGGACTTCCACCATCCAAAGGGCAGCAGTACCAGATCACGGCAGCACCATATGAAGTCTTCTGTGTGCCATAGCTTTTCCTCCCTGAGCCTCAAGAGAGTGGTCAGAGAATGAAAACCACCTGAGACCCCCCCTTCTCCCTGTAGGTTTCTGGGTCTGAGGCCAGCCTGAACAATCTGGGGGTAGCAAAGTTAACCTAAGGGTGCCTGGGTGCCTCAGTTGGTTAAGCTCAGGTCATGATCCCAGGTCCTGGGATCAAGCCCCACAACCGGCTCCCTGCTCAGCAGGGAGTCTGCTTCTCCCTCTCCCTCTATTCCTTCCCTGCTTGTGTGCACTCTCTGTCTCTTCCTCTCAAATAAATGAATAAAATCTTAAAAAAAAAAAAAAGGTTAACTTAAATCCTAGAAGTGCTTCTTTCGACATGCATTTTGTTTGTCCACATACCAAGTCAACAGCAGGGATGTGTTTCAAACATATAGATTTACATGCATATTATATTTTATTTATATTTATATACACTATATGGAGAAAAGAACGGAAAGCAAAACTGAGCAAGAGAGAGAAAGAATGGGAAATTGAAATGGGCAAGAAGGTTAGAGTTTGTCTCATGGTTGTGGATTCAGCTAATGGCTTAGTCTCACTATATATTACAGTTATACAGGGTATCCCCCACCTTTGAAAAGTTCATGTGAGGCCACTTCACTTTTATGAAAGACTTACTCCGTTAGTACCTGTTTCTGCTAACCAAGGAAATCCGAAGAGGACTTTTGCTTTTACAAGAAAAGGTGAAAAGCAAAATTAGCCTCCGGCATTCGTTTTGCAGCCACTTGAGCCTTTCTGGGTACCACGTGCAGCTGGAGCAGTGAGGCTGGCCCCCCCAAGCTCCTGCCCCGGGAACCCCACTCAGCATCTCAGCATCCAGCCGCCATAGCTCTGAACTGTATCTATGAGCATCTGTGCTTCACCTTGATTTATTTCGTTCATCTGTTAGCAAGATGTGTCCTAAGGTATCAGCAACGCCTAAGCAAGGTTAAGTTTCTGAGTCTGGGAGCGTTCAAAAGAATTTTCCATATACATGAATGGCAGTTTGGCTTATGAAAGGTTTCATAGGAATGTTCGATTTTTGGATAGTGGGGGGTGGGGTGGGGGCCATCTGTACTTCCCAGCGAGCTGATTGAACATGGTTAACACTGAAGTGGGCAGGATCTAACTGTAATCTTTACCAAAGTCAGTGATGACTTTGTGCACGTGGTTTTGCAATTTTTAAACATAACCTCTTTTTGTTAGGCAGGAAGCTAGGTATGAGCGACAGGAGGATGGACATCCTGCTGCTGGAGAGCTCTGATCAATGCAGGACTGCAGAGGGACCACCCCATTCCCCCGTCTAGCAGTCAGTTTTCAGTTACAACATTCCAGCAGAGGAAGAGTTAAGTGTGCTGTGTTTGTTGCACTTGGGCAGAAAGCAGCTGCTTATTCTTATAATGTGACCTGTGTCCCTAGAATGGAAATAATGTTTCAATTTCCAATCCCATGCACGTATTTAAATACATTTTAGGAAAAGACATGCAGAGTTGGCTAATTATTATATAATCCAGGCATGTCATTCTAATGTTGGGACCCTAGGACCCACGCAAAAGAAAAAATAAGCCCACACCCGAGAGTTTCTGGGACCTTGTCTCTCTTGACTGGCCCGTTCCTCCCTTGGAGTGTACTTTATTTCTTTTAAGATTTTATTTATTTGAGAGAGAGTGAGCGAGAGAGCATGAGCAGGGGCAGAGGGAGAGGGAGAAGCGGGAAGTAGCAGACTTCCCGCTTGATCAGGGAGTCTGAGGTGGGGCTCGATCCCAGGGCTCTGGGATCATGACCTGAGCCAAAGGCACCCGTTTGGAGTGGACTTTAAGAAAACTTTCCTCTGCCTCACTTTCGTTTCCCCTTCCCGTAATTCTTTACTGTGGCAGCGAAAAGAACCAAGGCTTCTTTCCTTTCCCATCTCACTCTCTGTAACACTTTGATGAATCTAAATATTTCATTCACCTCAATATTGGAAGGTATTTTGAGAGGCATACTAAGTCTTAATCTACAAAGCCAGAACTCCATGAAAGAAATATGATATCCCACAGCTGTGAGATGCAGGGGCAAAGCAGGAAAAAGGCTGGGTGAGCATGATAGGTCCAGGTCATCAGGGAAAAGTAAAAATATTTTGAATTTTTAAATAATGCAAAATGTTCAGGGCCTTTAGCTTTTTCTTCTGGATGGTCCAGTATTAATCATAAGATTAATCAACATGAAAGAAAAATGGTGAGAAGATGATAATGCATAAAGTAAAACACCCTCTTTTTACTTATTAACCTTTAAAATAAAACAGCCAGTTATTTTACCAGCAAAATGGGTTTATTCAGAACTAGCAGAGAATTGCAATTCAGGACATGGAAGTTACAGTAAAACCACATGCAAGTCCAACAAACAAAGGAGAAAAATGTTAAGTGTATGGAGAAGAAGGAGGAAGTTGGGAGGGGTTGTTTTGAATAAAAGTCAACTGGAGAAAAGTGAAGGTTCAGGGTGAAGACTATTCCGCATTGACTGAATTGCAGGGGTAGTCCATTTCTTGTAAAAGATACAATGTACATCTTTTCCTGTTGAGGATTCTTCTGTTGGAGTCTGTAACTGACAATTCTTCCTGTAATTGACATTGAGCGGTAGGGCTCCCCCGCCAGCCTCCTGACTCTACCTTACTGAGGTTTTCCTTTATTAACTCACATACTTATTGGGGTATTTACGGATTTCTCATAAATAAACTTTTAAAAATTTCAGGAGACTATTTTTAAAATGTATTTATTCCTAATATAGGGACATTGTCTTTTTTTTTTTCTTTTTAAATTGAGAGAGAGAGAGCACAAGCAGGAGGAGTGGCAGGCAGAAGGAGAAACAGGCTTCCTGCGGAGCGGGCAGCCTGACATGGGGCTGGATCCCAGGACCCTGAGATCATGACCTGTGCTGAAGGCAGATGCTTAACCGACTCAGCCACGGTGGCACCCCGGGACATTGTCTTGATGCCGTGTTTGTTCTGGCACATTGGCTTCTGGTAACGTTAGTAGCTGTCTGGCTTTATGTGAGAAGGACAGTCCTTAGAGGATGACACTAATGAAAGGGAGCCCAGAGATCAGGAGCTCCTGAAGCCAAAGAATTACAGGTGACCCTTGAACAATGAGGGGATCAGGGGCACCAACCCCCTGCATAGTCAACAACCTGAGTGTAACTTTCAACTCCCCCAAAACTTAACTAAGAGCCTACTGCGGGCCAGAAGCCTTACCAATAATATAAACAATACATATTTTTTATATTATATATTATACTCTTAAAGTAAGCTAAAGAAAAGAAAATGTTATTAAGAACATCATAAAAGGGAGAGAAAATACATTTACAATACTGTACTGTAAAAAGTCTGGGCATATGTGGACACACGGAGTTCCAACTTGTTTTGTTTAAGGGTCAACGGCATTTCTTTAGAGTCACTGATGCAGAAAGCGAAGCTGGTTTAAGTCCAGGTAGTGTTCTTTAAACAGAACACATTGTCTGACAGCATGTGACTGTTAGTTTAGGTGACAAAGGTTGGTTCATGCAGATGCCTTCATGTTATCTGTGGGGGAAGCTACTCCTATGTTATCTTCTTGGCTACAATAGCCGGCCTTGGAAAGGTCTGTGGTCTTACAGTTGGGACTCTCAGATTGTAACATGCCCTGTAGACTTCATGGCCTTCATCTTGGTCGCTGTCCTGGAGATAGTTTAGCTTCACCTCTGTGCCAACAGTAGGTTTTTTTACTTGAAATACAACTTCTTGACTTTTGCTTAAGAGCATGTAATCTAGACCACCAATTCTGGGATTCAGAATTCTTTTTCGTGTTGTTATATAAATTAACCCATTTATTACAGGCTAGCAGTGTTTCAAATGATGGAGCTTCCACTGGTCTTTCAACTCCTCTGGTGTTCTGAGGGCAGACTTCACTGACAACAGAAGTGGTGTTACAGGTCCAGACACCACCGACTACTGTTTTCATGCGGGAACCATGATGCCAGATCCCCACAGCTCGTTTTCATCTTGGTTTTGCCATAGAAAGAGCAAGTGTACTTGGCGTGCTGGCTTATTTCAATCATCTGCAGCATTTTCCTGGGGGATGCACCATAACCAGTCCCATATTCACCAACGATTTCAACCTTCTTGGTGCACGTAGCCATGTCGCCGAAAACTAGGTCTGAACCTGGAGAGTGGGATTCGGAACTCTTAACTCTCAATATTCACTCATATTTTTTTCAGAAAGTGTCCTCTAATTTGCATATTATCTACTAAAGGAAATTTATATTCTAAAATATTTTATTAAATTCTTCGTCCACTTAATAAGACCTCAAGACCCCCACAATCACACAATGTAAATTTAAGAAATGAAAGGGATGTCTCAGAAATAAAAAGCTTTTTAAAAAAACATCTATCCGGGAAGAGACAGTTTTCCCAAGGCAAGCAAGAGGACAGACACTGGAGGCAGAGAGAATTAGGCACTTATTCCAGCTCTGCCACTTAGTAAAGCTAAGAACTTGGACAAATTACTCAGGCTATCGGAATCTCAGCGTTCCCGTCCAGAATCACAAGGTAATAGTTGAGTTTTCTCTAGGATTAAGAGAGATCATTTATATAAAGCACTTAGCACAGTGCTTGCCTGATAGATGTTAGCTGCTGTTGCAAAATGAATCCCAGGTATTATGGCCTTATCTTGGATTCAGTAAAACCAGTCTCTAGAGGAGTCCTTAAGAGCCTGGCTCTGTTGCTGCTGTGTTGAGTGGGAATCCAGATTCTTCCACATACCGGCTGTATGCTCTTAGGCAAGACACTTGACCTCTCTTGTCAGCTGGCCGCACATGCACACACACAGGCACATGCACACACACTCACACACACATGCACATACAGAGGACACTCAAGAATCTTCAGAGAATGCTTCAGAGAGATAAACACAATCCAACTCATAAGAGTGGTAGGGATTAGAAATCAAATCTGTCATTCGGTTAACTTGCCCCATGAATGCTCTACAAGTGTATTTTTCCCCTTCTGGTGCCCCCCAGAAAGCATTCATCTGAGGTCTTCCCCACCCCCTTACCTTCTGTGGCCAGTGCTTTAATTTACTTCTCTCCAGTACATTCTCTCCTTCTTCCTTGCTAAACAGACACTACTTTTTGTGGGAGAGGACAGATAAACGCCTAGCCCCAAGGAATGGTTCATGATTCATCTAAATAATTGTGGTAATGTCGCTCTTTATTGCCTCCAGCTTCCTTAAAGCTAGAGTGTGGCCATATAACCCAATTCTAGCCGAGGATACTGAAGAGATGGCTACTGGAAAAAATAAAAGCACGCTGACTGCTTAATCTTGGCAGAAAGAAAGAGCCGGGTGCTTTATTACTACTAACACTGGGAATAATGAACACCGTTTCAGATTTCTTTGCACTTTTTTATGTGTTTTTGTTGCTCTTAGAATATTTCCCGCTAGGACTGTATTTGTCAAATACTGTGCTTGGAAGTCAAATTATATAATTTTTCTGTGTCATTAAACCACCAATTTGATATACAGTTAGGGTCATTTGTTTATTTTTGTTTTCAATTTTTAGGGATCCCCCTCCATTTTGATCTCTATTTACATTTACAGTGTCAAAGTCAAAAGCATAAAACAAGGGGCAGTGTAAGCAGCCCAAGTTCCACCTTTAACTCAATCACTCTGTTCTATCCCTCCAAACAAGGAACAATTTTTATTAGCTTATAAGAATTGCTTTTTAAAAAACCACAAGCCAGAATGTATTCCATTTCTTAGATATAAAGAAACATACTATCCATACTGTGGTGTGACTTGCCTTTTCATTTAGCAGTGCGTATTGGAGATGACTCCACGGCACAGTCTTCCTCATTCCTTTGAGGAATAATACTTCATTTTGTGACTATTCGATAGTGCTCTGTCGTGTGGACCATAATGTCTTCACTCAGTTCTCTGAGGATGGATATTAGGATTCTTTCCAGTATTTTACAAATAACCTCCTACAAGAACAACAAAAAAAACCACACAGTACATACATCTTTTCATATTTTTGTTTAAGTATCTCTTATTTGTTTGTTTCAAGTTTTTATTTAAATTCCATTTAGTTAAAATATAGTGTAATAGTTTTGGGAGTAGAATTTGGTGATTTCTCACTTACTTGTAACACCCAGGTCTCATCACAACAAGTGCCCTCCTTAATACCCATCACCCATTTAATCCCACCTCCCCTCCAGAACCCTCAGTTTGTTCTCTATAGTTAAGAGTCTATTTTATGGTTTGCCTCTCTTTTTTCTCCCCCTATGTTCATCTGTTTTGTTTTTGAAATTCCACATATAAGTGAAATCATATGGTATTTGTCTTTGTCTGACTGACATATTTTGCTTAGCATAATACACTATATGTACACATAGTGACATTACATCCATGTCATTGCAAACGGCAAGATTTCATTCTTTTTGAGGGCTGAGTAATATTCCACTGTATATATAAATACCACATCTTCTTTATCCATTCATCTAATGGTGGGCATTTGGGCTCTTTTCATGGTTTGGCTATTGTTGACAATGCTGCTTATAAACATCGGGGTGCATGTACCTCTTTAAATCTGCGTTTTTGTATCCTTTGGGTAAATACTTAGTAGTGCAATTACTAGGTTGTCAAGCAGTTCTATTTTTAACTTTCTGAGGAACGTCCGTACTGTTTTCCAGAGTGGCTGCACCAGTTTTCATTCCTATCAAGTGTAAGAGGATTCCGTTTTCTCCACATCCTTGCCAACTTTTGTTGTTTCCTGACGTTAATTTTAGCCATTCTGACTGGTGTGAGTTGGTATCTCACTGTGGTTTTGATTTGTGTTTCCCTGATGATGACTGATGTTGAGCATTTTTTCATGCATCTGTTAGCCACCTGGATGTCTTCTTTGGGAAAGTGTCTATTTATGTCTTCTGCCCATTTCTTGACCAGATTCTTTATTTTGGGGGTGTTGAGTTTGACAAGTTCTTTATAGATTTTGGATACTAACCCTTTATCAGGTATGTCATTTGCAAATATCTTCCTCATTCCATAAATTGCCTTTTAGTTTTGTTGATTCTTTCCTTCCCTGTGCAGAAGCCTTTTATCTTGATGAAGTCCCAATATTTATTTTTGCTTTTGTTTCCCTCACCTCCGAAGACGTAGCTAAGAAGAAGTTGTTATGGCTGATGTCAAAGAGGTTACTGCCTGTGTTCTCTTCTAGGATTTTGATGGTTTCCTGTCTCACAGTTAAGTCTTTCATCCATTTTGAATTTATTTTTTGTGTGTGGTGTAAGAAAGTGGCCCAGTTCCATTCTTTTGCATGTTGCTGTCTGTTTTTCCCAAAACTATTTTTTGATGAGACTATCTTTTTTCCATTGGTAGTCTTTCCTGCTTTTTTGAAGATTAGTTGACCATAGAGTTGTGGGTCCATTTTGGGGTTTTCTATTCTGTTCCATTGATCTATGCGTCTGTTTCTGTGACGGCAGGATACTATCTTGATCACTACAGCTTTGTAATAGAACTTGAAGTCCAGAATTGTGATGCCTTCAGCTTTGGTTTTCTTTTTCAAGGTTGCTTTGGCTATTCAGGGTCTTTTGTGGTTCCATACAAGTTTTAGGATTGTTTGTTCTAGCTCTGTGAAAAATGCTGGTAGTATCTCGATAGAGATTGCATTAAATGTGTAGATTGCTTTGGGTAGTATAGACATTTTAACAATATTTATTCTTCCAATCCATGAGCATGGAATGTTTTTCCATTTCTTTGTGTCTTCCTCAATTTCTTTCGTGAGTGTTCTATAGTTTTCTGAGTACAGATCCTTTGCCTCTTTGGTTTGGTTTATTCCTATCTTACGGTTTTTGGTGCAGTTGTAAATGAGATCAACTCCTTAATTTCTTTTTCTTCTGTCTCATTGTTAGTGTATAGAAATGCAACTGATTTCTGTGCATAGATTTTATATCCTGCCATGTTGCTGAATTGCCGTATGACTTCTAGCAATTTTGGGGTGAGTCTTTTGGGTTTTCAACATAGAGTATCATGTCATCAGTGAACAATGAAAAGTTTGACTTCTGTGCTGGTTCAGATACCTTTTATTTCTTTTTGTTGTCTGATTGCTGAGGCTGGGACTTCTAGTACTATGTTGAACAACAGTGGTGAGAGTGGATATCCCTGCCGTGTTCCTGACCTTAGGGGAAAAGCTCTCCATTTTTCCCCATTGAGAATGATCACATGCTTTAATGTAGTATGTTTTAGTACTAGATTGTCTCTTTCATGAGATGGAGTGATTTCTAGACATATGGCTAACTACCTGATCACCTCTCATTCTCTTCAAGATTTCTTTTTTGGTTTGTATTGCTTGCTATAATCAACTTATCCTGCTTTAGAAAATATAAGGATATTTTTGTGGTGAATGCATTATATTTATAGATTAATTTAGAAAGAATTGACATATTTGTAATGTTGAGCTTTCCTGTCTCAAACAAGGTATGTATCATTTCATTTGCTCAAGTCGATTTTTGTGTATTTCAGGATTTTTTTAGAGTTTTCCTCATATAGGTATTAGACATGTCCTGTTAAGTTATGCCTAGGTATTCTGTTATTATTACTATTATTATTTTTACTACTGTAAATGAAGTCTTTGCTTTCATTTTGTTGTTAAAAAATTATTGTACGTATGCATAAAGACTCATATTTTTCTATGTTCATTGAATTCTATTATTTTTGTAGTTCTTTCACATGATTTGTTTTTTAGGTTTTCCATATATGTAATAACTTCATTTTCTGTAAATACAGATAGTGGTATTTCTTCCTTTCCAATTCTTATGCCTATCACTACTTCATATTGACTAATTATGTTGATAAGTACCTTCACAACAATTGTAGAGAATAGTGGAGATCTTTGCTTGTTTTTTACTTCAGAGGGAAATCTTTTTATAGTTCCCCATTAAGAAAGGTGGAACATAGCTATTGTTATTCTTAACCACACTAAAAGAGTACCCACCCTTCCCAGCCTGAAATTATTAACAAGCCCCTTTTCTTATCTTAGCCCTGAGGGTGGTTCATCTCCAGGCTTTAGGAAGGTGGGTGTGGAGAGAATTGTCCACCCCACTGTCTATACTGCTAGGGGTTGTAACTGAGAGCTGCAAACCTGGCTGTCTGCCAACACCATCCACTGGGGAGAAATAGCACCGCCCCCTTCATTCTTTAGTGGAGGCACATTCACTTAACTGTCCCTTTATTCCCAACCCTTCCCTCACTGCCAGTCGGAAACCAAACTTTTCAAAAGAACAGGTTATCTTGATCTGTTCTAGTACTCTTCTGCTTTGCTTTTCTAAAATTGAATTAGGCCTGGTCACACAAAAGATTGATGTCTTAAATTCTTAACATTCCTCTCTCAGTGCATTCTGTCCTATCCTTTCAATCTGACCAGTAAGCAAGGGACACAGGAAACACACAAAACAATGAAAATAAGCCTCTGACCTCAGTTTTCCCAGGAAGAGAAATACCTCAGTGGGAAGAAACCCCAAATTTCAATGATGAGTAATACATAATTGGATTGCAATAGTAGCATGAAATCTAAAAGTAAATAAATATGCTTTAGATGACTTGTTATTGCAGCTTATTGCAGAGTTTTTAATTATGCAGCAGAAAGTTATTTTCTTCTTTGTTAAAAAGAGATTAGATTAGGAAAATGGTTCAGTAACCTAAATCAGAATAAATACCTAACACTTATCTCAGGGATAAATGACTGACACTCTACAGATATTTGTTGATTGACCAAATGCATGAGTGCACATATGTAAGTATTTCTAAGTGAGGGGTTTAAATTCAATGACAGTATTTCAAATAGAATTTTCATTTGTATGCCAGTTTTCAAACAATCCCCATAAGGTCTCTCAGCTATTAATTCCCTGATTTCCAATACAGGGTCTTTTCTACCATGTTGGTTTCTGCCAAAGTATGTTTTGTGGTTTGATTAATTTGCTCTACTCTGTGAACTAATCTGAGCTGCTTTGGTGGGTATGTTTTATTCTGTTATTGTTTATTGTACTGTGATTATTATTTTTAATGAAGTACAATTTAAGTTGTTGCTATTATATAATTTATCCAGATAAGATTTTTTTTAATTGCATAAAATAAAGCATTAATGAAATGAATGAATATTCATTAATGAAATGAAAAAAAAATGTTTAGGATCTATGTGTAGAAGTTTGGATCCAAGAGAGAAATTAGTCAATTAGGTTGGAGGAATCTCTTTTTACATGAAGTAGCAACTTCCATCAAAGAAATTCTTTTAGATTGAAGTTCAAAGAAAAGGATTCAGGGTGTTCCTGGGCCAGTTCACCACCAGCCTGGTTTCTTAGTGGTGGGGAAGTCGTTAAACTGGTCCATATTCCTTATGTGACCTTAAATTCCAAAAATTAGGACATTTTTCTTGACTTTGCAGAATCTTTGTTCATAAGCTGCTTGGGCATGAGGGGAGATTTTAAAACCACTTGTGAGGAGCATATTGAGATTTAATTACAGAAGTGTTTGCCCTGCCATTAGCATTAGTTGGACCCGCTTGTGCATTATGGAAGCTCAGGCGTGACATGTCTGTGGCCATTACATTTCACCCACAGCAGTTGCTGCACAAAGTATAGGAGCTGGTGACCTAGCAGGTTAGAGGCTGAGCTCAGATGGACATGAGATGTGGATAATGTAGTTTGAGGACATGTCCGAGGCAGTTATGAAGGAGGTAAAGGAACTTGGGTGTTCAAATAGTCAATGCATTCGGATTCCATGGACTTTCATTTCTACTTTGGACTTTACTGGCCTTGAATGTATAGCTTCAATCTGCCTGATGAGTGCTCCCAACTCCAAGAAAGGTGGTGAGGACTATGACTGCAGCCTTGAACTCAAGAATGAAGTACGGGGAGTCTGCAATTCCATGGAAATAAAGGTAATGAAAACACAATGATTTGAAATAGTCCATCTGTGTGGCTAGGAATTTAAGACAGAATCATTTAAACCCCTCTTGCCAAATAATTGTACTATTATCCTATTGCACAAGAGCACCTTGTATTTATCTACACAATTATATGGTAACATACCATTTGAGAGGCATGGAGACTTGGCAAAGTACTTAACCTCCCTATGTTAACATTTTTGGTAAGAGTACTATCCACATAGCACTTCTTGTGGGAATTAAATGACGAAATACACTTTAAAAGGGCCAGCACTACACCAGAGTGGTGATTTGTGTGTGTGTGTGTGTGTGTGTGTGTCTGTGAGAGAGAGAGAGAGAGAGAGAGAGTCCAGGAAGTATGCAGCATGTGTTTGGGAGAGTGGAGTGGGAGAGGCACTAAGTAGCAGAATGAGAAGGTGGAGATCAAAAGTCAGGGACATTTGTATTTTTATTATTAATAAGAAACCATGAGTATTTACAGGTTTGTAAAGCCCGAGAAAACTCCTTAGTGATAGCTGTATTATTACAGGTAGGAAATGACTAATACGAGAGATAATAGCTTCATTATATTTTGTAATGCTCAAACCATGTCTGGAGTTCTGTATTAAAATCTCGATATCATGTTAGACTAGTCTCTTAACAAGTTTCAATGTACATTTTAAGTAAATCTTTTTCCACAAATCCATCAATTAGGGAGACTCACTCAGTAGTCATTCCCAGTCTGGAGAAAGGGCATTTTTCTTCAGGAAGCATCGGAAGAATCCTGACTCCCCCCCCCCCCCAAGGGCAGAATCTCAGTGGGAGGGGACCATGTGGGGAAAACCCTATTCTCCTCTCAGGTAAATCCCAGGTCTCCAAATGAGAATCATTAATTCAGAGGATAACCAATTTAGTGGGGAGTCTCCAGACCATCTCACTATTAATGGTTGGAGTATTTAATTGTATTTTGGCTTCAGATGAGATGAAGATTAAAGGCAGACATCATAGCTATCTGGGGACAAAGAAATTACACAACTAAAGAACATTATGTATTAGTATTATGTATAATATATATTATTATATTATAGGGTAATTAAGATCAATTGGGAAGAAGTTATGTAAAGAGAAGTTTTTGTTCAAAAGAAGGTGAGCTTCCATCCAGCAACTAACTTTAACAGTGCAATAGCTTGGAGACACTGAGGACCACTGTCTGTTAAAAGGATCCCAGGGGAAGCCAATATCACCACCAGGTAATATATAACACAGTGAGTTGGAGAGTCAACTAAATGATCTTTAATGACCCTGTGATTTGTAACTGGGCTAAATATATGAAATCTTACTTTTCTCATAGATACCAAAATATAATGTAATACTTCATAACTATCTTCAGATGAGTAGCTCAAAGTGTTCTTATTCTTGAAGAATTTAAATCCTGTCTTAAATTTGAGTGAACGAAAAGCTGCTCAAGTACAGATGAGAAAAGTTTCTTTAAAAAGGCAAGTAATAGTTAATTTTATCATTTACTTGACATCATATTGATTTACCATTATGTCATCTTGGTCTTGTTTCAGGGTCATTGCCTTATATTCATAATTTGGCCTGAAAGTGATCCAAATAACCTTTACTGAAAGCTCATCACCTACTTTATGAACTACATACAGTCTTCTAAAATTATAAAGATCTGATTAAATATGAATTGATTAATGAGCTCCATGAATCATCTCTCTGAACTCTTAAGTACTAAATAATAAAAAAAGCATCATGTTATGATGGGTCAATGATGCCATCTAGAGAGATGCATTCATTGCTCATGTAGTGTAGAGCTTTTGAAATATTGTATCAGTAAGACTATGGCTATGGTTCAAATGGATTTTTATTAAACCTAACAGGGAAAACAAGGATGCTGGATGGAAGAAACAACCAATTAATAATGAGATTCATTATAGAAATATCATAAGCCCTCACTTCAATCTTAAATTGGATTGAAAACATTAACAAGTACATTTATAATCAGTCTCGATGCCTGTTAAACCTCTCTACATAGAATAAAGGAGATTAGGGAAACCAGTAACATTTATCATTTATAATAGGAGATATAAATGGATGTAACTGAGTTTAGAAAGCAGTTGTAAAAAGGCTAGACTTTCAGCTACTGATATGTGAACCGCTCCATCTTCTTTTTTCTTGTATCTCGGATTAATCAGGTATTACACAGAATATGGATATTATATACCCAAGTCTAATGTTACTAAATGTGACTCTTATAGGAGAGTTTTCCTTCTAGCTTCCTCTAACTTATAAAAGTTTTACAGCAGAGACATTTAATGCTTATCACGTACCCAGGAACAGCCCTCCATAACCTGGTCTCCTTTGCAGTTGGTTGGTACCACGTGACTGGTTGTGGCCAATGGAATATGGGAGGAAATGAGCTATGCTACGTCCTGGCCATAAAAGTGCCATAAACCCCCTGTGCAACCTCCAGCTCCCACTTCCCTTCCATGTTGATTGGGTTGGCCACCATGAGAAGATAAAAGCTGGGTCCCTTTGTCATTGCACAAAAAGGCGGCTAACCTAAAGGATTCATGGTCTCCCTGTGGACTTTGAATGAGCAAAAATTATGTGTTAAAGCCCTGAGATTTCTGTAGATTTGTTATTATTGATTCTTAGAGAAGGAGCCTCTGATTGGGAATGTGAACCTGATTCCCTAAAACCCTTAATAAAAAAGTGAGGCATATTTTATTGGTCAGTCTAGAAAATTCTTTCTGCAACTGAGGGTCCTGCATTCACCACCTCCTATTGCTTAATATGGAGTCTCATTCAACTTCATTAATGTAAACACTTCATCATTCAAATGAACTCTCTTTAGTTCCTCTAGCCATAAGATATAATTAGGATATAATACACCCAGAGGAGTGAAATTATCTTTCTGTATATCATCACACTTTTACCCATACTCGTTTCTCCCCCAAAAGTTCCTTGAGTGTTATGCTGCATAATGGAAGGCTCCTATCTAAGTGGTTAGGCTGCTCCAGCTACTCCAAAGACTGCCTAGGGATGATATAGGAATTCCTTTTTCTCTTCCTTTTTATCTTTAGGGCTCAGAAGGATTTACAGACTCTGAAGTAGAGTCAAGAGATAGAATTTCAGGGAACTTTGTGTCCCTTATTAGGGTTTCCATAGTCTATGGGCATAAACCATGTAAATCCCATGGTTGTCAACAGTTCAAACCCAACCAGATGACTTTCTCCATCCTCAGTGGAGATGTCTGCCACCTCCTCAACCTCTGTGGGGGGTGCTCTACAACCAAGACAAATTGTGCTTGCTTCATAGTGGGTACTAGTTAGGGAGTGTGAGTGGAACAAAACAGCATAATATCATATTACAAGAGAGCTCTATTGGGGAAATGTATAAGCATATACACAGCCCTGTAAAGTACTCAACAAGCTGTAGAGAGGTTACAAAGACTTGGGCACCGCTAGATGCACCCTGGGCCATAAGAACCTGACAACAGGACCTGGGAAACGACTAGCACAGTCCCTTAATGGCAGAAGTCCTTATTCCACACCCTCCAAATTTGTCACCCCACTTTAGCTGAATACCTTCATTGAGAGAGTGCTGCCTTAATCAAGGCTACATAAATTAGAAGAGTGTAAAGGTGGGGGGAAAAAAGCATTACAAATAATCATATCTGGACAACAGGCATAAATCAAGACTGTCGTGGGCTAACTGATACACATGGTCATCGCACCTTTAACCACAAGGTGGTCCATTTCATATTCTGGTAGTTTTAACTTTGGTTGATGTTCATCCTGTCACACCTAAAGGTCATTGTCAGTTTTTCTATGGCTGGGCATCCACTTGGATGTTCAGAGAACATGCCATATGGGTTGTTAAATATTTCGATTTCATCACCATTTAGAATGTGTTTTCTTTTATGAAACCAAAATCTATAACTTAACCCATTGATTCTAATGCTCTCTCTTGTCACCATGCAAAGCCAATTTAATTCTCCAACCCACATTCCTCACACACAGCATCCATTTAAATATTTGAAGATAGCTATTTGAGAAATCAATGTCAAACTTGAAATAAAGCTTTAGACAATCTGGGACTTCCAAAATACTGTTATAAGGAATTAAATGTAAAAAAAAAAAAAAAAAAAAAGCAACTCTAGAAAAGGTATAAGAAAATATCCATGTATATTTATTTATTCACCCTCTAAACTGGAAAGAAATTTCTTATATTTAACCACATTAAAGAAAAATAGAAAAGGTTAAAATTTTTGAATACATTAAGGTTTACAACTACTATAGACAAACTGATGATAATAAGTCAAAGAAACTAAAAAAATATACTTAACAGATGTGCTAAAAGATTAATATCGTGGTATCATACAAGTCAACAAAGAAAACACTAGTTGGCCAAATTAGGTTTAAAAAAAAAGAATTCATGGGGTGCCTGCGTGACGCAGTCATTAAGCGTCTGTCTTCGGCTCAGGGCATGATCCTGGCGTTATGGGATCGAGCCCCACATTGGGCTCCTCCGCTATGAGCCTGCTTCTTCCTCTCCCACTCCCCCTGCTTGTGTTCCCTCTCTCGCTGGCTGTCTCTATCCTGTCAAATAAATAAATAAAATCTTTAAAAAAAAAATAATTCACAAATGCAGAAATTCAAATGATTAATAAACTTGGAAACTGTGTAATCTCACTAATAACCAAAGAAATGCAGATTAAAATAACAAGTTATGAATTTCCTCTCTTAATAGGAAATATTTTTCAGTAATACCAAACACCAGAGAAGGGTGGATGAAACATGGATTCTTAGCCATTTACCAGTGGGAGAAAAATATTGAAAAACAATTTAGCATACATATGAAGAGATTTTGTGCAAGTAGACAGTGCTTTGATGAAATGAATAGGAAAAAGGCTTCTGCACACAAACGTGCATCCCAATCATATTTATAATAGTGAAAATTTAGAAGCAATCTAAATCTTGAGCAGTGAGTGGCTGTGATTTATCTTCCCAGTGAAACAGTATGTGTTTTTAGGAAATGGTGTTTTTGAAGACTAAAAACATAAAGCAAATACTTACTCTCCTAAATGACAAAAACAGGCAAAAATGAGAAAAATAGATAAAATGCAAGAGTATCTTAAAAGTTTATGCAGGGAAAACAGTCTGGAAGGAACTATATAAAAGTTATGTTAACAGGGTTTGTCTCTGGGTGGTGGAAATATGGATAATATTTTCCACCCCCTGGCGATTTTGTTGTCAGAAAAAGCTTATTTAAAAAAAAATATTCATGTAAAGACAATTATGGCTTCTCCACTGATCCTTCTTTGCTCTTCTATCTGAATAACTCCAGTTCTTTCAGCTTCTCTTCCTTTGGCTTTGTTCTGTGACCCACCTTATCCTTCTGCATGTGTGATGGAAACTGAATGAAATACTTCATGTTTGAGATAAGCAGTGAAGAGCAATGAAGAGCAGTGAAGAACATCTCTCTCATTCTGGACACTATTGATATCACTGAACTTTATTGCTTCTTTGCTGTCATTTCCAGTATTGATTTGTACTGAATAAAACTCTCTAAGTGAGTGGATCTGAACAGTTTTTTTTTTTTCTCTGCACCTCACCTGAGTAATGTAACCTCATGCACATTAATGGTGGTGGGTCACTCAAGGCAAGAGGTCAGGCAGGGAAAGGAGTGGGTCCATCAGAAGATTAGGATGAGAATGAATGGTGGGCAGGTGTGCATACATGTGAGATGCTGGAGTGAAAAAGGCTGAGCCCTTGCCATATTCTCTTGTTCCTTTCTTCCTAACACATAGAGTTCCCAGCCTTCCTTAAAGTTAGATGGTCCTGTAACTGAGTTCTAACCCATGGAATAAGAGAAAGGGAGTGATGTCTGCCATTTCAAAGCTACACGATTATCTCCTATACAAAATCCTTCATGGTCCTTCTCCCTCTGATCAGCTGAAATAGAGAAGGGATATTGGATTGAATTGGATTTTGGAAGCTGGGGATGTTGGCAGCTACATACTGAAGATGGCAGGGCTCTGTCAACCTGGATACCTGAAGGATTGTATGGATGAGGGCCACTCTGTCACATCTGCTCACCTTCCCTGCATTGTTAAGTAAATAATAAATATTCTTTGCGTGTTAATAATTCCATAATTTGGGATCTACTTATTAGAGCACGTAGCCAACATTAACTAATATAATATTCAGTGTGGCCCTCCAGGTGATCTTGGTATTTCCTTGTTTTTCTTTTTTCTTTTTTCCATCTTCTCTGCACCAAAGCAGAGAATTTTTCCAAAATGTTTATCCTCAAATGCTTCAGACAAGACAGAAGAAGCCATGCTATATGTATGCTGTAGATATTATGGACTATGATGTCAGACTCCATATTTAATATATTAATGAATTTCAACTTGTGGAATGTATCTTATCATTTTGGCTTTTGAAACACCTATTTCATCTTAATTGTAATCATTCTTAATTTCCTGCCCTCTTCACATTTAATAAGCATCCCTTCTATATTATCAGAAAAGTTCATTACTAAAAATTATGAACTGGCTACATTAGTGAGAAGTTAAGTAGTTTACTAAGAATATAATTTAGAATATGGCTGTATATTTACTTTCAAACATTTTACCTGGAGAAAATGCTATTGTTTTTATCAATTAGCTTTTGTTGTATTACAAGCCATGCCAAAATTTAGTGGCATAAAACAAAACACTTATTATTACCCATTGTTCTCTCTCCTGGCTGCTCGGCTGCAGCTGGAGAATCCAGAATGGCCTCACTTCCAGATCTGGGACCTCACCTGAATGGTGGGAAAATCTAGAAGGCTGGAATCTCTCCCTCCACCAGGAGGCTAGCTCAGGCTTGTTTGCATTGTAGAAGAGGGTTCTCAGGAATAAAAGAAATGGAAAGCTCCTTAGCATCAGTGTGGGAGGTCCTACCCATAGACCTGTCCACAGAGGGAAATCATGGTGGGTGCTTTGCAAACAATAACCACAGTGTTCTTATTTGTTTATTTAAATGTATTTGCAATTTATATCTACACCCCAAATTATGGAATTATAGCATGTAAAAGAAGTACAGATCCAATATAAGACTCAAGTAATGAAGTATTGGGATTCAAAGGACCCCTACACTAACACACCTGGGCTAATGGACACTACTACAACTGAACACGAAGTGTAGCTTTGAGTTTGTTATTAGGCAGGTGAGGAGGAGGTAGAGTTCCTGATGAATTCCAGCTTCACAATTCAAGCCTGTTACATGACGGCACGCAGCATCTGCAGTAGTACGTCATATCTCAAGTCTTCCCTTCCCATTTTCTCGACTTTCCTTCCTGTTTGCTTTCCCTGATCCTCTCTCCTTGTGCTCATAGTGGATGGTAGCAAGGTAGGAAACTGGCAAGAGAAGGCAGTGAGAGAAACAGAGAAGGGGACTGGGAAGAAGATAAAGCAACATAGAGGGGTAACAGGGAAAGAGGCAATGAATAGGGTAGGCATGGGGCCCTTGAGAAAATTCATATAGAAAATTAATTTTCAGAAGAAACTCAAGCTTGTGGCAGGGTCTTTATCTATTCATGCTGTTCCCTCTTCCTGGAATGCTGTTCCTGAAAACCTTTGCCTGGTTCTGTTTTTCATGTCCCTGAGACCTCTGCTCTGACCTCACCTTGTCGTAGAGGCCTTCCTGGCCTCTCTTCCCCCAGACTCTTCTCATTCTTTATTCGCTTATGCTCAGGCTTCTTTTCTTCCTGGCTGTACTCAGCCTCCGAATTCATTAACTTGCTCACGTGTTTATCTTGTGACTCATGCACTAGTATCTGCATAATGGTTAAGATCTTGAGCTGGAGCACCTAGGTTCCAAATCTGAGATCTACATCTTACCGTTTTTAACTTTTTCTTAGTCGCTTCATCTGAAAAGCAATAATGCTGCTACTATTGAGTCGTGAGTTTGAAATGCATCATTGCATATCCTGTACTTGGCACAGTGCCTGGCAGATGGTCAAACCTCGGTAACTCTTAGCAATTATTGACTCATTCATCACGGTGTCTTTTTTTTTTTTTTAAGATTTTATTTATATATTTACTTATTTGAGAGAGCGAGAGAGAGTGTGTGAGAGAGAGAGAGAGAAAAGAGAGAGCACAAGCAGGGGGGAGGGGCAGAGGGAGAGGGAGAAGCAGACTCCCTGCTGAGCAGCGGGCCAGACACTGGATCCTGTGACCTTGGGATCCTGACCTGAGCCGAAGGCAGATGCTTAACCAACTGAGCCACCCAGGTGTCCCCATCACTGTCTTTAGCCCCTGGAAGAGTGGCTGCCAAGTAAACAAGATGCTCAGTCAATATTTTTTATTTTTTTATTTTTTTAAAGATTTTATTTATTTGACAGAGATAGCCAGCGAGAGAGGGAACACAAGCAGGGGGAGTGGGAGAGGAAGAAGCAGGCTCATAGCAGAGGAGCCTGATGTGGGGTTCGATCCCATAACACCGGGATCACGCCCTGAGCCAAAGGCAGACGCTTAACCGCTGTGCCACCCAGGCGCCCCCAGTCAATATTTTTAAGATAAATAAATGTTAGTTAAATATCGGATAAATATAATAATCACCATTAACTCTTACTGAGTGCTGCTACTCTTTGCTGGGCATCACACTGTGCAACAAAACTATGAAAAAGTGATTCTTCTCCTTCCTCTTTTACATCTGAGGAATCCGAGCCTTGGATTAATGATCCAAGGTCATAAAGCTGGTGTATAACAAAGCCAGGGCACAACAAACCCAGGTTTCATGTGATGCAAAACACATATTCCTTACCATTTTTCTATGCTGCTTCTTAATTTACCACATTTTAATGAACACTACATTATAGCTATTTTATCTTAATTCTTGAAAGACTATAATTCAAAAATACCTTCTTGATATATCCTATTATTTGTTAAACACAATATCTTTTTGGTCTGACATTTTAACCTGAACTTCAATGAAAGCAAGACAAAAATAGTAGACCTGGAAGTGTAAGCTAATTTCTTTGACAGGATATTTTGGTCCAGTATAGCCCTTTATCCTTAGCGAGAGCTCCCTGACCAGTGCTGCCCACTGGCGTATATCACGTCTCCATATCACAGTCTATAGTAGCTAGGTTAGTATGGCGATAGTTGTGGTTACTCAACATTTCACAGCAGTGAAATAACTAGTCTTTTTGTAGAGGCAACAAAGAACCTGTTGAATGATTCTTTCTCTAGGATAAAGACCAAAATATTCAAATTTCTGCTCTGTTGTAGTTTTTGTTGTAGTTCTCTGCCTCGTTCCTGTCAGTTAAAACAAAACTGGGATACTTGCACAAAGAGAAGTGTAGGGAAAAAATTCAATGAAGTATGCCTGAAATAAGACAGCGGTGCGGCAGCTAAGCCAACTTTATTTGAAATGTGCTTCTGGGTTGGTGTTTTTGTTTTGTTTTGGTTTGGTTTGGTTTTTTGTTTGTTTTGCCATCAGTGAATGGCAAAGGTAATTTACAAGTTCTCTAGGCACAGTTAGTAAAATGGTCAATTGGTAGAGTTGTGGCCGACAGGAAAAGGAGATTTGAGGTGTTCTTTTCCCATTGCCAGGACATGAAGAAAGTCTAAGCAACGTTACATGCTCAGTAAAGCCCAACAGCAATGCTTGAGCACCACAAACACAACCCTTACTCAGACCTTCACAGAAAGAGGTATGTAATGTTGACCAGGGTGGGCTTTGCCATAAAGTGAGACCTTTAAAATCATAGCATTCTGGAATATACTGTCCAAATTTGTAAGGAATTGCTAGTCTTCAAAGATATTAATATTTCCTTAAAAATAACCAAAGATCCTCTACTAGTAACGAAATGTTTTGGTACTTCAGTCTTGGGTAGGGAATTAATGACCCAGAGTTGAGATTGTTCCAGTCCTTATTTCCAGAGGGCTTACAATTAATAAAAATGCAGAATTTTAGCAGCACTCTTCATGTATTCATTCCTAGCACATACTTACGGCATTGCTGTTTATTGGACTATGTTGACTCTTGGAGGTGTAGATAATATTGTTGCTATTGGGATGGTGTCCAGAAATTAATTTTCAAACATTAAGCATGATCTGTGACAGTTGTCTTAATAGTTGAGATGATGATGATGATTTTACTGTGTATCATTTGCCCACTATAGGGAAAATGATTCTTATTCTTGATTTTGGCCAAGTGATAAATGATTTCTCTCTATGTAGAGATTAAAAGGAGCAGAAGAGCTATGGGAAAACTTGGAGGTCCCCCTATATGTAGAGTTACAACCACTAATCAGGCTACTACCACAAGTTGCACACAGACACACACACACATACACACACACACACGTTCATACACATACACTCACACGCACACCTATGAACACAGGCACACACACACACACATACACCTATGAACACACACACCATATGCATCTTTTAATGAGTACCTTTTTAGAATCAAATAATCTGTTGGTAAAGTAAATACTGCTTCTCTCATTTGGTTATCGCAAGTGCTTTACTCAGCAAGACTAATCACTCACTAAGACTAAGTAAGAGTCAATCAAGAATAAACACTAGGAGATAAAAAAAGAATAAACACTAAAAACATGACCATGCTGCCCCTAAAAATTTTTTTCGTTAACAGCGTATTTTTTAATGAAGTGATTAACTGGTCAGGACAAAATGCCAAGTGATTCAGTGACAATGAAATTTTTCCATGAAATCTAATTACTAACAGCAAGTAGGATGAATTTTTTCTTATAATATATAAAAACCAATTTATCATTTTTAAGCAAATTAGAAGAGATATCTATATGATTACTGAGAATTCATTATTATTCCCCATTTTTGTATTTTGTATGCTCTGTTTTCTTTAGGAAAATGTGAAGACTGGAATTCTAAGAAGTTCGGCAGTTATTATAGCTCTTCATCACAGGGAAGCATAATCTACTGTTCACTTGTCTTCACAGTCATTCGAAAGCTATTTGGAGCAGTCTTTGATGAAGAGGCTAGATTAGTTGCCTATTCCCCTCCCTCGCTCCTGGGTCTGCATTTGGGTGAAAATGTAGCTACTGTTTCCTCAGAGGGCTATAAATGAAATGACCTCTGGTAGGTCATGGAGCTAAAAGGTCAGGAGAAGAAAAATGGTCTATTGGAAATGTCCCTGGTTTCACAATTTTAGAAGACATACTTCCATTTTTAAAGCTTGACATTTAGTTCCCATTTACATATTAAGAACATTGTTTCTCCTCCAGGAAAAATCCCATATATTTCTCTTTTTTTTTAATCCCATGTATTTCAGAATCACTGGTTGGGGGCATATGAGATGGAAGGTGAAGGGGAGGGAGAAATGGTAATTTAAAATATCACAATGGTAAATTGGAGGAGCACCCCAAATTAGCAACCATATACCACCTGTGAAAGACATTGAAGGAAGCTGATCAGTCACTTACAAGACCACTGAGTCTGAAGTAGTTGTTGGTTTGGTTGAGATATCACTGATGTGTGTAGCTAGATATTGAAAGCCCCCAGGTACTCTTTTTAAGCAGATTGGCATGCAACAACACAACAGAGTTCGTGTGGGTTTGTCTTTCTTTCTTCTTTAATGGCCTTCGCCTGCTTTGCCAATGTAAATAATAAAGCAATTAAAATTTATTAATATTGCATCAGTCTTGACTGTTCCCTAACTACCAGGTTTGCATGCTTATCTTTATTTTGGAAAGCAAACAGGATTTATAGTCTTTAAAAATTAACCCACTTGGCCACAGGTTTGATGAACGCTACTATAAATTACAGTCAGTGAGTTCACCATTCTGATGAGTACCCTTTAAAACCTTCAGAGGGAATACAGTTGGGGAAAGGTGTATGATCCTAGGGGTCAGAGATCTTCCGTTCTGCCTCCTCACTGACATTGCCCATGACCTGGAAGGGTCATTTTTTGGTCTTTGAAAATGTCAATGTCCCTGCCTAGATGAAAGTATGAAGTTAATGTGAATTTCAATTTCCTTTCACTCAACTCTCTATGGGGCAAAGGAACAGGGAGGAGGCTGAGGGAAGAAAGCCTGCGTCTGCCCAAGGCTGGAAGTCCTCAGTATTGCTGCCTTGCCACCTTCCTTCACTCCTCACTCCCCCTTCCTCCTGAGTCCCTCTGAGCCAGGATGCCAGGGCTCTGAGCACCTTCTCCTCTTCACTTGCAGGCACCCACCCTCATTTACAGATGTGTCCTCTCCACCATACCAGAGTAGCACTGATTCTTGGCCTGTGTGAAGTGGTTTGGTAGAAAAAACATGGACTTTTGGAGTCAGACAGACCTAGGTCTCCTCTGCTTTACCTCCCACCATCTTGGCTTGGGTCAAGTCCCCAGGACCCAGAGGTTGGGGCTCCCCTTCATGATACCAGGTTGATAATGACTACCATACAGGGTTGTTGCCAATATTAGAAAAGGCTATGCAGTGGGGCCTCTGACCCAACTCAGCTGTAATTCCCTCCTTTCCTTTCCCCTGTGTGTTATCTTTTACTTCACATTAGACTTTGCTGTCCTGTATTTCACCTCCTTGATTTCAGACACTTCATATACATAGCCTCATTTAATCTTCCCCAAGCTCTTTTAAGTCATGATATGACTATGAAAGATAATTTTCAAGACATGGATCGAAGATTTTATGTAAGTCATTAATTAAGAAGGGAATTGCTAGAAGTTCAAATTCAGTTTTAATGTATAGAGACATATATTCTTAACCAGACAGAATTGATTTGTGTTGCCCTTAATAAGACTAATACATGTGTCTGCAAGCAACTTATCAATTTTTTGTAAACTTGCTTCTATCTCTACCAAATTGTAAAACAGCTTCATTGGAGACTATCAATCTGATAACCCCTGAATGTCCATGGAGCAATGCTCAACAAGCCATTGAAAGGACACTCATGGATCTCTTAGGCCCATTTCAAAGTCTTTCACAATTTCCCTGGGCTTAAGCATTCCCACTTGACAGACAAGTAAACTAAAGATCGAACTGTTAGATAATGTGCCTGATGTCTTTACGTAGTAGGTCTGGATGAGGCTCCAGGTCAGCCTGGCTCCTTACCCTTGGTGACTCTCCCCCTGGGCCACACGAAGCCTGCTTTGTTCTCCATGTTGGTGTCTCCTCCAACTCTGGCAGGGGATGTGGACAAAGAAAGAGAAGGAATTCTCAAAGAGCGTCTGGCAGAGGGGCCAAGCTCTGTGCTCAGCTTCCTGAGGAGACATGTTCCTCAAGTCCTTGGGCCCCTGGAGTAGGGGACTCCCATTTCGCCCTTCAGTCTCTCTAGCATGAGGTTCTAGAGAAAGTGGGCATGGGGATCCCTGTTCCCGCATGCAGGGGCTTGTGCCCAGATGTCCCTGAGATTGCCTGAAGGCAGGTAACTTGTCTCATCTGGCCTCTGGAGAATGATAGGGTTGAGAATGAGAATAGTCCCAGGCCATTGTATTTTTGGAGTATTAGAATCTGTCCTTTCCTTTCTCCCACTGTACTTTCTGTAGGTAGTAGACCCTCCTTCTCCCAGGCTCCCAGCATCAGACTGAGCCTGCGGCCTCCCAGCTCATACTTGCCTGGAAGTGAAATCTGGGGAAGCTGTGATGAGGGCAAACATAGGGTGAGGCCCAGAAGGGGAGAGAACAAATATATCTCAATCTGGTGTATTTCCAAATGGGTTACCAGGTCTCACGGATACCTTCAGGGATGCTGAGACTACTGCTTCTTCAAGCAATCTGTGATGGGGGATGGGGACAGGAAAAGGGAAGAATTTATCCATAGGCTTCCATCTGCTACTGGCCTCATTTACTGGCTCCCAGTCTCGTGGCAGTCACCAGAAAGCTGGATCATAAAGCCACAGCAGTGACAGCCAAGGCTTGGCCACAGTGGGGTGTGACAGGGGCACAATCTGCCGAGAGCCAATCCAGGTGAGGGCCTCAGTGAGAAGGGAGAGCTGTGGTGTAGGAAGTGAAGACACAGGAAAGGTGCTGACAGGATGTGCTTGCCAGCCCAGAAGGGGCAGGGACTGAAGCCATAGCAGGCTGACAGGAGGAGGGTATGGTGGTCTTCCACTGGCCATGGGGCTCAGCAGCCCCATGATAATCTGGAGTTCACAGAATGCCCACAGGAATGGGGTTGGCACCAAACCATCTTTCTAGCATCTGGAGGGTCATCTCTGACATGGAGCAGAAAACTGGGTCTGAGAGAATCCAGGGAGGCCCATAGCCCATGGCCGGCACTCCAGGCACTGAAGCTGCTGGTGGTGTCTTTGCTGGCACCCCTCCTTCAGGCTAGTTCTAGACGGAGAACCTGTGTCCATTCCACTCACCTCAGAATGCCAAGGTATTTACATTTGATGTTTCTAAATTCTCTGACTTTCTGATGGGTGGGATTTCAGGCAGGGTAAGAGAGATACTTTGTTGGCCATGAGACCTTCCAACTTAACGTACCTTTTTTTACCTCAAGGACTTTATTGTAAGGGCTTATCTGTGATGGGAAAAGTCAAATGACAGAAAGGGAGGCCACTGGCAGCCTTTCCCTGCAAGGAAGTTGTGGGCTGGTTCTGCCTCCTTCTTCCCAGTCACTTTCCCCTCTGACTGGAACAGTTGCTTCTTCCAGCCCCCCAGCTCTAAGGGGTCTGGTCTTCAGTGACTAGGGGCTGGTTGGGTGAGAGCTGGATCCCTGCCTCCTCTGGTTACAGATCTGGAATTCTCATTTCCTTCCTTACTTTCCTTCTCCCAGTGGGTCCTGGAAATACAGACTAGTTCTTCTAGAATTAGTCTCAGCGTCTACTTTGTGCTTTGTTCTTCTGGGAATCTGGTGGGAATGGGGGTCAAAGTGAGCCTCTTAAGCAGCAGGTCAGCCATCCAACATTTGTCAAGTATGGATTTTACAGCAAACATTGGAGCAGGGGCTGAGGAATCTGACAGCAAAGCAAGGTCCTTGTCTTTTAAGGACTGGAGTTTACTAGAAGAAATTCCACATGCAAATGAAAGGATGCACCAATCTCAAAGACAGATTTTTATATATAGGGTGCCTGAGCACTCAAAGGAGAGAGTGGCCAATTCTACCTGGGCAGTGGGGTTTGGTGGGAGGGATTCCTGAACTGAGCATGGGAACATGAGTAGGTGTTTTGCAAGAAGAAGAAAAGGAAGAAGCAGTGGGCTGGGGAGGATCTTCCTGATAGAAGGCACCGCACATGGAAAAAATGGCGGGTCCTGGATGCCACCCTAGGGTAACTGCAACTCCTTCATGGATCACTGTTCGCTGGTCCCCTCTCAGCCTTCTGCCAAAGAGAGAGGTGCCCAGCTCTGAGATGTGTGGCATTCTTCACGTCAGACCTAAAATATTCTATTAATTTCTATTGCCTCTCAAAAACTGTATATTTTATATAAGTTAATATTTTACTGTCAGATTCTTCAAACTCATGTGAAGTTCTTCCTTTCTAGTGCACAGCACTGACTCCTAACTCTCTCCTGGCCTCAATGAGGGCTCTGAAGTACTTGTTGGTAGTAGCTCATCTTCAAGACTTCCAAGGTGGAGGCCCTTCACCAGCTCAAGCATGGCTGCTCTGCTCCACCCCTCAAATAAGACTCAGCTCTTAGGAGTTTCAACATCTGGTTGATTAAACACTGTTATCTCAATTTATGAATTTTAGAAGCTCCACTGAGGCTGACCACAGCTGACACTGTCTGCAACGTGCACTCCAGCACTATGCAACCGCTCCAAAAACGGGACAGCAGCTCTCCATTACTGCAACCTCCCTGTGCCTTTGAGGTGACAGTGTAAGGATTTCCACGGCTCCTCCAATCTAAGTCTACTTCCCTGTACTGATGGACAACACATTGACAGTCATGAGGATACCTGGCTGGGGACCAGAACGATGATGTGATCTAGGGTGTGATCCAAGGCTCCCAGACAAGATCTTCATTGCATGACCAGATGTTGGCTTTCCCCTCTGTGGCCACTGTTCTCAGTCATATTACGCTCAAAGCATGCAGCATTAGAGACAAATGTATATTTTATCAGGGAAATTAACTCTATGTGTGCTGGAGCACTCTCCAACCTCCACACTGAGAGCTCTCCTCCACATCCCTCTGATGGAACACACTCTATTAGACATACCTCCATACCTGACAATCTCCTGGCTCCTACCATTACACCTGGAAACAAAGACCCCTCCAGTTATCAGGACCCAGAATTACAAAGAATGACTGCATGATGCTTGTTATGGCCACACAGGCTCCTCCCATTGCCCGGGACTCGCTGGCCAGGCCAACTACACTCAGGCGGCCCAATGTCTGTGCTCACTCAAAGCCCTGCTCCATAGGCCCCTTCTGACCCCTGAGGACTTCCTTGATTTCTCCTTCCTTTGATCCCTCTTCTATTCTGCTTCTCCCTGAAGTGTGTTTCTGATTTTGATTGGAGTCTGTGTTCTTCTCAGGCTGTACACTCACCTTGAGCTGAGTCACCTCCATCTCTGGTGGCAACTACATCCATATTCTGGGTCGGCTTGCCATCTCAGTCTGAACACCTGAACGATAAATTGGGCTTGTCCCAAATGGGATCAATCCCCTTTTCCCAAGGCCTGCTCCTCCTCCTGATTTTACTTAGCTTGGCCAGTGATGTAACAAGCACACTGGCCCCCTGTCCAGACACCGGAGTTCATCATAGACACCCCTTTCTCCTTAAACCTCCAACTTTCAATTAGTCACTCATCTCAGTAATTCTATCATATCTTTTCTGTGCCCTCCCCTCCATTTCTTCTGCCCCTGGTTGGTTCAAGCAGGCATCACTTCTTGCTGGTGTTATAGTGATTGCTTCTGAGCTGGTCTCCTTATCAAAAGTACCCCCCCCCCTTTCATCAAGTGAATGTCCATGAGCGAGTATCCCTCTTAGTAGATTGCAAGCTTTGCAGAAACAGGGATTGTCCCTGCTTTTTTGTCTCGCTCTTTATCGAGGTAGGGAGTACAGTGCTCAGAGTAAGCCTGCAGGCTCCGTGGGCACTGCCTGAGCACCGGGACCAATTCTTAGCTGTGTGTCTGTGGATAAGACACTTTACAGGTTTTGCCTTTATTTTCGCATTTGTAAGATAGGGATATTAGGATTTACTTCATATGCTTGTTTTAACTCTGTGTAAAGGGCTTAGATTAGCACCTGTTTTATAATCAACACTTAGTAAATGTTAGTGTTTCTGTTAAGCATTTAATATTAATTTGTGGGAATGAATGAATTATTCCTGATTTAACTTTAGCTTATCTTATATTCTTTCCTAGAATATTCATCCTTGTTGTGGGTCAAATAGTCCTTGATCAATTCTAAGTTCCTTGAATCTAGAGACCATGGGCTTTTCACCCCCAACAGTACCTAGGCAAGTGCTGAGCACACAGTGTTCATTCAATAGTTAGTTACTAAACAGCTTAATGTTCTGGAGAAATTAAGTACTCCCCCAAGAAAATCCTATGATGTACTGGGAGACCATTCTTCATGGGTCTCTTGTGCTTTGCATGTCTTATGAGCAGAGGCATGGACAGTTTTTGTTCTAGATTCCCCTTTCAAGGATGATTGTATAATGAATGGCCATGGAAAATATACATAGTGACCCCACTGGAGTGGAGGGCAGGTTTGTTTGCTTCCCAGTGTGATAAGGATTATGTCTCCCTCCGGGTGAAAGTTGGGTAAACTTGCTTGCAGCCCATTATGAAAGATTGGGTGATTTTTGAGCTCCGGGGTTCTCAGCTGTGCTGTACACCTGCTGAGTCCTCAGCATCCACACGTGCCAGTCCACCCTATCCTGGTGGGACATGAGGGGCAGGTGGAAACCACGGGAACATGCTTGCTGTGCCTGGGGTAATAAGCTCCTTTGTCTCTGACCTAGGCATCTCATGGCATCTGGCAGCGTCCTTGACACTGCAGGCAGGCTCACTTGCTAGCGTGTGAGTAGGGTAAAACTTTAGCCTCTTTGCCATGCTCAACATCATGTTGAAATGAGTGTTGAAGCACATTCATTTAGTGGCTTGGTTCTGTATTGTTCAGACTTCATTTAATGTATGGAGAGCTAAGTCAACGGGACACCCAGGTTTAAATTCTCCAGGCACTGCACCCTAAGGTTCTGGTTTCTCACGCTGCCTTTCAGTATGGTTGGTACGTGATTCTAATGTGCAGAACGGAACCCCGGGAAGAGATCAAATAATTTTGCTTTGAAATGTGCTCTCACAGGCACCTGAGTGGCTCAGTCAGTTGGGCATCTGCCTTTGGCTCAGGTCATGATCTCAGGGTCCTAGGATTGAGTTCCACATTGGACTCCCTGCTCAGCGTGGAGTCTGCTTCTCCCTCTCCCTCTGCTGTTCTCTCTCTCTCAAATAAATAAATAAATAAATAAATAAATAAAATCTTAAAAAAAAAAAAAGGAAGAAATGTGCTCTCAAACATAGGAGTGGGCTGGAGAACATATTTAGAATACTTCCATCTAGCTACACAGCCTGGTGAATTTATGTGGTTGTACACTTCTCAGAGGGAAGAGTCCATGGTAGGTGAGCTATTTTACAAAGAAAAGGGCTGTGGGGTACTTGAAGCACAATAGGATATGTGGCCAGGATAGTGAAGACCTCACCAATCCTGTGGTGTGGCAAACAGTGGAAGGGACTGGAGAAGTTAATGCAGGAGCAGTGTAGACAATCTCATCAAATATTCAAAGATTGGTCAAAGGTGAGAGGTATCAGATTTGGCTCTAGAGTGTGGAACTTGGTCCAAAGAATGTAGGCACCAAAGAAATCCTTTTCACTTCAGTCAAAGAAATAGTCTCAGATTGAAATGGGTTGCCTCAAAGGACGGTGCTTTCCTTACCATGGGGAGGGGCAGAATGCCTTAATGAGCCAGGAGGTTGAACTGGATAAATCCTTAGATTTCTTAGAAGTTTAAGAGAGCTTAATGGAAAACGATTGTTTTCGTGGACTTAAGTTAATACTTATGATATTTCTGTCCATATAATTGGTATATTTTAGCCACTGCCTTGATAAACAGAAGAGGCTCTTTCTGTTTGAATGTGCTGAATCCACTGACAGATGGTTTTGTTGACGATAATGTTATTTGTCTCTGGCCCTATTTCTACAAGTTATAACCATGCAGCTGTTGTGTTTGCTACAGTAACAAAACAGAAGACTTTTCATTGCTCCGTCCATTCCCCAGTGAGACAACAACAATCCTTAATCATAGACAATATTATTGACCATTTTCTAAATGCCAGGCACTGTGCTAAGGACTTTCCAGGCTGTGTCCCATTTAATTCCCAAAATATCCTGTGGAGTGGATGTTGTATGAGCCCCATCAGGTGGTTGACTCAGAATCACACAATGAAAGTACCAGAGGCAAATGTGGGTCCTGCACCATATGAGTTCCAAGCCAGGGCTCTTACCAACTGCACATTTAGGAAAGCAAAATCAGATGTGGAGAACAAAAATCTTGCAAGTTGTTAAAAAGGAATGAAATATGGTAGTTTTCCTAAGGTGTTAGTGGAAAAGATTCACGTGCTTTTCCCTGGCTATCAAAATAACCCAAGCGTTACTTGTTCATTTCTGTAAATTGTGATCTTAATGCTGAATCTTTGCAAGCTATTTTAAAAAAGGAAGTATTTCAGAACACAGACAGTATGGGAATATTTTTTTTGGTAAAGAAAAGTTTGTTTTCTGCTGACGCTCTTTTGAACTTGGCTGCTCAATGGGGGAACAAGTAAGTTTGGAAAAGCTGAAGATTTCTAAATATAGTTAAAAACTTGTACACTTTATGCCTGGGGAAAATCTTTTTCATGGTACTTAAGGGTTTCCAGTCATATAACACAATTATGCTACAGTTATGTAATATTTTAGTACTCTTCAAAGCTGGATGTATTGGAGTTCTTTTTCCAGACCAGGGACTCCGGGGTCAATGCTGATGGATTTTGGGGACAATACCATTATCCCTTCAGGCTCAGGAATGGGATTGTTAATTCTCAGATGACTGCTCTGGTGACAAGTAGCTGAAAACGGTCTATTAAAAGTGGATCTTTAGAAAAACAGCAATGCTACTTTTCCAATGTGAAAAAGCCATTAAATAAAGTTGGCTTTAAAAGGGGCATAGCCTTCCATGAACTTAACAATATTTTCAAAACCGTTGAAAATTATTAGGCCCAGATGGTTTATACTTGGGGTTGGCAAACTGTGGCCAGATAGTGAATAATTCTGGCTTTGTCTTTAGGCAGACAGCCTTTGTTGTAACCATTTAACTCTGTCGTTGTAGTGTGAAAGCAGCCACGGATAATGCATAAACAAATGAGTATGGTTGTGTTCTGACCAAACTTTATTTATGGACAATGAAACTGAATTTCGTACATTTTCCAGCGTCACAAAATATCATTCTTTCCTTTGATTTTTCTTCAACCCTTTAAACCTAAAACTCATCCTTAGCACCCAGGCCCATACAAAAATAGGCAGAGGGTTGGGTATGATCTACAGGCTGAGGTTTGCTGATCCCGCTTCACCTGGCGTCAGCCTGGCTATAGCACATAGAAAGAGAATGGCCCTTGAGAGCCAGCAGGTGAGGTTGGTCTTGGCGTATTTCCACCTCTTCCTTCTGTATCCCCTCTCCATTCCTATACCTCCCAAAGATTACTTGCTTTCAGTCAAGAGACTTTAATACATGCAGCATGCATCAACTGCTTTAATGATTATAACTACCAATAAACCCTTTTTGGTACCACTACAAGTGTCATTACCTTTTCTTTAACTCTGTCAGTTGTCTTCATAGCAAGTGATTAGAGGATTGCTACTGAGTTTTCCTCAAGCCAGACTTAGTTCAACCTCCAAGGCTTTGATAGCAAAAACAAAAAGTTCTATTTTTCTATCTGTTCACAGATGCTGTTTACTAGTGACACAAAGCCTAGGGAGATAGAGGCTCCATTACCTTTTCCTGGAAGATCGAATTTCCTAATCTCTCTTACAGTTAGGTAGAGCTTATGTCACTGGTATTAGCCGATGGAATGTAGACAAAAGTGATGTATGCTGTATGCACATGCGACCTCTAAAACATCCAGAGCTATCTTTCATGTCCTCTCCTTCCCTCTTCTGACCACCCAGCTGAAAGCAAAGATGGCAGAGATGTTGGAACCCCACAGTACAAGGAGTCACAAGCTAGAGAGGAAACCACCCAGAAGAGCTGCCCAACCTACACTGTATACTGACTAAGAAAACAACTCTTACTGTTTTTGATTGTGGGGTGTTTGTTAGAGCAGGTATTGTTAATTTTCCTGACCAATATAATTTTCAATATTACTCAAAGATTTTATTCAAATTCTTTTTGTCTTTGATGGAGTTTATTGATAATCTCTTATATTGCAACCATTGCACTTTTGTGTCTCATAATTATAACAGTAGAAATTGTTATAAAAGTTCACAAAACACAACAATAATACTCCTGGGAATTTACTTCAGAAAAATAAACACTTATATTCAGACAAACACCTGTATAGGATTGTTCATGAATAGCTTTATTTGTAATAGCTGCAAATTGGAAATATCCCTCAATACATAAGTGGTTAAAAAAAGTGGTATTTCCATATCATGGAATGATATTCAGGAATAAAAGGAAACAAACTATTTGATTAAAGACCTAAATGTGAGACCCAAAACCCAGAACTCCTAAAAGGAAATAAGCAGTTATCGCTTAGAAATCAGCCTTAGTGGGATGCCTGGGTGGCTCAGTCAGTTAAACTTCTGCCTTCGGCTAATGTCATGATCCCAGAGTCCTGGGATTGAGTCCCACATTGGGCTCCTTGCTCAGCAGGGAGTCTGCATCTCCCTCTGTCTGCCTCTCTCTCTTTCACTCTCTTTCTCTCTGACAAATAAATAAATAAAATCTTAAAAAAAAAGAAAGGAAATTGGCCTTAGCGACATATTTATGGATATGTCTCTTCAGGCAAGGAAAACAAAAGCACAAATAAATTATTAGGACTACACCAAAATAAAAAGCTTTTACACAGAGAAGGAAACCATCAACAAAATGAAGAGGCAACCTACTGAATGGGAGAGGGTATTTGCAAATGATATATCCAATAAGGGATTAAAATCCAAAATATATAAAGAACTTGTACAACTCAATACCAAAACACCCCCCGAATAATCAAATTTAAAAATGGACAGAGAATCTGAATAGACATTTTTCCAAAGGCATCCAAATGGCCAACAGACATATGAAAAATTGTTCAACATCACTCATCATCAAGGAAATGCAAATCAAAAGCAGGAGATCTCATCTCACACCTGCCAGAATAGTTAGAATCAAAAAGACAAGGAATAACAAGTGTTGGTGTGGATGTGGAGAACAGGAAACCCTCATGCACTGTTGGTGGGAATGTAAATTGGTGCAATCACTGTGGAACACAGTATGGAGGTTCCTCAAAAAATTAAATATAGAAATACCATAAAATCCAGTAATTCCACTACAGTGTATTTACTCAAGGAAAATAAAAACACTAATCTGAAAAGATATATGCACCCCTTATGTTCACTGAAGCTTTATTTATAATAGCCAAAATATGGAAGAAGCCCAAGTGTCCATCGATAGATGACTGGATAAAGAAGATGTGAGATATAGGTATATGGCTATTACTCAGCCATTAAAAAAATGAGATCTTTCCATTTGCAAAAAAAAAAAAAAAAAAAAAAAAGGGATGGACCTAGAGGATATTATACTAAGTGAAATAAGTCAGAAAAGACAAATACTTTGTGATTTCACTTATACATGGAACCTAAGAAACAAAACAAATGAGCAAACAAACAAAAAGAACAGAAACAGACTCAAATACAGAAACAAACTGTGCTTGCCAGAGGGGAGTAGTGGGGGAATGGGCAAAATATGTGAAGGGGATTAAGAGGTACAAACTATTAGTTATAAGTAATTAAGTCATGGAGATGAAAGGTACAACATAAAGAATACAGTCAATAATATTGTAATAATGTTGTATGGTGACAGGTGGTAACTACACTTATCATGGCGAGCATTGCATGATGTATTAAAAAAACCCAACCTTACTGATACATGCAATGACTTAGATAGATCTCAAAGGCATTATGCATAGTGAAAAAAAAGTCCATTTCAGAAGGTCACATACTGTGTTATTCTATTTATATAAAACATTTCCGTAATGACAAAATTACAGAGATGGAAAACAGATCAGTAGTGGTTGACAGAGGATAGAGATGGTGACGGCTGGGGTGACAGGGTGTGTGACTTCCTGAGTAGCATGTAGGAGCCCTTTGGAGTGATGGGATAGTTCTGTATCTTGGTCATGGTGGAGATTATATGAATCCACCCAGGTGATAAAATCCACAGATCTACACACATACATCGTACTGATGTCAATTCCCTATCAAATTATGTAAGATGAAGCCAATGAAGGAAAACAGATGACCTTGCCATACTCTTACCACAACTTTCTGTGAATCTGTAATTATTACAAAGCTACCATTGATGAAGCCCTTACTCTATGTTGGGGTCCCTGTGTTATCTCAGTCCTCACAGCATTACGAAGTGGGTATTTTCATCCTTGTTTTACAGATGTGGAAATCAAAGAATGAAAAGTTGAAATAACACAGTGAAGCCCACACAATCAGTCAGTAATGGAACCAGGAGGCCAGTTAGTTTAACTGCATCTGCAAACCCCGTTCCTCACACCTACCTGTATATATATTCTGTATTTTCTCAAGAACAATGCCCTATCACTTTAGTGCCACTTGGTAAATAGCCATTATTTTGATAAGAAAGCAAAAGCAAGATACTGGAACTTGAAATATTTTTATGGCAGGTAGCAGGGCTGGATGACATTTCAGTCTATAAAGATGAGTGGCTAAACAGTGTTGGATCCAGAATGTCTCCATGGCTGCTAAACGTTCCAAAATAAAAACCTAACACAACTGCTTATCCAGCTCTAACAATGTTTGTTAATTAATTATGGCCCAACTTTCCTTACCGGTAAAACAGAAAGATTCTGGGACTTCCAAACAATTCCCCCTATATTTTTTTTCTTTTTAAATTCAGAGGAATGCACTTAAAAAAAAAAAAAGATTTTATTTATTTATTTGACAGAGAGAGACAGCCAGCGAGAGAGGGAACACAAGCAGGGGGAGTGGGAGAGGAAGAAGCAGGCTCCTAGTGGAGGAGCCTGATGTGGGGCTCGATCCCAGGACTTTGGGATCATGCCCTGAGCCAAAGGCAGAGGAATGCACTTGAAAATATAAAATGGGCTATGGGAATTGCATGTTTGTGGACATCTGAGGAATGCTCCCCTCTGGCCCACTAGATTATCTAGACTGGACTGGGGCTTTGTAATGGCTCGTGAACATGGCATTAGCCACTTCATGCTGGGTTCCAGCACTACCATTTAGAGACCCCTGTAGGTTGTGGGGACAGTGAAATGGACTTGTGGCCAAGAGCCCCACAGGGCTAGTGATGCTGATTTTGACTGTTTGCATGGAGCAGCTATGCTGCCTGTGACAACAATGAATAGTTAGAAGGCACTGAGTGAAAATCTGTGATAACCAAGAAGTGGTGGGGTTTAATTGTAGAAGAGAGTGGATGAAAAAAATATCTCAACAATAAAATCCAAACACCTAACCAGTGCCTGTGAGGCCCTTCAACATCTGCCCACTGCTTCTCCAAACTCCTCACCTGCCAGCCTTACCTTGCTTTCTTGGCTTTCAGCACGCTGACCTTGCAATTTCTCAAGCAGGCCATACTCAGTACTGCCACAGGACCTTTCCACTTTCGGTTCTCTCTGCAGCACTCTTCCATAGGATCATCACATAGCAATATCCCTGGCTTTAATGGGGTCCCTCCTCAATTTTTTTCTTCCCAGAGAAGCTGTTCCTCAAATACAATAAACGTATTAAAAGTGGTCTCCTTTCTATTATCCCCATTCCCTGGTTCTTACTCAGTTTTTTTTCTTTTTTATTTTTTTTAGCACTTAGCTCTGCTTGAAATTATGCTCTATAGTATTTGTCACTTGTCTATTATCTCCCTCAATAGCATGTAAATTCCTCATAGGCAGAGGATCGTCTGCTTTCATTCACTGCAGTATCCTCAGCACCTAGAATATTGCCTGGCACATCATAAGTTCTGTGTTTTACCTGAATGAAAAAAATGAACAAATAAGTGTTGTGCGCACCAGAACTTGTCTCTTGATCCCAGCCAGGAGATTACACTTGACCTTACCTGCCAGCCCCAGGCTCACTGTGTTCCAGATTTGGTTATTGTCTTTACAAGAAGCTTGTGTAGACCTCTGAGCTAGACATGGTTTGTTTTCAAGGTCTTCTTTTTTGTTAGTGTCCTGTATATTTTCTGAGTCATCCCTATGGGTTCTTGTAATCTTGTTTCATTCTGGTCTTTTCTGCTTATTCTGTTTCTCCAGGTTCTAGGCCCCTTGCTGCTAATTCTGACCCTTCAAGCCTGGCTGATGACTGGTGTCTGGACCCCGGGCTGACAGTGACCTTTAAGACCAGAAGAGGCCCCTACTCTACACTGTGTACCTGTTGACACTCCATTGTGGTCCTGTCCACTGCTCTTGCTTATTAGTCATCCTGAACCCTTAGCTTTCATTCAAATATTTGGTCCAGGTTTTCTTTCTTTCTTTTTCTTTTTAAATATTTTATTTATTTATTTGTCAGAGAAAGAAAGCACAAGCAGGGGGAGTGGCAGGCAGAGGGAGAAGAAGGCTCCCCGCTAAGCAAGGAGCCCGATGTAGGGAACGATCCCAGCACCAAGCTGAAGGCAGATGCTTATCCAACTGAGCCACGTAGGCATCCCTCAGTCCAGCGTTTTCTTTCTTTTTTTTTTTTTTTAATGATTTTTTATTATATTATGTTAGTCACCATACAGTACATCCCCGGTTTCCGATGTAAGGCTCGATGATTCATTAGTTGTGTATAACACCCAGTGCACCATGCAATACGTGCCCTCCTTACTACCCATCACCGGTCTATCCCATTCCCCCACCCCCCTCCCCTCTGAAGTCCTCAGTTTGTTTCTCATAGTCCATAGTCTCTCATGCTTCATTCCCCCTTCTGATTACCCCCCCCTTTCTTTATCCCTTTCTTCCCCTACTGATCATCCTAGTTCTTATGTTCCATAGATGAGAGAAATCATATGATAGTTGTCTTTCTCTGCTTGACTTATTTCACTTAGCATTATCTCCTCCAGTGCCGTCCATGTTGTAGCAAATGTTGAGAACTCGTTCTTTCTGATAGCTGAGTAATATTCCATTGTATATATGGACCACAACTTCTTAATCCAGTCATCTGTTGAAGGGCATCTCGGCTCCTTCCACGATTTAGCTATTGTGGACAATGCTGCTATGAACATTGGGGTGCATATGGCCCTTCTCTTCACTATGTCTGTATCTTTGGGGTAAATACCCAGTAGTGCAATGGCTGGATCATAGGGTAGCTCAATTTTTAACTTTTTAAGGGACCTCCACACTGTTTTCCAGAGTGGCTGTACCAACTTGCATTCCCACCAACAATGTAGGAGGGATCCCGTTTCTCCACATCCTCTCCAACAATTGTTGTTTCTTGCCTTGTCTATTTTTGCCATTCTAACTGGCGTAAGGTGGTATCTCAGTGTGGTTTTGATTTGAATTTCCTTGATGGCTAATGATTTTGAACATTTTTTCATGTGTCTGTTAGCCATTTGTATGTCTTCATTGGAAAAGTGTCTGTTCATATCTTCTGCCCATTTTTTGATTTGTTTATTTGTTTCTCGTGTATTGAGTTTGAGAAGTTCTTTGTAGATCTTGGATACCAGTCCTTTATCTGTAGTGTCATTTGCAAATATATTCTCCCATTCCGTGGGCTGCCTCTTAGTTTTTCTGACTGTTTCCTTGGCTGTGCAGAAACTTTTAATCTTGATGAAGTCCCATAAATTCATTTTATCTTTTGTTTCTCTTGCCTTTGGGGATGTGTCATGAAAAAGGTTGCTTTGGCCGATGTCGTAGAGGTTGTTGCCTATGTTCTCCTCTAGAATTTTGATAGATTCCTGTCTCACACTGAGGTCTTTCATCCATTTGGAGTTTATTTTTGTGTATGGTGTGAGATAGTGGTCAAGTTTCATTCTTTTGCATGTAGCTGTCCAATTTTCCCAGCACCATTTATTGAAGAGACTGTCTTTTTCCCACCGGATGTTTTTTCCTGCTTTATCAAATATTAGTTGCCCAAAGAGCCGAGGGTCCATTTCTGGGCTCTCTATTCTGTTCCATTGGTCTATGTGTCTGTTTTTGTGCCAGTACCATGCTGTCTTTGTGATCACAGCTTTGTAGTACAGCTTGAAATCCGGCATTGTGAGGCCCCCAGTTTTGTTTTTCCTTTTCAACAGTTCCTTGGAGATTCGGGGCCTTTTCTGTTTCCATACAAATTTAAGGACTGTTTGTTCCAGTTCTTTGAAAAATGTCCTTGGTATTTTGATCGGGATAGCATTGAAAGTGTAGATTGCTCTGGGTTGCATGGACATTTTAACTATGTTAATTCTTCCGATCCATGAGCATGGAATATCTTTCCATCTTTTTATGTCTTCCTCAATGTCTTTCAAGAGTGATTTATAGTTTCTAGAATATAGGTCCTTTACGTCTCTGGTTAAGTTAATTCCAAGGTAACGTATGGTTTTTGGTGCTATTGTAAATGGGATGGATTCCCTAATTTCTCTTTCTTCGGTCTCGTTATTCGTGTATAGAAATGCAACTGATTTCTGAGCATTTATTTTGTATCCTGCCACGTTACTGAATTGCTCTATAACTTCTAATAATTTGGGAGTTGCTTCTTTTGGGTTTTCCATATGGAGTATCATGTCATCTGCAAAGAGAGACATTTTGACTTCTTCTTTGCCAATTTGAATACCTTTGATCCCTTTTTGTCGTCTGATTGCTGTTGCAAGGACTTCTAGTACTATGTTGAATAATAGTGGCGAGAGTGGGCATCCTTGTCGAGTTCCTGATCTTAAGGGAAAGGCTTCCAGCTTTTCTCCATTGAGAATAATATTTGCAGTAGGCTTTTCATAGATGGCTTTTATGAGATTGAGAAATGTACCTTCTATTCCTACACTCTGAAGGGTTTTAATCAGGAAAGGATGCTGTATTTTGTCAAATGCTTTTTCAGCATCGATTGAGAGGATCATATGGTTCCTGAGTCTTTTCTTGTTGATATGATGTATCACGCTGATTGATTTGCGGATATTGAACCACGCTTGCATCCCAGGTATGAATCCCACTTGATCGTGATGGATAATCCTTTTAATGTACTGTTGGATTCTATTAGCAAGTATCTTGTTGAGGATTTTGGCGTCCATATTCATTAGGGAAATCGGTCTGTAATTCTCCTTTTTGAGGGGGTCTTTGCCTGGTTTGGGGATCAAGGTAATATTGGCCTCATAGAATGAGTTTGGTAGCTTTCCTTCTGTTTCTATTTTTTGAAATAGCTTTAGGAGAATAGGTATTATTTCTTCCTTGAATGTTTGGTAGAATTCCCCAGGAAAACCATCCGGGCCTGGAGTTTTGTTATTTGGAAGGTTGTTTATCACTGACTCAATTTCTTCATAATTAATTGGCCTGTTTAAGGAATCAATTTCTTCCGGTTTCAATCTTGGTAGTTTATAGGTTTCCAGGAAGGATTCCATCTCTTCCAGATTGCTTAGTTTATTGGCATATAGCTGTTGATAAAAATTTCTAATAATCCTTCCAATTTCAATGGTGCTCGTCGTGACCTCTCCTTTTTCATTCATAATTTTAATAATCTGGGTCCTTTCTCTTTTCTTTTGGATAAGTCTTGCCAGTGGTCTGTCAATTTTATTGATTCTCTCAAAGAACCAGCTTCTAGTCCTGTTGATCTGCTCTACTGTACTTCTGGTTTCTGCTTGATTGATTTCAGCTCTAATTTTGGTCAACTGCTTCCTCGTGCATGGATTAGGCCTGTCCCTCTGTTGCTGTTCCAGCTTCTTGAGGTGAGAATGTAAAAACTGCATTTTAGATTTTTCTATTCTTTTGAGTGAGGCTTGGATGGCTATGTATTTCCCCCTTAGGACTGCCTTTGCAGTATCCCATAGGTTTTGGACTGTTGTATTTTCATTCTCATTGGTCTCCATAAATTGTTTAATTTGATTTTTGATTTCCTGGTTTATCGAGTCATTCCTGAGCAGTATGGCTCTTAGTCTCCAAGTGTTTGAGTTTCTTCCAAATTTTTCCTTGTGGTTGAGTTCCAATTTCAGAGCGTTGTGGTCTGAGAATATGCAGGGGATAATTTCAATCTTTTGGTATCGGTTGAGACCTGTTTTGTGTCCCAGAACATGGTCTGTTCTTGAGAATGTTCCATGGGCATTAGAATAGAATGAGTATTCTTTGGTTCTGGGGTGTAGTGTTCTATATATATCTATGAGGTCCAACTCGTCGAGTATGGCATTCAAAGCCTTTGATTCTTTGCTTAGTTTTTGCCAGGGTGTTCTGTCTATTTCTGATAGTGGAGTGTTGAGGTCCCCTACTATTAATGTATTTTCATTTATATGTCTCTTTATTCTGGATAAGAGTTGGCTTGTGTATCTTGCTGCTCCCCTGTTGGGGGCATATATATTTATAATTGTCATATCCACTTGTTGAATACTTCCCTTAAGAATAATATAGTGCCCTTCTGCGTCTCTAACTATAGTCTGTAGTTTAAAATCCAATTTATCTGATATGAGAATTGCTACCCCAGCTTTCTTTTGAGGACCATTTGCGTGAAAGATGGTACTCCATCCCCTTACTCTCAGTCTGAATGCATCTTTGGGTTTGAAATGAGTCTCTTGTAGACAGCAAATGGATGGGTCATTTCTTTTTATCCAATCTGCAACCCTGTGGCGTTTTATCGGATGGTTCAAACCATTTACATTAAGACTGATTACTGAGAGATATGATTTTAATGTTGCCATGTTGCCAGTAAAGTCTTTGTTTGTATTGGCTGTGACTTTCTGTTCTGTATCACTCTTGGGGCCTTTTTACTTTTATAGAACCCCCCGTAATATCTCCTGTAAGGCTGGTTTCGTAGCTACAAAATTGGTTAGTGACTGGCGATTCTGAAATGTCTTTATTTCTCCATCAATTCTGAATGACAGCCTTGCTGGATAAAGGATCCTTGGCTGCATGTTTTTCTCTGAAAGAGCTTTAAATATGCTCCCCCAACCCTTTCTCTCATTCCAGGTCTGTGTAGACAGGTCTGACGTAATTCTGATGCTTTTGCCTTGGTACGTGAGAAATTTCTTTGCCCTGGCCGCTTTCAATACTGTATCCTTGCATCTAATATTTGCGAATTGCACTATGACGTGACGTGGCGTAGGTTTGTCGTGGTTGAGCTTGGGAGGGGTCCTCTCTGCTTCTTGGACACGAATGTTTGTTTCCCTTGCTAGATTAGGGAAGTTTTCAGCTACAATTTGTTCAAATATCTCTTCTAGACCTCTGTTTTTCTCCACCCCCTCGGGGATGCCGATGATTCTAACATTGGATCGTTTCATTGAGTCAGTAATCTCCCGTAACCTACATTCGTGGGCGTGGATTTTTTTAAGACCATCTTCTATTTTCATTTTTTCCTCTATTAACCCATCCTCCAATTCACTAACCCTTTCCTCTGCTTCTGCGACCCTGGCTGTCAGAGCCTCTAGTTTTGCCTGCATTTGGCCCATAGAATTTTTAATTTCTGTCAGATTCGCTCTCATTTCTGTCCTTAGGGATTCTATATTCTCAGTAACCTTTTCGTTTATACTTTTTTCAATTCTAGTCATCATTTTGACCATCGTTACTCTGAATTCCATTTCTGATAATTTGGTTGCATCCATATCCATTATTTCTGTGGCAGAGGCCACAGTCTCACTGTCTTTTCTTTGCTGGGGGGGGCTTCTCCTTCTTGTCATTCTGATGAAGAGAGATTGCGGGGTTTCTAGAGCCCAAATTATTGACTGGGTCCCAGGCCGTGCCCCTTGTTTTATAGGGATCTTAGGGATGTGGGCTTCTTCTTTAAAGATTTTATTTATTTATTTATTTATTTATTTATTTATTTATTTATTTATGTGGCAGCCAACCAGCGAGAGAGGGAACAGAAGCAGGGGAGTGGGAGAGGAAGAAGCAGACTCCCAGCGGAGGAGCCCGATGAGGGACTCCTTTCCGGAACGCCGGGATCACACCCTAAGCCGGAGACAGGCGCTCAATGACTGCGCCACCCCGGCGCCCGGGTTGTGGGCTTCTTGATTTTTCAGCCTGCCTTCTGGGGGAGGGGCCTGCCGCGCCGATACTCAGGCAGCCCTGTTTGGGTAGAGTCTCCGTGTCCCCTGCGAGGGGGATGGGGATGGGCACTCTCTGAGCCGGTATTTCCAGGCTTTTGTTCTCTGGCGGCTTTCCCTGGCGGTTTGCTGTGCCTCTTCTGAGAGTCAGAGCAGCAGCGGCCGAATTTCAGCCTCTGTCACGGAACAGAGGGATCGCGGCCCGTTCTCTACTAATGTTCTAGCCACTTTAACTCTGTCTCTGTCGGTGCTGCTCAACCCTGCAGCGTCCCGGGATGTGCGCCCCACACCCGGCGTCCCAGCCCTCACTTCCAGGGCCGGCGCGTCTCTGTCCTTTGTGTTTCTAATGCCGCCAGCCGCCCGGTGCGCGCGCTCCGGAAGCTCCCGGTCTCAGTCTAGATCCAGTGAGCGCACCGGGATTCCGGTGTTCCGCGAGATGCCTGGTGGCGCGCGCACCCGGCTCACGGTCTCAGTCTGCTGTTTTGCAGGTGCCGACCGCGAGCCCCGCCCGCTCTCCCGTGCAAGTGGCTACCGCTTCCCGGCGCCCGAACGCGGCGGCTCCCTCCCCCTTCCGTTTATCTTCCGATATCTGTGCACAGTTTCATGGCTCCCCGCTTCGTACCTCAATACTCAGCACTGGAGATGTTCATTTGTAGAGATCCAGATGCATCTTCCTGCGTCTCAGGCTGGTTCCGTGGTTGTTTAGGCTGGTCTGGTACCTATCCCACTCGACTCGGAGGACCGCCTGAAAAACCCAGCGTTTTCTTCCATGTCTATGCCCCCTCCCCTAGGAATACTCTACCTCCCATCTTGACACAGCCCCTTCCTGGAGAAAAACATTCAGAGAGGCTTTATTGAGATTTAATTTGGGCTGTAAGCCAGAAAACCTAGTATCAGAGCAGTAGAAATACTGCACTCTGAAATATGACTTTATCATATTCTATCAAACTTCCTTTTGCTCTCTGGAAATGATCCTGTTGCTCTAGGCCTGTAGAGATACTTAGCTGATGTAGGTTGTCAAATTTCATGGTTAAAAGTACCGGAGGGGAGGAAAAGTACCTGAGGGATACTTAGATGACAATATCCAGATCTGAACATCAGCCCCACCCTTCAGACTTACTCTGCTCACCAGCCTTCACAATTCATTGCCTTGAAACCAAAAATCTTGAGCTTTCCAAGCCCAGATTTGTTACATTGGAATTTTCCTTGAAAAGCTTCCAGTATTCTGAGGCTTCCTTCTCAGGATGCACCTGTGAATATAAGCACCATGACAGACTGGAGGACTGAGGTATTATCTGTACCTCAGACAACCCTAAAGAATTATAATGATGGGAAATATAAAAAAATATATGAAAATAAAATAGGGGTGCCTTAACCCTAGTCGGTTAAGCATCTGCCTTTAGCTCAGGTCTTGGGATAGAGTCCTGCATGGGGCTCCCTGCTCAGCAGGGACTCTGCTTCTCCCTCTGCCCCTCCCCCACTCATACGTGTGCCCTCTCTTTCTCCCTCTCTCAAATAAATAAATAAAATCTTTTTTAAAATTTTGAAAATAAAATAAAAATACAGTGACAGCAATATGAACTAGCCTCTTTTCATTATACAAGAGAAGAAAGTGCAAAAGCTGCCTGACACACCTTTTCCACAGCTTTCCAGAGCTCTTTTCGGGGTTTGCCAGGCCTCCTCACTGACCAACTCTGTTTGATAAAACACTTCAGATCTTGATAACAAAGGTAAACCACAATGTGGTTATTCTTCCTGTTGGAATGTACTGCCAGTGGTCTGCCTGGAAAGTATAACAGTTGAAGCTGTCAGAGTGAAATAAAGAAACAAAAAAATGACTATGCGGAATTATTGTGGAAGAGGCAGTTTGGGAACTGCCTGAATGTCAGCTTGTTTGACAGGAGTTGGGCTTTTAAAATTTGAAGTGGTGGCAGCTTAACATGCTTCCACCTGTTAATTAGGTAATTAAAAGTTAGGTAATATCGTCTGCTTATGAACCTTCAGTCATAAATTGCTATGAACTTTTAGAATTTTGAGTCTCAGCTCTTATTTCTATGTTTAGACAGGATTAGATCAGTGATATCTCAGCAAATAAGTATCTGCTTATTAAGAAAAATGAGGAAAAACTTTTACTATTTTTGCCACTTTTCTTTACATCTACTAGAGGAGTTTATCTGACATTCCAGTGCCTGGTATCAATGGGAAATTCACAAGAAAATCACAACTCACTTTGTAATTATATTTTGAAAGGTAATTTTCATTTCATGTTGCAATACATTTATTTATTTAGTTAGTTAGTTACCTTAATCTGTTTGGTGAATATGGAGAAATGAGTAAGTAAAAGATATAAGAAGTAGAAGTCCATATGTCATAAATTAGGTGCTTATGAGGCATAACAGATGAATCAAAATACAAGTTTTTATTAAGTAGTAGCGAATGGCCAAAGGAACAGAAAGTGAAGAAGGAAAAAAAAAAGTGTAACTTCCACTATCCGGAAAATGGAATAGATGTATTTTTCCCTGTTCTCCCTCTAATAATAACTAACCGCCCTGGACATCAGATATAAAACAAGCAAGCTCAGATTATGAAATGTGGAAAGCAGACAGCAGATTGGGTAGGGTCCTCAGGACTGAGGAACCACATGGAGTTGAGTCCCTGTGTTTGCTTTGTGGTGTTATATATCTCTGACTAAGAACAGAAGATGGAACCTGGTGTCACCAACAGGCAAACTTCTCTAGCCAAAGGAGGAAGAAAGGAGTACCCTAGAAAGACAAAACTTTTAGAAGATAACAAGACCACTTAAGCCAACTCCGCCCCCCCAACGAAGACTGAGCATGGAGTATAAACTTCCACCCTGTGGAGGGCACATGGCCCCTCCTCCATCAGTTGATGTCAGAGAAGGAGCCAGGTGACAAGGAGCTCTCCCGCTGTGGTCTCAGTGAGCCCTCCTCCCTCGGGAACCTGGTCTTTCAACCCCTACTGCAGGAATAAGGCCAAGAAGACCACATTTCACCCCTGCACCCCACACAGTGTCAGTGGGTCTGCCCCTCCTCCTTTCAACAAGGGGAAATTAGTAGGACCCCAAGTGGGGTGACTAAACTTCCTCTCAGCTCAGCACTAACTGTGATCTGCTCCCACCACCACAATGGAGGCCCAGTGGGGAACCTGGATTTTCACCTGTACTTGGCTTTAATGAGGTAGAGTGGTTTCGGAGGAGGCCTGATAGAACACAAAATCTAAATGAGATCTGGAGCCTTATAACATAATATCCAAAATGACAATGTTTCAATTAAAAAAAAATCATTTGTTATACCAAGAACCAAATGATGATGTCAATGCAAATAAGACAAGACAATCAACAAATGCCAACACAGAGATGACACAGAATGGCTGAACAAAGTTCTCCAAACCAAAAGGAATTGCTCTTCCGAGCAATACCCAGGAGGGAAAGGTACATGATATGATAAATGATCAATCCACCAGAAAGGTATGGTAATTGTAATTTGCACAACTAAGAACAGAGCTGCAAATTATATGAAGGAAAATCTCATAGAACTGAAAAAAGAAACACAATCTACAATTATAGTTGGGGATCTCAACAGCCCTCTCTCAGCAATTGACAAACAATCAGACAGAAAATCATGAAGGATATGGAAGAATTTAGCAACACCATCAAAGAACAAGATCTAATAAATATTTATACAATACTCCACCAAAAACAGTGGAACACACATTCTTTTCAAGAGTGCAGGGACCATATACAAAGATAATCTATATCCTGGGCCATAAAGCAAACCTCAACAAATTTAAAAGCACTGAAGTCATACAGAGTATATTCTCTGTCAACATTGAAATCAAACTAGAAATTAATAATAGAAATGTAATAGAGACATCTCTAAACACTTGAAAACCAGACAGTACATCTCTAAATGTCCATGGGTCAAAGATAGTGTATCAAGAAAAAACAAAGAAACAAACATGTACACCGACATTGAATTAAATAAGATGAAAATAGAACATTAAAAACTTGAGGGATGCAGCTAAAGTATTACGAAGGAAAATTTATAATACTAAATGCTTGTATTAGAAAAGAGGAAAAGTCTCAAATCATAATATAAGCTCCCACCTCCAAGAAACTAGAAAAGAGGAGCAAAATTTATCCAAAGGTGAAGGAAAGAAATAATAAACACAAGAGCAAATGTCAACTAAATTGAAAAGAGAAAAACTGTGAAGAAAAAAGTTGGTTCTTTGAAAAGTCTGATAAAATTGGCAAAGTTCTAACAAAACTGACCAAAGACAAAGAAGAAATAAATCATTAATCTCAGTGGGATCATGAATGAAATAGGAGATATCACTATAAACCCCACAGAAATGAAGGTATGTAAGGAATAATCCTATAAGCAATTCTACAACCATAAAATTTACAACCTGGATAAAATGGGGTTAATTCCTCAAAATGTATCATCTATAACAAACCTAATATGAAACAGATCATTTGATTATTCTAACTATTAAGGAAGTTGAATTTATAATTGAAAATCTTCCAAAAAAGAATTCTTCAGGACCATGTAGTTTCACTGGAGAGTTCTTCCAAATGTTTAAGGAGCTTATATCAATCTTACACAATCTCTTGCAGAAAACGGAAGAGGACAAAACACTTCCCCTCATTCTCTGATTTACAAAAAAACAAAAACAAAAAACAGACACAGTATAAAGCAAGAAAAACAAAAACAAAAGCTATGAACCATATCACTCATAAATACAGATGCAAAAATTCTTAACAAATTATTAACAAACAAAATTAAGCAATACATAAAAGGAATTTTGCACCATGACCTAGTGGAGTTTATTACATGGGTGAAAGATTGGCTCAATTTTGAAAAATCAGTATTACCCACCTTTTATCAGGCTAAAGAAGAAAGATCATTTAAATCTATTTGGTGAAGCAGAAAAAGCATTTGATAAAATTCAACATCAATTATTGATTACAGTTCTCAGAAAAATAAGAATAGAGGGAGCATTCTCAACTCGATAAGGAACATTTATTTAAAAACTTACAGCTAACATCATACTTAATGGTGAAAGACTAAATGTTTTCCATCTGAGATAGGAAAGAAGACAAGGATGTTTGCTCTCACCATTGCTATTCAACATTGTAACGGAAGTTTGAGCAAGCATCATAAGACAAGAAAAAAAAATTGAAAGTCCTATAGGTTTGAAAGGAAGAAATAAAGCTATAGCTATTTGCAGATGAGATGATAATTTATGTAGGAAATCTCAAGGAATCTTTAAGAAGACTCAAAATAATAAGTTGATTTGGCAAAGTCACAGACTATAAGGTCAGCTTACAAAAATTCACCATACTTCTATATACTAGCAATAAGCATTGGAAACTGAAATGAATAATACAATACCATTTATAATTGCTCAACGAAATGAAAAGCTTGCGTGTAAATTAGCAAAACATGTATAGGACTTGTATGCTGAAAGCTACAAAATGCTGGTGAGAGAAATCAAAGATCTAAATAAATGGAAAGATAGTCCGTGTTCATGGATTAGAACACTCAACATAGGGAAATATGTTAATTCTCCCCAAAATGGTATACATATTGCAATTCCTATAAAAATATCAGCAAGCATTTTTTTAGTAAAAATTCCTTTTTTTTGGTTGATATAGATAAGATTACTCCAAAATATATATAGAAAAGCAAAGGAACTAGAATAGCTAAAAGAACTTTGAAAAAAAAAAAAAGAAGTGGGAAGAATCATTCTATCTGATTTCAAGATGTGCAGTAATCAGAACTATATGGTATTGGTGAAGACAGACTTAGATCCATGGAACAGGACAGAGAACCCAGAAATAGCCACACACAAGTATAATCAACTGTTGTTTTTGGTATTTGTTTTTTACAATGGTGCAAAAGCAATTCAGTGGAAGAATAGTCTTTGCAACAAATTGTATGGGAGAAATCATACATGCATATCCAAAAATAAATCCATAACTAAAAGGTTTTTTTTAATTAAAAAAATTAACCTCAATCTAAATTTCACATGTCATACAAAGAGTAACCTCAATTTGATCATAGATTCTTGCTGCCACACCCGTGGGCATGCTGGGAGCACTTAAAGAAGGAGCCTTTTCTCAAAACAATAAGATGCCCCTTCAGACTCACCTCCTTTTCTCCTTTCAAATCCTGTTTGATGTCTTCCAAAAAGCTGTACTTAAGCCAGCAGGAACATAAGGTTATATAATAATACCTTATTAGCTGAGTGTTGCTAGGAGAGAACTGCTATAACTATGGATGATATATGATCTGATACACCAAAAGAATCAAAGGACTTATAACTGATGCCCCAATGAGGAGGGGAACTTTGTCCATGTCCTACTCCCTGCTAAGGAATATCTCCTGCCAAATGGCAGGGCGGGGTATGACGCAGCACAGCATGGGGAAAGCCAGACCCTTGTCAAATACAGAGACCCTATTCTTGAGGGACAGGTGGCTCATATAGTTCATACAACATTGAAGAAGCACACCTTCTGAAGTCCTAGCCCTTCATAATTTGGACAGTATTTTGAGATATAAAAATTTAGTTGAAAAGCCCAGTCCTTAAAGTCTGAATTCTGAGTAATTATAAATTGAAAGACAAAAAAATTACTTGAACTTAGTTACAGAAATAGATCATGATTAGAACTAACGTTTACTGAGAACTCTACCAAAAACATGATGGAATTGGTACAAGTATTATTGTTATTTTATGGATAAAACTGAGCCACATGTCCTAGGTCAGAGGGCGAGTAAGTGGAGAAGCAGAATTTGAACTTAGGGCCACTCCTGTTCCTCATCACTGATGGGTACTGTCAGAAGCCACCTTTCCCTATGTAGCACTATGTGATAAGTGAGTGAGGAGGGATGCGGAAACACTTAGATCTATATTTCCCAGATTTTGCATCTCATACATCAACATTACTTTAAAAAAATAGATAAAAAGAAGAGGAAACCAATATAGAGTTGCCAGTATTTATTGTGCCAAGAAAAAGCATTTTTAAAAACTGCTATTTATTTTCACCATTATTTCATAAAAGAAAGGATATTTTAACATCAAAATGTGTTAGAAGGATTTAACTTTAAAGAGTCCTTTAAATTGAATAAATTTAGTTTTATGAAAACCTAGCTGCAGCAATTTTAATTTTTTTTCTCTCTCTCTCTCTTTTTTTTTATTTGACTACAAATCAGTAAAAACATTGTCACGGCTCAGCCCAGGTCTACTGACTGGCTTTCAGAAAACAGTAGTTCAAAGATGACAGAGAAATTCACATGAAAGATAAAGAGAATCTGATCACGACAAGGTCAGAAATAATTCAGCAGTTTCATCTGGTAAAGAGTTGGCCCAGTTGCTTTGTTTGGAGTCATAGAAATTAATATCTCTCCAGCCCTGTAGAACCTTTTTACATGAACCCTTGAAGCATATTTTCTGTGGCCGTCGGAAATGCTCTGGGAACAGAAAACCAAGAAATGTTTCATCTTATTCTTACTCATGGATTTAATTCTGAACTGGATGCTCTAACTTTCTCAAACCAAATTCATCTTGCTCTTTATTTTCACAGTCTATAATTCCTGCTCATTTTCGTGTTTCATGTTGTTCTTCAGAATTCAATGGCCAGGTCTTCCCATCTAGAACATTGGCCCCCCTCCATCATAATTCAGATTGCCCTAAAGGCTCAAATGTTGTAGATTGCTTTGGGTAAACCATCCCTCCCAGCTCTACCATTCTAAGAATTCTTACCCTAGGACCACACCCCTGACAGGCAGCTTGTCCGCCTGTTTCACTTGTTTTTCACAGGAAGGAAATACACAATAACAGAAAATTATCTACATCTTATACAAATACTAGGTAATTTATAGTTTATCATAACAATATGTGTAGAGGACATCTACTGTCTTTACTCCTTTTAATAGCAGCACTCCAATTTTACTTTGAGGGATAATCCACATTGCCTTGAAAATATTCTTTTTTAAAAAAATTTTTTTTTAAAAATTTATTTGAGAGAAAGAGCGAGCACAAGTGGGGTGAGGGGCAGAGGGGGAAGCAGGCTCTCCACTGAGCAGGAGTCCGATGTGGGGTTCAATCCTGGGACCCTGGGATCATGACCTGAGCCAAAGGCAGATGCTTAATGGACTGAGCCACCCAGGTCCCCCCTTGAAAATATTCTTGGAGGAACTGTCAGTCAAGATGTTGCCGTCCTGCTACCCCCATCCCACATAGCAAGGGGCTGGCACAAAAGCCATGTTAAGCTAGTCAGATTGTCTACCAGGAACTTAGAATTCAAATATCTAACCTAGTAGCACAGGGCAGAAAAATCATTACAGCTGAATCATTCTAATCTTGGCACCTTGAAGAGATTGTATTTTATTTACAAAATGTTGGTTCTCAAAGTTGCCCTGCTTCCTGTTTTTCTTGATTTAGTTTTTTTTTTCTGTTCTTTGCTGTTTTATAATCTTCCAATTATGCCATCCCCTTCTCCTCTGACCCTTTCTCTTTCCAAGTTAATCGAATCTTACAATCAGATGCTAATAATCAAATACTCTAACAGATACATTTTGTTTGTTATTCATAATATTCATAATATAAATTGCTAAGGTTTATTGAGATCTTACCATCCCAGCATTGTGTTAAATGTTCTGTATGCTTCCTGATCTCTACAATAACCTCGGGAGACAACAATATCCTAAAATCCTTGACATTTTACTGGTGAGCAAATTAAGGTTTAGAGAGAGAAAGTAGTGTACCTGAAATTACAACACTATCAGGTAGAGGAGACAGAATTGAACCCCAGGTCTATCTGACCTTTCACACTACCTCTAGTTATGAAAAGTTAAGTGTGGTTTGTTTTGATTCTATGGTACAAGCGAGATCTTCTCAATAAAATGTATAAAGCTTGGAATTAATAACACCTTTTTTCTGATAGCATTCTGAATATTTGAACTCTTAACGTTTAAGACTCATCCTGAGAAAATAAAATATGGAGAATCTCTTTCAGCACTGCCTTATTAACAAAGCCATTTCCCCCTCTTTTTGCTAGATATGACATACACTGCATAAAGAACGCATCTAGGCATCTAGAGCATGTTGCTATACTGCACGTTAGGCCAGAGGAGGGTGTAGGAGGGAAAAGGTACATGGCAGTTTCCTGATTCTACTCAGTCAACAAATGTTAATTTAGCACTTATTCTATACTGTATACACTATTAGGCACTAGAAGTACAGAGCAGAAAAATACCTACCTCTTCGCAGCCCAAAGAACTCATGGTCAAGTGGGTTAAGATAAGTAAACTAGAAAAATGATTCAATTATATGACAATCAAAATAATAAATATTTCAATTTAATCACAAATTTTGATTTATATAGGTATACTGAAACTTATGCTCCACATATAAAATATTCAAATAAACACATTACAATGTTCTATCAGTGGCTAGGAAAAAAAATTGCTTAAACTGAAATAATCCTTTGATGATGGCTAGAATGGACAATATGCCCATTATTATACCATAATAATGGTGTCTTATGTGTTGCAATGGTTGTAAAAATAGCTTGACAAAAACAATGAAGTTATATTAAAGGAAAAAGTATTTAACACAGTATCTAACATCACTTTTAAAATATAAATTAACTCCAATTAACTAAAATTAAAAATTCATTTCCTCAGTTGCATTAACCGTATTTCAAGTGTACAGTAACCCAAAAGAATGCTTACTATATATTCAAACAATATTTCATCATGATTAACATTTTCTCACTGATATCACACTGCGTGAATGAGCTAAATTTGAAGCAACAAGGAAGAAAATGCTTATTCATGACCTACCTATGCAGATATGAGAATTTATGTTGAAACGGAAACTTCCTATAATATAAATAAAAATAATGATTTTACAAAATTTTTTGTCATGACTCAATATGCAGAAGATTTTAATTATAATTCACAGTTCTATAATTTGACTACAAGAACTACAGAGAAAATTTGAAGATTGCTTTGTTGATATTGGTAAATATAGAGCTACTTTTTAAATTTATGTAATTGTCTTTAGAATTTGCTATTATTACTAGGTTGACATAGGAAGGAATTTACTAAACTTGGAGAGCTGTTATGCTTTTGCTTCAAAGTCAAATCCATTCTGTAAACATCATGAACCTGTTTTGTCAATGTGGGTGGAAATATGAAACAATGATTTTTGTTAATCATTCAATTTTATTGGAAAACTTAGCTATGTTTCAAACATCTTGAATATCTAAATCCACTTTCTTAACTGAAAATTTTATTAAATATAAAGACAAAATATTTTAATGAAATTTAGCATGTGAATTGAGATATGTTGTGTAAAAGATCATGATATTGATTTATAATATGGAATCTGTATTTGATTTTCCTCCTTGGTTCCTGGCACATGCTCCTAAAAGCTTTGCTATGTCCTAGGTGATGAGAACTATCGGGACATCTTTTGTTTCTAGTAGCTGAAATAGCTCTAGAAGGGAAAAAGGTGAAATCGTTACACATAAGAAGGTCTTTTCCACCACACCTGAGTTTATGTTAAATGCAGTGACTTTTGGAAAGCCCTGAAGAATGGGAGCTGGTTGTCAAAGAAACCAATCATGACTAGAGGGCTTGGATTTTCAGTCCTACTGAGGTCTGGGAGAGGGACTGGAGGGTGACTGATGACCAATGGCCAGTGATGTAATCAATCATGTCTGCATAACGAAGACTCCATAAAAACTCAAAAGGACAGGTTTCAGAGGCATTCCAGATTGATAAACACATGGAGGTGCTGGAAGAGTGGCACACCTGGAGAACACAGAAGCTCTACACCCCTTCCTACATCTCTTGCCCTATGTATCTCTTCCATCCAAGTATCCCTGAGTTATATCCTTTTATAATACACTGGTAATCTAGTAACTAAATGTTTTCACGAGTTCTGAGAGCTGCTCTAACAAATTAATCAAACCCAAGGAGGGGATTGTGAGAACCTCTGGTTTATTGCTAGTCAGAAGCACAGGTGACAATCCGGACTTGGGATAGGCATCTGAAGTGGGGAGGGGCAGTCCTGTGGGACTGAGCCCTTAAGCTATGGAATCTGACTCCATCTCCAGGTAGATAGTGTCAGAATGGAGTTAAATTATAGGGCACCCAGATGGTGTAGCAGAATTATTGGAGGTGTGGGAAACTCAGACATCTGGTGTCAGAAGTGAAATAGTTTTGTAGCAGAGTATTGAGAGTAGACAGGAGGAGTGTTTTTTTTTTTTTCCTTTACAAATACACACTAGATTTTGAAGATTTTATTTAGAAAACCTAAAATATAATCACTAATAACTTTCATTTTGATTATGTGATGAATGATAATACTTTGTATATAGAAGATTAAATAATATGTATTAATAAAATTAATATCAACTGTCTAATTTTACTTTCTATAATGTGGCTACAGAAAATTTAAAATTACACATGTGGTTTGTATTATATTTCTGTTGGAAAAAGCTGCTCTAGAGCATGGGGCAAGGTTAGAAACAACTTTTTAAAAGATGTGCCAAGCAATAAGAGCTTACAAAATGGAAAAACAGATAAGGAAAGAGGATGGAAATAAGAAGGGAGAGGGATCAGTGATGAAAACATTTCAGAAAGGAAGTATTGAAAATATCAAATGCCATGGAAAAGTTAATTAAGATGTAATGGAGGGGGAAAAAAGAATATTCCCAATTACTTTAGAAAGAGGACTTGATTTTGCTAAATGGACATCTGCTGGTTCTTCTCTGCTTGCTAAGCTTAATTAGGTGGGCCCGGTGTAGTGTTTGGGAGAAGGACTGGAGAGGGGTTAATTACTTCGCCTAAAGAAAGAATTTGGTGTCTCTGTGGGGGAGGAAGGCAGGGCCAGGAGAAATGTAGGAACGTGGTCGCTCAGAGGGGAAGGAAGAGAGAAGAGCCAGTGAGATATCTTGACACTAACTACCAGTGGGATGGAGGAGTGGTGCACTAGCTCAATGATGGGGAGGCCGAAGTTCTCCTTAAAAGAAGGATGACTAATGTTATATTTGAAGTTGTTTGCTTTGGCTCAGGGTAGTCTATCTCCTGTGATTTGCCAAACTATCAGCACATTCTACTGCCCACATACAGACCTGTATGAGTGCATTTTGTATAAATAATAGAAAAGGGCTAAGTTGCAAACATGGATTGTTCTAATGTAAAACAACATACATGGGTTGTAAAATGCTCCACAGAACTAGTTGAGTGAGGCCATGAATCCAAGATCACAGTGAGCCTGAAGAGATGGGGAGTGCTTTCTGTCATTGAGGTGGAAATACTCAACTCCAGCCTGTTCTAGCCATCTGTCCCACCTAAGGGAGGTTGGGGGGCAGGGGACAACTGAGAAACATTTGTGAACTTCATAGTCTAGAGACATAGGTACTCTTTGAAACCCAGTCATAGGACTATAAATTTCTTCCCCAACTCCACACCTTAGCACCAAATTACTAAAAAAAAAAAAAAAAAAACCTATTTATAGAAATACCTTTTATCCAGAACATGACATCTGGCTGTCAAGAAAAAATATATATACTTACCAAAAGGCCCAAAACACAATTCGAAAAGGCAGACAAGCATTAGAACCAGACATGGCAGGGATGTTGAAATTATCAGACGGGGAATTTGAAACAACTATGATTAATATGCTAAGGGATCTAATGGATAAGGTAGACAGCATGCAGGAACAAACAGGCAGTATATGCAGAAAGATGGAAATCCTAAGAAAGAAGCAAAAAGAAATACACAAGATAAAAACACTTGAACAAGAAATGATGAATGTCTTTGATGGGCTCATTAGTAGACTGAACACGCTGAGGAAAGAATCTCTGAGCCAGAGGATATATCAATAGAATTCCCGAAGCTAAAAAGTCAAGAGAACAAAGACTTAAACAAAAACAAACAACAAAACAAAAAAAACCCCAGAAAGAACTGAACATCCAAGGACTGTGGGACAGCTACAAAAGATGTAGCACACGTGAAATGGGATGGCAGAAGGCAAAAATATGAGAAAGGAACAGAAATATTTGAGACAATAATGACTAACAATTTCCCCAAATTAATGTCAGACAAGTTCAAAAAACACCAAGCATGATAGATATAGATAGATGATAGATAGATAGATAGATAGATAGATGATGATAGATAGATAGATGATAGATAGATAGATGATAGATAGATGATGATTATGATGATGATAGATAGATGATTGATAGATAGATAGATAGATAGATAGATAGAAAAAACCTCCAAAACTACAGGTTTTCGAATTATAGAAAATCAAAGATAATAACACGATAAAAATGCTATAACAGAAATGATAAAAGAAGCATAAAAAAATCAGAGGAGCAAAACACCTTACCCACAGAAGAACATCTGATTTCTCCCTAAAAACCATGCAAGTAGAAGAGAGTGGAGTGCAATATTGAAAATGCTGAGAGGAAAACCTCACCAACCTAGAATCCCTGTACCGTACAAAATGATCTTTCAAAAGTGAAGGAGAAATAAAAACTTTCCCGGACAAATAAAAACTGAGGGACTTTCCTGCCAGTAGGTCTGCCTTGCAAGAAATATTGTTAAGGAAGTTCTTTAGAGAAAAGAAAAATAGCATAGGTCAGAATCTCAGAATCTCAACTCTGTATAAACTAAGGAAGACCATAAAAGAAGGAATTAGAGAAGGAAAATAAAAACCTATTTTTCTTATTTTAATTGAGCTAACAGATAGCAGTCTGTGCAAAATAATAATGTCAACAATGTGTTCGATTATGGATGCACTTATATATATGTGCTTGTATATGCATGCTTATATATATATGGAATGAATGACTGCCCGGATACAAGGGATGGGAAAGAAGAATTAGGATTATTTGGTTATTATAAGGTACTCACACTATCTGAGAAGCAGTATAGTGTTACTTCAAAGTGAAATTGGACTATTTGTAAATCTATATTACAAACTCTAGAGCAGCAACTAAAAACAGTAAAAAAAAAAAAAGGAATATAACCAATCAATATACTAAGACAGGAGAGAAAATAGAATGCTCAGTTAAAACCATAAAAGGCAGAAAAATGATGGAAGACAAAAACAGAAACAAAGAACAAGACCAACAAATAGAAATCAGTAACAAATAGGGCAGATATTTAGCCACCGGTATCAGTAATCACTCTCAGTGTCAATGGGTTTAAGCGCTCCAGTTAAAAGGCAGAGGTTGTCAGAATGGACCAAAAATTCGAGCAACAGAAAGTGAGTTTCGTCATCACTGTTCGTTGCTGGCAGAAATGATGTTAGTCAGGAAACTAAGTGCTGTTAGCTGTGGACTAGAATGTTGTATAGCATGGCTTCTGCTTGGAACTAACTTACACTGACATGGAGATGGTTGTGTGTTACAAACTACTGAGCCGACTGGTGGATCTGAGAAATTAATCTGTGCTTGGCAGGTCCTCACTAAAATGTCTTGGACTTCGCTTAGTGCCTTTCAATTCATAAAGCAACTTTATTTTTATTACCTCATTTACCGAAAGACCGAAATTAGTGTCTAGGTATGTGTTTCATAACTTCAGAGGATTGCATCAGGTTAACAAGAAAGTCACACTAGTGGTTAATGTGATGAAAGTTATTAATAAGATGTGTAAAGTAATGGAAGCATTTAGCCTGGAAAAGACAATCCAGTGCAGTTCCTTCCTAAATACTGGATGGATGGATGGATGGATGGATGGATGGATGGATGGATGGATGATGGGGTGATGGATGGGTGGAAAGAGCAACCATGAAGGAAATTTAACAGCAACCTTCAGGTTTGCAGAAGTTCCTACATAAACCATTCACAGAATTTTTAATGTTTCTTATAAGGCAGATCTACTGGCAATGAATTCTCTCAATTTTTTTAACCAAGATCTCCTGAAAATTCTTTGGGCACAAGTCATAAGAGGATAGGATTTTGACCTGCAATTAAAAGTAAAGCCACCAAAACTAAAGATCCCTTCACACACTGGCCCTGCCAAGATCCCTTCTCTATATTGTTCAGTTGTTATTATCTGACAGAGTCTCATACTCTGCTGACAGCAGCAGGGCTGGCTCTCACTCCCAGATCATTTTTTGTTGGTGGGGAGTTGATTGGCTTACAGAAGCGGGCACATGCCCTTGGTGTTGATGGCAGAGTGCAGAGCCTCTGTATAGTCAGAGGGTTTTAAGGAAACTGAGTTGAGCCTGTTGAAGAGGGCTTATCTTCCCAGACCCACCATGGCTTTTTCCATCTTCACCAAAGGCAGAGTTAGAGGAGGCTTGGTTAGCCCATAGTGTAGAGCTATGGATTAGACATGACACAAATCCTAGCATGTTAAAATTACATACTACCACAGGTCATAGATTTTTTTTTTTTTTTTTTTTTTTTTGGTATGGGGTTCTTTAAAATGAGATAGAAATGCCAACCTCTAAGATGTTTGATGTGGACCTACGGGAATATTCAGACGAGTCATCAGGGACCTGCACCTTTTAGGTTCACACTCTCTATTTCCTCTACCCCCCAATACATGTGACTAATACTGCTTACATGTTGCAGCATCATTATCTCCTGCTCATGGCCTCTGAATCCCAAATGTGGTACTTTTAGCCTCCACCAAACAATTAAAGTAAGCGCAAGAGGTGAAATATGTTTGTCACTCTGGGATTGATGATTTCTCAAGTTATTCCTAGTACAACATTTTATAATAATTCTAGTTAATGAAAAGAATCAGCTCCACTCACTAACTTAACCAGCATAATCCCCTGATTACACCACCAATGTGCTTTCATGATTGTTCAATTATCTGATGCATTTGTATAGATTCTTGGAATTAATCATATCTATTTTAGATTATAGCTTGTCCTCAATATAAATTCTCATGCAACTTATTAATTAAATTGACTTACTGATCACTTTCTATATGCTGGATAGAGAAACAAAGATACATAAGAAGGTAGACCAGTTGAACAATAACTGGGTGGTAAATGCTGTTCTGGTGGTTTGAAAGTTATGTGAGCTCAGAGAAACAGTATTTTTGCTTGGGTGGTAGTGACAGGTTTCACTGAGAAAGTGTGGGCCAAAAGGACCTTGAAAATAAAGAGAACTTTATGAGATGGAAAAAGGGCTTTATGGATAGTAAAACTGTAGGAACAAAGACTCAAGGAAAGGGACACGGATGTCATGTCAGGGATTGTATTTAAAGCTGGAGAATGGAGCACATTCTTCAGCTAGAGGCACTGATGGGAGATGAGGGGTTTGAAGTACTTAGCATGAAGTTTAGATATTATCTTACTTGCAACGGAACGTCACTTGGGGCTTTGGAAAACTGATTTATAATAAAAATATATATTTGGTTTTCATCAAATTTCTGGCACAGAGCTCCCAAAACTGTTGGAATTTCCTGTGATGCGAGCTATAAAGATGTCTCTTGTTATGTTAATGAAGTGTCTTTGTGAAGCATCGAAGGATGGGGCTGGTTGCCAATTGAACCAGCTATGTGATTGGACATTGGAACTTTCCCTTCCACCCTCCTGATCTCTGGTTATTAAAGCAATCTCTAATGACCAGTGATTTAATCATTCATGCCTATGCAATGAAGCCTCCATGAAAACCCAAAAGGACAAAGTTCAAGAGCTTCCAGGCTGGTCAATACATGGAGATTCAAGGAGACTGGCACACCTGTAGAAAGAATGGAAGGTCCATGCCCTTTCACCAGACCTTGTCTTATGCATCTCTTCCTGAGTTTATTCTTTTGTAATAAGCAGGTAATCTAGTAAATAAAATGGTGAGTTAGAGAGGCTTATTGTAAACCTTAAACAACAGAAAATATAAACTTAATTATGGCTAATAAATCTATAGTTGGGATAAAATAATAAATACTAAAAAGAACTAAATTAATCCAAAAAGGCAGGAAAAGAAGAATAAAGAAGCAAAACAGATGGGATCAATAGGGAAAAAGATGGTAGTCTTGAAACCAACCATACTGGTAATTCCATGGTATAAAAGTGGTCCAAAGACTATAATTAACAGGCAGAAATTTACAAACTGAATACAAAAGCAAAACTTGACTACATACTATCTATAAGAAATCTATTTTAAATACAAAGACACAGTTCAAAGTAAGGATAGAAGATAGACCATGCAAATATTTATCATAAGAATGCCATAATATATTAATACTATACAACATGGAATTCAGGACAAGAAATATTACCCAGGATAAAGAATAACATTCTATAATGCTGGAACACTCAATTTCTCAAAAAGACACAGTACTCTCACATGTGGAGGTACATATTTCTATAGCACCAATATGTTTTATGACATAAAAACTGGGAGAGAGAAAATAAACAAATGCATGAGTGTGAAAGAAGATTTCCACATTCCTTTCTCTGTCATCATTAAATAGACAAAAAAAGACAGATAGCAAGCATGTAGAAAATTTAAATAATACTATCAACTGGCTGGACCCAGCTGAGATGAATAGAACACCCACCCAACATGGCAGGTAACACATTCTTTTACAGTGCACTTGGACCATTAACAAAGATAGACCATTTACTGGGGCATTAAAAAAATACGTCAACAAAAGTTTGGAAGGTTGAAATCACGTGAAGCATGTGCTCAGACCACAACAGAATTAAATTGGAAATAAGTAATAAAAACATAATCTGGAAAATCTCCCAATAGGTAGGAATTAAACAATGTTTCTTTAAATAATCCATGGGTCAAAAAGTAAACATAAGAGAAATTAGAAAATATCTTGAACTGAATGACAAAAAAGACTACATGTCAAAAGTTAATGTGATGCAACTAAGGCAGAAAATTAACAGTTTTAAGTGATTATATTAGAAAAGATGAAAGATCTAAAATCAAGGACCCAAGGTAGTGAGAAAAAGAACAATTTAAATCTAAAAAAGAAGCAGCCAAGAAATAATGTCTAAAATCAATGTAACAGAAAACAGATAAACGAGAGAAAACTAGGGAAACAAAAAGCTGATTATTTTAAAAGATGAATAAAACTGATACATTTCTGGTTAGACTTAATAAAGTAAACAAGAAAGGAGACACAAATGAGCAATATCAGAAACCTAAAGGAGAGATCACTGCAAATCTTGCAAATGTTAGGAGAATAATATGGTATTATGAACAATTATATGCCAATAAATTCAATAGCTTAGGTGAAATGAAGACATTCCCTAAAATATACCTATTACCAAAATACAGAGAAGAAATAGGAAATCTAAATAATCCTCTAGCTATGAAAAATTTGATTTCTTAGTTGAAAATATTCAAAAAACAACGCAGGCCCAGAAACAACCCTGGTTTCATTTGTGAATTGTACTGACCCTACACAAAAACTGTTTCACATTCGAGAAGAGTTCTGAATACCTCTCTACTCATTTATTGAGACCAATTTTATCTTAATAGTGAAACTAGAAAAGACACTGCAGTCTAAAAATGTAAAAATCTTTAACAAAATGCTAACACATCGAATCCAGGAATATATAAAAAGCATAATAAATCATCAATAGAGTCTGTCTCATGAATATAAAGTTGGCTTAAGATTTAAAAATACCAATGCAATTCACCATCTTAACAGAATAAAGGGGAGGAACATAGGAATATTTTGGATGAAAATTAAAAAACAGCAAAATACCAGTATATCACCAATCAGAGTTGCTACAATTAAAAACAAAATATTAAGTGTTAGTAAGAAAGGGCACAACTGGACATTCCTTTATTGGAGGATACATACATGTTGCAATTACTTTGGAAAACCCTATAGTCATTTCTTATAAAATTAAACATATCTCACCATACAGCTGAACAAATGGTCTCTTAGATGTTCCTATTTACACAAGTGAAATGCCAACATGCGCACACAAAATTTGGATAGAAATATTTTTCATAATAGCTTCAAACTGGAAACAACTGATGAGTACATGAAATGTGAATTCATCACAGAAACCGCTGGCTATCTGCACAATAGAATACTACTCAGCAGTAAAATAATAATGACTTTCAATACCTGCAACAATGTCAGTAAATTTCAAAAAAAATTGGTTGAAAAGAAATCAGACTCAAAAAACAAATACTGTGTGATGCCATTTATATTATTTTAGAATAGGCAAAGTGAAAATCTAAGTATAGAAAGCCCATCAGGGGATGCTTGGGGGCTGTCGTGGGAGAGGGGAGTTGAACACAAAGGGTTATGAGAAAATGTGGGGGCTAGTATATTTAGAGTCTGACTGTGATTACATGGGTGTGTATCATAAGTTGTTAAACTCATTGAACTCTGTGTTTGAAATAAGTGTAATAAATCCATAAAATTGATTTTAAAATTTAAAGAAAGACAATAGAAGGCAGTACTGACAGATATAAAGAAGGAATCTTGTCCAGGAACTATCTGAGGAAATGAGAGCTCAATTCACTTTTTTGGTTTACCTCTGCCAACACAAATATAAAATCAGAAACTTCTAGAGCTGACTGAAGAGCTTAATGACTACAGATACCACACGATCATCAGCAGGTTTGTTCTGTGTTGTTCTTCTACCTCATTTTTACTTTGTCAATCTCTTTTTCATTTGCAATATTAGAAGTTAAATCTCACTTGAATTGGTGACCTGTGTTGTTCCAAACCATGGGAGAAAGAAGTACTATGTAAAATATTCACATGGCAAAACTGCACTGTAAAATAGAGCTTTGGGGGATGCCTGGGTGGCTCAGTCCATTAAGCGTCGGACTCTTGATTTCAGCTCAGGTCATGATCTCAGGGTTGTGAGATCAAGACTTGTGCCCAGCTCCGTGCTGGATGTGGAGCCTAAGATTCTCTCTCTCTCTCTCTCCCTCTGCCCCTCCACCTGCTCTCTCTTACTCTCAAAAAAATAAATAAATAAAATAAAATAAAATAGTGTTGCATTTATAAAAGTAATATATATTTATTGTAAAAAGTTAGGAAACAAAAGAATAGATGTCATTTATTTCATTTATAGCGATGCACCTCAGGAATCACATATATATGTATATATAAATATTTACTGAGTGACTACTATGTATATCTCAGGCATTGTGCTAGACACAGTGAGCAAAATAAAGTCCTTTCCAAGATGGGAGAGATAGCCATTAATCCAATAATACACAAATGCACATAGTGTTTTATAGTGTTTTGTAACCTGCTTGTATACTTAACAATACATTGTGAATCTGTTTCCATGTCATTTATATTTTTTTCATAATTTTAAATGTCTGCATAGTATTCAACTTTATGGTTCTTTTTTCTTTTTTAGCCAAATTTTCTTTTATTGGCTATTTAGGTAATCTTCCTTCCTGTTCTATTTTTGCTATTTTGCTTTCATTTTTGACAATACTAATGTAGCAAAATCTATGTATGTATCCTAAGTATTTTCCAAGGATGATAATTCTAAGAAATGAACCTAGTCAAAAGATATAGATTCTAAATAATTTGACAGGCATTGCTACATCTGTAGTTTTATGTTAGACATTTATCACTTAGATGTTTATGTGGTCAGTTTGCATGTGGTCTTGTATCATCAGTGCAAAAGAAACACATTTAATTGTGTCCACTGAGACTTTGCTTCCCTCAACTTTATCCCTATAAAATATTGCTGTCTCCGGAAGTAAGGTACAGAACTACTGTTTGTTTTTGTTTTGAATGTTCACAATTTAACCTTTATTTATTTACTTTTTAAAAAGATTTTATTTATTTATTTGACAGAGATAGAGACAGCCAGCGAGAGAGAGAGCACAAGCAGGGGGAGTGGGAGAGGAAGAAGCAGGCTCATAGCAGAGGAGCCTGATGTGGGGCTCGATCCCAGAACACCGGGATCACGCCCTGAGCCAAAGGCAGACGCTTAACCGCTGTGCCACCCAGGCGCCCCCACAATTTAACCTTTAAAACTTCCACGTTTCTGCTAATTAGCCCACATGAACGAATGTATATCCCAGGCAGTATTATGAAAAAATAATTTTGACATGAGTTCCTCTGTTGTTTCAACCAATCAAGTTCTCCATAATTTAATCTGGGAAATACAAATGCAGAAAAATAACAGTCTGGACTAGCGATGAGTGTTAAGGCTAACGCTGATTGTCCAGAATTTCTTGTTGATTGTTCTTGGCGGATAGTTTTAGGCTAACTCTGTTTCTTAGAAAACACGTGGATGTGTTCCCTTCTTATTCGGTCAATGTAATTCTTTTTGACATTAATGGGCTACTACATAAAGATCAAGTACACGAAATATCAGCTAATAAGCAGATAGCAGTAGAAACAGCAATTCACACAAATAGAATTTACATAAATTCTTTCTGCCAGGTTTCCAACAAATAGAGCTATAAAGCACTCAATTGCAGATGCAATCTAACTCATTACACGAAAGCAGATTACCATAAAGAGAGCTGAGTTCTCCTCCTCCTCCTTAAACAATTCCTTTGAGATTGAAAGGGGCTTTATAACACTCTCAAGGAAGGAAGTGCTTCCTTTTAAAAGGTGTTTGTCTTTAAATGTAATGAATAAGGCTTTTTTTTTTTTTCAGATTGTAAAGGGCATTCTAAAGATCACAACGTGTTCAGAATTAAAATGTTCTGCTCATCATAAGAAACTTAGGAATGCCAAGAGATGGTAGTCAAGCGTGCTAGAAAACCCATCTCATACCAGTTCAGGTTTTCTTCCTAATAAATTTCCTAATCCCCATCCCCACAAACCATACCACTTTTTTTTTTTTTTTTACAAATCTAAAATGAAAGGCTCATAGGCATAGACAAATAGTGACTTTCTGTAAAACCCACAAAGATCCCTATATTGTGACATTGGCAATCTACTCGCAGCAGAAGCATAGGAAAGGATTATGGAAAGATACAAAATTTTTTTTAATGGCACTCAACATTGTCGTTACATTCCTCCAACTTTAGATCTTCTTAAGCTTAGTGGTTGCTGGTAATAATAATTTCAACAGCAATAATAATCATTTCTTTGTTAAAACTGTCATAATTTAAGGTATTTTAGACTGGTGTCCATATTAGACATGGATCTCTCCTTTACTCAAATCATGACTTTAAGCTCTAGGTTGTATGCATTTATAAGCTGAGTGAATTTAGGCTATGTTTGTATTCGACCTTGTATGATATACTGTGAAATTTAAAGATAAGATCCTAACAACTCTCCTAACAGAGCGAATTAGATCTCATAGTCACATAATGCAGAAGAATCAAAGTATTTAAACCATTTGATTTACTCTCTTATCATTTAAAAAGGCATATAATTGTGAGATTGGTCTATTGAATATTCTGAGTGTTGTTGGCTGTGGCATCATTCCCTAACTGTATCCAAGTCCAAATTTATATCAGTTGGGATGCCTTGGTTTCAAGAAAAACAATGTTGAATTATAAGTGACTTCAACAATAGAGATTCACTGGGGCTCCTGGGTGGCTCAGCCGGTTAAGCCTCTGCCTTCAGTTCAAGTTGGGCTCCCTGCTCGGTGGGGAGCTTGCTTCTCCCTCTCTCTCTGTCCCTCCCCCTGCTTATGCTTGCTCTCTCTCTGTCAAATAAATAAATAAAATCTTAAGACAATAACAACAGTGACAATAGAGGTTCATTAATAAAACTAATGCAGCACAAATCCCAGGGCTGGGGTTTCAGCAGGTTCTCAAGGCAGAGGTCTTGGTTGGCCCGAGTGCACCTCTCTGATTCTGCTCACCTCACCACTGTAGGAGGTGGCCATCACAGCCACAGACCTCACCTCCGTTTATCAGAACCCAAAGCCTTCAAGACACCAGGAGAGCTTTTCTTTTGTGGGCATCTCACTCTTAATCCAGGAAGAAAAAGTGTCAAAGAACGATCCTAATAACACCCCCCCCCCCCCAAACTGGGTCTCTCCTCAGGTCTCCGTGGCCAGAACAGGGTCATCAGCAAAGCCTCACCTGAAAAAGAAATCAGAATTTCAGCCTCAGTGGTGGGAGGCAACTCAGGACTACCAAGGAAGAAGAGCCGGAGAAAGGCTGTTGGCCAGGCAGCCATGGCACTTTCTGAATAAAGGGAAGAGTATGATGATCTCACTTGTGACTCTTACTATTTTGGGATTTTGATAGTGGCCAGAGAGAGAGAGAGAGAGGAAGGTATTTCCCATGCCAATTTACTTTCTTATGTTATGAGATAACTGTTTTGAAACTTCCTCTCTCCTCAGACTTCTAGAAGCCCCCTTCCCTACCATCATTCTCCAGTCTGTGGACTTTGTCCTTGTTTCAGTTACAAACTAGAAAGATTCCCAAAAAGTATTTCCAGGTGCCCTTGTCATCCAGCCTGCTACCCTGCTGGGACCTGAACACAGGACCGTCTGCATTCCTAATATGGTCGATAGACTCTCTTTTGCTGCCAGTCTCCAAACCAACCCTTGGGATACCATCTTTTCTCATTTTCAAGGTCTCGACTCCCTAGATATGCTTATCTCTCTCCCATACAGTCAGTAATTCTGTTCTCAGCTGGAGTCATCTTGTCAATATGCCAATATGCTGTAATTGTTTTCTTCTTATTAAAACAAAAGAAAAACCACCCTGGACTCTTAATATCCCTGTAGGAATCACAATGTTTTTCCAGTCCGTTTTTATAGTAAGATATTTGGAAAGAGCTGGCTCTATGAGCTGCTGCTTCTTTACCTTATTTTCTCCTCAACTTAGTCCAATCGGGCTTGGAACCAGCAGCTTTGCTAAAACCACTTTATTATTACTACTTACTTTGATGAATCTAACAAGCCCGGTTTTTCTCAACAAGCAGCTTTTGAGACAGTTGAACAACTCCTTCCTCTTGAAACCACTTCTTCCCTTGGCTTCCAGGGCACTGCGTTTGTCTGGCTTTCTTCCCATCCATTTGCGGCTCCTCCTTGCCCCCTCAATGTGGAAGCAGCGTAGGGCCCAGGCTTCTGTTGCGTTCTCTTTTTTATTTTGCCACTCAGGCCCTGAGTGTCCTCCTTGGAGCTCACGGATTTAAACACCCTGAGCTCCCCACCAGGTTTCGCTTGTGTACCTATCTGTCTACTTGACATATCTTCCAATAGTCAACTCCTCCAAAGTAGACCTCAATTGGCCCCCATCACCAACTCTTTCCCAGGTACCCCGTAAATGTCCTCTCTATTCATCCAGGTGTACAGGCTGGAAACTTAGTATTTATTCTTGATTTTTCTCTTTCTCTCACCCTCCACAGCTAATCTACTAGCAAGTTCTGTCATATATTTACACTTTTCCCCACTTAAGTTGCTGCCTACAGCCATCATCTTTAACTTCGATTATGCATTGGCCTCCTAGCTGGTCTCCCTGCTTCCGCTCTTGCTTATCTATAATACAGTGTCCACATGACCATTTCACTCTCAATAAAATCCAAAATTTTGCCTTGAGCTAGAAGACTTGCCAGCTCTGGTCCCTTCCTGACTCTACACTTATCTCCTGCATGCTTCTTATTAACCAGTGCCTTCCAGACACTGTTGTCTCCTAATTGTTCTTCACGTGAGTCATGCTTATTTTATTCTGAAACTTTTTCCAGTTGCTGTTCACTCTGCCAGGAATAATGCTCTTCCAGCAGCTCTTCTCATACCTTGCTCCCCACTGAATTCGCGTCTATCTTCAGACGCTATGTCAAAAAGTCTTCAGCGCTCATCCCATCTTCAGTAGCACCTCTCACTGTCATTCCTATGTTCATTTCTATTTCCTTTCTCTGCTGTATTTTTTTTCGTATCTCTTATCTCTACCTGACTTTATATTAAATGTTTATTTGTTGTATGTATATTATATGTACTTGTTTACTAGAATGTAAGCTCTATAAGGACAGTTGTTTTTATTGCTATATCCCCATCATGTAAAATAGTGCTTACACATAGTAATCGTACTATATATTTGTTGAATGAATGAATGAATGAATGAAAATATTGGAATCTCTTTTTAACATTGTGGGGGAGAAAAGAATGACTTCTAGGAGTATAAAAACCCTGCATTTTATGAGATCTTAAATAGTAATTACATTTATGATATACAAGGGCCAGAGCTGTAGCTATATCAGGGAACTATCGTACTTGGCATATCCAGATGACTGGCAATATGTACACACAGCTTCTACTTACAAACTTCTAGAGGAATAGGGATTGTATGTATTTTACTCAATTTGCCTAGCCACTGAAGAACTAACTATATCATAGAGTCTCAGGACCACTGTGAGAAGAGCATCATTATTATATATTTGATCACCAAGTATTTCTTGAATATTTTACGCAAATGTTTTTCCTGATAAAATCATACTGAAAATAAATCAGGAAATACACACATCTCAGTATAAAAGAAAGATCACATAGCTTTAAAAGCTCATACCAAATCTAACTCTTGAACTCCATCGTGATGAGAAGCCTGACCTAAGGAATGTTTTATTGGTCTCACCTTGGTTCCACAAGCATCTGGGGCATGTAACTCTGCAGTGCCTCGTTAATAGGAAGCAAAGCCTCTGGACATTCTAAGATGCTTTTTCTCTAAGCCCCGTGGTCCTTTGAAAGGCATGTGACCCCAACCCAAATGCTCAGCATAAGAACAGGGGGCCTTTATTGCAGCTCCCACCAACTCAGGTCCTTGACCTCTTGTAGGCTTCATCGACTGTAGGCCTTGATCTTCGCTTGAGGCAACCTGTCCCTCTCACGCTTTGTCCCCAGTCGTTTCTTCAGTCTCAGAGTTTCTGAGAAGCTTCTGAGCCCTTGGACGGTTCATGTCACTTCAAAAGCAAAAGTTCCCAACTTTATACTAGGGGCAAGGACCAAAAGCCAACACAATTCATTCTTCTGAATGCTTCTACAGCAGGAAGAAAAGCCCATTAATCTACAAAGTCCTATCTGCATTGACTTTCCACATGGACGAAATGTGCATCCTCTACCGTAGGACAAACACATCTGTGGCTGTATATGTTGCATCTATTCCTGGGGCACCAAGATTCTATAATGACTGAGGCATTGATGATAGCATGAAAAGATGACTCAGTGACAGGAAAGGACAATGATGTGACTGTTACCATTGTTACCAAGTAATAAAGCTGTAATTATTATATACTGCTACTTTGAAAATCTGTCTAATATGATCAAAGTGTCAATAATTGTTTAATTATGATGTTTCATGTTGGTGTTAATATGAAGGCAAGTCATAAGAAGAGAAAGTCATCATTTTAATAAAGTAAATAGCTTTAATTAAATGATTCTTGAACACTTACACAGTAGGTCAGTGTCAGAGGCTGAAGATATAAAAATGAACAAAACATACCCCTTCTCAAAAGGATCACAGCTTAGGACAATACCTCTTTAACAGGAAATGTGACAATTTACACATTACATTTTGCTCTCCTACTTGGCATCACTTTCATTAAAGAAATATCAATTATCTGTCATCCTTAATTTTCTAGGGAATTAGTAAAGAAGTAATTTATCAAATTAGATTCTGTCAATAAGGAAATGGTAGGAAAAAGCAGCAGCAACAGCATATCACACCATTTCAGTTATGGATCTTTAGAATGCAATTATAATCTAATTTCCACATTGGTAGAATCTAAATTTCCATCTAAAGTAAAAATTAATATAATTGTTACAGGCATTCTTATTCCCAAAGCTTAGACTTTGTGACAGAAATGGAAAGGAACTTTATATCTCCTCATGAGGATGCACTTATCTAACTATAATTATTAACAAATGATTCCCTATACGGGTTTCCTATGAATGTTCTTGTATTATGTCTACTGCTAGGTGAGAAACATGGCCAGTTAAATAAGTTTTTTGGTTTTGGTTTTGGTTTTTTTGGAGCCATAGTAGTTTTGCTAGTAAGAGTGTTGTCCTGATAGCTGATAATAAGCATACTTTAGAGGTACAAAATGTATTGGTTATAACTTCTTTATAGATTTTGGATACTAGCCCTTTATCAGATATGTCATTTGCAATTATCTTCTCCCATTCCATAGGCTGCCTTTTAGTTTCGTTGATGGTTTCCTTCACTGTGCAGAAGTTTCTTTTTGTTGACGTCCCGATAGTTTATTTTTGCTTTTGTTTCCCTTGCCTCAGGAGACATATCTAGTAAGAAGTTGCTGTGGCAATGTCAAAGAGATTACTGCCTGTGTTCTCCCCTAGGATTTTGTTTCCAATATCACATTTAGGTCTTTCATCCATTTTGAATTTATTTTTGTGTATGGTATAAGAAAGCGGTCCGATTTCATTCTTTCGCATGTAGCTGTCCAGTTTTCCTGACACTGTTTGCTGAAAAGATTGTCTTTTTTTTCCATTGGATATTCTTTCTTGCTTTGTTGAAGATTATTTGACTCTAGAGTTGTGGGTTTATTTCAAATTTATTTATTTGTATAGTGTTCCAGCATCATTTGTTGAAAGGACTATTTTACTCCATTGAATTATCTTGGCATCTTTGTAAATAAATAAATAGAAGAAAATACACCAAACTAAATAAACAGGAATGTGTAGAAAGAGGGAAATAAAAAAGATAGGAGCTAAAAATCCATGAAATAAAAAATTGTGTGCACTCTATGTGTATGGACCAATTTTTAAATTCTCTATTTTGGTTCATTGATGTATATGTTTATCATTATGCTCACATCACATTGCCTTGATTATTGTGGTTGTATAGGAGGTCTGGAAAACAGGTGGTCAAAGTCCTCCAACTTTTATTTTTTTGCTTTTTTCAAATTATTTTAGTCTTTTTCAGTTCTTTGCATTTTTAATTTTAAAAACCAACTTATCAATTTGTACAAAAATAGCCTGTTGATTGCATTGAATCTGTAGAAGAGAGAATTAGCATCTAAACAATGCTGAGATGTCCAATCAGTAAATACAGTTCTCCATTTTTTCAGTTTTTCTCTAATTTCATTCAGAAATATTTTGTTGGTGTTATATTCAGGTTTTATCCACATTTTGTTAAATTTATGTAAATGTATTTTATATTTTTGATGCTATTTTAAAATGGATTGTTTCTTAAATTTCTTTTTCCAACAGTTTCCAGCATACATACATTTAATTCTTTTGTATATTAATATTATTTCTGCAAATTTGCTAAATTCATTTATTAAATACAGTAGTTGTTTTTAGTTTCTTTAGAATTTTCTACACACACTGTTATGTCATCTGCTAATAGTTTTTAATTTCTTTCTTTTTATTCTGTAAGTTTTAAAATTCATCATATATATATATATATATATATATATATATATATATATATATATTTGGCCAGGATCTCCAGGATAAGTTTGTACAAATAGAAAGTGTTTAGTAAATATTCTTGTTTAGCTTCCAGTCTTAGGCAAAATATTCTTTCTGTATGTTATGGTTAAATATAAGATTAGCTACAGAATTTTTATATATGCCCTTAATCAATTTGAGAAAGTTCCTTTTATGCCTAGGTTTTTGAGAGTTTTTAACATAATTAGGTATTGAATTTTGTCCAATGCATTTTTGGCATCTACTGAGATGATCATATGATCTTATACTATGTTCTGTTAAAATATACTTATATTGAATTTTCAAATGTTATACTAACCTTGAATTTCTTTGATAAATCCCATTTGGTTATAATATATAAGCATTTTCATGTACGACTGGAGTCTAGGTTTCACCATTTTGGTAGGAATTTTGTGTTTATGTTCATCAGGGATGTTAGTGTGTACTTTTCTTGCAAAGACTTTGTCTGATTTTGTTATCAAAGTCATGGTGGACTCTTAAAATGAGTTTGAAAATGTCAACTTCTGTTTCCTAAAGGAGTTTGTAGAGTTCTGTTATTTCCAATTTTTTATTTCATGGATTTTAGCTCCTATCGTTTTTATTTCCCTCTTTCTACACATTCCTGTTTATTCAGTTTGGTGTATTTTCTTCTAGGTTATGAAGCCAGAAGCTTAGATTAGATCAGATTATTAATGTTAATCTTTTTTAACATAATAATTTAAGCTCTAAGTTTCCTATATGCTTTGCTTTACCTGTACCTCACAAATTTTGATATATTGTGCTTTCTTTATCATTCAGTTTGAAATATTTTCTAATGTCTTTCATGATGAATTCTTTGACAAAAGTGTTTTTGAGCTCTTTTATTTTTTTAACTTCCTAGTATTTGATATGCTATATATCTTTTTGTTACTGATTTTTAATTTGAATCTGGTGTAGTCAGAAAACATTGCCTGTTTGATTTCAGTTACCTTAAATTTATTGAAAATTTTCTTTCTTTCTTCTTTACTTCAGTGTTTTCTTTTAAGGGTCTGAATATGTTCTTAATAGCTTTTTAAAAGACTTTATCTGGCAACTCCATCATCTCTGTCATTCTTGGTCGAGTTCCATCGACTGAACTTTCTTCTCCTTACACATCACGTTTTCCTGCTTCTTCACATTTCTAGCAGTTTTCATAGGATGCTTATTACTATTACTGTTTTATTGTTGTGTGTCTAGTCTTGCTAACTTCCCAAAGGCTATTAAGTTTTGCTCTGGCAGGTAGTTATTTTGGTTGCAGGTGAGCCTGAGCCCTTTGAAACTCATTCTGAAAATTCATTGGGGTGAGTTCAGAGCAGTCTTTAAAACTAAGTAATGGCATGGCTTGGGTCTCCTCTGAATGCTCCAGCTGGTCAGTGAGGTTGCTTTTTGCTGGCTGGGTGGAATTCAAAATCCCAAACCCCTGTGTGTTGTTAATGTTTCCTTTCTCACTCTCAACTTAGTCATCAGGCAAAGGAGACGATGCAGGTATTTGGACAGAGTGCAGATAGGCAGAAAACCCAAAAAGCAGTATACTGCCTTTGCTTCAGGAAAGCAAAAGGAAGAAAGGCCAGTGATTCTCTCCAAGTCTTCCTATTCAAGGAAGGGGCTTATAGAATTCCATTTATAGTGTTTATACTGTATCAGGTGATAGACAATAGGGGAGGGCGCGCCAGGCCAAGTGTGCTTTCCACATCATCCCTTTTACTTTGGGGCTCTATGCAAAGTCCCGTCACTTGGGCCTCCCTAATATTTGATTACTATCTCCCCAGTTCAGGAACACCTCCACGCTCCTCTTGCTCCAGGCAACTCTGCATTTGCCTGACTCTGCAAGTGGGTGCCCCCTTCAGTTTGCAACCGTTGCCGAGACAACCATTAACCTCACTACAGGCCTGGCCCTCCCCCAGCTTCATGATTCACTCAATGCCCACAGGCAGAAAACACAGATGAACATAGGACTTACTTGGTGTGTTTTCCCTCACTGAGGGCCACTATCCTCAGCTCCCTGTTGTTCAATGCCTGAAACGTATTGTTTTCATAACTTTTATCAAGATTTTTAGTTGTGTAAGGCAGGAGTGTGAATCTAGTTTTTGTTCTTCCATCGTGCCTGGAGTGAAAATCCCCTAAACCCTCTTAAAAATCTAAATAAATGACCCACAGATTTGTCAAGTGATGCTTAAAACATCTCTAAAAACAAAATGCAAAAAAATATACATAAATAAATAAATAAAATAAAAAACTGACCAATCATTAAACAAGATAAATTGTTCAAACTCATCCCCCTTCAGTAATACCTGACTTTCTGTCTTAAATCCTAAATATATTTAAATATATATTTAGATTTTAGCCCAGGAAAAGTGATTTCAGACTTCTACCTTATAGAACTGTCAGAGAATATGTGTTGTTTTAAGCAATGTATGTATATATATAAATAACAAAGACATAATTCTATCTGCTTTATAATGCTATTTAATGTAGACATTACAATAATAACTAATATTTTTACATTCTTTTACGATTTTAGGCAATATTCACTTACCTGGTTTCTTGCACTTCTAATGTAAAACCAGTGAGATATATACAGGATCACTAGACCAGGAAGACCCATGTCTTAATTGCAAACCATTATTAGACTAAATAAATGGAATATATTTAAATAGCTCTAAAGTCCTTCTGGCTCATGTAAATTACTACATATTATAGAAGCTGCATATAATCCTGAAGACCTATTAGGCTGAAAGAGGAAACTGAGAGTTTGTGTGTAAATGATACCTGGGTTTGTCCCTTTTGAAATGTAAATTTAAATGTGGGGCATGGAAGTAGATGGCGTTTTATAGGGAAAGCCAAAAAGAGTTGTTGCCCACCACCTTGATTCATCTTATCCAGTATTTCTACATTAGAAAGACATAATAAACATAATAAAAATAATGAGAGTTTGTAATTAGATACTTACTGTATGATCAGCCCTGTACTAAGTGCCTGTTATGGAAGTTAATCCTCACATCAGTGCATGCGGTAGGTATGATTACTAACCACTTTTACAGCTGCACAAACCAAAGCTTAGAGAAATTAAGAACCTAGCTCAAGTAGTTAATGAGTGACTGAGGCTGCACGTGATCCAACTTGAAATTCTGACTTTAAAGCTCACGCTCTTAATCATAATTATATCACTAGCTCATAAAAGAAACCCTGTTTATGTTCTCATCATGTTGGGACAAAGGTTCTTAACTTTTCTTTGCCACATTCCTGCTTCTTTCAAGTATCATAGGCTTTATTGTAAAAGGTATGTATGACCCAAGCAATATTAGGTTGACTTTACAATTATCTCATGTAAAACCTGGCAACATGTGAAAGAAGACTAACCAGATCAAATGCACAAAGATGTGTATCACAGATTGTAAAAGATTAAAGTGACTTTTGGTTCCGGTAATTTCTGAGACTATGCCAATCCCCAAAGCCTCATGCCTTAAAGTCCCTACAATGTTGAATAACACATAATGACTTTTAATGTGTATCTGCAGTAGTAGGAGTCAAGGGAAATACCCAAGTGCCAGAAATAAAAAGCAATAAACTACATTATAGATTTCCATCAGGATATCAAATAAACATGGCCTGCTGGCTCTCTCTTCCAAAGTCAAACCTGAAGAAACAAAAGAAAGAAAGAAAAGAGGATTTGTGGAACTAAAAAGAAAGAGGGAGAGAGAAAGAAAGAAAGAAAAGGAAGGCTAAGGTCAGTCAGGACTCGTGTGTGTGTGTGTGTGTGTGTGTGTGTGTGTGTCTGTGTACCGGCAGCTGCATCCTGGACACAGGACTGCCAGAGGCAGCATGAGAGGAAAATCTGGAAGAAAGCTCTAAACAATACTCTGGCATCTGCGTCTTCCTGGGGTCTTCCTAATTTGTCTTGGGGCAATCAATCACTGCTTCCCCCCTTTCAGGACAGAATTACCCATGAAGTACAGACTACTCTGCATGAAATAATATCAGGGCAGTGCAAAGCCCCAGAGTCAGTGGCCAGGGGGCACCTGCATGGCTCAGTCGGTTAAACGTCTGCCTCCTGCTCAGGTCATGATCCCAATGATGTGGTTTTGGAACATAGGTGAGGTTCAGGGGGTGGAGTCTGGAGCCAACGACCAAGAAAGAATTCTTGAGGCGTCTTTGGTGCAAAATGGTCATTTATTAAAGCACGGGGACAGGACCCATGGGCAGGAAGAGCTGCTGCACTGGGGTTGTGAGGGGTGGCTGATTATATACTGTGGGGTTGGGGGAGGTAAGGAAAAAGGGAGGTTTCAAAAGGATTTTCATATGTTAAAGACTCGTAGGATACTGGAGGCCTTGCCATTGTCAAGTTAAGGTTGTTTTTCCCTCTAGCAAGGCATTAACATGAAGATAGTTGGGAACTTTCTAGAGGAACATCACATATCCCACCCAGGAGTAGGGGTGAGGGGGGGTTGTTAGGCTGTAGCCTTATGCTTTGTTTTCAGCTAGCCTTCTGCTCCCCCATCACCAGGGTCCTGGGATGGAGACCCCCACCAGCCTTCTTGCTCAGCAGGGAGCCTGCTTCCCCCTCTCCCTCTCCTTCTGCTTGCCTTTCCGCCTGCTTGTGCTCTATCTAATAAATAAATAAAATCTTTTTTTTTTTTAAGATTTTATTTATTTGACAGAGATAGAGACAGCCAGCGAGAGAGGGAGCACAAGCAGGGGGAGTGGGAGAGGAAGAAGCAGGCTCATAGTGGAGGAGCCTGATGTGGGGCTCGATCCCATAACGCTGGGATCACACCCTGAGCCAAAGGCAGACGCTTAACCGCTGTGCCACCCAGGTGCCCCTAAATGAATAAAGTCTTAAAAAAAAAAAAAAAGGAATCAGTGACTAGCCACATCAGGCATTTACTACTCCAACCTCTCTCTCCAAACTCCCTGGGAAGGATGGGTACAACCTAGAGGACTACTGTCTCTCCATTATTTTTCCTAACGCAGTATCTGTGGTGTGGCCACACATAGGAATGGGAGTGGTTCTCTGGTGCGTGGGTCTCCTTGCCTGAGACTCATCGCCTCTTCTCCTCATAAACTCTCTGGGAGGGATACAGACGGGGACTGGCCTCCTGCCCTCCCCTGGGGAAACTTTGCCAGACAGAACAGATGATGTATGCATCCAAATGTGAGTTCAGGAACTCAAATATTTAAACACCAGATGAATACAAACAGTATAAAAGAAAGACAACAAACTGAACAACATATAATACACCAAGAAGAATTCTGAGAAATTACAATAAGTGATTATCAATATACATTAGATAATAAGGAAGTTAGCAATAGGAAGCACGAACATGAGTAGTCAGCACATGAACTAATGCTGCTGAGGTGGATAGAGGATTATTACATTAGAGAATGGCAGGAGAGGCACCTGGGTGGCTCTGACAGCTAAGCAACCTGCTCTTGATTTTGGCTCAGAGCATGATCTCAGGGTCATGAGCTTGAGCCCCACATTGGACTCCATGTTGGGCATGGAGACTGCTTAAGATTCTCTCTCTCTCTTTCTCTCTCTCTCTCCCCCTCTGCCCCTCCTCCCTCTCATGCCCTCTCTCTCATTGAAAGAAAGAAAGAAAGAAAGAAAGAAAGAAAGAAAGAAAGAAAGAAAGAAAGAAAGAGAAAGAAAGAAAAAAAGAAAGAAAGAAAGAAAGAAAGAAAGAAAGAAAGAAAGAAAGAAAGAAAGAAAGGAAGAAAGGGAGAGAGAGAAGTAGGAAGGAAGAAAGAAAGAAAATGGCTGGCAGTTAATAGTCACATGCACACAAAAGTACTTAGTCAGCCTCCCTGCAGTACTTAGCACTTGAGTGATTTGTAAAAAGTTTGTTCATTGACTTAAGAAGAATGTTCTCGTCCTGAGTAGTGTGAAAAAGAGTTACTCTTGAAAATTTCAAAAATGGTTACCTATATCCTCTGCATGGGGGGAGAAACTCCAGGCTGAGAAGTCAACATAAAACTGCTCTTTTGGGGGATCTGGGTGGCTCAGCTGGTTAAGCGTTTGCATTTGGCTCAGGTCATGATCTCAGGGTCCTGGGATCGAGCCCCACATCTGGATCCCTGCTCGGGGGGGAGCATGCTTCTTCCTCTCCCTCTGTGATCTCTCTGAGACTCTCTCTCAAATAAATAAATAAATAAAAATCTATAAAAAAAGAAAACAAACCAACCAACAAAAACCCCTGCTCTTTTACCGGTAACATCCCCGGAAGCCCGGTGGAAGGAAATGCAAAACTGCTCCTGTAATGCAGACTGCGTGCCCGTCTAACAGGCACACCCATGCTGAAGTCGAGTACAGTAAAACATGGCCATGCACTTTAGCAAACAGGAGCCACGAGGGAGCCGGCAGACTGAACACTCCAACCACTTGCTTTACAGAAGCAAACTAAGAGATGATTTTAAAAACTATGTTGAAAAGAACAGAAGGATTTGAGACCTAAGAAAAGAATAAAAGTGTTAAAAAAAAATTTAAAAAATGCTAGCAATAAAACATAGCTGCTAAAATAAAAATTAAATCGATTTATTTATTTATTTATTTATTTTTTAATGTTTTTTAATTATATTATGTTAGTGACCATACAGTACATCCCCGGTTTCCGATGTAAGGCTCGATGATTCATTAGTTGCGTATAACACCCAGTGCACCATGCAATACGTGCCCTCCTTACTACCCATCACCGGTCTATCCCATTCCCCCACCCCCCTCCCCTCTGTAGCCCTCAGTTTGTTTCTCAGAGTCCATAGTCTCTCATGTTTCATTCCCCCTTCTGATTACCCCCCCTTTCTTTATCCCTTTCTTCCCCTACCGATCTTCCTAGTTCTTATGTTCCATAGATGAGAGAAATCATATGATAATTGTCTTTCTCTGCTTGACTTATTTCACTTAGCATTATCTCCTCCAGTGCCGTCCATGTTGCAGCAAATGTTGAGAACTCGTTCTTTCTGATAGCTGAGTAATATTCCATTGTATATATGGACCACAACTTTTTAATCCAGTCATCTGCTGAAGGGCATCTTGGTTCCTTCCACGATTTAGCTATTGTGGACAATGCTGCTATGAACATTGGGGTGCATATGGCCCTTCTCTTCACTACGTCTGTATCTTTGGGGTAAATACCCAGTAGTGCAATGGCTGGGTCATAGGGTAGCGCAATTTTTAACTTTTTAAGGGACCTCCACACTGTTTTCCAAAGTGGCTGTACCAACTTGCATTCCCACCAACAATGTAGGAGGGATCCCCTTTCTCTACATCCTCTCCAGCAATTGTTGTTTCTTGCCTTGTCTATTTTTGCCATTCTAACTGGCGTAAGGTGGTATCTTAGTGTGGTTTTGATTTGAATTTCCCTGATGGCTAATGATTTTGAACATTTTTTCATGTGTCTGTTAGCCATTTGTATGTCATCATTGGAAAAGTGTCTGTTCATATCTTCTGCCCATTTTTTTATTTGTTTGTTTCTCGCATATTGAGTTTGAGAAGTTCTTTGTAGATCTTGGATACTAGTCTTTTATCTGTAGTGTCATTTGCAAATATATTCTCCCATTCCGTGGGCTGCCTCTTGGTTTTTTTGACTGTTTCCTTGGCTGTGCAGAAGCTTTTTCTCTTGATGAAATCCCACAAGTTCATTTTATCTTTTGTTTCCTTGCCTTTGGAGATGTCGTGAAAAAGGTTGGTTTGGCCAATGTCGTAGAGGTTGCTGCCTATGTTCTCCTCTAGGAGTTTGATGGATTCCTGTCTCACATCGAGGTCTTTCATCCATTTGGAGTTTATCTTTGTGTATGGTGTGAGAGAGTGGTCAAGTTTCATTCTTTTGCATGTAGCTGTCCAATTTTCCCAGCACCATTTACTGAAGAGACTGTCTTTTTCCACCAGCTGTTTTTTTCCTGCTTTATCAAAGACTAATTGCCCGAAGAGCTGAGGTTCCATTTCTGGGTTGTCTATTCTGTTCCATTTGTCTATGTGTCTGTTTTTGTGCCAGTACCATGCTATCTTTGTGATCACAGCTTTGTAGTATAGCTCGAAATCTGGCATTGTGATGCCCCCAACTTTGTTTTTCCTTTTCAACAGTTCCTTGGCGATTTGGGGCCTTTTCTGGTTCCATACAAATTTAAGGACTGTTTGTTCCAGTTCTTTGAAAAATGTCCTCAGTATTTTGATCGGGATAGTATTGAAAGTGTAGATTGCTCTGGGTAGCATGGACATTTTAACTATGTTAATTCTTCTGATCCATGAGCATGGAATATTTTTCCATCTTTTTGTGTCTTCCTCAATGTCTTTCAAGAGTGATTTATAGTTTCTAGAATATAGGCCCTTTACATCTCTGGTTAAGTTAATTCCAAGGTAACGTACGGTTTTTGGTGCTATTGTAAATGGGATGGATTCCCTAATTTCTCTTTCTTCAGTCTCATTATTCGTGTATAGAAATACAACTGATTTCCGAGCATTGATTTTGTATCCTGCCACATTAATGAATTGCTCTATAACTTCTAATAGTTTGGGAGTGGATTCTTTTGCGTTTTCCATATAGAGTATCATGTCATCTGTGGAGAGAGACATTTTGACTTCTTCTCATTCCTTTTTGTTGTCTGATTGCTGTTGCAAGGACTTCTAGTACTATGTTGAATAATAGTGGCAAGAGTGGGCATCCTTATCGTGTTCCTGATCTTAAAGGAAAGGCTTCCAGCTTTTCCCCATTGAGAATTATATTTGCTGTGGGCTTTTCATAGATGGTTTTTATGAGATTGAGGAATGTACCCTCTATCTCTACACTCTGAAGGGTTTTAATCAGGAAAGGATGCTGTACTTTGTCAAATGCTTTTTCTGCATCTATTGAGAGAATCATATGATTTTTGTGTAATTTTTCTTTCTGGATAAAATCTAAGACACTGATAGATTTGCGAATGTTGAACTAGCCTTCCATCTCAGGGATGAATCCCACTTGGTCATGATGGATAATCCTTTTAATGTACTGTTGGATTCTATTAGCCAGGATCTTGTTGAGGATTTTGGCGTCCATATTCATTAGGGAAATCGGTCTGTAATTCTCCTTTTTGATGGGGTCTTTGCCTGGTTTGGGGATTAAGGTAATATCATGCTAATATTGGCCTCATAGAATGAGTTTGGTAGCTTTCCTTTTGTTTCTATTTTTTGAAATAGCTTTAGGAGAATAGGTATTATTTCTTCTTTGAATGTTTGGTAGAATTCCCCAGGAAAACCGTCCAGGCCTGGAGTTTTGTTTTTTGGAAGGTTGTTTATCACTGACTCAATCTCTTCATAATTAATTGGCCTGTTTAAAAAATCAATTTCTTCTTGTTTCAGTCTTGGTAGTTTATAGGTTTCCAGGAATGCCTCCATCTCTTCCAGATTGCTTAATTTATTGGCATAAAGCTGTTGATAAAAATTTCTAATGATCCTTCCAATTTCATTGGTGTTGGTTGTGACCTCTCCTTTTTCATTCATAATTTTATTAATTTGGGTCCTTTCTCTATTCCTTTGGATAAGTCTTGCCAATGGTCTGTCAATTTTATTAATTCTCTCAAAGAACCAGCTTCTAGTTCTGTTGATCTGCTCTACTGTACTCCTGGTTTCTAATTCATTGATTTCTGCTCTAATCTTGGTCAACTGCTTCCTCGTGCGTGGATTAGGCCTGTCCCTCTGCTGCTGTTCCAGCTTCTTGAGGTGAGAATATAAAAACTGCATTTTAGATTTTTCTATTCTTTTGAGTGAGGCTTGGATGGCTATGTATTTCCCCCTTAGGACTGCCTTTGCAGTATCCCATAGGTTTTGGACCGTTGTATTTTCTTTCTCGTTGGTCTCCATAAATTGTTTAAATTGATTTTTGATTTCCTGGTTTATCGAATCATTCCTGAGCAGGATGGTTCTTAGTCTCCAAGTGTTTGAGTTTCTTCCAAATTTTTCCTTGTGGTTGAGTTCCAATTTCAAAGCGTTGTGGTCTGAGAATATGCAGGGAATAATTTTAGTCTTTTGGTATTGGTTGAGACCTGCTTTGTGACCCAGAACATGGTCTATTCTTGAGAATGTTCCATGGGCATTAGAATAGAATGAGTATTCTTTGGTTCTGGGGTGTAGTGCTCTATATATATCTATGAGGTCTAACTCGTCGAGTGTGGCATTCAAAGACCTTGTTTCTTTGTTGAATTTCTGCTCCGGTGGTCTGTCTATTGCTGATAGTGGAGTGTTGAGGTCCCCTACTATTAACGTATTTTTATCTATATGTCTCTTTATTCTGGTTAAGAGTTGGCTTGTGCATCTTGCTGCTTCCCTGTTGGGGGCATATATATTTATAATTGTCATATCCACTTGTTGGATACATCCTTTAAGAATAATATAGTGCCCTTCTGTATCTCTAACTATAGTCTTTAGATTAAAATCCAATCTGTCTGATATGAGAATTGCTACCCCAGCTTTCTTTTGAGGTCCATTGGCGTGAAAGATGGTATTCCATCCCTTTACTTTCAGTCTGAATGTATCTTTGGGTTCAAAATTAGTCTCTTGTAGACAGCAAATGGATGGGTCATGTCTTTTTATCCAATCTGCAACCCTGTGGTGTTTTATGGGAGCATTTAGGCCATTCACATTGAGAGTGATTATTGAGAGATATTTTAATAATGTCATGTTGCCAGTAAAGTCTTTGTTTCTATAGATTGTGACTTTCTGTTTTGTATCACTCTTGGGGCCTTTTTACTTTTATAGAACCCCCCTTAATATCTCCTGTAGGGCTGGTTTCATGGTTATGAAATTGGTCAATGACTGGCGATTCTGGAAGGTCTTTATATCTCCATCAATTCTGAATGACAGCCTTGCTGGATAAAGGATCCTTGGCTGCATGTTTTTCTTTGAAAGAGCTTTAAAAATGCCCCCCCCCCCCAACCCTTTCTCTCATTCCAGGTCTGTGTAGACAGGTCTGATGTAATTCTGATACCTTTGCCTTGGTACGTGAGAAATTTCTTTGCCCTGGCTGCTTTCAATACTGTATCCTTGGATCTAATATTTGCGAATTGCACTATGATGTGACATGGTGTAGGTTTGTCGTGGTTGAGCTTGGGAGGGGTCCTCTCTGCCTCTTGGACACGAATGTTTGTTTCCCTTGCTAGATTAGGGAAGTTTTCAGCTACAATTTGTTCAAATATCTCTTCTAGACCTCTGTTTTTCTCCACCCCCTCACTGATGCCGATGATTCTGACATTGGATCGTTTCATTGAGTCAGTAATCTCCCATAACCTACATTCTTGAGCATGGATTTTTTTGAGTCCAGATTCTATTTTAGCTTTCTCTTCTACCAACTCATCCTCCAATTCGCTGATACGTTCTTCTGACTCATTCACCCTGGCCGTCAGAGCCTCTAGTTTTGCCTGCATTTGGCTCATTGAATTTTTAATTTCTGCCAGATTCGCTCTCATTTCCACCTTTAGAGATTCTATATTCTCATTAACATTTTTGTTAATACTTTTTTCAAGTCTACACATCATCTTGAGCATTGTTACTCTGAATTCCATTTCTGTTAATTTGGTTATATCCATATCCATTAGTTCTGTGGCAGAGGCCACAGACTCATTTTCTTTTCTTTGCTGGGGGGGATTTCTCCTTCTCGTCATTCTGATGAGGAGAGGTTGCGGGGTTGTCCAGAGCCCAATTATTGACCGGGGACCCAGGCTGTGCGCGCTTGTTTTATAGGGATCTTAGGGATGTGGTCTTCTTGATTTTTCAGCCTGCCTTCTGGGGGAGGGGCCTGCCACGCCAATACTTAGGCAACCCTGTTTGGGTACAGTCTCGGTGTCCCCTGCAAGGGGGGATGGGGATGGGCACACTGTGAGCCGGTATTTCCAGGCTTTTGTTCTCTGGCGGCTTTCCCTGGCGGTTTGCTGTGCCTCTTTTGAGAGTCAGAGCAGCGATGGCTGAATCTCAGCCTCTGTCTCAGAACAGAGGGTTCGCGGACTGTTCTCCACTGATGTTCTGACCACTTTAACTCTGTTTCTGTTGGTGCTGCTAAACCCTGCAGCGTCCCGGGATGTGTACCCCACACCCGGTGTCCCAGTCCTCACTCCCAGGGCCTGCGTGTCTCTGTCCTTTGTTTTTCTAACACCACCAGCCGCCAGCCGCCCCCGCACTCTGGAGCTCCCAGTCTCAGTCTGGTTCCAGCGAGCACACCGGAGGTCCGTTTCAGTCTGGTCGCTCGCTTTCCCTGGCTCACGGTCTCAGTCTGCTCTCTCTCGGGTGTCGGTCCACAAGTCCGCTGGCTCCCCCGTGCAGGTGACTACCACTTTCCTGAGCCCAAATGCGGTGGCTCCCTCCCCCTTCCATTTATCTTCCGATATCTGTGCGCAGTTTCATAGCTCCCCGCTTCATACCTCAATACTGAGAGCTGGAGATGTTCATTTGTAGAGATCCAGATGTATCTTCCTGCATTTCAGGCTGATTCCATGAATGTTCAGGCTGGTCTGGTACCTATCCAACTCGACTCAGGGGACCGGCTGAAAAAGGGGTCCCCTACTCCTCTGCCATCTTAACTCCCCTAAATGGATTTATTAATAGCAATTAGGCTATGCAGTTAATAAAATGACCCTAAACTCAGGGATTTATTAGGATGAAACTGGGACAGAAAGTAGAAGACAGGAAGGACGAACATATGTGTAACTAGAGTTGGAGAATGAGAGACTAGAAATGGTTGGGGAAAACAATACATTTAAAAAGAGAATGACAGATAGATAATTTTCAAAAATTACTGTAAGAAAACCCTTAGATTCCAGAAACACAAGCCATCTTAAGATTTGAAAGTATTCACAGAATATGGTACAGTACAAAAAGGAAAAAATGTATTACGGATGCCAGAGGAAAAAGATAGAAACAACTACAGTTGACCCTTGAAAAACATAGGTTTGAATTGCATGAGTGCTCTCATATATGGGGGGATTTTCTGATAAATATAGTACTATAAATGCATTTTCTCTTCCTCATGATATTCTTTTTTTTTTTTTTAAAGATTTCATTTATTTATTTGACAGAGACAGACAGCCAGCGAGAGAGAACACAAGCAGGGGGAGTGGGAGAGGAAGAAGCAGGCTCCCAGTGGAGGAGCCCGATGCGGGGCTTGATCCCGGAATGCCGGGATCACGCCCTGAGCCAAAGGCAGACGCTTAATGACTGTGCCACCCAGGCACCCCTTCCATGATATTCTTAATAACATTTTCTTTTCTCTAGCTTACTTTATTATAAGAATACAGTATATAATACATGTAACACATAAAATATGTATTAATTGACTGTGTTGTTGGTAAGGCTTCCAATCAACACTGGACTATCAGCAGTTAAAATTGGGGGGAGAGTCAAAAGTCACACACGGATTTCTGACGATGCTAACCCCCACATTGTTCAAGGGTCAACTGTACTTTAGTTGGAGCTGATTCTCCATAGCTTTAGGAGGGATCTTTAAACTGCTGAGGGAAGATACCTCAGAGATGGCTCTCTTGACCTGTATCAGCTTGCTAGGGCTGCTATAACAAAATACCAGCAAGGGAGGCTTAAACCTCTCTCTGTCAGCATATCGCAAGCTTGCCTATGCCTGAGGCAGTTTAAGAAGAGGATCATTAACTAGTTATTCATTTGGCAGACATTTTATTGCCATCGTAAACCAGCTACTACTATGTATAAGTGGTACAAAGATAAATAACACAAGCTCCAGTTTTGTGGAGATCACCAATTTAAAAGGTGTTAGAGGGACACCTGGGTGGCTCAGTCAGTTAAGTGTCTGCCTTTGGCTCCGGTCATGATTCCAGGGTCCTTGGATCAAGCCCTGCATCGGGCTCCCTGATGAGTAGAAAGCCTGCCTCTCCCTCTCCTGCTCCCCCTGCTTGTGCTCTCTCTCTCTCTCTGTCAAATAAATAAATAAATAAAATCTTTAAGAAAATAAATAAACAGGAACTCCTGGGTGGCTCAGTTGGTTGTGCTTCTGCCTTCCTCTTGGGTCATGGTCCCAGGTCTCCCTCTGCCTGCTGCTCCCCTTGCTTGTGCTCTCTCTCTCTCTGACAAATTAATAAATAAAATCTTAAATAAATAAATAAATAAATAAATAAATAAATAGTGTTAGAAAGGCATTCTTTTTCCTCCATGACTTTCACTCCCCAAAGTAGACTAAGAATTCTAAATCCTCTCTCTCTAGCACACAGAAGAAGCACCTGGGCATCTGTTGAAATGCAAATGTTAGGTCTGCCTTTCTAATAGGCTCTCAGGTGACACCAAGCTGTTGGTCTTTGGCCCGTGCTTTGAACGAAAAGGCCTTTTTTTTCAAGCCACCATGTATTTCGTTGCTATTGTGGTATTCTGATTCAAGCTTATACAGTGCTTTACTTTAGGAACCTAGTTATGAATGCTATATTTGACAAATTGACAGTTCACCTCTGTTCGTTTTATAAAATTATGTCTGTCAACCTTACTCTATCCAGCTGAATTAACACAATCCATGTCACTTAACTAAGTTGGCGTTTTCTGTAAATTAAACTGTTGGCTAACACAGGGAAATGATAGTTTTTGCTTCAGAGTACATTGTGTTTTCCTAATTCTAATGCAGGTCCATACAAGAAAAAATGGCATTTCAATGGTAGGATGAAACCAGGAGAATGCCAGGCATGTGCCAGAACCCTGGAAAGAAAAAAGTGGTTTTGCAAAAATTACATTTCTTTCAATTGTTGTCTTTTCTCAACAGCCTTTGTCCTCGACCTTTCCCCATCTCTCTCTCTAAAACCTTCTGGGTAGCAAATGTAGTCTCTGTAATTCTTGTTTGAATTGTTACTCACTTATGACCATATTACTGTACCAAACCAGAACATTTTCAGTTGTCCTTGCACCTATGTTCAGAATATTCTAGAATTATCTTTTCCTTACACTATTTTCTGTTATTTTCTTCCAGCTCAAATGAGTTATTTAGCAGTGACATTTAATAACAAATTTTGCTTATGGCTCAAATTTTTTACTTAAAGCTTAGTTTGTGTATTCCATTATATGGAAGATTAAAAGTTATAAAGATGTTTTCAAGGGTAAGCTAAGGGGCACCTGGGTGGCTCAGTGGGTTAAGGGTCCAACTCCTGATTTTGGCTCAGGTCATGATCTCAGGGTCATGAGCCCTGTGCCAGGCTCTGTGCTCAGTAGAGAGTCTGCTTCTCTCCCTCTCCCCGCCCCTCCCCCACCCACGCTCATACACACACATGCTCGCTCCCTCTCTCAAATAAGTAAATAAATCTTAAAAAAAAAAAAAGTAAGTTAAGTAATCAAATTGGAAAGCACCAATTTCTCACAGGATGAATATGTCTTCCACAAAAGAGTTGTAATTTTCTTTCTGTCTCCGTTTCTCTAAGTCAACTATTCTGCATCACTGCAACATATATGTATCATACATATATATGGTATGTATATGATACAGTGATAACACATACATAGGAATAAAAGGCAAAGGAGAATTGAGAAAGGGGATATGTGATGAAGATAAAAAGTTGCTCCAGCAAATAAAAATGAAGGAATTGAACAGGGTATGTCTCACCTAGGGAAGAGTTGAGATTGATGCAAGATTAATGCAAGAGAATTGATGAAACATAGTGACTCTAGTTTATAATAACTCATAGATAATTAAGACTTTAAAAAGAAAAGTTTGATTTTTTTCAACCCAAGTAAGTTGCTGTATGTAACAGGTCAATGCAGAAAAAAGCAAGATTAAATACTCCAGCAGAGATGTTAAAAATCACTCTTTGTAGCTTCCATTAGATGAGATCATTTTTCTTGAGTTCTTAACTCAGGTCTAGGTATAAAGTAAATGCTCAATAAATATTAGCTATTTTTTTAACTAGCTAAATAGTTTTCTTCTGTAGTTTTCCATACTTTGAATTTGATGTTTTAAGATATATTTTTATTTAGAAATTAATCTTAAAAGTATTAATATTTAAGAGGCATTGATGGAATCAGACCATATAATTCCCACAATTCTTAGATTTCTATACATGAATTTCTCATTTGTCTTAAAAAAAAAAAAAAAGGAAAAGATCCCATCAATCACCTGACAGGCTGGTAATAAGAGCTAAATGTAAGAAGAGCAAGAACTAAGCTCTTGGAGTTGTCACCAAAAACTTTGAGCCACAGTTGCCATGTAATGCATGTGATTAAAAAGTCTTGGGTGGTAGTAGTTTGAGTAATTTCTCCTTCTGGAGCAAACAATTTCAAAATGGAATATACAAATATGTAGAAGAGATAACATAGACTCATAGAGCACAGATCTGAGATGTCAACTCATCAATGTTTCTGACCTTAGTTGGATTATACCTAAGCCATCCATGTCAGATGAAAATTATAAGTAGGGGTCATGATTTGACTCAAAGAAAGATCCCCTGGAGATCATCCCCACCCCATGTATTTATAGTCATTCCTGATTATTTTGTTAATGGAAAGGAGAGATATTGAGATAATCAACATGGAAAGTTCATTGATGATGAAGGCTCAATATCTTTGCCTAGGGAGGTTGCCTCTTTCACCTGAGATAATGCAGGAGCTTCATATTAGTAATATTAAATGCTTTTTGAGTATATGAAGAATGATAGGATATCTACTCAAAGGCTTGCATGAAACATAATGAACACTGGGACTCCGCAATTTCATTGATGGATTTTAGTTAGCAGCTTTACTAATCATCTAAAGAGAGGGAATCAAATTTCCAGATGCTATTCAACTAGGAGCTATTCCAGCAACAAACAAACCAACAAACACATGGAGGGTAATGAAGTGATACTACCAGATTAGAAAAGCCAAATAATCGGTCTAGAAATATAAAGAAAAAACACATTTACCATCTATGAAGTCATCCTCTTTCTTGCTAAGAAACACAAAGGAATTCCTAAGCATTTCAAATATATTTTATTTAAAACAAAAGACAGAATGAGAAGGACACTTTTCTTTATTATTATCACATCATGGTTCACTCAAAACAACTTCACTGACTGCTGTATATGGGATCAAGGATCTTCTAAAAAGATTTGAAGAATTGTAAGTGAAGGAGGATGCAATTATGCATCATGAGCCTGTTTTTTCCCCCCATAAACACAAGTGGATTTGTTCAGAGCATTTTCTCTAATTCTCTAAACACAATATTTTAACAGAGCACTAAACTTTACTTGGCTAGTAACTAAAATTTACTTCACTTAATTGATATAATCCCATCTACATTTTTCTTTTTTATTCTCACTTTCATTTACTTTGAAGCATGATCATTTGGAAGCTCCACAAAATAGACCCTAACAAATGTATCTTAGGCAGATGGATGATTGCAGTGACTTATCCAGAATCTCTTAGCAGGTAGATGGTAACTGTGGGTCAACTTCCTAATGCTACTCCAATGCTCTGGTCACTAAACCACCTGTCTTTTCATTGGCACTTTTTTAAAATTATTATTATTTTATAAGAGTTTCTGCTATTAGATGTACTGCGCTTGCGAAATCCATCTACCTAATGAGGCTAGAGTTTCAGATTTTATAGTGTTCACACAGGGCCTCGAGACTAAAGGATGATACCATACAAATGAGTGTTCTCAACTCTGGTCGAGCATTAAAATCATCCGAGGGAATTGTAAAGTATCTCAGTGTTTGAACTCTCAATACTAAAACCAAACATCTTGCAGAGGAATATGGACAAGAGTATTTCTAGAAGCCTCTGTAGAAGATTTTGTTGCACAGTGAAGGTTAAGAGCTACCACCATAGACGATATCTGTATTTGCTAAAGGATGTGTTCTATAGGACAGTACAATCAATTCTTAACCACCAGCAGAGGGCCTGCTATGTCTTACACAAAAGCTTAAAGAACGTGAGTGATTTAAAGCTCAGCTCGCCATTAAACCCTTGTTCTGACATCATGGGTCATCAAGGTCCCTACTTGGGTCATCAAGGTCTATACTACATTCTAATCAGAAAGCTTGCAGAAGCCACCCAACACAGCATGATACCAAACAGCTGGCTATTGCAATAATTTTACTGGGAAGCTGTAAATTTTCACTTTGAAAACCACCTTATCTGGCAATTCAGACAAGTTTTAGGGAAAGACCCTGAAATAAAATTGATGGCTAATTAAGTCCTTTTCGAAGGCCAAAAGCAAAGGAAAGCTAACAGACTCTCATTTTTTTTCTTAACCATTCTGTGTATACATTTGTCCTTCACTAATTAATTTTAATAGGTGGCTTGTCTCCCAGCAAAAGGCAAAAGTAAGAGAGCCCAGAAGAATCATGTTTGCATATGTATCACTTGCAGTACTTGTCTCATTTGTACCCATGGGATTTTAATTTATAGAAGTGACTGAGTTAAGATACAGAGAGTTCAATGCCATACAAAGAAGAATGTATTACTTACATTTCCCGAGAGGAGGGGGCATGCCACACCACCCAGGGCCACTGGGGAAGCACAGGGCTCTGGTCAGGATTAGAAGGAAGAGGGAGGGAAAAGCCTAGGCCAGAGCCTCTTTTGGAGTTTCTGCAGGGGAGGTGGGGCAGAGTGAACAGTTTAGGAATGGCACTTTTGAATAATTCTGGCAGGCTTCAGGCTATAGCGGCAGTCTCTAGTTGCCTGGTAACTGGCCATGTCATGATCTAGGACAGGAGATATATTGGTTTGGTGTAAAGGAAGTAGTTGGGCCAATGGACTCTGCTTGGTTAGTTTGCATGTGAGAGGTGAGCTGTTGGCCTAGCCCTTTTCTATCTCTAGGAATTGGCTAGCCCTGGGAGGGCAGTCTCCTCCTAGTAGGAAAATTTTAAGATGTCAAAACATCACAAGATACTCAAAAATAAATAAATTATATATATATATATATATATATATATATATATATATATATATATATATATATAATTATTCATATACATATACTTCCATCTGGACCAAGAAGTTGCATGAGCTGGAAGACACTGGAGTATCAGGTGGCCATGTTGGTAATAATGTCTCATTCAGCTTCTTGGTGCAGTTTGTCAGTGACAAGGGTCCATGCATGGCCCTTGGTGAGCAGGAATAGAGCAGGAGGAGAGAAGGGACAGTTCTATCTCATTCTTCAGGTGAGTGAGAAGACAAAATGATGATAAAGTCTCAAAATCAGATTGTTATATGTCCTGAAAAGAATGAGGGTGCTTTTTATTTGTCAGTCTTGTTTATGCAGTTTCTACTGTATATTTCTAAAACTTCATTACATTTTTGGTCTGAAATTAACCAACAACAAAGGCTAGAAAAGCATTTTCCCTCCTCTTTCTAAAGCCAAAAAGGAAAGCCTAAAACTGCTGAAATCTTGGAAGTTTTATACAGTATATGTAGCTGTAATATATTTGGTTGACCTACTTGATCTTTTAAATTAGAAATGTGTTTTGTTTTTTCTGGATTCTACATCCAGCTTTGCCCAGAATATTTATAGTCAGAATTTTGAGGCAATATTGCCATTGGGTATTTTACAGCAGATTTTTCATTTTATATTTAATTGTCTCTGGGATTGGTACCTAGGAAAATAAAACATGAGGGGAAAGTCAGTGATAATCAAATACTAAAATTTGTGGGAAGTGGGGGGAAGGTGAGAAAAGAAAAGAGGAAGAGTGTAGTTCTCTTGTTTTGATGTCTATTTTCGGATCAGCCTAATAAAGCAGCTACAACATTAATTTGAGTCAACATATATCTCGGCACAAAATAAGGGCTCTCCCTGCAAAGGAGATTTGCACTCAGGTGAGTATACTTTAATGTAAGTTAAAGAGAAGAGTGGAATAAGGCGATTCTCTTGTGTTGTTTTATTTGTGGGACTCAGATACTTCTTTAGCCACTGGTATACTCAGCCTGAAATGAGATTACTGGCGAATGACTGAGAAGTCCACAAGAAGAAGGTGGTGTGGATAAGACGTAGCATTTAAGGCAGACAGTTAACACCCTCCACCCACCAGCCACCGAGTCCTGTGTTTGTACGGCACATCTGTGAAGAACATATAGATGCTTCTATTCCATTTTTGGAAATTATCCTTCGGGCTTAAACTTTCCTTCTATAGCTTTACCTTAATGAAAATAGTATTGGAAACCCACTGAATTATTTTCCCATTTATATTTAAGTAGCACTTATAACAGTCAAAGCAGAAATGTGCATGCTCTTTCTGATTCCCAAGTGTTTAAAATTTTAAAAGATGGCACTTTACCTCATCTCTCTCCAACTGAGAACTAATGGAAGAGGTTTGTTGATTTGTTTTTAAGAACAGCTAGTTTAGGTTTTAATTAACTGAAGAAATTTCTGTAATCAATTTCATGAATCATTCAGTGTATAATTTATATATAGGCTATATTCCATGTATATACCTCGCCTGTATTCCCTGAAAGAGACTTTTCCAGGGTCCATGAATGAGTTATTATTGTTGTTATATTTATTTTATTTTATTTTTTTGCGAGGCACAAGTTTGGAATGTCTGTGGGGGGAGAAGAAATCAAAAGAGGGGTTGTTGTCATTATTTGTTTGGGGGTTTTTTTGGTTTAGTTTTTTGGGTTTTATCTTTATATAGAATTCAGACTTATGCTTCAAACTCCATGAATAAAAAACTTGCAAACCACATAGGGCTGTCCCCTGGTTTGGCTTTGCTGTGGTCTGTGGGATTCTTCAGGAGTCATGTTGGAGGCTGGGACTTGCTTCGTTACTGTGGTGGGAGGTTGAATGTAGGTGGTTTAATGTTCTCTCCTATTTAGTAATGGGAACAGAGGGCACTTGAATATTGTATACTCCAGGAATTTTTTCATGGTTGACTCATACTATAAATGACTGTTCTTTAAGGCCGCAATTTAAATAATACCAAAATGTTGTAGGAACGTAACGACCAACCCAAATCGAGGTTACAGTTAGAACATACTGGCTTACTTTGTGCTTCTTCAGTGTAAGATTGTCTTCATCACTGTAGGGTGCAGCTGGGGGGGGGGGTCAGAAACTGTTCAATAAGCATTTTGAGAGTTATTGCATGGCAGAAGTTTTGCTGAGCACTAGTGATTTTGTCATGAGAAAGCACGATCCCTGCTCTTAAATAGGTAGTCTGCACAGATATCAGATATATAAAAAATAAATGCCATGCAGTATAGTATATACTAACCAGAAATAGAATGCAGAGTATAGTCAAATACCAGTAAAGAATGGATAAAGCAGTTTTGAGCTTAAAATTTTTTTTAAGAATTAATAAAACATACACATCGACAATTTAAAATGTAGAATGCGATATGTGAGAATGAACATCATCATACAAGTAGGAGCCAAAGATTATTGTGCCAGGGCTGTGCTGAGTAATTTCCATACATTATCTAATTCCATTCAGACAAAGCCAGAGAAGGTCAGCAATGCAATTATTCCCTGTTTATCTATGAGGAAATTGAGGCTTATTTAGGTGAAATGTCTTGCTCCAGATCAGCGTTCCTTAACGTGGTCCACAAAATGGTGCTGGTCTACGAACTGTTGATCAGTATCCATAGTGAGTAAGTGTTGGAAACTACAATTTTACCCAGTTATTTTATGACTGTTGAAATGAGTAATAGAAAAGTACAGATTCGAGTATTGGGTATCTTTATTTTTTTTATTGTAGCAGAATACACATAGATTTTACCGTTTTAAACATTTTTAAGTGTACAATTGAGTGACGTTAAGTACGTTTACAATGTGGTGTAACTATCCCCACAATCTATTTACAGAACACTTTCATCATCCCCCCCTAAAAATTTCGTACTCATTAATTCCTCATTCTTTTCTTCCTCTAGACCCTGGTAATCTCTGAACCTACTTTCTTTTTCGTGAATTTGCCTATTCTAGATATTTCATATAAGGGGAATCATACAGTATTTGTCCTTTTGTGTCTGGCTTATTTCAATTAGCATAATGTTTTCAAGGTTCATCCATGTTGTTGGATGTATTAGAACTTCATTCTTTCTCATGGCTGACTATTTAATTTTTTATGTATGCCACATTTTGTTCATACATCTATCTATTGACAAATACCTGTGTTATTTCAGTCTTTTTTTCTGTTGTGAATAATGCTGCTATGAACATTGGCATAAAAGTATGCGTCCTTGCTTGTAGCTCTTTTGGTTTATATCTAAGAGTACATTGCTGAGTCATATAATAACTCTATGTTTAATTGTTTTAAGAACCACCAAACTGCTTTCCATAGAAGCAAAAATTACATTTTTTCCACAACTTCACCAACACGATATTCTGTTTTTTGGATTATAGCCATCCTAGTAAGTGTGAGGTAAAACCCACTGTGATGTAGCTTTGCATTTCTCTGAAATCATTATTTTGACATCTTTTAACATGTTTATTGGGCATTTGTATTTGGAGAAATGCCAATTTGAGTTTTTTCCTCATTTAAAAAAATTGGGTTGTTTGTCCTTTTATTGTTGAGTTGTAGGGTTTTTAAAAATATATTCTGGATATCAACCTCTTATCAGATATGCAATTTGCAAATATTCCTTCCATTCCATGAATTGTCTTTTCATTCTCTTGATGATGTCCTTTGATGGACATTTTAAATTTTGATGAAATCCAGTTTACTTTTGTTGTTGTTGCTTGTGCTTTTCATGTCATATTTAAGGAATTAGTGCCAAATCCAAGCTCATGAATATTTGCTCCTGTGTTATAGTTTTTTGCTCTTAAATCTAGGTTCTTGATCCATATTGATTTAATTTTTGTATGCGGTGTAAAGTAGGGTCCAACTTTATTTTTTTTGGGGGGGGGGAAGAGCAAAGGGAGAGGGGAAGAAAGAATCTTAAACAGGCTCCACACCCAGTGTGAGCCCAGCCTGGGGCTCAATATCACAACCCTGAGTGGAAATCAAGAATTGGATACGTAACTGACTGAGCTACCCAGGTGCCCCATCCAACTTATTCTTTAGCTTGTGGAAATCCACACTCTAAGCACCATTTGTCGAAGATTATGCTTAAGATTTTGGCATTGTCAAAAATCAATTAACCATAGATGTAAAGATTTATTTCTGGGTTCTCAACTCTATTCTGTTGATCTATAGGTCTACCCTTATTTCATTACCTCACTGGTTTGATTAATGTGGCATTGTAGTAAGTTTTGAAATCAGGAAGTGTGTGTCTTCCAACTATGTTCTTCCTCTACGTTACTGTTTTGGCTTTTTAGGGTCTCTTGAAATTCCATGTGAATTTGATGGGTTTCTCCATATCTGGAAAGATCTCTGTTGCAGTTTTGATAGGGTTTACCTTGAATTTGTAGATTATTTAGGTAATATTCTCATTTTAACAATATTAATCCTTCCATTCCATGAACATGGGATGTCTTTCCATTTATTTAGATTTTCCTTAATTCTTTCAGCAATGATTGATAGTTTTTAATGTACAAATTGTTCACTTTCTTCATTGAATTTATTTCTAAGTATTTTATTTGTTTTCATGCTGTTGTATATGCAAACATTTTCTTAATTTCTTTTCAGACTGTGGTGCATAGAAATACAACTAAATCAGTTGAGCGTTGATTTAAAATTCTGCAACGTTGATGGATTCATTTATTAGTTTTAACAGGTGTGTGTGTGTGTGTGTGCGTGTGTGTGTATTCTTTAGAGTTTTATACATATAAGGTGCATTTCTTTTCCAATTTGGATGTTTTTTAAATTTCTCTTTTTTCCATAATTACTCCAGTTAGAACTTCCAGTTTGTTGGTGTTATGTTTGGGATTTTTGCCTAATACAGGATAAGAGTCTATACTTTTCTTGTAATTTCTTTGTCTGGCATCAGTATCAGGCCAGTACTTGTCTCAGAATGAATTGGGGTGTGCTACTACTTCTGTTTTTGAAATAACTTCAGAAGGATTGGTGTTAATTCTTTAAATATTTGGTAGAATTCACCAGTGGATTCATCTAGTCCTGAACTTTTCTTTGTTAGGAGGTTTTTGTTCACTTATTAAATCTTTTCACTCATTTTAGGTCTACTCAGATTTTCTCTTTCTTCTTGAGTAACTTTGGTAGTTTGTGGTCTTGTTTTCATTCATCTCAAGGTATGGTATTTTCTAATTTTCCTTGTGATTTTGTCTTTGACCTAATGTTATTTAAGAGTAGGTTTTGTAATTTCCCCATTTTTGTGAGTTTTTCAGTTTTCTTTCTATTATTGATCTACTTTCATTCCATCACCATCAGAAAGGAAACTTTGTATGATTTCAATTTTTTACATTTCTTAAGACTTGTTTTTGACCTAACATATGATCTATCCTGGAGAAAGTTCCATGTGCACTTGAGAAAAATGTATATTCTGCTATTGTTGGGTGGAATGTTCTGTATGTGTCTGTTAGGTCCAATTAGTCTATAGTGTTGCTCAAATTCTGCTTCCTTCTTGATCTTCTGTCTGGTGGTTCTATGTATTATTGAAAGTGATATTGAAGTCTCCGAGTAGTATTATAAAAGTATTTCTCCCTTCAAATCTGTTGAATTTTGCTTCATATAACTTGAAGTTTTGTTAAGTACCTGTATTTCTAATTGTTATATCTTCTTAATGTGTTGCACCTTTTATTGCTATGCAGTGTACTTTGACTCTAGCTCCTTCTCCTCCTCCTCTCCCTTCTCCTCCTCCTCCTTCTTTTTCTTCTTCTTCTTCTTCTTTTTCTTCTTCTCCTCTTCCTCCTCCTCCTCCTCCTCTTTCTTCTTCTTCTTCTTCTTTCTTCTTCTTCCTCTTTTTTTAAAGTAGGCTCTACACCAAGCATGGAGCCCAACGTGGGGCTCAAATTCATGGCTTTGAGATTAAGACCTGAGCTGAGATCAAGAGTCAGACACTCAACTGACTGAACCACCCAGACACCCCATTAGTAAACTTTTAGATGTGAGGTATATTTTGTCTAATAATAATATATCCACTCCAGCTCTCTCATAGTTACTATTTACATGGAATATCTTTGTCTATCCTTTATTTTCAATCTCTTTGTGTCTTTGTATCCTAAAAAGGTGACAGTCTTGTGGACAGCATAGAGATAAGTCATATTGGTGAGGGAAAAGAAGGCAAGCTGAGGACAAAGCAGAAACCGACACCCCGCAACCCCCCCCCCCCCCATGGGATGTACGTGACATTCCTCAGGCACTCCTGGCTGCCCTAAAGGACAAAGAAATGGTTAACCTATAAATACCACAATCCTGCAAAACTTAAGTCTCCCTCAGTTTACAAATGTCTTAGCAGTTTACAAGAAAGAAGCATTTCTACCAATAACCTAGCTTCCGGAAGGGAATGTAGATACAATTAAATGTCTTTATAATCTGCAGCCTCCAGGAAGTTCCCAACCATCTTAATGTTAATGCCTTGCTAGAGGGAAAAACAATCTTAACTTGACAATGGCAAGGCCTCCAGTATCCTGTGAATCTTCTTTAATATATGAAAGTATTTTCTCAACTTCCCTCTTTCCTTACCTCCCCCAACCCCATGTTATATAATCAACCACCTCTCACAACCCGGGGCAGCAGCTCTTTCTGCCCACGGGTCCTGTCCCCGTGCTTTAATAAACCACGAATTTTGCACCAAAGACGCCTCACGAATTCTTTCTTGGTCGTAGGCTCCGGACTCCACCCCACCGAACCTCACCTGTATTCCGCAACCTCATCAATATTGTTTTTGCTGTTTTTATCCATTTGCCATCTCTGTCTTTTCAATGGGACAGTTTAATCCAGTTACATTGAAATCAATTACTGGCAAGGAAGGATTTACTTCTATTATTTAGTTATTTGTTTGCTCTGTGCCTTAAGTGCTTTTGTTGTGGTTTCTCAAGTCGTCCACTACTACCCATTTTGTATTTAATTTTTTTTATAGTATACCTTTTTCATTCTTTTCTTATTTTCTGTTTATTTTTAAATTCTCAGTGACTACTTTGGGGATTGAAATTAACATCTTAAACTTATAACAACTTAGTTTCATAGTATATGAAACAATGTATCAATGTATAACCAACTTGGTTTCAATTGTATACGAACTGCTCCTATACATCTCCTTCTGTCCCCCTTTGTATTGTTATTGTCACAGAATACATCTTTGTATGTTGTATGCCTATTGACATATATAATTTGTTTTATGCAATTATGTTTTCCCTTTAAATCATATAGATATAAGAGAGTAGTTACAAACCAAAATTCCCTGCATGGGACAAGGAATCCCCTTATGGAGTTGTTCCTTTCAGTCATGATCATTCAAGTCCATCTCTCTTCATTTCCATTCTCACACCCAACAAACATTTATCCCATTTCCATTTTAGTCTAGGGCCTGTGCTGAGATCATAAAGAAAAGCAAGACAGACAGTTTTCAATCTAGAGTCTGCAGAGCACAGAGCAGTGTTGGATCATCCAGGCCACCATAGGAACCTCTCCAAATGACCTATCCATATACTCTATTTTGCATATTACTATTGAATGAGGTTGTGGAATATAGGTGAGTTTCAGTGGGGTGGGGTCCGGAGCCGATGATCAAGAAAGAATTCTTGAGAAGTCTTTGGTGCAAAAAGGTGATTTTATTAAAGCGCGGGGCCAGGACCCGTGGGGAGAAAGAGCTGCACCACGGTCATGAGGAGTGGCCCATTATATACTTTCAAGTTGGGAGGGGGTTAGGGATAGCATAAGTCTCTAAGGGATTTTGAAAGCAAGGTTTGCAGGACCTTGAGGGGGCTAGGCATTGTTGGGAAAGGTCATTTATTACCGTCTAAAAAAACCTTAGTCAGGAGACCCTTTAGATGTATATCAGTAAGCCATATGCTTGGGAATGATTACCAACACATATCTTGGGGGGTTTAGAGATAAAGAAATTTTCTAAAGGAATTTTTATATGTTAAGGTAGACTTACAGGATCCTGTGTGTGGGGGGGGGGGGGGAGTGGGAGGGATCAGGCTAGGATTGCCTTTCGGCCTTAACAAAGTATTAACATGGAGGCAGTTGAGTCCCTAGAGGAATGTCACTCTGTCTGTTTCAAGGACTTGTCAATGGGCTGAAGGTATAAGGAAATTTAACAGTTTTTCTTCTGCCTTTGTTTCTCACATCATCTTGACCAAATGTGAGCCCTTGCCCTTATCTGTTAGTCGTATATTTTCTTCCACTCCCCATCACAGTACTTTGATCTTCTTCATGGTACCCTTCTTTCTAGTTTTAACATGGCACACTTCCTTGCAAATCCAGGTCTCTGTGTTATATTTGACCCTTTTCCTTTCTGCTGTTCCCCACTTAGGTTTCCATTGTTTTTACTCTCCAATTCATGAAGATCCGTTCTTAGAAAACACTGGGAAAGTCATTCACATTCAGATTTGCTCTGCTCATAGTGCCATGGCAAACAAAGGCAAAGGGAAATGTAGATTAAAGATCCTTATAACCTGCAGCCCATTGACAATTACTTTCCTCCAGGAAGCTCCCCAGTGTCTTAATTGTTAATGCCTTGCTAGAGGGAAAAACCACCTTAGTTTGACAATAGCAAGGCCTCCTGTATCCTGTGAGTCTTCTTTAGCACTTGAAAATCCTTTTGGAACTTCCCTGACCTTTACTTTCCCCAACCCCGAAGTATGTAATCAGTTGCTCACAGTCCCTGGGCAGCCCCTGTTCCTGTGCAGGGGTCCTGCCCCTTGCTTTACTGAAGCCACCTGAAGAATTCTTTCTTGGTTATAGGTTCTGGACCCCTACAACACTACTTCAAAAAAAAAAATTACATCAATAGCAAAAGGTGTTTTTTCTCACTAAGGATTTCTTTTTACTGAGAACAAATATCTAAATAGAGTAAAAACTGTTTGACATACGATAATTATGTCCAGAGTTTAGAAACTGAAAGGAGATTTTCCACATCTCTATCACCAGACCATCTGTGTTCTACTCGGATGGGATAAAGTATTGTTTAGGGTATTGGAGATTTGGATGAGGAGGTGGAACAAGACTCCAGGAAACTTCTGGATGGTTCAATGTTATTTCTAGAACTAAAAGAATAAAAAGACAAAGTCCAAGTCAAATTTTTCCATTAAGTTTTATTTCAGGGAAAAATAGATACAAAAGAAAAAATACGACAACAAGAAGAAACCACAAGGCACAAAATTACTCTGACTTTAATTTCTTTTAACCAAAACTTCATGTGATTCCTCTTTGAGTGAGGTAAATGGACACCACATTGGGCTGTGAGGAATGCATAGGAGGAGAGAATGGATGATGTTTGCAGTTTTGAAAATAATTATGAACAAATCTCACAATTACAATATGATACTATGTTTAAAAATACACAGTTATCTCATTGATCTACTACCTTATCACTGAAATTATTTTAATGATACCCTGCTTCTTGAAATCCTGAAGTTAATAGGGGGACATGTCTTATGCTTCTTACAAGTATCCAGGATCAACTAAATGAGGAGGGAGCTAGAGTGTCAGCAATGTTGGGCATGAACACATTCCTTAAAGTATATCTTTCTTTGTTGTCCTTTGATTGATGAGTTTAATATATTCCTATGCACCCTGCCCGTTGCATAAGGCCAGAGGCTGCTAGTTAGTGTAATGTTATTGTGTGATGCTCAAAGGCAGTTTTAGATTGGATTTGTACTGTTGTATTGCACTGAAAGTGTTCCTTTGTGAAATCCATATTTTTAGGTGACATTTGGGGGAATAAAAGGCACACAAAATGCACCATAGGAATCAACATGTCCTTACATGCCTTGAACGTTCTCATGAAAAACAATTCACCTGTTTTGGCTTCTGGAAAACCTGCCAGGAAAGAAAGATGTTCATAATTAATATGCCAACAAAAAAATATCTCTAAGCTGACACATCATCTTGGCATGTCCTAATGTAATACGGTCCACGCATTAGCCAGGAAAGTCCGAGGAAGGCAGTGAGCTTTCATGCTCCTTTAACTCGTTACACAATGCCTCTTCTGGAACTCTGAGAAGTTCTTTCAACTCAAACTGAGAGTCTTCTAAGGACGTTCATTCGGCAGCTACACATTGTAGCGTACCATGAATAAAATAAACAAAATAACATAAAATATTCCTTCGGAGGCATTCCAATAATTGAGTAGTGGCCTTATTACCGACTAGTTCTATGACTGGCTAAGTCATTTAGCCTTTCTGAGCTTTAATGACCTCATCAGAGCAGTGGGAACAGTAAAAGCCATAGAGGCTTTGTGGGGATTAAATAATTTGCATACATAAAGTAAAGGACTTAGTCTGTTTATAAAATACTAGTCTCCTTTTCTATCAAAGACTATCTATGCATATTTAACCATGAGCATCAAATCAGCATTTGCTGTACCCAAATAGTAACTTGTGACAGTATTAAAGAAGATTAAAGAGATCATGCTGTCTCACTCCTAGGTAGCCCATGGGTTCTGTGGTGCTACTGGGTAAACAGATGTTAGAAACCAATACAAAGGGGCACCTGGGTGGCTCAGTTGCTTAAGCATCTTAACCAACTGCCTTCAGCTCAGGTCATGATACCAAGGTCTTGGTGATGAGGGACTGGAAGGCAAGCTGAAGACAAAGCAGAAGCTGACACCCTGCAACCTCCCCCCCCCCCCCCATGGGATGTATGCAACATTCCTCAGGCACTCCTGGCTGCCCTAAAGGACAAAGGAACAGTCCTTACTACCTACAGCCCATTGACAAGTCCTTGAAACAGGCATGGTGACAGTCCTCTAGGAATTCAGCTGCCTCAATGTTAATACTTTGCTAAGGGCAAAAGGCAGTCCTAGCCTGACCACCCTTCCCTCCACCAAGATCCTGTAAGTCTACTTTAACGTATAGAAATTCCTTTGGAAACTTCCTTCATCTCTAACCCCCCAAGATACGTACTGGCAATCATCCCCCAAGCATATGGCCCACCGATATACATCTGAAGGGTCTCATAACTAAGGCTTTATTAGACGGTAATAAATGACCTTTTCCCAACAGTAGCTAGCCCCCTCAAGGTCCTGGAAACTTTGTTTCCAAAATTCCTTAGAGACTTATGCTATCCCTAGCCCCCTCCCAACTTGAGGGTATATAGTGGGCCATTCCTCACCACCCCGGGGCAGCAGCTCTTTCTGCCCACGGGTCCTGTCCCCGTGCTTTAATAAACCACCATTTTGCACCAAAGACACCTCAAGAATTCTTCCTTGGTCGTCGGCTCTGCACCCCACCTCACTGGTATTCACCTGTACCTCATCATTGGCATCGAGTTTCGCATGGGGCTCCTTGCACAGTGGGGAGCCTACTTCTCCCTCTGCCTGCCACTCTCCCTGCTTGTGCTCTGACAAATAAATAAATAAAAATCATTAAAAAAAAGAAAAAAAAAGAAAAGAAAAGAAAAGAAAAGAAAAGAAAAGAAACCAATACAGAGCAGATGTTGTGAGCCTTTGTTATTACTGAGGGCAGAAAATTGACGCCCACAGATAAAGCACTATACTACTTTTCTATTGTAAATAATAAATTTCCATGAATTAGTGGCTTATAACACCAATTTATGATCTCCTAGTTTCTTTGGGTCAGGAATCCGGGCCTGGCTTGACTGGGTCCTCTGTTCAGGGGCTCCCCAGGCTACTACAGTCAAGGTATTGGCTGCGCGGCAGTTCATATCTGGAACTCACCGTGCTCTTGCAAGGTCATCCAGGTGATGGCAGAACTCAGTTACCTGGGGTCGTACCATTGATGCCCAGCGTACAGGCAGCCCTGTCCCACTGGAGCTCAGAGCATGGCTGCTTGCTTCCTCCCCTGAGGCCAGCAGGACACCATCTCTCTGATGTTTCACCTCCTTTTAGAGGCTCCACTGATTATGTCGGGTGCACCCAGGGTGATACAATTCGTAATGAACTCTGTCAACCGATTAGTAACTAAATCATGAGGCTGACGTCCCTTGGTAGTCACAGGTTCTGCACACACTCAAGGGAAGGAGATTCTAAAGGACATGTACAACATGGAGTACACATCCAGGCATCCTGCTACTATAGTTATGTGTCCCCAAGCCCGTGTAACATCTTCAGAAGAAGGCAACCTTCAAACCGATAACTGGCCCTGATTTTCACACCAGATCCATGCTTATTGCTGAGAAGCTACATTCAATCAAGAAAGGCAATGGCATTCTCAGTAGTAGTGTGGCGGAAAAATAAGGATCAGACCGGTGAGAGACCAAGTGACACTCGGAGAAGTAGGAGAACTCGGATTTATTTTACACCGACGGACCCAGATGAGCTCGTGCTCCAAATTCTGGGCCCCGGGCAACGGGGTTATAGGGCTTTTATAGGGGACTGCAGGCAGTCAGGTTCCAAGGGCTATGCTGACAGCTGGTAGGTGGGTTTAAACTGGGGGAGTGGGGGCTGCTTTAGGCGGGAACAGTAGTGCAGGGAGCCTGTGACAGGAAGCCTGTTTATAGAAGCAGAAATGGCTGGTTATCTCTTGCTCCCAGTAGGGCTTCTGGTTATCTCTAGCTTATTGTTAGTAACTTTCCATCTTCTGGGGTCTCCTGGCCTGGGCCTGCTCTGGTCAGTTTCCCTATTCAGTAGTTGATTGGTAGCTATTGATGCTAGGAACACCAGACTGACCAATTTGATATGCAGCCATCAAAAGCAAAAGGAGCTGAGCTAAAGGTGGAAAAATCTGTACGCCAGGTATACTCAGGTCATGTTTCCAGGGCCCTGGGCTGGAGACCTGAGTGGGGCTCCTTGTTCAGTGGGGAGTCCGCTTTTCCTTCTCCTTCTGCTCCTCCCCCCGTTCACGTTTGTTCTCTCTCTATCAAATAAATAAATAAATAAAATCTTTAAAGTTTTGTTTGTTTGTTTATTTATCAGACAGAGAGAGAGAGCACAAGTGGAGGCGCGGGGCAGCAGAGGGAGAAGCAGACTCCCCACTGAGCAAGAAACCCAAAACGGGACTCGATTCCAGGATCCTGGGATCATGACCTGAGCCAAAGGCAGATGCTTAAGTGACGGAGCCACCCAGTCATCCCCATAAATAAAATCTTACAAAAACTTAGGAAAAAGATTTGGCTATAAAGGATGAGATTAGATTGCCTAATTCAGAATTAAGATTTATAAAAGATCAGATTAAATACTTGTTTGGTCTTTTTAAACTTCTAACCAGAGTTTGCCACAGTTACTTCTCCATTCTTTCCCAATCGATTAAAACTGGCTGTCCTCAAGTCCTGCTTTGCTTCCATAGTATTCTTCAGTGGAAAAGGACTTAGCTGAGGTTTTTTTCTTTCCAGTTTTAGGTATCTAAACTCCCAAACAGTATAATGATACCCAAAAAGTTGCTTAGGAATTAAGATATGAAATGTAATATGGAACTTGGTAAAGAAATAACTGACTGTAAAAAAGCTGGTAGGATTTTGAGGGGAAATTATTCATATGAGGTATGGGATCCCTGATAGATACACCTTCAAGTGAAGTAAAAAAAATATCCATCAGTGACACAGGGAGTTGAAACTGCCACAAATGAAACATTAGAACATCAAGAAGTTAAGAACTTATGATGGCATCTTGAAAGCATAATATAAATATATTTAAAATGGTCGAAGATGTAAATGAAGCTGTCATTGTAAGAAAAGATCAAAGATCAAATACTTTGAAAAATGAATATAGAAATGACAAATGAATTTACAGAAATTAAAAATATAATCTTTAAAATAAAAAGGCAAATAGTACATTAAGTAGAAAATTAGAAACAGATTTAATAATCAATAACCTTAAAGCGTTGAAGAAATTGTACAGCACTCAAAAAAGGAGTGACATAAAAATTACAAGATGTTGAGAGACATGAAGGATAGGATGAGAAAATCATATACATTAGAAACGTTAGAGAATAGATGAGAATGAAGGAGAAGTAATAAAAGTCAGATGATGAGGGAATAATGCTATTACATTTCAGACAGAAAATTGCAGTTAGACAAAAATTTTAATGCGCTTAAACTAAAATAATTTATTCAGGCATTTTGGCTTTCTTATTGACTTTGTGAAAAGTAGACGTTTCATGATCCTGAATCTCTCTCTCTCTCTTTTTCACTCACCGATTCTTTTTTTGCAGTCAACTCTGCATAGCTGATTTTCTGTCACTAAAGGTAATGGTCACCTCTACCTGGTGGCAGCTGGGGGAGTAAAGAAACCTACTAAGCAAGGGGTTCTGTTCCCTTAAACAATCTATTTAGCTTCTTTAGATACTTAGATATGAACCTATAAAAGAAGAAATTGAAGTTATTATGGAAGACAAAGGCAAGCTTTAACATCAGACAGACCTAACGAAGTATGAAGCCTGGTTCATCCCTGACTTGCGCCCAGGTGTTTTGTGCTATTTTAATAAACACGTGTTGAAGGAGTTACTTTGTCTCAGTTACCTGGTCTGAAATGTTGTGGGGTTTGGGGTGGGGGTGGGGGCACGCCTGGCTCAGATCGTTGTGGGAAGGGTCACTGATACTTCATGAGATTCGGTTGGTATTGTGCTCAGCACAGAGTATGTGGGCAATCAAAGAGAGCTGGGACTCTTCATATCTCTAGGCTGCCTGTAGTTCTCATATTCTCAGAATCCACGATTTTTCAATAAGTGTAAAACAATTTGTAGGGAATGTGGGACCTAAGTATTTTATATTACAGTTCCGTGCATCTTTATTTGGCAAATATATTGCAGTAAGCTAGCTCATTATGTTCAGCATGAAGTGGAAGGTTTGTTTTTTTTCTTGGACTCTTTATTACAGTAGATGTGAATGCTGACCCCTTGTGGCTGAGAGTGATGATTACAGGTTGTCCCCTTTTCTCAGGACTCCGGCTGTAAACGTTTGCGGCAGACCAGGCAATCTCCTGACAGCCAGGGAGTGGTGACAGAAGCTGGGCACAGGATACAATCCGTATGTTGACCGCATTCGAACATCTGATTCCAGAGAGTCGCTGGTGTTTCTCGGTAGAAGCGGCCCCAGCCCAACTGTATTTTAGAGTCTACGAATAATTTAAGAACACTGCTACTATGGGATATGATTTCAAGGTTAGCTCTCGCCCACCTTTTTTTTCCTGAAGCTTTAAGGAAAATGATGTGATAGATGAACTTTAATGCCATATTATTCTAGCTAAAATAGCCCTACGAAAATGCAGTATGACTGCTTAGTAATTTAATTTTTTCTAAGTTAAAAACTATCCAAGGGGTGCCTGGGTGGCTCAGTCGTTAAGCATCTGCCTTCAGCTGGGGTCCTGATCTCAGGGTCCTGGGATCAAGCCCCACATCAGAGTGTTCCCTGCCCAGCAGGGAGCCTGCTTCTCCCTCTCCCATTCCCAATGCTTGTGTTCCCTCTCTTGCTGTCTCTGTCTCTGTCAAATAAATAAATAAAATCTTAAAAAAAAAAAAAAAAAAAAAAAGAAAAGCAATCCAAGCACTTGACCTAAAAATATATAAAAATATCTCATGGCACAGGGGGCCTGGGTGGCTCAGTAGGTTAAGCGTCTGCCTTCCACTCAGGTGAGGATCTCAGAGTCCTGGGATGGAGCCCTGCATCGAGCTCCCTGCTCAGCAGGCATCTACTTCTCCCTCTCCTCCCCACTTGTGCTCTCTCTCGCTATCTCTGTCTGTCTCTCTCTCTCAAATAAATAAATAAAAATCTTCAAAAAAACTCATAACAAAGTAGTGGTATAAATACTCCCTTTACATTATTAGAACATATAGCAGTTATTAAAATGAAAGGAAGACATTTACTTCACAGTTCAAATGTGCAGTAGAGGAGGTTTCCTCATTGCTTTCTTAGTATGCCTGGCATGGGGCATGGAAGGGTCACACACGACAGTGGAGTTTACCGACTGCCGCAGGTCAGGTCCTCCAGACGAAGGCATTGAGACTGAATGTAGGGCTCAAGATGTTCTAGGAGGAAAACAGGAAGCAGGGTTGAGCAGTGGGAGAAGACGAAAAGCACATTCAGGACCAAGAATGCAGCTGGCCCAGCGAGGAGCTTTCGAAGCATGTGGTCCTGCGGTCCCGCCCTTGCTCTGTGTTGGGCTGAACGGTCGGACTCTTACACGCTCGCCTGGTTCAACCCCAGGAACAGGCCAGTTCAGGGCAACCACGCAGAATCTACAGCAAATCCTTCCTTTAAAGGGAAATTAGGGGGCGGGTGTCTTGTTTACCACATGTCACTGTCTAAGGTGAGGGAACAAAGACCCTCAATTCAGTCCCACTTCTGATAGTCTTCTTGCTGATCTTCATATGCAACCACACTGCAGTTCCATTCATTTATGGTCTATTTTTTTTTTTAAAGATTTTATTTACTTATTTATCAGAGAGACAGCGAGGGAGAGAGAGCACAAGCAGGGGAAGTGGCAGGCCGAGAAGCAGGCTCCCCGCTGAGCAGACCCTGGGATCCCAACCTGAGGCAAAGGCAGATGCTTAACCCACTGAGCCACCCAGGCATCCCGATGTTCTAAGCTCTGCTGTCTATGGCCGTTGTCTCCAAACCCACCAAAAGCCAAGGTAGCCTTTCCTACACAATTTCTTCTCCTGCTGTGGCCTTGGCTAAACTTGCCCTTCTTCCCAGAAGCAATGCTACTCTGTTTTACCAGATCGTACATATAATTTTAATATATGTATGTTCTGTCTTCTTAACAAAATTATAAGCCAGAAATTGCAAAAAAAAAAAAAAAATGTCATCTTGCACCACAAGGCTGTTCATTTGTTAATGGCTGCTTGGCTGCTTGGCTGTTTGGAGGAGCGGGATGTTGAGAAGGGTTCTGAATGATGACCTTCATGGACACACCAGGGAGAAAGGTTTCAACGTCTGCCGTTCTCAACTTTCCATTAGCAGTTAACATGGTGATAAGTAAAAGACAACACATCACATTACTTGCTGAATGTAGAGATGAATTGCTGGAAGCCTCTCAGGGGATCTTTAGTTGTGCTGTACGTGCCCTCATGGAGAAGTTCCTGTGAGACATTCACAGAATTGAAGCTCCTGGATCGTGGGTATGTGAGTTTGTTTTATTAAATACTATTATATTGCTCTCTAGCTTTACATGGGGGGTTCTATATCTCCCCCCAGCCCCCAGCACCTTCCATTATCCAGTTGTATCTCATACATGGAATCAAACGAAATTAGAACACAGCTTAACTCCACCTCCTGCCATACTTTCAGATACTCCGTGTGGCTCCTTCTCTGTTCCTAAAGGGGAAGTCCAGTAGACCTCATAACTTTTGTTATACCCTTCAGGTAATAAAAATCCCATGTCAAGTCATGAAAGACAGTTTTAATTAGGTAATTCAATGTGCAGCCCATGTAGGAATCAAATTTTAATCTTGTTTTCAAACGGAGTCTTTCCCCACTATGCAGCTTGGTTCTGTTGCAATCTGGAAACCTGATATAAAGAAGGGTGATCGAACAGTGTCTTTTCTCATTCCTCATATTGTGATTCTATCACTGCTCTCTCATTTAGCCTACCGTGATTTCTGGCCCCTCCAAGGGGGAGAGCAATGTATAGGAGTTGGGCTTGACTGGTTCTGTTGTCACCATTTAGCAGCTGAATTCTCTGAACTTGAGAACCTGTTTTTAAAATACTTTTAAAGGGGTGCCTGGGTGACTCAGTGGGTTAAACATCTGCCTTTGGCTCAAGTCATGATCCGAGAGTCCTAGGATCAAACCCCACATCATGGTCCCTGCTCAGTGGGGAATATGCTCTTCCCCCCTTGCTTGTGCATTCTCTCTCTCAAATAAATAAAGTCTTAAAAAAAAAGGGGGGGGATGCCTGGGTGGCTCAGTCAGTTAAGCATGTGCCTTCAGCTCAGGTCATGATGATCTCGGGGTCCTGGGATCAAGTCCCGAGTTGGGCACCTTGCTCAGCGGGGAGCCTGCTTCTCCCTCTCCCTCTGCCTGCTGCTCCTTCTGCTTGGACTCTCTCTCTGTGTCAAATACAAAATAAAATCTTTAAAAAAATGCTCTTAAAAATTGAGATACAATTCACATATCATGAATCTCACCTTTTTGTTTTTCAGAGAGAATGAGAGGGGGAAGGTGAGGGGAGGGCAGAGGGAGAGGGAGAGAGAGAGTCTGAAGCACATTCTCTACCCACCATGGAGCTCTATGTGGAGCTCGATCTCATGACCCTGAGATCTTGACTTGAGCCAAAATCAAGAGTCAGACATTCAACCGACAGAGCTACGCAGGCACCCTAAAATTCACCATTTTTAAAAAAGATTTTATTTTTTATTTGACAGAGAGACACAGTGAGAAAGGGAACACAAGCAGGGGGAGTGGGAGAGGGAGAAGCAGGCTTCCCTTCCAAGCAGGGAGCCCGATGCGGGGCTCGATCCCAGAACGCTGGGATCATGACCTGAGCTGAAGGTAGATGCTTAATGACTGAGCCACCCAGGTGCCCCTAAAATTCACCATTTTAATGTGTAAAATTTAGTGGGCTTTTGTGTCTTCACAAATGTGTGCAGCCATCACCACTATCTAATCCCAGAACATTTTTATCATCCTCAAATGTAACCCTATACCCATTAGAAACTATTGCCCTCTCCCCTCTCACTACAGTCTCTGGGGGCCAATGATCTATTTCCTGTTTCTATGGATTTGCCTATTCTGAACATTTCATGGAATCACCTCATAAATGGCCTTTTGTGACTAGCTTTTTTCTCTTAGCACAAAGTTTTAAAGTTCGTCCATGTGGTAGTATGTGTCAATATTCCATTCCTTTTTATGGCCGAATAGTATCGCATTGTATGGATATGCCACATTTATCCATTCATCAGTTGTTGGACATTTGAATTGCTTCTGGTTTTGGCTATAATAAATAATGCTGCTATGAACATTCATATACAAGCTTTTTAAATGAACATATGTTTTTAATTCTCTAGGTTATACACTAAGAGTAGAATTGCTAGACAATGTGAAAGCTCTATATATTGATATTAATATATTAATATTTTGAGGAACTGTCAAGGTGTTTCCAGTTTCTGCACCATTTTTGCATTTCTACCAGCCATGTATGGGGGTTCCAATATCATCATATTTTCACAATAACTTATATTCTGGTTTCTGGATTTTTTTTTTTTTAATGATAGCTATTCTAGTGGATATGAAGTGGTATCTCATTGAGCTTTTGATTTACATTTCTCTAGTGACTAATGATGTAGAGCATCCTTTCGTGTGCTTATTGACCTTTTGTATATCTTATTTGTAATGCTTATTTAAAATTTTGGTTATTTGTCTATCACTGAACTCAATGATGTATTCGTTGTGTAGTCTTGATACCAGACCCTTATCAGATGTATGATTGTAAATATTTTCTCCAATTTTGTGGGTTGTCTCTTTATTTTCACATGCAAAAGTTTTAAATTTTGTTGAAGTCTTATTAATCAAATTTTTTTAGATGCTTATGCTTTGAGTGTCATATATAAGAAACCATTGCTTAATCATGAAGGTCGTGAAGATTTACTTCTATGTTTTTTTCTAAAGATTTTTATAGTTTAAGCTCTAATACTTAGAATATTTAGATTTTTGATGTATTTTGACTGAATTTCATTATATGGTGTGAAGAAGGGTCCACATTCGTTTCTTTGTATGGGGATATCCAGTCACCCTGGAACGACTGACTGAAAAGATTTATTTTCCCATTGAATGGTCTTGATGTCCTTGCTGAAAACTAATTGATGTAAATATATGGATTTAATTCCATTCCCTTGATCTGCGTGTCTATCCATATGCCTGTATTATACTTTATTGACTTGTGTAACTTTGTAGTTAGTTTTGAAATGAGGAAGTCTGAGTCTTCCAATTTTCCTTTTTTGTTTTCAAGATTGTTTTAGGTATTCTGGGTATCTTGTAATTCCATATAAACTATAGGATCAGCTTTTCCATTTCTGTAAAAAAGTCAATTGAAATTTTTTTAGAGATTATAATGAATCTCTAGCTCAGTTTTGGGACTATTGCCATCTTGACAATATTAAGTTTTCCAGTCCATGAACAGGGGATGTCTTTCCATTCATTTAGGTCTTTCATTTCTTTCATCAATGCTCTGTAGTTTTCAATGAATAAGTCTTGCAATTCTTTGGTTACATTTATTCTTATATATTTTATTCTTTTTGAAGCTATTGTAAATGGAATTGCTTTCTTAATTTCATTTTCAGATGGCCATTGTTAGTGTACAATAATACAACTGATTTTTGTATATTGACATATTTTGCAACCTTGCTAAACTTACTAATATCTCTAATTGTGTGTGTGTGTGTGTGTGTGTGTATGTGGATTCTTAAGGATATTCCATATAGAATATCATGTCATCTACAAAGAGATAATATACTTCTTCCTTTGCATTATTTATTTTTCTTGCCCAATTACTGTGTCTGGAATCTCCACTACAATGTCGAACAGAATTGACAAGAGTGGACATTCTTGTCTTGTTCCTGGTCTTAGGAGGAAAGAAACTTTCTTTCATAGTTAAATATGATGTTAATTGTGGATTTTTCATGAACACTCTTTATCGTGTTGAGGAAATACCCTTTTATTCCTAGTTCTCTAATTTTTTTATTGTGAAAGTGTGTTGGATTTTGTCAAAAAAATTTTTTTTGCATCTGCTAAAATGATTGTGTGGGTTTTTTCTTTTATTTTATTAATGTGTTACATTGATTTTCATAGGTTGAATTAATTACTTTTCTGGGATAAATTTTACTTGGCTACAGTGTACAATCTTTTATATGCTGCTGGGTTTCATCTGCTAGTATTTTGTTGAGAATTTTTACATCTATATTCACAAAAGATATTGGTTTGTATTTTTCTTCTGATGCCTTTGGTTTTTGTAATAATAGTCTGATAGGATGAGTTATGAAGAGTTCCCTGACTAAAATACATATTTTTATTTATATATGATAGAGTCTCACTATAAAGATAATATTAGTCAGTGTTCTCCAGAGAAACAAAACAATAGGATAAATAGATAGATAGATAGAATATATATAGATTATATATAAATTGTATAATATTATATATTACATAGACTATAGTTTATATATATATATAGTCTCTATATATAGACTCTCTCTCTCCCCCTCTCTATATATTTTGTCTCTGTATATCTATCTTCCTATTTCTCTATTTAGAGATATATTGTAGGAAATGATTATGGAGGCTGAGAATTCCCATGATCTGCCATCTGCAAGCTAGAGAACCAAGAAAGGTGTCAGTATAATCCAATCCTAATCTAAAGGCCTGAGAATTGTGTGTGTGTGTGTGTGTGTGTGTGTGTGTGTGTATGTGTATGTGTGTGTGTTGGGACAGGGAGTTGATTTAACTCCTGGTCCAAGTCCAAAGGTCCATGAACCAGGAGCGCCAGTGTCTGAGGGCAAGAGAAGATCAATGTCCCAGCTCAATTTCCCCCTTCCTCCACCTTTTTGTTCTATTCTGGCCCCCCCAAAATTTGATGACGTCCACCCACATTAGTAAGGGTGCTCTTCTTTACTCAGTCTATTAATTCAATTGCTAGTCTTGTCCAGAAACATCCACACAGATACAACCAGAAATAATGTTTTAGTAGCTTTCTGGGCATCACTAAGCCCAGTTAAGTTGATGCATAACATTAACAGTCACAGAGACATTCAGGTTTAATAATTTTTTAAAATTCAGGAAGAGTACAAAACAGATAATAAAAATAATCCATAACAACTTTTCAGTATGTGGGTGTATTTTCTTTTAGTACCTTTTCTAGCTATTACATTTATGCATATATTTAATATCAATTACAAATGATTTTAATCATACTTTTCACATAATTTTTTCTTCTTTATTCATTCAATTCTGTCTTATGAGTGGGTTCTTATATCACTAGCATCTCTTCAAAAACACACATTAATGTTATTGCTCAATATTCCATTCTGTAATTCCTTCAATCACAACAGACTTTCTCTTTTTGATATTTAGATTATTTTAATGTCACTTTTTGCTTTTATAAGTAGTGCTCTCTGAGTCATCTTGGCCTTTGGTGCATCTTTGGTTCACTAAAATAGTTCTAGAAGTGAAACATAGGATCAAAAGTCAGGAACATTTTTAAGGTTCTTCATCCCTTGCTGGGCCGAAAAAGGTTTACCGATTTACACTTCTCACTTCAAATGAATTTTTGTTTACAGCACCACCAATACTTCTGTTTTATAGATATTTTTTACTTTTCTATCCCGCTGGAAACAATTCCATTATATGGGATCTTGTATAACACTTGGCTTAGAAAATAAAATATAAAAAGCCATTGTTTACTAGCATACTGTTTCTGTTGTACCCAAGTACATACAGTGTTTTTTCAAGTTTTTTTTTTTTTTTAAAGATTTTATTTATTTATTCGACAGAGATAGAGACAGCCAGCGAGAGAGAGAACACACGCAGGGGGAGTGGGAGAGGAAGAAGCAGACTCACAGCGGAGGAGCCTGATGTGGGGCTCGATCCCATAATGCCGGGATCACGCCCTGAGCCGAAGGCAGACGCTTAACCGCTGTGCCACCCAGGTGCCCCTCAAGTTTGTTTTTCAATCAAAAAATAAGAGGGGTCGGTGACACCAAAGGAGATATTTCATATTGGAGCCAATTTATTCTTTATAACATTTTTAATTTAATTTAATGTGCTTAGTTAAGTTTTACCTAGCACATAACTGGTTTGCAGTGGTAACTCATCTATAAAATGATAAAGGTTGATGGGGTGTAATGCTGACATTATAAATTTGACTTAAAATATACTTTTGTTGTTGGCTTGATTAAACAAATGCATGAGATTGAATGAAGTATTTCTGATTGTTAAAACAATTTGCTATTCATGTAAAGCTCCCAGTGTGGACTGTCACTGTATTAAAGGCACACAACAATTTCTCCTAGCAGCACCATCCTATACCTTCTCCCCAAAATCAAACTTTTTTTTTTTTAAAGATTTTATTTATCTGTTTGTCAGAGAGAGAGTGCAAGAGACAGAGAACACAAGCAGGGGGTGTGGCAGGTAGAGGGAGAAGCAGGCTCCCCACTGAGCAAGGAGCCTGATGCAGGGCTTGATGCCAGGACCTCAGGATCATGATCTGAGCCGAAGGCAGACACTTAACTGACTGAGGCACCCAGGCACCCGTTCCAAAACCAAACTTCTAAAAGATATAGCTAGGAGATCATGTTCGCAGATGTTTATTCAAGGAGGCATATAATTTTTCAAGTTTGTAAAAATTCTCCTTTGTAATTCCAGTATGTAAAACCATTAAGACACTCTAACCAATTTTTCTTTTCTAATGTATTAGATTCATAAAAGGTGCTTCTTTGTATGGTGTTCAAAGTGGGCTATTCTTTAGGGAGAGCTGCAGAGTCAAGGTACCCCTTGGTTTTCCAGGATGGACACCACTGGCACCAACACCTTTTGTCTTCATCTGCTTCAGGCTTTACAACAAAGTGACTTCACCCCATTGCTCGGAGCTCTCCATTCCCTGCTAGCAGTAAAGGGTAAAAACCAGCCCAATGAGCCCAGAGTTCTGATGAAGCTATGTGCCTGGCCAGGTCATCCTTGGGTTTTGCTTTAACTCTTAGCTTTGTAATAAACTGTGAAATAGTTAAGGACAATCAGTTCACCTCATGGCTTGTTTTCAGCAAGTAACAAAGAAACTCATTCAACAAAGAAAATTGTATCCTTTTTAGACAGGGAATAAGATCAATATTCTAGTTTATCTTAAAAGAACCAGTATCTTAAAACAGAAAACAGAAAACAGAAAAGTGATTCAGTTACCTGCAAAGAGATTGGATTTTGCCTTCTCTCTAATTACACTGAGCATAAATTATTCAAAATATCAGAACCTAGCAAAACAATTTTAATCAGTATTTTCAAACCTTCCATATCCTGCCTTCTTCACCCTGCAAAACTTAAACTGAAGAAAACAAACAAGGAATGAAACAAAGGAAATCTACACTAAGATTGAGAATAAGTAGCAAACTGAGCTCTTTTTCTGTACTGCTTTGCTCTCTGCACTGACATGTTGGCAAACAAAGTGCCCGGAAGATACTTGTAACAGAAGAGGAAAGGGGCAGGTCAAATGAGCCGGAGAAGCCACCAACTCAGTGAACAGTCCTGAGATAATAGAGAGCTGACTGCAATGAAATGGAAATGAGCAAATAATGACTGCATACACAAATAAGCCATCAGTCTTCAGAATCATTTTGGAACTGTGTGAAGATATGTGGATCACTCTCCTGCAAAAAGACATTTTCAAAGATTGAAAGGGCGGGCAGGGGAGGGCAACAGGAATGACTCTGCGCACGGCTTCTGGAATGATGATGCTTTGTCCCTTCTCTGCACCATTCTGAAAAAGGAATGAAAGTTCCTCATGATTGCAATCCCCCAGCCCTTCCCACTGCCCTGAGGCTGGCTGCAGAAGGTCATAAAATTTTGTGGCTAAGGAGTGGGAAATCCCAGTCCCGATGACCTGTTTTTGATGAAATCACTTGCAATTCCTGTCATTTGTAGGTGTTGGTGTTAAACTGGTGGAAATCTTTTGAAAATATTTTGCAATGACATTAGCATGATAAAAAGCAATCTTGACTTAGGCTACAATAAGCTCTGCTACTTATTGATAATGTATTCCGAGGCAGGGCATGTAAACAGCCCTGGCTTTGGTTTCTAGGCTGGACCTTATAAAAAATAAATTAGGCAATTAGAAATAATTTTAATGGCTATACAAATGATTAATATTTTAGTTATAGTATTCTGGTTGGGTATATATGTAACCCATCCTTAGGGAATGGGAAGAAGATAACACTACAAACATAGACTGCTATACTGGGTGGGAAGTTTGAGTAAAAGCAAAGTAAGTTTCATAACTGCAACATTTCTATGCAGTGGAGTAAACATTTTTGTTGGGGAGCTATTTTGTTCCTGCTAAAACCCAAGGAAGTCTATTTAATCCCTTCTCACCATCAAAACAGAGGCTGTCATTGAGAATGAGCAAAAGAAAGAAAGCAGGTGGTAGTAATTTTGCAGAACATACTTTGAAAGAGTATTTACACCTCTATGAAGCAGTGAAGTAACTAGAACTATAAAACTGCAGTCAATGAAGTCAGGGTCAACCTGGCTCAGTATTTTAACATAACTTGAGATGTCTCTGCAATTAATAGAAATATCTAAATAGAAGTGTCCCCGTGTTTTCTTTTTTTTAATTAGGTTTTTATTTATTTATTTGAGAGAGAGTGAGAGGGAGAGAGACAGCAGGATCAGGGGCAGAGGGAGAGGGAGAAGCAGACTCCCCGCTGAGCAGGGAGCCTCATGTGGTGCTCGATTCCAGGTCCTGAAATCATGTCCAGGCCCTGAAATCATGACCTGCGCTGAAGGCAGATGCTTAACCAACTGAGTCATACAGGTGCCCTTATTTTATTTTATTTTTTGAGATATAATTGACATACAACATTATATTAGTTTTAGACGTACAACATAATGACTCAACATTTGTATATATTGTGAAAGGAAATGTCCTTTTAAACAAGAACAGACTGGTGATGGTCTGGATAGAATCAGAAGAGAGACAAGAGCCACCCACTACTGGTGAAAAGTTCTCGCATCTCTTTGATGAGGAGACATTGCAAGTTAACACAGAAACCTCACTTAATACTATTTGTGATTTGTTATATATTATTACATATGAATATGTGTGTGTGTGTGTGTATATATATATATATGAAAGTTAATGTAAACTTTATATACTCTCCATTCTGTACTTTTCAGAATATATCTAAAAAAGTCCTTTTGTTGTCTGAGTGTGTCTCCGGTGACAAATAGCCCTTCTAGCTAACTAGTGACCTATATTTTTTGCTCATGTCTCATGCTCACCTCATTCATTCATTCACTCATTCAATAAACATTTATGAAGCACTCGCTATGCCCTAAGTACTGTGCTTGGTGCATGAAAATTAGTAAGTAAAGAAAGAACCTTGTTTTCCAGAAATTCAGCATCTTACGAAGGGAGAATGGCATTAAAACAAGTCTCTAAGCAATTGTCATCTCTATCTTATCACTATCCTATCCAGCTGGTTCTAGAAAAATTTCACCTAGCTCATTCACTGGTTTGGATCCCATGAATATGTCAATCTTCATCAATCCTTTTATTGTTTATTGAATGTAAAATGCTGGGCAGGCTTTAAAAACCTTGCTAGGTCTAGCTACTCAATATTTACCCCAAAGTCAAATGTCTCATATTTAATTAAGTGTAAAAATTAGCAAGACTGAGTCAGTTCTGTCTTCAAAGATCAGTCGGCCAGCTGTAATGTAATAGGTCTACTTACAGAACAAACACAACAAAAATATTAGCCTGCGACTGCCCAAGATGGTTAGTTTGATCTGGTGAAGAAAATTATGAATAAATATTAAAACCCAGAAGCAGCATGATGGTTACTATATAATTAGTAACTTTGTGCCAACCACAGCCTTTAATTATATTACTTGAACTATAATAAGGCAATACATTAGGACAGCTTGGCTTTGGCTTCAAAAACTTGGCATAATGTGAGCCGCTCCTACATGCCTACGATATTTTCCTCCATTTTGTTATGACAGCTGAATTATCCTTCAACAAATCAATGTGCCTCTCACATTTGAACATATTGAGTTAAAGCAGAGGAAACAGGAAAAGCCATCAGCCAGCACCCCCTGGCATCAGACCCTGAGATGCCCTCTTCCCATCATGTGAATGCTAACTTCCCTCTGAGCCACCCTCACCTTCACTGTTCCATCTGCTCTGAACAGAGGGGTGAGACGCCGGTCGTATCTTCCGCACCAGGCTTTTAATCCTGCCAGATTGCACTGGTCTTTAACCATATGCCACACATTATTAGAGAACAGATCTTTCTATTTGCATGACAAGCTGTGGATTCTGGCCGGGCCTCCAGGGCCACGTCCAGGTAGAGCACGGAGTGTCCGCCGGATGTTCCCCCATAGCCGTGAAGAGCACGGGCTCTGCTTGGTCCCCGCCGCGCTCCAACTGCGGCACCTCCGCTGTGGGATCCCCAGTAGGTCATTCCCTCTAGGCTTCCGTCCTGTCCTCGGTAAGGTGGAGGTTTGTCAATCTGCCCCACTGAGCTGGATGTCTAGGCAGGGACAGTGTGGGCTCCCTACAGGTTTGCAATCAAAGCCTGTTCTTCATTTACTGATCATTCGACCGTGGGCAATAACTTCCGCTCTCAAATGGAAATACTTCCATTGCCGCCACGGAGGGCTCTGTGGCAATTAAATGGGCTAATCAAGAATCACACGTGGCACATAAGGGACTCGATGAACTGTTAGCCATCAGTGTTATGACGTTTTTGTAAAGATTAAGGGAGATAAATTCATTTCTAGAGCAGTAACTGGGAAATTGAAAACACTCAAAGATGGCGGCAATTGTTACTGTACTATTATCCTTTCAGTTATGTTTTATATGAGCTCTGTCATTCTGGTGTAGCAGAGGCTTACTTGTCCCTTGAAGTTGGGGTAAAGTTATATAGGGCTGTGTCACTGTTGGTACCCGGAACGCAGAGTATGGGCAACTATTTAAACCAAGCATAACAAAACTTGGGGGTGGATTTTTCTTTTTCCCCTTCCATTGATCCAGATTTTAACACAGAAGGCAATGGTGTTCCTTTCGTGATTCCCATGTGCAACCGAGGTCTTTTGGGAATGTGAACTGTACTGACAACACAAGGAGCAGGGTCAGCTCCTCCTTGGGTTGCAAAAGTGAATTCGACTGTCAAGATGTTGTTTGTGGTTTTTGGGTTTGCCTCTCCTTTTTTTTTTTTTTTTTTTTTAAATCAATTAATTACTGTAGAATTGCTGGTCTCTGAATTCTTTGCTCAGATTGGAGAGGAAGCGTAAATGGATACCAGGACTTCAATTGTATATACAGCCCTCTGCAGGTTTCCCACAAAGAGATGAGGAAAACAGCATGTCTCTTTCTACAAACTGAAGAGGATTTGGAGCACAAGTAAGGGTATGTAATTCTCGAGCGTGTTTTCTTTTATTTGGTTTTAAAGATACGCCAAACTGCCAGTCTAATGGGATGGCCGGGAGTAAGCTTCTAGTCTTTTCCCTTTGTTACTGTAGAAGGCTTACAATAGATATACCCAATTTTAAATAACCAGAAATGAAATTCAACATTGTTGCTCTGCTGTGAGTCTCTCAATTTAACAAGACATATTTTGGCCAGGCCCACCAAGCAATATTTCTCCAAATTTATTGGGCATTATCTTTCCGTCTTCTATATTTTGCAGTTAATGGAGGTAAAAAGCAGATTTTGGAGGGGAAAGAAGGGTTACTTGAGGGGCAAAAGTGATCTAATTCACCCATGTAGGTGTCATAACCTCTATTCTCTGTTGTAGTTGTTGTTATTTTGCTCCATGTAACTTTGAAAATACCATCTTTACTTATAATCTTATGTCTTCCATACAATATTTTTCAATGGTGAAATATAAGCTGTTTCTTTTTGTTCTGTTCAGAAAAGATCCTTAGCAACTTGCCAATGCTTTCTGCCTAATAGTCATTGATTTTTCTGATCTTTGTGATTAGATGTGGTGATTTTTCTTCCAGATCCCTTACTTAACAGGAGATAATTTCTAGGAGACAAGAATCTTTCCATTATGTGCCCCTAATTAGCCTTCAGACGTCTGTGCTGATTGCCACATGTGCAGGGGTGTGTGGGAAAGGCTGGTGCTCGGCTGCTGGACCTGCCCTCACCGCTGTCATTCAGAGCGAGCATCAGGCTCACCACCCATGCGTCTCTGCAGGACCATCTTAGTCACTGACCAACCGAGGAACTAATTAACTGAGCCTCTAAAATTTCTCCTCAATTAATAAAATGCACTTTTGCGTATAAGGAATGCAATATTGGTACAAGCAAATATAATACTGGTAAAAATAAGTAAACATCAATGAATGGGGTAGTTAGTGAGAAAGGCATAGATATTGGAATTAAGTAGAGCAAAGGTCCTATCATGTTTGGGGGGGGCAGGTTATTTAATTCCCTAAATTTTGTTCTGTGGTCTATAAAATAGGGCATCAAAATATTATGAAAATTAAGTGACTTAAGGTATGTAAAGTGACTCTTCATTTCCTTCACATGAAAGTACCACCTAAAAGAAAGAACCAGTAAGCTTATTTCCTCGCTGACTGGTTCATTGGTCAACATGGAGCCTCTTCATAGAAACCATCCTGCTACCAGCTCATCCTAGACTGAGCTGAGACCCACCAGGGGTAGCACCATAGCTGAGTTTGCATTCACCATGCTCCAAAGGCCAAGAAGTGGCCTACAACAAAGGCCAGATGATACATGCATTCTGAATTATATTCAAAATAAACATGAGCCTCAGAGAAAGGGGGCTGGGCAGTCAATCTGATCACTCTGATCTAGATTGAGTTTCTGGTATAATCCTTGCTTCTATTAAGATCATTCTAAAATGGTAGGATGTGAACCAGAGATCTCTAAACTGGGGCAAGCCATGATTAGAGAAGGAACACTTGAGAGTCTGTATCACTGGGGCATCTGGGTGGCTCAGCTGGTTGAACATCTGCCTTCGGCTCAGGCCATGATCCTAGAGTCCTGGGATCGAGCCCTGCATCAGGCTCCCTGCTCAAGTGGGCAGCCTGCTTCTCCCTCTGCCTGATGCTCCCCCCTGCTTCTGCTCTCTCTCTCTGTCAAATAAATAAAAAAATATATAATCTTTAAAAAAAAAAGAAGAGTCTGTGCCATGTGGCCACTGCATCTGAGTCTGACTGAATAATGCTTTACTGTACCACACATTTATTATATTTCATATCAGTGTAAAAACTAACTCTGAGAACTCAGAGATTTCCACAGCCACAGTGAAAGGCAATAGCATCATACCAGTAATAACTAATTAGAAAATGTAATAAGAACAAATTATATTCCCAGTTAGCAACAAAAATATATGGTATCTGGGGATAATCCAATAAAAGGACTGTAAACCTACATGGAGAAAACTTTAAAGCATTACCGAAAGATGTAAAGAAAGATCTGAATAAATAAAGCGAAGTATAACATGTTCATGGTTAAAAAGACTATGTCACAAAGGTGTCCATTTCCCCCAGATTAATCTTATAAATTCAATGCAAATTCATTCCAGGAACCCCAGTAGAATTTCTTTTGTGAAAATTGACAAGTTAATCCTAAAATTCACACGGAAGAGTAAAGAGCCAAGAATAGTTAAGGTATTTTAAAGAACCACTTGAGAGAGTTCTCCATATCAGATAAGACAAATTGCAAAGCTATAGGAATCAGGATCCTATGGGGTAGATAAAGAGACATGCAGAACAGTAAGAGTCCAGGTTCATTTATATAGGAAAACAGAGCGTTGTGAATCAGTGGGGAAAAGAGCAGATGTTTGATAAATAGTTCTGGAATTATTGTTTATCCATATAGGAAAAAGATCTCTTTAACACTCTAGATACAAAACAAATTTATGATGTATTAAAGACCAAAATATTTTAGAAGAAACGTATCATAGAAGGGAAGAATTTCTTAAATAAGGCACATGCACAAGAACTACTTAACATTAAAGCTTCTGTTCCTTGTTATTTTGCTCCATGTAACTTTAAACATAAACAACTTTAAACTATAGACTTGGAGGATATGTTTAAAAGGTGTATAACTGGCAGAGATTATTATTCGGAATTTATAAAGAACTTCACATGGCAATCATACACAGACAAATCACCCAATAGAAAATGGACAAAGGAAATGAATGGGTAATTTACAGATGGAAACCTGAATATATTGTAAATATATGACAATTTCACCACCCACGCAGTAAATGTAAATTAAAAGTCAACTACAGTTACATTTACAACCATCAGATTGACAACTATCTAAAAAGCTAATAATGCCAAGTTTTGGCAAATATGTGGAGCAGTAAACTCTTAAATCACACACTGCTTTTGGTCTTGTAAATAGGTGCAACCACACTGGAGCAAAATTTGACGATAGAGAAGTAAGTTAATACGCCCAAGCACTAAGACCAGAAATTCGGCTCATGAAAATATATAATAGGAAAAATCTCTCACATGTGCTCAAGGAAATGTACACAAAAATGTTTATGACAAGACTATTTTGAATACTCAACAACTGGAAGCCATCTGTGCATTTCAAAAGAGATTAGATGATTTAATTGTGATGTATTCAAGAAATGAAATAATATACCAGAGTTAATGAATTAATATCAATAAAGATAAACCTAAAAAATGACATAGAATAAAAAACACATTGTAGAAGTAAAATGTAAAATGTAAAAAATGTAAACATACTACATACTGTTTATGTATGTAATAATGTACAATTATTATGTTAAGGAATAATTGGGGAAAGAGGGGAATGGCATCAGAGAAAAATATAAAGGAGCATTGAAATGTATCATTAAAGTTTTAAATAAACCTAAGGAAATGTGGCTAAAGATTCGTCAAAATATATTAATGTGTGATCAAGCCCATGGTTCACATCTATTTTAGATTTTATTTTAATTAATTAATTAATTTTCTTTTTTTACTTTTTTTTTCCGTGTTCAACTGCTGTTCACATGGAGCCCTTCTCCACTTGGGCCTTCAAAGTTCTTTTTTGAATATTTGCTGCGACCACCAAGATCTGCACCTGCGGCAGCTCCACCCAGGCCTGTGCCCTAGGCTTCAAGGCTCACTGCAATGGCCCTCTTACTCGTGTGTGGGGGGATAGCCCCCATGGGGTGGGGGTTGGCGGGACCTGTGTCCCCAGAGGGCCCCCCAAAGGGAACCACCGCCGCCTCCCTTCTCCCTTCCTTGTCCCTCACCCTCCCACCCCTCCCCACCCTGAACCCCAACCCCCACCCCCACCCCCACTCCAGTCCCTCTTTCTCAAGTCACTGACTGCCAGTGTCTGCCTGGTATGGGCCTCGTGCTCCAGTGCCAACCATTTTCAGGGCTAGTTGATTCAGCAGGTGAGCTGTTAAACACGCCCGGGCTGATTCTGACTTTCATGGCCACTGTCCTGCTTATTTTAGATTTTAGATATCTTATTTTTCAGTTCGAGGATTCCCTCAATTTTTTGTTTCTGTGTCTCTCCTGAATTTTTTTTATCTTTTTACCTTTATAATTCTCATTTTCTAAAGATTCTCTTGCACGTGTATGCTGTTTACTTTTAAATCTTCGCCAAGTAATTTCAGTATTTGGGCTGTCTGTCAGACTCTTTCTATTAACTATTTTTTTTTCTCTTGATGGTGGGCCACTCTCTCAACAATTAAATTATTAGCATATATTATTCAGTAAAAGAAACCATAGTTCCTTGGAGTAGTGAAAGTAAAAATATGCTCAATAAAAAAAGGGGGTTGGGGAGGCTTGCTGAAAGGCCCCAGGAGCCAATATGAAGGAGTTTCTAGTGGGCAAAACTGGAACAATTTGAGAAACAAAATAATGGTCATATTGGATTATAACTCATAAGATAAAACAGGCATCCATGAGTCCATGCCGATATAAATAAATAATTGAAAATTATATAAATAGGTGCATGGGAGAAAAGAGAAAGTTCTTTCTTACAGAAGAATTCTAATTAATATATGTAGAAGGTATGAAGGAAATGTAAAATTAACTTTGGGCAAATACCACAGTGATAATTGCTGCAAACAGGATCCACCCACTGATACAAAGATTAGGATTTTAGGGGCGCCTGGGTGGCTCAGTCGGTTAAGTGTCTTCCTTTGGCTCAGGTCATGATTGAAGGGGATGGAGCCCCATGTCTGGCTCAGCAGGGAGCCTGCTTCTCCCTCTCCCTCTGCCAGCCACTCCCTCTGATTGTGCTCTCTCTCTGTCAAAAAACAACAACAAAAACCCAAAACAAAACAGAACAAATTTTAGCATTTTAGGAGAAACAGTATGCATAGTCTTAATATATTTCTCACAAATATTCATCAATTATAAAAAGAAAAATAGTATGGGGCACCTGGGTGGCTCAGTTGGCGAAGTGTCTAATTCTTGATTTCAGCTCAGGTTATGATCTCAGGGCCATGAGATCAAGCACCACATGGGGCTCCGCACTCAGCACAGAGTCTTTTTGAGATTCTTTCACTCTCCCTCTGCCCCTCTCCCCACTCACTCTATCTCTCTCACATAACTAAATAGATAAAAGAAAAAAAAGAAAGAAAAATAGTAACTTTATAGTGGAAAAACCCAGCAGACACCATCTTAACCCAATGATCAAGGTTAACGGCTCCCAAAATAAGACCTACTGACATCATGTATCACCTGATACGATGTAATAAAAATGGTACATCACTCCTGTGCCATTTTTGCATAAAATGTATAATCTCAATCTAATGGTGAGAATACATTGGATAAACCTAAAGTGAGGACCAAAATGATAGACCAATGTTTGTCAAAAGCGTCAAGGTCAGAAAAGACAAGGAAAGACTGGGGATTGGAGAAGATAAAAAGACAATTTGAAGTATTGTGGGATCCTGGATTGGATCCTGGAACTGAAAAGGACATTACTGAAAAAATTGATGAAATTTGAATAAGATCTGGTTTGAAGTTTACTAATAGTATAAGACCAATGTTAAGTTTCTGGTTTTGATCATTGTACTATGAGTATGCAGATATTAGCATTAGCAGACGGTAGAAAGTATCTATGAGAACTTTCTGTGCTATATCTGCAACTTTTCTATGTGTCTAAATTTATTTCAAAATGGTTTAAAAAGTTACCAGCCTATCACTTTGACTATGTCGAGTCTCATTTTTCACTTTGTTAGGGTAGATACGTTCCAATTTTGCCCTGAGTTGTAAGGAGTTGGTCCTTAGTCTTGGAATTAGCACTAGTGTTTCCCAACATGTATTTGAACTGTAGTGATAAAATAGTAAACCTGCCCTTCCTCCTAGCATGTGGCCTTTTTGGAGTTTCAGTGAAAAGTCGGAGTGTCACTAAGTCCTTCTAATGTGGTGAGGCTTGAACTCTCAACTCCATCTCTGCGACATCAGGCAGCTGCTGCTCACAGCTGGGCTTCTCCAATTCTCTGCTCATACATGAAGTTCAAAGACAGCAAAGAATTCGAGAGAAATTCAAGTGCAAATGTTAGGGCTGTCCTCTCTGCTGAGTCCTTTTCTCTGGGATTTCCTGCTTGGATTTCTCACTGCTCTGACAATCTTGAATCTTCAGTCTACTATGAGGGCTGTTTTCTGCTTGAAGGTTTGTGTGTCATGTGAACTGGCAAGAGGTGGGGGGTGGGAGGGGGGACGGAGCTGGAGAGGTGTGTGTCTCCTCCAGCTTCTGCCTAGGTTTGGTTGTCTTCTGCTATCTTAAAGCTGTTGTAGTTTTATATTTTCTCCAGAGTTTAAAACTGTCTTTGAAAGGAGAGGTAGTCTATATAAGCTACTCAACCAGTACCAAGACATCAGTGTATACTAAACTTTTTAATGCTTAAATAATTTTATATTGTAAATATTTAAAACAATAGAATTATTATTGGTACTTCAGGAAGTCCTTTTTTTAAAAGATTGATTGATTGATTGATTGATTTGACAGAGAGACAGAGAGAGAGAGAGAGCACAAGCAGGGGAAGCGGCAGGAGAGGGAGAAGCAGGCTGGGGCTCGATTCCAGGACTCTGGGATCATGACCTGAGCTGAAGGCTGACACTTAACTGACTGAGCCACCCAGTTGCCCTGGCATGTCAGGAAGTCTTAAAGGTTTTCCAGAACCTTCATGGCCATCTCAGGGCGAAATGTAAGACAGCCTTAATGTTTTCTTTGGCCTTAGCACCTTCCAAAAGTACCTTTCCTTCATGGCAGAGATTTCTGGTCTTACTTTTAGATACTTCTTCAGGGCTCTGTTGAGTTTCAATTGATTATCAATTTATCCAGTGCCTTTTTCAATTCCCAACACAAATACTTATTGAATGAAAAGATGAAGGAAGGAAGGGAGGGAGGAAGGAAGGAAAGAGGAAAGAAGGAAGGAAGGGTCCCTGCTAAAGCAAAGCCTTGGAGCAGGACACCCAACCTGGCAAACCTCAGGCTCACTTACAATTGCTGGTGCAATCAGTGACATTATTTTGTTTCTTGTCTGTTTCTGTCATTAATCTGCTAATATGGTAGCTGCTCTGTAAATCCACTTTCACCTGCTGTTCCTCTTTGTGGTTCACTCATTTGCTGATCTTTTCTGATCCATGATACAAGGCCACCTCTTCACTCATGAGCTCTTATGATCACATTCTCTAAAGAGCACCCCTTACCCCTGGCACTCTCTATCCTTCTCTTCTTTTTTTCCCCTTCATATTAATTATCTTTACCTTATATTATATCTAGTATTACATATTATAAATCTTTTATTTAAAAGATTTTATTTATTTATTTGAGAGAGCAAGAGAGATAGATATTGAGAGAACAAGTGGGAGGAGGGGCAGAAGGAGAAGCAGACTCCCCGTGGAGCAAGGAGCCCAACATAGGAATTGATCCCAGGACTCTGGGATCATGACCTGAGATGAAGGCAGATGCTTAACCAACTGAGCCACCCAGTCACCCAATATGTTATATTATATGATGTTATGTTATGTTACTTTACATTTATTATATTATATTATATTATATTATATTATATTATATTACTTGTGACGTCTTCCCTAGAATATTAACAACATAAGCACAGAAATTTTGCCCCCCCCCAATGTTGTGTTTCCAGCATCTAGAACAGTATCTGGTGCTCAGTAAGAGCTCAATAGATACTTGTTGAATGAATAAATGAATTTTCACAACAATCCTTCAGGGCTATTATTTTTATCCTCATTAAACAAAGCACAATACTGAAGATCAGGAAAATAAACTAACCAGTTATAAAACAAGTTAGCAGATCTGAATTTAAAACACAGATACTCTAAAAGGCTCAGGGTTTGAAACATGGCGGATGACATGGACCAGCCACAAACTACCAACACTGTGGAAGAGCCCCTGGATCTCATCAGGCTTAGCCTGGTTGAATGAATTTACGTGACAATGAGAAACAACAGCGAGCTTCAAGGCAGATGAATGACATGCTTATGACCAGTATTTAAATGTGATATTGGGAGACGTGGAAGAAACTGGGACTATAGAAATTGATGAGGAAACATACAAAGAGACATATAAATCACCAAAACAGAATATTCCAGCACTCTTTATCCAGGAAGATGGTGTACTAGTTGCCCCTCCATTAAGAGTTGGCTGAAACAAAGAATTTATTGTGTATGGAACATAGGAGACTTTGTACAATTGCCTCTTTAGAAGACGTTCAAAAGAAAAACTTGTGTAAATATTGCTATTAAGAAATGACCAAGGACTCTTCCACTCTTGAAATGACTTGATTTGCAGATAACTCAAAAATTCTTAAGCTTAAAGACATTTTAATTTTTTTCCAACCCTTTCAACAAATGCGTTCACCAAGATGCAGGAAAAAAACCCCAAGCCCCCCAAAAAACAAAAAAACCCTTAGATGTTCTGACTCTATGTCCATTTCTTCTGGAACAGTAGACAGTGGAGTCAAGGGCAGGATATTTAGGCTGCATTGAGGAGAAGGCAGAAAGATAATTTCGTTGTAAAGACCAACACAACTAAAATGCTATATATTTCGTATATTAACCAAGAAATATGTTACATCTCTTCTGAGGACAGAAGAGATTCCCTCTTGAAAACATTTGAAGAAATTGCTCAGGAAACACTCTATGAAGATACTTTTCTAAAATCTTTCTATAAATGTATCACCAAAATGTATATACTAGCTGTGGATTTGGGCATTTTAAATTTTGCAGTTAGTGGGGACATGAGCAATACAATTTTGTTTTGATTTGTTACTAGGTACAGTCCAAGTGTACTGAGAAAGATGTCTGGTAACATGTTGAGTCTGATAACTTGCTGATATTGTGCCTCAACCAGAAAAGCAATATGTAGGAAAATAAATACTCGAAAATCATGGCTTTCTCCCCCCATATTCATAAATAGGACGTTTGTGACTTGGGCGATGATGCTTTAAGATAATTCACCTAAAGTCTTTGGAGTCTGACACTGCCTCAGTGTGTAGAAAATTGCTTTCCCAACTTCTCACTGCTTTTGCCAATTTTGCAACTCAAAGTTGTGGAAAATGTGTTTGTTTGTTTGTTTGTTTGTTTTTTGAGAGTGTTTGAAATCTATGTAAGCCGGATGTTATTTCCATTAGTTATTTTGCAAAGTTCTTTCCCTCTACTCACCACACAAAATATAAAAATGAAACAGTTTGCACAGTGAACCTTGCTTCACTTCTCCTGGATCTGAGGGGCATGCACACGAGAGGGTTGGCCCACTCTGAGTGAGGGCAGGACCACCAGGTGAAACTGTGGATTGTGACTCCCCCTCTAAATGCAGCAGTGGCTACTCGCTCCTGACAGGAGTGTTGTTATTCTAGAACATGGGCTTGGTATTGCTTGATTTAAAAAAGTAGAAATCTGAATTTTCATTGAAACCCCCCAATTTTCAAATGTCAGCAACTAATTAAAAATTTTATAGGCATAAATGGGACACAAGACCCATTGGCTCAGCCACTAAATAAAATCCAACAGGTGTTCAACATTTGATATGTTGGGTGGTGTCCCAGACAGGGAGTCCCTCCAAAGAAGGATCTGCAAGAAGCCGCAGACTCCCCCAATCTCGAAGGTCATGTATTTTTAATATACTTGCAAAAGAAAGAATGTGTCATACCTGCTGTAGAGATGTTTCTTGGCTACTTCCTTTCTCACCCTCTCTTTTCCTACCCACCAGGACCCACCCCCTGGAGCTCCTGGTTATTAGCTACCTTGAGAAGCTATTGAGAAGTCCCCCGGGGCCAGCAGAACCTGCATGGGTGTGAAGTCACCGCTGTCTTTGTTCTTGCTTCCTCGATCCTCCACATTGTTGCCCCCCACCAAGACTCCATGACAGCCAATTATACTGGAGAGGGGAGACTAACTAAAGAGTTTAGGCTTTAGAAAATTTTATGATTTTTATAAACTATATATTTATATCAATGTCTTCATAATTCAAAGAAGAAACACAATAAGGAAGTTAAATACGCCATGGAATGACCTTGCTGTCCCATCCATTCTGTTTTCATTAAATCCCCTGGTCAGGAACTCAACATGGTGCCTTCTATTCAGTGAAACCCTATCCTTCCTTCCATAGGCTCCTGGTCCCTTTTCTTCCCATCCCTCAGCAAGCCAAGGGAGGTAATGCCTGAGCAAGGATTTCCTGATGTCTGAGTTATTCTGACCAGCTACCATCCAGGGGTCAGTGTGGTGCAGACAGTGAGCGGGAAGAGTGCTCACTCAGCATGATGCCCCCCAGAGGGGTCTTGAGCAACACAAGTCCAAGTCAGTACAAAAGCGGCAATTAAGCTTTTGCTATGCAACACAGGCTCCTTTGAAGAAGATGTGCCTCTTCATCCATCAGGGTCATCCAGGAGCTAAGTATCCAATCAAATAACACACACACACATCTAAAGACAAGAGGTACTTCTCAGGGCAGTATGGTCTAATCTACATTAAGGAAGAAAAACATTTTCCTAATTGGGATAAAGTCTTCCCAGCTGGCCTCCCCCACAGTGGAGGGAGGGCTCTATTCCTCACAGTGGTGTTGGCTCACCTTTGTTCTTCTGCCAGCTCTCCATTCCCTCCAGGTCTAGTGGGGAATAAAAAATGGGATTCATTAAAGGCGGTCTACACATTAACTTCTTAATGTCCAACACTTTGTTGGAAAAAACCCAGAAAAGTCTTTGAAATTATTTTTATTTTTTTTCTCCAACAGGGTCAAATTTTTGTGAGGACTTTTCTGTAATCTTTTTACATAAAGACCATTTCTAAATAACCCCTAAGGGTTGAAGAAGGGATGGATGGATGATTTGTGAGTTTAGTTACTCTAAAAAGCTGAATACAAATTCCTCATCAGTAGAAGAAGAATCAGATCATGCGTGAAAAATTCTGACATTTTCATTTGCCTTCTTGCATTTTCCCCCACCAGTTTTTTTTTTTTTTTTTTTTTTGAGAGAGTGAGTGCATGTGCAAGTGGGGATGGGGAGGGGCAGAGGGAGAGGGAAAGACTCTTAAGTAGATTCTGCACTGAGTGCGGAGCCTGACTTGGGGCTCGATCTCACGACCCTGAGATCATGACCTGAGCTGAAACCAAGTGTCCAACAATTACATGACTAAGCTACCTAGGTGCCCCTTTCCCCCACTAGTTTAGGGTCAGAATCTTTCAGCATTAGTAAGACAAAAATATAAGGGAAATGACTGGTATAAATTGTATTGGGAATTGAGATTAAAATGTGTCATGTGACACATATGTATGTTGCAACAATAATGAAAATGCACAGCTTCATTTCTTTTCGTGGTCAGTGAGAACTGTTACTGAATATGCCTTTCCCTTTCTAATGCTGGGTCTTATATATTTCAAGTAAGGCAGGAAGAGTTTTATTTTTTTTTAAATTTCAAAGAGGTCCCTCTCTGGGATAGAGAAAGAAAAGACTGGATTTCTATGGACAAAGCAAACATTGTGAACTGAATAGTTATGACACAGTGGCCTCTCAATCATTGTTTGCACTGATAGATACGGTGGCCAGCACAAAGGAGAAAGGCACGTGTTATGTCAGGAAGACTAACATAAATCCTAGCTCTGCCCTTGCCGGCTGGAGGAACTTGGACCATCCAATTGTCACAGTTTGGGTTTCCCAGGAAGCAGCCTCTGACACAGATGTTAGTGTTCAGACAAACATTCATTCCCATTATTGTTATTTCTCAAAGGGCTGTGGTTGAGGCAGCTAATTTCAAAGTGTTTGTTCATAGAAAAAATGGGAGCTTTCTTTTCATGCTTTTCACACCACAAGGTATGTATTCCCAGGCAAGTGCAACAGCTTCTCGAATTTTGTTTTGTTCAGAACACAAAATTCCAAGGTGTAGTAGCTTCAGCGAAATGGAGAAGACAGTGTCGTACGAAGATACAGGGATACTGGGGTGTCTCACAGGACCGTGGACATGAATGTAGATGGATACTGTGAACAGCGGGCACAGGAAGACATGCGGGTTTACTCTACATCTTCATTTCTGCTTTTTCAAGCAGCTGCACTGCTGACAACACACTCATGTAGGCCTTTTTAGCCTCTCTTGTCCCTCAGATCAACTTGCTTCACTCCTTTGATCTCCCGAGGCCGAAGCAGTAAACTGAAACTGACAGTCTCCGGCCTTTACACATCCAGGTGGTTCTGAAATGCCTGGAGGACTCTGATTGGTCCAACTTGAGTCAGGTGTCCAGCCCTGGACCAATCAAAAGTGGCCAGGGTCACATTGTCATGTGGCTTTCTTTGTTTCTCATGTTGTCAGGTTAGGTGCAAGGGAGCAGTGGACTTTCAAGAAAAAGGCCTGATAAACAGTAGGTGGCCACTGGAGCCAGAAAGCTGAAAAAAAACAAAACAAAACAAAACTTTGCTTCGATATTACCTTCAGAGAAAAAAGACCGTGTGGATCGTTGGAGAAAAGCAGGTTATGGATCCGAGGGAAACAAGTTCTCTCTCTGTTGGCAGAAAGAATCGTCACTACGTTTGTTTTCAAAGTACTTTGGGGAAACGGAGAGCTAGAATGGCCCGCTGCTCTGGAAAACTGCCTAATCATTTCAGGTTACAGGAATATTCCAATCCGGAATTGATGGGGATTCACTAGATGCAAGATTTATTATATATATATATATATATATATATATATATATATATATATATATATATATATATATATTCCATATATATATATATATATATATATATATATATATATATATATATATATATTAGAAGATTAAATACATAGAGCCAACACCCGGTTTTACTGTATCTTTGCTCACAGTGAAGAGATGAATTTAGTCAGAAAATTAGAACTCGAGTGATACCATTTTGTTTAGAGAGATTTAGGGATAGAATATTCCCCTCAAAATGTTTTATCAGTTATATGCAATATTTAAGAAAATGAATACTAAATGAGATGCATTAAGCACAGTGCACACACCTTCAAGATATTTTGCATACTCTTTCTGCCGGAAGAACCAGCTTTGAGGAGAATTTGATCTCCCCGCTGTCGTGGTCATTCTGAAGAGTTTCTTGTGGGAAGCATCCAGTGCAACAGCAGTTTATAAAAAGTGCTTCATAAGCTCTAAATAACTGTTGTCTTAGTTGATTTAGTATCTCTGCGGGCTCCAAAGGCTCACCTGAGTTGCTATGTTCACATCGAACTTCTGAGGCTAAGGGAAGCTTCTAAAGGCTGTATTTTCAGGGACTGCATAATTATTCCCTCTTCTGTTTTCAGCTATATACATATGCCAAAGAAACACAACGAATGTCCTAGAAATTGTCGAGGATTAAAGAGATGAAGGAAAGAATTTTGAAAGTATTTTTGCCTGCATCCAACACCCAATTCATGAATTTGGGTGAGTTTTCTCTCTCTGATAAGCAGCGTGGCCCAGCTTGGGGGTCAGACACACTTGGGGTTGAATTCTGGCAGAGCCACTTACTAGTGCTCTGGTCTTGCACACTTAGCTCTCACTCTTCAAACAGTAAATGTCCTTGCATCTGTAACAGCTTCGGCATCTTCTTCATCTTCTGGGAACCTTGTCGTGTCATAACTTTTTCCTGAAAGCGAGCTCTTTCTGGAAACGTTTCTCTTGAGGACTTCTCAAAAAAGGCTGATTTTCCTTTTTCATATCCTAATTGCCTTAGATGTTGCTCTTGCTCCCTTCCCCCCAACAGTGTCATTTTCAGACCGTTAGGTCTCTTTTTCTTTTGAGGGAAAAAAAAAGTAAAGTTAAAACAATGCAGCCTCTTTGAAGCTCATGTCCATTCACTTGAATAAGCTTCCTCTGCTTTGTAACAATCAAAATCCTGTTCACTCCATTCAACACTTCAGTCCCTAGGTGGCAGCCTTCTTTTTCCACCCAAACCTTTGCCAAGCACGAAGGTGTCTTTGTCCATTTTAGCTTTTCAGGACCTAGACCACTCATTTCCAATGACCTTGTCACAACTTCATTACATCTACACACTCCCAAAGTCATGTCTTGCTCTGTACCATCACTATAAACTGTACCACCTCTGAAATCTCAGGTTAACACTCCCAATCACGGCTTCCTATTATTTCAGCTCCCATGCCTAAGTGCTCTTGCAGCAACGATTTTCAACCTCATCACAAATTCTAATCCGCTAAAATGCCTCAACTTTCTACCCACTGGCCCTTCTCTTGTTATTCTGCTCTCTTGCTGAGCATGTATTTTATGATTCATTGTTTTGATCATTCTCTTGCAAATAGTGTCACCTCTGTTCCTGTCCTCTGCTTTTGTCCCACCTACCCGGTAAAACTCTGACCTTGAATGAACTCGGATGCCCACATTCCCATTGCCTGTATCCAAGCAGCAGAAGGTTGCTGGAGAAAACCTTCCAGGGATTGGCTGCTATTACAATACGTGAATGTTCACCAGCTTCAACTAGGACCTCACTCCTACAATCCAAGGTGTTTATTTACTTTATATATTTTTTAAAGATTTATTTATATATTCCAGAGGGGGAGAGAGCACAAGTGGGAGGAGCAGGGAGAGGGAGACAGAGAATCTCAAGCAGTCTCTGCCCCACGTGGGGCTCGATCTCACGACCCCATGATCATGACCTGAGGTGAAAGCAAGAGTCAGACACTCAAGTGACTGCGACAGCCAGGAGCCCCAATCCAAGGTGTTTAAATATGCAACTCCTTCTTATGTTCTCCAAAGCTCCAAGTCTTCCCACCGTTCTTCAGAGGCAGCACTGGCCTTTCCTTCACTGACAAAACACAAGCTTTCCAATCTTTATGCTACAATAGATGTGTGATAAGGATGAACACTTGATCAATTAACAGAAAGATCAGACTGAGGCAGAGAATTAAATACACACACACACACACATCTTACACACTTTATTTTGATTTTATACATAAAAAGAACATTAACTTATAATATTTGATTGTATGGTCGAGGCCATTATATGGAGTATAGCTCTAAGGATTTCAGTTCCTCACTGTCTTTTTTATAGAGGCTTAGGCTTCCTTATTATGCAATTGAAATCTATGATATCCAGTTTCAATTTTTTAAAAGATGAATAATCATTTATGTATTTTTGAAAACAAGCTGAATTTGGAAGAAACTGCTTTTTTTTAATGATTTTTTTCTCCAAACTTTGAGAATGATCTTGCCACACCAAACTAAACATTTTTAAAATATCTTGCCTTTATTTAATCTTTCCAAAACATTCAATAGAGTTTCATTAGAAATAACTCTTTTCATCCTCATACCTCATGTGTGGTAGTTTATTAATTTACATAATTATTATAAATAATGTGACTGGCATAAATAGATTTGGGAACACACACCAACGTCCCTTGATGTGCATACAAACCAGCTGGTGAGAGCATAAATGTATGTCAGTCAATGTTCTTTAATACACACAAACCCTTTGATCCTTATAATAATCTTTTTTCCTTTCAAAGAACAGTGGATACCTTTTTATTAAAAAAAACGTAGAGAACAGGGGCTCCTGGGTGGCTCAGTTGGTTAAGCAACTGCCTTTGGCTCAGGTCATGATCCCAGGGTCCTGGGACTGAGCCCCACATTGGGCTCCTTGTTCAGAGGGGAACCTGCTTCTCCCTCTGCCTCTACCTGCTACTCTGCCTGCATGCTCTCTCTCTGTCAAATAAATAAATAAAAATTCTTAAAAAAAAAAAAAAGTAGAGAATGAGCATTGCAATCAGGAGAAAAATATGATTTGTAAGCAGTTGCAGCAAATAAGTCATTTATTTCTAGTGGTAAAATTTAAATTCATTTGAATTAAGATGTCATAATTAAAAGCCAATTATCTAATTAGTATTTTTTAAAAAATGGATAATGGAAATTACTGAAAATGTAATAAAGTACATTTTACTTGTTTTAGTTACATATGTAAATGGCTTTTTGAAGTTTAACCAAATTAGAGCACTCTTTAAAGCTGGTGACTGCTGAGATCTTCTTAGTACATGCAGTGTGTATGTAACAAAGTTACTTTAAGCATAATATTCATTGAAACAGATGTTGCTGATTAATACTATTGGCCAAGTTGTTATCATATGACATAATGGGAGGTGGAATATGAGATCCTTTGGCACTTCATATTGTTTACAAATATATATTTTTTGAAAGATATAAGAAATACTTAGAAGAAAATAAAACAAAAATCTTTTGCATATTATAAATACCTTTAAATAATCTGTTAATTTCGCTGGTAATCATTTATCACATCAATTATTATCGTTCTGGTATTTCAATTGTTTTTAAAAAAATCAGCACTTATCTAAGGGAAATCAAATTCAACTATTGTTAGAAGAAAGATTTTATACTCTGTTATTATTTGCCTTCTTGAGGATTGTGAATTGTTAGCCATGCATTTCCAATTACAGAGTATTCTTTCTCAACGTATAATGTTTAGAGAAAATACTGTGTAAGAGTAAAGATGTAAGCAATAAGAATTCTGATTAATATTTCCAATTCTTAAATCACTGCCACCTAAGTAGAGGTAGTTATAGAAAATTTAGTGAAATTCTATTTAGCTGTATATTTATGGGTACTAAATTTCTGTGTGGTATCTTAAGAGTCAGTGGCTAGACCCATATTTCTTTACAATCTAATTTGATTTGAAATTTGAATTTTGGGGTGAAAAGGAAAATATTTGCATTGGCTTGTCTGACTCATCCTCATGTTCATCCAGGTAGTCTCCCCCAAGGAATATTTATCTTTCGGAATCAGTCATCACTTCTAGACTTGGCCTTTATCTTCTCTGAAAGTGAAGTGTTCAGGCAGATAAACTGAAAAGGAGCCGGTAGTCCCATATTTTTGTAATAACGATCTGGTACCTATTAGCCTCTGTATAGTCCAGGATAAGGAGTGTTGACAGTACATTCTAGGGGATGTGGGGGAATGCCTCTGCACTGCTTAGCCAGGCGGATTGACAGCCAAAGAAGAGAATGAGCTCGCTCTTGCAGTCAGCTTATCCAGGACGTATCCAAAGTTGCATGTGGCAAAGTAGTACGGAGGTGCTAGGGCACTTTCTGCACTGCCAGTGACTGTCACATACTTGTCATGGGGTTTCTTGTGCTGTCACACTGCAGAGTACTGAGAGAGGACCACTAAAGCCATGTGTTTCTTCCCTTTTCCCTTAACTCGCTTCTCTAGGAAGAGAGCAGATGAACGTCATGAGAGACCATTTTGTCTTGAGGACGACGCCAAGTGGAGAACATTAAAAATGGCACACTCTGCTCTTGATTACAGTTTTCTTTCTAGAATCGAGAATCTAGTAATTTTAAGATCAGGGACTTTTCAAAATGTGTGTGTGTGTGTGCACGCGTGTGAATGTGTGTGTGTGACATTTTTTCTTTCTTTTTATTTTAAGATTTATTTATTTATTTGAGAGAGAGAAAGACAGCGCATGTGCACACACACAAGTGGGAGGAAGGGCACAAGACATATGCACGCAGACTCCCTGCTGAGTACAGAGCCCATGCAATGTGGGCTCCATCTCAAGACCTTGAAATCTTGACCTGAGCCTAAATCAAGAGTCTGATGCTTAATTGACTGAGCCACCCAGGTGCCCCAATGACATTTTTTTCTTTATAGACAAAAGGAAGTTCCCAAGATTTTTCTGCTGAAAAATAGTATTTAGAAAAGTTTGGTGCCAGACATCTATGAAATGTGAACTCTAGCTCCACACATGTATATTACCTTGTGCAAGTTTCTTAGCCATCTTGAAAGTTTCCTTATCTTTAAAATAGAAATAATGCCATCCATCTATCAGGACAGTTTGGGGGTTAAATGATAATGCACATAAAGTATATAATAAAATATTCAGCACATAGTAGAGATTAAACAATCGTGGTGATTTACGCCTAATAATAACTGCAGCGCTGTGATCTTCAGTAAATTTTCATCATCTGCACTGAAAATGTAGTAAATAGGGCAGAAGTTACCAGTTAATTGAATAAGCTACCAAATCTCACGATAGAAGTGCATGGGAATTCAATGACCCAGGCAATGCATCAGCCTCTGATTAGTGTCCAGGTCCCGCAGGTCACTGTGTAGGACGTTTTAGGGCTTACAAAGACAAATCCACAAAAGCCTTAGATGCAAGAGTTGTTCGAAAATAAGGAGCCCACAAAAACATTCTGAGCAAAGAAGTGACATGCTGAAAGTGTTCTTTAGGAAGTTGAACCTCTTGGCATTGTGCGGGACTGACCAGAGAAAGGAGAAATCAGAGGGGTTGAGGACAGTTAGTTAGGAATGCCATTAGAATAGTCTAGGGAGTGAGGTGGTGAGGTCTGGGGCTTCCTTTCAAGGAATGATGGTCTCCTATGACAAAAGTGGAAAAGAAAGGTATTAGTACCTTTTTTAAATTTTACTTTTTATTTTAATTTCAATTAGTTAATGTACAGTGTTATCTTAGTTTCGGGTGTATAATATAGTGATTCAACACTTCCACACCTCACCCTGTGTTCATCATGACAAGTGCACTCCTTTATCCCCATCACCTATTTCATCCAATCCCCCACCCTGAAAGGTACGTGTAGCTTGACAATAGTTGCCCACCCAACGTGAGGAGATGGGGGTGGGGCTGGATCTGTGGAACTAACCCTAAAGCAGAGGCCAACCCTCACATGCAGTGAGCATTTAAGGGGCACGCAAGTCACAGTCAACAGTTTGAAAGGGAGAGGCACATGGAGAAAGCTAGAAAAAAAGGGTGACAAATCAATTATGGCCGAGTTTCAGGGGCTTGGGAGAATGGTTCATACAGCAGAAGTTGGAGAACATGAATTCATATACACACATCAATACACATTTGCCATTTTATCTACTTAGCTAGTCTATTTTAGCTACCTTCGGTGATGCAGAATCAAGAAGCAAAGGGTGTTTGTGTAGAAAAGGGACTGCCAAAATGCACCTAGTAGAACAAAGGAAATAGATTATCTAGGGCCCTAACGAAAGCAACTTTGGAGTCCAGGCTGAGAAGGGGGACAGAGGTGCCTGAAGAAGGCTTATGGGTTGATTAAGAGCAGAGGTCAAGAGCTTTCAAGAAATATAAAATCAAGTTCATGAAGTAGGAGTGGGGGTGGGATCCACAGGTATGGTTGCAACTGTTTAAATGATACTGTCAAAGATGCCTCAGTGGTAATGGGCAGTCAGAGTGGAATGAATGTGGTGAGCAATGAGGAGGTTCTGTGACTATTGGGTCAATTTGTTAGAAGAATCATCTAGGACCAGGTTGAATCTTTGAGAATGATGGCAAAGAAAAAGGTGGAAAGGAAGAAAATGAATCGGTGATGGAATCAGCACAAAAGTCAGCAGAACATTCTAGACATCAAAATATGTCGTGGAAGAGAAGGAAGAAAGAGCAGTCTACATGGGATAAGGTTATTAAAGACAGCAGAACCACGATGAAAATGGCTCTGTGAACTCAGGACCTTAAAAGCTCATCTTCTGGCTCTGTTGAGCTAGGATAGACAGGAGTATCTTCTCTGGAGAGAGTGGCAAGGGTCATAGGTCAGTTCTTGCAGCGTAGGAACAGCAGGCTAATGAAAAACACAGACCACAACCTGTGTGCTCAGAGCACGGCCAGGGTTCCTAAAGATCCAGTGTGCTCGGGGCTGTTAAAGACAATATACTAAGGAGGGGGAGTTTTTCCAGTCTCCTATTTATTTTTCTTCTAGGTTTTTAGCCATGTCATGAAGATTAAGAATCTTTATTTAGAAAAACAGTACTTGTGGGTTCTTTTTCCTAACACAAGATGAAAAAAGCTATTTCCCTCCTTTACACTTGTCATTCTTCCTCTGCTTATTTGTGTCTGCAGAGTGTGCATAATTTTTGTATGTGCCAAGATGCTGTGAGTATAATAGACTATTGACTTGGTCATAAATTTGAGTTAAACTGAAAGAATAATAAGCAATGTTGATATTTGCTCAGAATTATAATATATGTGTAACCATGGTGCTCACTAGGTTAAAAGAGCATTTTGTTCCTGTTTTGGAAGAGTCTGCCTAATGTGTTTGACATTTAAAATATGAATAACTCAAGAGATCTTAGAGATAATACAGCAAAATAAATTTTTGGATTTTTATCTATTTCTTCAAATATCATCATTGCTTTGTAATAAATTACTTGATATTGTAGCATTTTTAAAAAGATCAGCTATGCTTTTGTAATTTTCTTGCTTTTATATATTCTTTCCTAATTTTCCTATACTTTATTGGACTATAAGAAAAAATATTTGAAATGTTTAGTTCTAAAGGTGACAGATAAATTTAAATACTGGGTGCTGGGCACGGTGTTGGTCTTCATTATTAGCACATAATGAAATGAACGTCTACTGTGTTAGACACCAACTATGACACAGCTGTCAGGGTACTGTTCCAAAGGGCAGGCTAGCAAAATGTTTCAGAGAGGTTATTATGATCCTAACCTATGTAGACTTTGAGAGATGGGTACAATACAGCAGTGAGGACTCATGGACACTGTTCCCCGCACCCCCTGCCCCCTCATGGAATGTTAGAGAATCAGGAAGAAAGAAAAGGTCTGTGGTTCACATTTCCCAGATGATAGATGGCATAGAAGTTCAAGAGTGATATCAGCAAACTTTGGATAATAAAATTGACAAAATTAAGTGACTGATGGAAATAACCAGTGTTGTCTTAGAGATTTATTGATGACATAGTTTTTGTTTTGTTTGGTTTTGAAATTAGGAGCGGCCGTGATGTGTGACTATTGCCTTAGTATTTGTTTTTTCAAGAAATATTTGCCAAGCATCTTTTATCTATCAGGCACTGTTCTAGGCACTGGTGACTGAACAGAGAGGAAGACAGAGTGCCTGCACTCACAAAGCTTTACTCTACTGATGGGGACTCGGCAAACAAGTAAACAATGACATGCATAAAGAACACAATTTCAAATACCTGGTGTTTCTCTGCCTGTTTACCTAAAGTTGGGTAAGTAAACTTGTGCCTGCTCAGATCCCTGCTGACTCTGGACAGATACCCACTCCACCACTGGGGGAAAACCTTTTAATATAATATACAGAGCATATACAGTATCCACAACTGAATGTATGTGTGCACATCAGTCATAAAACCTCTCTCTCCCTCCTTCCTTCTTTCTTTCTCTCCCTCCCCTCTCCCTCCCTCTCCCTTTCTGTCTCCCCCTCCTCTTTTTCTTTTATTTTAAGGCTCCTGCCACATTTCCTTTGGCCTGGTTAATGGATCATTCATTTTCCAGGAAATTCCTTTTATTTGGCCAGCACAGCGTTGGAGGGAAACCGTTTTTCACACTCCTCTGTCTCTGGAGGAGGGATTTTCCTAACCTCCGCTCGCCTCCTGCCTTACCCCTCATTCTTTCCCAGCTTGGGGTGAAGACCAACCACTGGCAGCTCATCTTCGCCTACTTCCTCTCTCCCCCTTCACCCAGCCCCCCGGGGGGAGGGGCGTGCTCGGTCCCATTCCAGGGGTGCCAGGGCTACTTTCCCCCGGGTGGGCACTCAGCCTCGTTTGGAGATGTGGTTTTGAAAACTGACTCTCTCGCATTGAAAAGCCAGGTTCTCCAGTGACAACTTCATTGGGAATGAGGCTGACATCTTGCCACCTCTGTGACTCCCGCAGCTCAAGTGGTTCAGAAATCTGCAGGAGGTAAAAAGAGTGAGGCTTGCCAGGCATCCTGAAATGCAGACATAAGGACTTGCTGTGGGTTTGCTGATGAGTCAGGTTTAAAGTTCGAGGACCCTCTGGATAACAGCAGTGTGGGATTTGGGCTTCCCTTCCATCTCACACACGCATACATGCACAAAGCAGGAGGCCATCTGGTAAACACAGAATTCTCAGTTCTTTCTGAAGGGAGAAGGACCTGTTTTTATTCCCTCTGAGGTGAGAAGTTGAATTGCTTCCATTCCGTTATTCCTCAGGGTGAACTTGTCACCACCCTTGCTAAATACTGTACACAGCCATTGATGGGCTGGGGTCGGCAGGGAACTGGGGGTGCACACCCACCACGGCTATGCTGTGGAGGCAACTGCAGACTCAGACACCCACACGTGCGAGGTCTGTGGAAGTGGCTCTGGGGCAAGTGCGCAGACCAGTCCTCGGAATGCATTACAGCTGTCAGTGAGTCAAATGCCTAATGCCAACCTCATACTCATGGAAAAGTACAATAAAGATGAGGAGTTATTTCAGAAACAAATGAAAACAAAAAAAGGCATAAATTACTATAAATGATTTTGCTAGAAAAGAGACATTTAAGTTCTTGGCTTCTGTTGCTTTATGAAGCTTCTACCCAAATATTAAGTCATGGTCAGAAAAAGCAGAGGCAATTGGTCAGCTAAGACTTAGGTAGTTACTACTAACAGTACATTTAAATTACATTAGATCTTCTATATTCAGTCTTAAATTGAGGGTGAGAATATTACTTTGAGAAAGGAGAAGATGGCTGGGTATCCTGGCTTCTAGACTAGTTCTTGTCACTATTGCCACTAAGAATAACACTGTTTTAAAGCCATTCAGGCCTGAAAACTCAGGGTGACCTTTAACTCCTCGTAGGTAAATCTACCCCAGTCCATGTACATTACGGACATGCCTTCTTTTTCTTGCTTTAGGTAGATTTTATTTTTTTCTTAAATCGGTCCTTTATTGGTTTGCTTTTTCTCTCCTTTATTGAACATTCTTATGGGACACCTGGTACATTCCCAGTAATGCATATGGTATTCAGGGAAATATTCATGAGGAGTTTATATTCTAGAACTTTATATTTATAATGGAGAATACGAGATTTGCTGAATGCACCAGCTGTCATTCTTTTGAGGCAATTTCAGTGAAATCTGAGGAGGCAAACTAAATTTGCATAATTAAGAGACCGAGCATTTCCAATTTTTTTTATTGTGGCAAAAAATATGTAACATCAGATTTGCCCATCTTAACTGTTTTTAAGTGTACAGTTCAGTAGTGTTAATTATATTCACACTGTTGTGCAACTGATCTCCAGAACTTTTTTGTTTTGCAAAACTGAAATTCTTTACCCATCGGACAAAAATCTGCCATCTTTTCCTCTTTCCCTAGCTCCTGGCCACCACCATTCTACTTTCTGTTTTTATGAGTTAGACTACCTTAGACACTTTACATAAGTGGAATGGTACTAAAAGTGTCCTTTGTGACCGGGCATGCTCTTGGAAGAGAAGGGCAATGGGACCTCGTACTGGTCTCTAGGAAATCCCGTTGTTGCTGGGCTACACTTTCTCTGCTCAGGGAGGGGACTACTCATCTGCAGGCCCCAACAGGTACAGCTATGTCAACTCAAGCAAAGAGAGAGGCTTCTGGTTCTGTGTTTTGCCCCAGGGGGTAGCAGAGGAATCCCATTTTCTGTGGCTAATGTTGTAATCTTATCAGCTGCCACCAGGTGAGCCCAGCTGGGTTCCCCTCCATTCTGCCATAATCAAACAAACATACTAGTAGACTGAGTCCAAAACTTACATCATTGTATTAAGTTATTTACAATTTTAGGTCTCTAAGATTTCATTAATTTTGGTCCTTTAACTAGAGCTTCATTACATGTTACGTTGAAATCCGGATCCAAGAAAAATATTTCTAGACTTTCTTCCAGCTACTACTCTTGCTGCCTCAGTTCTCTTTGTGATAGGGAGACAGTAACACCTACTTGTCTTAGGCAAGAGCTTGTCCCCCTTGATGTTCACTTTCTGGTGGTAAGCCTGTGAATATGTTACACCACTCTGCAAAGGGAATTAAGGTTGCAGACGGAATTAAGCTTACCAAGTAGCCGACTTTAAAATAAGGAGTTTATCCTAGATTATCTGGGTGGTTTCAGTGTAATCACATGGACCTTTAAAATTGGAAGAGGAAGGCGGAAGAGTCATCAGAGAGCTGTGATAATGGAAAAATAGGCCGGAGCGATTTGCATCATGAGAGGGAGCTGACCCACTGTTGCTGGGTGGAAGTGGAGGAAGGCAGCTGCTAGCCAAGGACTGCAAGCTGCCTAGAGGAGTCAGGGATGACCCTCAGCTGACACCAACAAGGATAGGGGACCTTAGTCCTATGCAAGCAAGAAACTGAATTCTGCCCACAGCTTTCATGAGCAAGGAAACTGACTCTTCCCGAGAGCTTCCAGAAAGGAGCACAGCCTTGAAGAGCCCTTGATTTTAACCTGAGAACCATTCCAGGACATCTGGCCTCTGGAACTGTAAGACAGGAACATGGTGTTGTCTTAAGCTGATAACGTTGAGATGATTTGTTACAGCAGCAATAGGAAATGAATATACTACACCCTGAGGTTGTTTTAGGAATTAAATAAGGCAATGTTGGCAAGACTCAAGAGTTCGGTCCTTAGTCAGTGCTCAGTCATTTCTATTGTCATCACGGACAAAATGCCTCACAACCCAGTGAGCTCTGAAGAAGACACAGCCAGGGCACAGGTCTCATGGGCCATCTGTCTGCACCTTGAGCCCTGCTATGTGGGGATGGTTCTGGTGTCACACTGTTGGTAGGACCATGGCCAACTGGAGTGCAATCTGGGGAGACCCCCAGGGCTGCCAACAGATCTCGAAATGATGTTCCATTATGATGGTAGGAGGAAGTTTAGATGCACAGCTTAAGGCTGAGAACACAGAACAATGCAGGGACACAAGTTCCTTTTAAAACAGGGGAATAGCTGCCTTACTCAAGTGTTGCTTCAGAAAGTGGACTTGGATGAATCCACAATAACCACCAAGAAATAAATTTTCACTGAATATAAAAGATAACATCCTTATAATCATTTCACAAACTGAGTACATTGCCTGGTGAGTCAGTGAGCACCCAGTCCCTGGGAGGGTTCAGACAGATGCAGGACACAAGCATAAAGAGTCAGGGATGCCGCAGAGAGGAGATGTGATGAAATTTCCATCACCCCTGCTCCTGTTACCCTCATCCATGTCACAGGCATGCCTGGGAAAATCTGTCCATGGGTCACAAGAAAAAACAGTGTCTCTGGTGCGCTTTACAAGTTGCACTAATATTTTAATACAAAAATGTTAAGAGCTTTTCTCTTTGGGCTTGATTAGACTAACCACATGCATTATTGTTCATGTTACCCTTTTTTATAGAGAAACTTTTAACATAGGCATATTCATATGTGAGGTGTGAGGTTGTTTGTTGGGGGAGAGTAGGAAGATGGGTGAGCATGTGTGAAGGAATTTTGCCTTTAGGAACATTTAATACAAGCAAGAGTAATAAACATTTGTTAAGGAGAAATGGAGTATAATATTTTACCTCTGAGACCAAGTTCTCAAAACCTGATGTTTTAAATTTTCTAATGGATTTTATTGTTATATTTATTATGCTTATTGAGATCCAATAGACTTCACATTTGTGTCACTAAAGCTAATATATATATCTATATGTACCTATCTCTTTCTCTCTCTCTATATGTATAGTATAACAGCAATATTCTTCCACCACATTTGGTCAGGGTATGTTGATCTCAATTGGTTGGCTGTATTTCTTAGAATCTAAAATGTTTCTATGTTGACACTTTCTTGATTATTACCAGAAACCACCAACATGACATTTTCATAAAAATGCAAGCATCCCAATTTTAGGAAAGCTACGATATGAAGTAGTTCATCCCTAGGTGATGAAGAAAAGCTCTCCTTAACGGGAGAATATGAGTTAATAAATGTAGTAACTTTTTATTCAGAAAGAATGAAATACCTCAACAATCACTCTTTTGTAATCCCCAATAAAATGGTGGATCCAGGCAAAGATCAATAAAGGATGTTAAGACCACTAGTGATGGTTGTTGAAGAATAGGATATTGGCAAAGTGCCCAGCATATCACACTATAGATTATCTGATCATTACAAACATACCTTTACAGTGGACCTCTCTGGTGGTCACTACTTGCATACAGTGATCTAATTTAGCTTTCAGAATAATGGGTTTACATGAAGTTATGTATCTCACAATGATTCATTATAGAAGACCCAACATCATTTATGATGTATTCTGACCAAGATTGTTTGCCAAGCTAAAATAAGCCTTTGGCGTTAACTTCAGATTACAGGAAATAAAAAGGATAGAGGAACAATTAAACTATACTACAAGGAAGTGTTTAGAAAAATTTAGAATGAAGGACATTCAATAAGACAAAGAGTTTAGTCTTTTCATGGAGTTATTGTCATGAAAAGAGAAAGGGGGTGTTTTAAATTGGAAGAGAATAATCAAATGTAAGGTGTGAACCTTCATTAGGTTCTGATGTTAGAAAAATAATTTCTAAGAGCTACTTTGGAATAATTAGGGAAATTGGAATATAAACTGAATAATAGATGTCTTCAGAGAATTCCAAGTTTTCCTTGTGTGCTTCTCCATTTCAATGGCTAGAGGGGTGTAAAGAGCCCTGAGGAGACCACATGGGAGCTTTTCACAGGCAGGTTTGGAAGGAGTGCGCATCACTTCTGGTCATATCCCAGTACTTAGAATTCAGTCACATGGCTACACATTGGCTAACTGCAAGGGAGGGAAATGTTGCCTGGCTGCATGCTAAAGGAGAGGAGAAGAATTTGGATTTTGATGAGTTGTTATATCAGTTATAATTGGATACAAGTACTTAATTTTATTGCCCATGTTTACTTTTATGTTTATGAATTCATTTGTGCAACGTACCTCAACCGGAATTGTTTCTCAAACTGACACTTCTTAGCGTTTAATGTTTGAAAATTTACTAAGTGGTTTGAATTTAAAATGCCCTGGAAGTCCTTGGAGATGTTTAAGGCTAGGAATGACATTGTCAAATAGGCATTTAATAGAGGAGTCTGGTATGGGTTGGAGAGGGGCAAGACTGGAGGGAGAGGAGAGGCTTTAACAGTCATTCGTGAGAGATGACAACAGCCCAAGCTCAAGAATGGACGGTGATGGAGGGGACCTGTTAAGAGCTAGTGCTGGAGGCGTGATGGCCAGTTGAATGAGGGGGGAGAGAGAGGAAAGTGAAAAATAACTTGGACTTAAGTAAATGATTGGAAGGAAAAACTGAAGGGGGTGCACTAAGTGTAAATTCTGCTGACTTGTGTGGATGTGCACTTATCATTTTCTTTTTCATCCCCTTCTCTTGCCCTGGTCAAGGTCAATCTCTGAATTATTAATGATATTTCAGATTTCTTGAAGAAATCTGTTTTCCAAATGGATATATATCTATCTATCTTTATTGATATTTATTTTTTGTCTGCAATATCTTATTTGGCCATCAAAATTCATTAAGTCCCTGAATAGTTGCCAAATCAGAGTGATCCATCTCTGAACATTGAACGACTTTTGAGATCACGTGGAACTTTCCAGGATTTCCCCAATTGAAAGATTTACTAACCTCATCTGCTCTGCTTAATGTGGACATGACCTTCCTGTACGCTATTGAAGGGTAACATGTATGAATTTCACCCTCTGCTCCATTTATATCGACACATATCTGATGTGCAGCTCATACACTTTCTCATGTCTTGCTTCCAATTTGTTTTTATTTGTGTGTCCAGAATATATGTATCTACCTTGCTGTGTTTCTATTTAGATACAGGTATCTTTAGAGTCAGAACTGTCTGTGTCTATAATTTTTCACTCCAGTGTTTGACCAACTAAACTTGGCCAAATCCCCAATGTCTTCTGTCCCACATCTCATTAGTTTTCTTGTTTTGTCTTTTTCTTTTCTTTTGAAAATGATCTCAAGAAAATTATTGAAGTTCATTTAGATGAAGTTGAAACTGCTGATAACCGTTCATAATATCCCTTTCAATTGGACCACATAGGAGCCCAAGATTCACATGAGAGCAATACAGTTCTAAAGCAGAACTTTCAGATGCCAGAGGACCAGGAAGGCTCAAGGATGTCTGAATGAGAAAAAAGGATTCACAGGGAGAGTTGGATTGTCCCTACTTCTCACTCAGTGTGTTGAGGTCTTGGGCATGTTTCTCAACTGCTCTCAGTCTCAGCTTACTCATGTTATATGGTGGGTAATAATCTCCTTTCCATCTTGATATAACAGTCAGTGAGAATGAGGGTCTAAGTGTAAGAGGTAGAACCCTAGTCAGAGTTTTCTTAGAGGAGTCACATACTTGTTTTTGTCAACTCCCAGTTCCAGTATCACAACTGAACAGGGAGGAACAGGAAGGGAGGTCACTTAAAGACCATTTGTCAAGAATAATTACCTTCTGCTTGGGGTGGGAGCTGTAAATAGATCTTCAGTTCATTCACCAGTTTGACTTTGAATGTATATATTAAAAATACTACCTTGAAGTTTTGGTCAGTCACTTCATATGTAACATGAACTTTAAAAGTTTTGCATAATCTAGTATTTTAACAATTATATTACCATACATTTGCTGAGGCATGTTATAATTTACGAAATATTTTAACAGCATCTAGTATCTCATTCAAATCTCAAAACAACCTTATAGGATTTGAATTTTTACTCCATTTGATAATGAGGAAACTGAGTTTTTGATGTTTTGTCAATCTTTCATCCCATAAATATTGAAATCACTTTTTTATTGTATTGCAGAAGCAATAGTTGCTTCGGTGTTTTCAGAAGAATATTATTTGGAAGAGACAAGAACGTCTTCCTAATGCTTCCATGATCGACCTTTACCCAGCTGTGCACACCTATCATGTTCTAGCAGCTGTATGTAATTCCCGGCTTGATCCTTTGTGCAGCACTGTACCTAATTAAACAGTTTGGAAATGCTTCAATGACAATGTGAAATTGGTGTTTAAAGAGTTCAGAATTACCTCTTTTGATCCTCTGCATTTGCTAGATATACACAGTTCTGCCCCCACTGTCCATCCTCACTCAAAACTTAAAAATAATTTTTTTAGTGCCTTTGCTTTTAAGGGTGATTGGAAATTCATTTTTATGCATTTAGTTATGCATGCAGTTTTTTGATACACTGTTAGCAGCAATATTTTGTTGCAAGCAAACTGTATGAAAGGGGTTTGTCTTTTCCACTAGTAAATAAATCAGATGAATTTATGCCTGTGTCAGTGAGAGGTGATTTGGGACACTAAAATCTCTGAAAGTTGTGTTAGGTGGAAAAAAAGTGCCACTACTGAAAAGTATAAAAAGATGCTCACGAGCTTTTAGAAACAGCTGTATTTTGATCATTCATTCACATCCTAGCAAAGGCAATTATATTTCAAAATGAAAATGTGATTTTTCATTTTGAAATGTAATTACAGTTCATGGAGAAATCTGGAAGGATGTTTATTTTAAGGCTCATCTCTATAGGTATTAAATGATAATGGTGGTTATTAGATATGAAAGAGAAATGGAAAGCTCAACCACTTCTCAATGGCTCTGAATCAGGTGGTGCTCATTTGGCATGATGGACAATTGTTTCTTGTGCAAAAAAACTAAAAAAAAAAAAAAAAAAAAAACCCAAAAACAACCCTAAAAAACAAGGCAAAAATATTCAGTGACAGACACTGGGAAGAAGGAACTGTGCAATGGAAACTGAAAACCAACAATGTCAGTAGCAGAACTTATTTAAGGTTAATTTAAAACATTTCCTTTCCAGAATAACATGAGCATATTGTTTCCAGTCAATTTACCTATCGGTTTTGGTCTCATATTGGAAAATCATTGAATCACATGTCAGAGAAAGTCAAAGATGGCACAAGTTCTTGCAGTTTTACATTCCTCTTTCCATGAAAACAGCACCATTTTGAGTTCGGTTTATATAAATCATTTTCATCACGAAAAAGAAAACTTCTAAGAATATTCTTGGAGACACCTGCTCCATACATACTACTTGTACTTGACTATTCATAGTAGAGATTTACAAAACATGCAAGGGAAAAATTGGACCAAAGGTATAATCTAGTGCAATTTTATTGTTTTAGAGAAAAAGAGAGAGGAAGGGGAGGAGGGGGAGGGGGGAAAGTGTAGAGCTTGAAGAGGAGGGAGAGGAGAGAAGAGGTAGAAGAAGCACAAAGAGACTAATGAAGTGATTTTGCCCAAAGCAAACAAATGGAGAGGGAATAGCAGCACCTAGACTAGAATTTAGGGTTGGTTCTTGACTCCTCATTCACGCCCTTTCCACTGCCAGGCAGGATATCACAGTAGTCAAGACCCTCACTTCTAAGCTTGTATCACTGTTCACTACTTAACTAGGTGTGTGACCTTTGGTAAATCTCCAAACCTATCTCTACTTTAATTTTTCCGCGTGTAGAATAGGGGTCCTAGAGTGCCTACCTCATGGAGTTGTTGAGAAGATTAGATGAAATAGCACGTGTAAAGCATGCAACAGAGTGCCTTTGTGTGTGTTTTTGCATGAGTGTGAATGTGTGGCTAGCACTGGCTTTATAGTTCGTTTAACCATCACTGTTTTCTCCGGTGTCCTGGCTCACTCCTCTTTAGAGCTCACATCCCAGTTCATTTCTGAGGTCTTGTCTTTGATCGGAAGTGATGCCTGGAGTGGGTCAGAATCCTCAGAGCAACTGTTGAGAATTTAAACTTCAAAAGAAATTAATTATCAAGTAAGGCATCACTGGGTGGGTTGGCCTGAATGTTTGCAATCTGTTTGAACTGGAAAAAAAAAAAACCAACAAAAATAGAAAAGGGAAATTAGAATGATTATTTTTGAATGTGAACTTGCTTTTGAATAGCAAGTTTAATCTACTTGTAAAATGTATGATCAGTGCCGGCCCAGGAGGTTGCAAGGCTGACCCCACTTCTTTCGTGAGATGGAAATTCATTATTTCTTCTATGTGTCACACAGAGAGGCCTATTTCAGCTGATTACTGAAGGAATTTTTAATAGAACTATTCAGGAAGGGAATGGTCCGCCTCAGGGGGTCCGCTGGCATCTAAGAGCAGAGGCTGAGTGACCCCAGGGGAAGAACGTAGTCGTGCTGGGTGGGTGGGCTGGTGAACAGATGTTGAAATCCTTTCCAGAATTGAGATGTTAGGCCTGGAATTCCTGAATTAAAAGAACTAAAGTTAGAAACAAACTTCTCTTCTGCATTTCCTTCATCCATATAAGTTTATGTTATTTTGTCACAGTGAGCAAATAACATAATTCTTCCTTTTTTTTTTATTGAGGTGAACATGACATAACATAAAACTAGCCCTTTTATTTTTTATTTTTTATTTTTTTTAATGCTATGTGTTTTTTTTTTTTAATGATTTTTTATTATATTATGTTAGTCACCATACAGTACATCCCCGGTTTCCGATGTAAGGCTCGATGATTCATTAGTTGCGTATAACACCCAGTGCACCAGGCAATACGTGCCCTCCTTACTACCCATCACCAGCCTATCCCATTCCCCCACCCCCCTCCCCTCTGAAGTCCTCAGTTTGTTTCTCATAGTCCATAGTCTCTCATGTTTCATTCCCCCTTCTGATTACCCCCCCTTGGGATAAAGGGATAAAAACTAGCCCTTTTAAAGTGGGTATTCAGTGGTGTTTAGTATATTCACAGTGTTGTGCAAGCACCACTTCTATCTGGATCCAAACCATTGTCCTCACCCCAGAAGGAAATCCTATGTCCATTAGACTGTTGCTCCCCACTTTCCCCGTCTCCCCAACCCCTGAAAAACACAAGTTTGCTTTCTGTCTCTATGCATTTGCTAATTTTGGGTATGTCCTATAAATGGAGTCAGGCCATCTGCGATCTTTTGTGTCGGAATTCTTCCACATAAAGTCAAATACTATGCAGCCGTAGAAAGGAATGAGTTACTGGTTTATGTTTCAATACAGATGGACTTCAAAAACTCACCACTGAGCATGACATTAGCCATAGATGTTTCATTAATGCCTTTATCATGTTGGGAAATTTCCCTTTGGTTCTCAGTTTTCTGAGTGTTTTCACCACAAAAGGATGTTAGATTTTGTCAAATGCTTCTTCTGTGCCAATTGATATGACCATATGGCTTGTTGTTTTATTCTCTTAATGTGGTGCGTTGCATTGATTGATATTCTTTGCATTCCCGCTTGGTCATGGCATATAATCCTTTTAATATGCTGCTGGATTTGGTTTGCTAGTAACTTGTTGAGGTTTTTACATCAATATTCATAAGGGAGATTGGCCTATAGTATCCTTTTCTTTTTTTTATTGAGGTATTGGCATATAATATTAGTTTCAGGTGTACAATATAATAACTTGATATTTGCATACACCAGAAAGTGATCACCGTAGGTCTAGTTAGCATCCATCACCAGAAAATTGAACTTCACTCTTTTCACCTGCCCCCAACCCTTTTCCCCTTTGATAACCACCAATCTATTCTCTGTATCTATGACTTTTGTTTGTTCACTTATTTTGGTTTTCAGATTCCACATGTAAATGAAATCATACGGTATTTGTCTTTCTCTGTCTGGCTTTAGTTCAGAGTAATACTGGCTTCATAGAATGAGTTATGGTTTCTCCCCTCTTCTTGTACTTTTTGGAAGAGTTTGAGGAGGATTGGCATTAATTCTTCTTAAAATGTTTGGTGGAATTCACCAGTTAGGCCATCTGGCCTGGACTTAAATTTGTTAGGATAATTTCTTCCTTTTATCCTGGAAAATAGTTTGGAGATACTCCTGAAGTATTCTTGATATCTGGGAAAAATAGTCCTGCATACTTTTCCGGGTTAAACTTTGATGGTTAGCCAGTTCTTTTGAAAGAATAACTCAAATCTTGTGGACTTTGTTTTGTACTTCATCTTCACTTCAGTGAGAGACAGAGAGAGGGTCATGGTTCAGATTCTTTTATTCACATTGGTAATTTCTTTATCCTCAGGATTAACAGTCATTTTTTAAAAAAGATTTTATTTATTTATTCGACAGAGATAGAGACAGCCAGTGAGAGAGGGAACACAAGCAGGGGGAGTGGGAGAGGAAGAAGCAGGCTCACAGCAGAGGAGACTGATGTGGGGCTCGATCCCATAATGCCGGGATCACGCCCTGAGCCGAACGCAGACGCTTAACAACTGAGCCACCCAGATGCCCCAACAGTCATTTTTTTTAAATCTTTGTATTTGGTTTAATTCAATTTAAAACTATAATGCTGTTTTGACTTTTGTTATTCAATGTTATTAGGCTTCACTATATAGAGGTATCCTGGAGAACTATTGACCAGAGAAGCAGTTCACAAGTCCCCTGATACTGCTGGCTCTTTTTGATAAATAGATAGATAAATAGTGTATAAAATGCTGCTTTGATTGATCTGTATTGGGAGGGGTCTTAATTCACATAGATGAATCTCCGGATTAATTGATGTTTAATTTAATCGATGTTGACTTTAAATAATAAAAATTTCCTAAAAAACATATTGATACAGTAAAAAATTTTTTTCCACACAGTTCTTTGCCTTTGTTAAACATCGTGTACAGGTTATAATTTGATATTCTTTTTGGTGACTCAGGGGCATCATTTGAGCCTCATTTATTGGGCAGTGCTACGTCCAAGCACTCAAGTATATAGCTTTTTTCCTGTCTTATAGCTCCTTTTCCCCTCCCAAATCATAGCCATGATTTCCTTTTTTGCTATATTACCTGTGCATCTGACCTAAAAGTTTTCTACTTTTATCAATAAATGACAATTAGTTTTCCAACAGAAAGGAAAGAAATGAGTAGATGAATTATATTTTATGTTCAGATAGATATGAAGTAGTTTTCCATGGGGCTCTTCTACTATTCTTAGAAGAGTGGACAAGATCTGAGACTTATGGAAAGATGACTTATGGCTGATTCTGTTACAAAAAAAGGGAGAAAAGCAAATCCCGTTTCAAATGCCTACTGTCTACCTTACTTATGTACAATATGTCATTTACTTTCCAGCCCAATGTTGTTAGCTATATGTTGCTATCCTCATTATTCATTACACTTGATGAAATGCAGATTAAAGGAAAATAAGAGACTTGGTACGAGTTACACATGGTAGTTAGTGGCAATCATTTCTTGGCTTGATATCAAGAGTACAGGCAACAAAAGGAAAAATAAACAAAAGAGACTGCATCAAACTGAGAAGCTTCTGCACAGCAAAGAAAACAATTAACAAAATGAAAAGGCGATGTAGAGAATGGGAGCAAATATTTGTCAACTAGATATATAATAAGGGGTTAATATTCAAAGTATATAGGGAAGTCTTTCAACCCAGTAGTGAAAAAAGAAAAGGTAACTCAATTAAGAAAAGGGCAAAGAAATAGACATTTAAACGGACATTTCTCCAAAAAAGACAAACAAATGGCTAACACCTGTTCGGTGGGCATTATCAAAAAATCAAAAGATAACAAGTGTTGAGGGGTATGTGGAGAAAACGGAAACCTCGTACGCTGTGTTGGTCAGAATGTAAACTGGTGAGACCACTATCATAGCCAGCATGGAGATACTCAACACATTAAAAACGCACATACCATATGATCCAGCAATCCCACTCTGGGTATTTATCCAAAAGAATTGAAATCAGGATCTTGAAGGGATAATTGCACATCCGGCATTCATGGTGGCATTATACGCAATAGCCAAGAACTAGAAACAACCTAAATGTCCACCAATGGATAAAGAAAACGAGGCAGATACACACAGTAGAATAGTACTCAGCCTGAAAAACAAGAATGAAAACTTGCCGTATGCAACAGCCTAGATGAAATTTGGGGAAACTCTGTTAAGTTACATAAATCAGTTGCAGAAAGACAAATATTTCATGATACCCCTTATATAAGGTAAATAAAATATTGAAACACATAGAAGAAGAGAATGGAATAATGGTTGCTAGGGGCTGTGGGGAGAAGGGGAATGAGGGATTGTTATTTAACAGGTATAAATTTTCAGGTATGCAGGAATGCAAGATGATTACGTTCTAGAAATCTGCTGTACACTACTGTGCCTGAAGTGAAAATATTGTAATTGTAGAGTTAAAATTTATCAAGAGGCTAGATCTCATTTTAAGGGACCTCACTACAATAAGAAAAAGTGATATGGGAAAAATATGAAAAAGGGAGAGTTTAATCACATTTAAAAAATAAAGGGCAGAAAGTTTTTTTCACTTGCCTACTATGGAGAAATCACTGGATTTCCTATCGGTTAAATTCATTTGCTAAGTCTACTCATCAAATGTGCATTGAGGAACTTTAATAAGCCAGGCTCTGTGAATGGTACTGAGGTTACAGAGATGAGTAAGTTGCTAGCTTTGCCCTTCATGAACTCAGAGTTTAATAAACCCCAACCAAAAGAGATCATATTTAAGATAATGTGTAATGAGGGCCATACTACTGGTGCACAACAAGGAGAAAAAGAAGATAAGGAGAGCCTCTGTGTGGGATGGTTCTGGAAATGCTTTCAAGGGATCGTAAGTTTTGTGCTGAAAGTGTGTGAAGAGGAGCTGACCAAGTGGACCACAGGGGAGGCGGGACAAAGCATTTTAGTGTAGCCACAGCTTGGAATTTCCAGCAAACAAGGAGTGCCTGGGGACCTTCAGTCCCTCCACTGTCAGTGGATGGAGGAGACTCTCACAGTGCTTCTCCCAGGTTCCATGGGCCTCTTTGACCATTGTTGCCACTCCTGACTTTGTGTGCTTTTCCTGCTAACACAGCCCCTACAGCCCTTTGTGGGAGATGGGAAGGAGACAGGTGCTCTGGGCACCATCAGCTGACACTCAACTGATGTCAGAATACAAAAGTCTCTGACTCAGTAAGTACAGACTGTGAAGTGTCATTTACACCCAGAGTTCCTTGGTGGGATCAGGCTGAGTCTGGGACTTTCCCTAAAACCACATGCTTGCTTGGCTTCTTCCCGTCTTGTCTTAATTGCCCATTACCGGTTGCTCCTGGGAGCCCTTCCTTAATAAATCACTTGCACGTTCATCTTTGGCTCAGAGTATGTCTCAGGAAGGCTCACTCTCAGACAATGGGGGACTAACATGTGTCTTAAAAAACCCCTAGAGTCATTTAAAGAATCAAATGCGGTAACATGTATAGAACTTTGCACTTATAAAGCACCACACAAATGCCAAATATGGTTTATTATTAAGAAGTGACATTCTGGGGGCACCTGAGTGGCTCGGTCAGTTAAGTGTCGGACTCTTGATTTTGGCTCAGCTCGTGATCTCAGGGCCCTGAGATTGAGCCCCGAGTCGGGCTCCACGCTCAGCATGGAGTCTGCTTGTCCCTCTCCCTCTGCTCCTCCCCCTGCTGGCATGCATGCTCTCTCTCTCTCTCAAATAAATAAAATATATTAAAAAAGAAAAAGAAGTGACGTTCTGGCATTTTTAGCAATAGAAAGTGAGGATGGCAGTTATACTCCACTCTTGAAATTATCAGTATGAATTGGTTTTTTAGTAGGAACCATTTTGACATCAGCTTTGTGAAAGAGTATGTCAATTCTTGTTATTTCATAGATTGGCTAGACCAAGAGGGAACTTCTACAGGATATTGTAGAGTATGTGGAAACACACACACACACGGAAAATTATGCTTTGGGGGTAATTTAATTTTTTTTTTTTTTTTTTTTTTTTTTTTTTTTTTTTTTTTGAGATCCACTTGATCATTGTTATGGTTCTTTCCTAATTCTTTGGTCAGGAGGGAACCTGGATGAGAATGGCTGTGTAGGCCAGAAGTAAAGTTAACCTACCAGGTGCAGTTTTGATGGGTTTTTGTCTTGTTTTGTTTTTGCTTTTTTATGGCTTAAAAGTGTACAGAGAAGTAAAAAGGCTGGCCAGGATAGCATTGGAATATCAAATTCAGATTACATATGGAAAGTTCATAAAATACCTCTTAATTTGCTGCCTCTTAAGGCAAAACAAAGGCTGACATAATTTTTTCTTCCTTGGTCATCAGTCAATGAATGAGACAGTATGGTAATACTAATTCTATTAAGGTTTTATCTTTAAAACCAGTAAACAGAGAGGACTTCACTCTAAGTGATTTGTGCAGTGCCTGACATCTCTATTCTGAACGTACCATCTCTTGATGGTAACTACTCTGTTGGGCTCATCAACATGTGTTTTGTGAATTGAGTATAATGCTTGGGTCCACTAAGCGCTCAAGCATGGAGGACCACATAACCATTAAAACTTAATTGCTTTTGTCATGAAGCTGTTTACACTAGATGATAAGATTATTAGTATGATCCACATTCCTTCCCAGTCAAGCTGGTGTGAGTGGTGAGTGTGTGTGTGTGTGTGTGTGCATGTATCAGTTTGCATGAAGTGTGAGTAGGGTCCTATGCTAAGTAAAGAGTAAGGCGTCAGTATTCATTCTACAAATCTCAGTCCTGAACCCATCCAACTGTGAAAGATGGCAGAGAAGTCCGGCTGACCCCAGATGCTTTCACTTGCTGTGTTAGTTGCTGTTGATATGCAGCCAAGACTTCTGGGGAACTGGGAAACTGGCCCCAGGAGAGAAGCCCTGGTCAGGTTTTCACCCGTTGAGCGGGTGAGCCCATCCTGTGTGCTGAGATTTATGCTGCTCATCATTTCAGTGCCAGTAGGAGCAGAGTTGCCTTCAATGATATACTAGCAAGTTCTCTGTCCAGAAGTTCCAAGATTTCACTCCCCATGGCACCTTTCCTCTCAAAAATAAATTTGTAGAAAATCCTTTCCTTTTCACTAAAACTTAATCCTGCTAAAAACCAACCAACCAACCATCCTCACAAGATAAATGAAGAGGGGCACTTGGGTGGCTCAGTTGGTTCAACCTCTGACTCTTGATTTTGTCTCAGGTTATGATCTCAGGGTCATGTGATTGAACCCTGCGGGCTCCATGCTCAGTGGTGAGTCTGCTTGGGATTCTCTCTCTCTCTCTCTCTCCCTCTGCCCCTCCTGCTGCTCCCATTCGCGTGCTCTCTCTCTCTCTCTCTCTCTAAAATAAATAAATAAGTCTTTTTAAAAAAGGATAAATGAAGAAAGGTGGGGGTTGAAAGGTGAAAGATCATGAAAGTCTGGTGGGTGCTATGAGACTGGAACCCACTCCTTCTTATTTTTCCCTCCATAAAGGCTGTAACATTAGCTCTAGCGGGTTGCACGATGTTGTTAGTGGATCAAGGCTGTGGAGGGAAGGGTGCATTAGTGTGCTGGGGCTGCCATAGCAGAGTAACACAGACTGGGTGGCTTAAATGATGGAAATTTATTTTCTCACAGTTCTCTGGGCTAGAAATCAGAGATTTTGGATTGGATTCTCCTGAGGCCTCCCCTTGGTTTATAGACGGCCACCTTCTCCCTGTGTCTTCACATGGTCTTCCCTCAATGCATGTCTGTGTCCTAATCTCTTTCTATTGCCACAACAGCTATATTGGATTAGCTCATACCCCAATGACCTCATTTTAGCTCAATTACCTCTTTAAAGACCTTACCTCCAAATGCAGTCACATTCTGGGTACTGGGCATTAAGGTTCAACATATGTGTTTTGAGTGGGCACAATTCAGCCCATAACAGAGGGGAAGCATTCAAAGTAAACAGTTACAGATTATCCACACTCACAGAGAAGTTCCGAAAAAGAAGAGAGGATCAACCTAGTACCATTTTGCATAAGACCCTCATACTAGTTTTGTTTTTCAGCTGCATTCACAAGCATTCTCCCAGGGATGAGACCATAAAATTTACAATCCAGCAAAGAAGAGGAACAACATATCAAGGACTTTGTCCCAGAATGTTGTTTCTAAAGATTCCCCTAACACCTAACTTTATGATTTTCAGTAAAGAAAATAATAGTGCTTTTTCCAAAGACTTCTGAGCCATTGCCTCCTCTGTGAGCTCTTTTGGCCCCCTGTCTCTGTACTTTCAGTGGCACATTCTCTCCTGATGGTTGTGTGGCTTCCACTGGATAGTACCAGCCTGTTCCACCCTTGGTGCTTATTCATATTAAGAACAAGCACTATAATTTCAAAGCAATTGGTCCTGGGGACTAGAGTGTAAGCAAAACACTAGTCAAACCAGAAAGCCTTTGTTAGAAACTAGCAGGTATTATAAAAAGGAAGTCTAGGGTCAGCCATTTGGAATAAAACTAGGTAGAGAGAGACAGAGAGAGAACACAAGAAAATTGTACCCAGCAGAAATTTGGGATGATGGAAGAATTTGTCTCAGATTGGCTTTTTTTTTTGAAGCATTATTTGTTTTTCTTTGCTTAGCTATTCAGAGTGTGAAGAGATGTTTTTCCCCATGTGTATGTCCCCCCATCTGCCTCTCTGCTTCTCTACAGTCCTGACAGCTCTAGGTAGTGGGAAACTGGGACCTGAGGGACTGTGGTCTCCACTCCTTCATGTGACAGTCCTGTGCAGGGGTGGTGGGAGGCGGGGTATAAGAAGGGGTGTTACTACATTCCTAGCACACTGCAAAGAAGATGGATGGCACCATGCTGTCCTCGTTTTCAGGATGCATCCATTTCATCTTTGTTCCTATTCTTTTGTCATAGAACTGGTTTGATTTCTGGTTTTCAGGGATTGCCTTCCCCCTGAAACCATCTAATCACTCACCATTTTAGTGGTCTTTTACTTACCTCTGAACTGGAGAAAATAATGCTTCTCTCAAGGGCTTCTAAATTAAAAGAGAAAATCTATGTAGAGGGCCTGACGGTGGCTGGCGCAAAAAGGGAGCTGAGAAAGGATCTCTGCCCCCCTCCTCCCCTGCACCATCTCTTCCCTCCCAAAACTGCTAGAAGGGAACGAGGACCAAGTACTGACCACCCTGTGGTTCCTTCTAGGTCTGTTGTCTCCTCTGTTTCCTTGGACTCAAGGACACACTTGTCATGATGAGGCACTTTCAGTTCCTTTCTCTTTTACTCTCAGTAATGATATTCTCCTTAGATTTTAAATTGGAAATATTGATTTTTTTTGTATGTGAAGAGTAAACTTTCTTCCTGGATTATAAGAGGCTCAACTTTTAAGCATGCTTTGCATTCAATTAATGATGTCAGTTTCAGTTAAAATACTATGGCAAGCCTGCTCATCCCACAAAAACTCATTCCCTGTATTTCCCCAGGGTATTTCTCCCTCTTAGATTTCACATAAAAAGGGGTAAAACTCCCAGGTCTTGGGTTCAAAGGTACAGCATCACTTGCATACAGAATCATGGTGAACTAAAACAATTACCCTGCTCTATCCCATCCTCCTTCACTACCTCTGTTTTCTCCGCAATGCTTAACCACTTGGTAGATCATATAGTTTACTTACTTCTCTATTTGTGGTCAGGCTCCCTATCACTAGAACATAATCTCCATAGCAGCAGAGATTTTTTTTCCTGTTGTGCCTTCAAGAGTACATAGAATAGTACCTAGCCCAAAGTAGGCAGTTCGTAAATCTCTGTTGAGAGAATGAGTGAATGAATTTTCTCCTTCTATTCCCATGGATTTTCAGCCATAGTCAAACATAATCTCTCACTTCATACACCTCCCTCTAACATTTAGCTCTGACTTGCCTCCAAAGCTGCTTTATAACTCATGCAGCTTGACCTATTCCCACTACCCCAGTATATTTCCCTCTGCTCTACAATTTTTTTCATTTTTAATTTTAATGTTCAAAAAATACATCTTCATAGTTCATATTTCATTGAACCTAAAAGTTATATGAAAAATAGTGATCTCTGCCTCATCCCTCTTCACCACTTTTCATTCTTGATCCTGCTTCCAGCGGCAACTTTTTATGTATTTGTTTTCTGGTGTTTACTTCCCTCTTTCAGTAATATATTTATACTGGTACCAGTGAGAAGACTTTTTGCTTCCTCTTTGTAATAAAATAAGTACAGAAATTGAGAGTGAGTTTTAGAAACTTTCACAGCAAGTTGACATTGTCATAGTATCGCAGATCATTAACCATCTTTTTTGAAATTCATTTTTATTGTAATTTATGAAAGTCTTAGTCCATGAGAGTAAAAAACAAAAACAAAAACTGGTCCTTCTCCAAAGGCAGTTTGGTATGCAGTGTTCTCAGCTACATACAATTTACTCGTTCTGGAATCTGCCTTCACTATTACACCATGGTTTTTTTGGTTTGTTTTTTGTTTTTTTTGGTTTTTTTTAAAGGGTAGTAGAAGGAGAGATAAATCTTTTTTAGACTTTTCTGGTCTGATATCTCATTAACTCACAGCTGAGTAATAATTTAGCTGCTAGAGGCTTCTGGTTAAAAAATCATTTTCACTAAGAATTCGATAGTATATAACTCCATCATCTTCCAGCATTCAATATTATACAAAGAAATTCAATGCCTTTTTCATTTCCCAAACTTAGTTGGTGACATCTGTTTTTTTTTTTTTTTTCTCCCTAGAAATCTTCAGAGATTTTTCTTTACTCTCTTAATGTTCTGAAATTTCATGATTTGGTCAGGACTTAACATCTTTCGATTCTAGGTAATTTTCTTTTCTGATTTCTTGGCAATATTTTATATTCCTTTTCCCCCCTAAAATTCCTTTTAGTCAAATGTTGAAGATATTGAATCAATGTTTCCTTTTTATGCCTTCTTTATCCCATGGTTTGTTCATTTATTATTCTGTTCTCCTTTCCAACTGTACTGGTTAGGGTGGGGACAGAGCCATCCCTTACATGGATTTTCAACCAATTCCATTTTTAGCCACTTGCCTCACCCCCACCTTCCATGGTACTTTGCGATTCCAATTATCAACAGGAAACAAATTTTGTAGGCCTATTTGCTTTATATCAGTATTTCTCTCTGCAAAGACTTATATTTCAAATTTTGCACTTTGCTAAATCAATTCCTACTCCAATACTTGCTCTACATAGCGCAGTTTGAGGTAACAGGTGTTCTTGGTTTTATTGAAGTTGGAGATTCTGTTTTGTGTTCTCCTTGCTGTGCTGAGCTAAATTCTAAGTGAGGAGGATGCAAAAATGTGTTTTATATTATCTGAAAGCCCAAAGTCCCTCTTTTTCCTATTTAATTTGAGGTCTAATCAGCACACATCTCCTTCAAGGAGCTTTCTTGAATAGCTCATATTTTTTAACACTTTCATATTCTATATGCCACTTATCTTTATACATAAGTGTGTGTGCACACATATACTCTTATGTTAATAACATGCTAAAACAATTTATATTATTTGGGATTTGTCTACTTATGATTTGATTTATTTTTAAGGTCCTTGATAGTGTAGGTGAACCAAACCAAACCAAACAAATAAACAAAAACTCACCCAAATCTGTCTGCTTACAGTGGCCTATATAGTGCAGTTATTAAAAAATGAATAAAATTAAAAAAAAAAAGAAAGTGATGTTAGTACAATAATAGGGAAATGATTTTTAGAAATCTCCCAACTCACTTGTAGTAGCCTGATTTCTTCCTATATATCTCCTTTTCTCCTTATTTGACAAGTCTTGCTAAAATTCAAGCACAGTTGTTCTTGTGTAAGGGTATAAGAATGAATATAGATCAGAGCAAAAAGAGTTTTTAGAACACACACTTCTTTTGAGAGAAAGGAGGTCACTGTGAGTTTACAGAGCTAAAAAAAAAAAAGGTGAACAAATGGCCACCAAATGCTTTTACCTGGTTAGATGCCATCAGTTGAATAAGCTCCCCTCTGCATAAAGTCAGTTAAGGAGGTACTTTGACTCTTTTGAGCCACCAGGAGGCCTGCTAATAAAAGACTGAACTAATCATGAAATGTTTCTATCATGGCCTAAACGGTACTAAATACGAAGCTCTTAAAATGTCCTACGTCTGAGAGATGAGTAGCTGGGAATCTAGTTTGAGGTAAAAATCTCTGGCCCGTTGTCACTTGGCGAAGACTACATAACTTTAAAATTCCAATTTTAAGACCATTTCTTGTTAAAGTTTATTGTTGCTGTTATTTTATATTTCCCCCATTTTGAACTGATCACCCCTGCCTGCGAACCACTGTGTACCCTGTCCATACCTCATTAGACGTATTAACTTATTTCTCTCTCTTTCTCTGTCTTGTAGACTGTAAATCCATTGAGGAGAAGGGTGATGTCTTATGATTCTTGTATTCATAGAGCAAGAGCAAAATGATTACTTAATAAATCCTTATTGTGCAAAAGAGGGAGAAATTACCCAAATAAGTACATTAAATTTATTTACAAGAATACTTTTTTCTTTAAAGAGAAAGTTATAAATGAAAGGCTATCACTGATGTGACCTTATGCAGGTCAGAGCTTTAAAAAGCTGCTATTCTTGAATCATTATTTTCCAAAATTCCTCAAAGTAATTTACAGGAACAGTCTTTTGTCTTCTGAAGTGCATAACAGTCACCACAGTTTATGATTTTTCCATCTTCCCTAAGGACGTCTGAATACTTTTGTTTCCCTTAGTGATAAAATCATCAGGTTCCTCTTGCCTGAGAGCTGTGACTTGTGAAATAAATCTATGAGCTTAACAGTAATGACGAGTGAACAAATGTTATATTCACATGTCTTAGAATACTCACAAATTATGAATGGAATACTTGAATATGTGGCTTAGGTTTTGGGTCACTTTCTCTCCTCTGGCTATACTTTTTGTGAGGTATGGGTTCAAAGGAAAACTCACAAAGTTATGTTCCTTGTAATATTTGCTCTGCCCAGGAAACATTTTGCAAATATACTTTAGCAGACATCTGACTTATACCAAAACCAGATTCTGGTCTTACTGCCAACAAAGCTTGGCCAATGCTTCTTTACACAGATGCACGATGTTTACACATAGCATACCTGATTGCTCTATCATCTACCCACAAAATACCCTGCTTCTTCCACATAGACGGTTGGTTTCCAAGGCAACAGAGGGCTCCTCTAACAATGAAAGCACACACAAGTTGATTTCCATTTCTATATGCCAAGTTCTAACCACTTTCTCTAGCCATAGAACTTACTTTTGCCAACAGGAAGGCAGAGCTGAGAAGAAAGTACTAATAGTAGAAGAAATGTTTTAATGTGTCAGCAGCGTTATATGCTACAAAGAAATTTTTGTGTAACAGACTTATAGAGTGAGATTTATGGGGATCATTGGGTCGAGGGTGAAGTATAGAGAAATACAAGGTATAGATAACCTTAAGGGACACTATTACTAGTGTTGGAGGGGAGAAGACCCGTCTTTCTGCGACTATTGAAGTCTTCTGGTAGACTAAGTCTCAAGTGCTTCCTTTGTAGGCAAGTTTGTTGAAAATAATCTCCACCTTCCTATTTCCCCTCTAGAACCTAACACAATCTAGAACCTACTTAGAACTGCCCTTGCAAGACCACCCAAGTTTTTCTGTAGGCCAAAACCGGTGGTTACTTGTCCATCCTTATACTCTGGCTGAGCACCCTTCTGTGCTTCCTTTCCCTTCTCTTTTTTCCAAGGAACTACTCCTCCCCAGTTCTCCTCCACCTTCATGCCTGCTCATTCCCCTTTGCAGTCTCTTCTTCCTCCACCAATGCTTTTACTGTCTTTTTTGTCTTCACCCTTGTCTCTTATAATTCCACATTTTCCTCTAGGCAATAGTCTCTAAACTTGATTGCACAATACAATCACTTGAGGATCTTGTAAAAATCTCAGGCCACAGTGCAGCTTCATCTCTGGGGGTGAGAGGCATCAGTGAATTTTGAAATTCTCCCAGGAGATTCCAATGTGCAGACAAGTTTGGGACATGACTGCCCTAGAGTGGTCCTTCTCCCCTTAATTAACTCCAGATTAGCTGACACTCAACATGCTAGGTTTGTGTCTTTTCTAGGACTAATCATGTCTGTGACATACACCCAGTTACCCGTTCTTACAATTTCTCAGTAGTGGCTAATTATACCGTGATAAAATAAAAAAGTGTTACCACGACATTAAATGTTTCCATAGTCCAGGCTCTGCTTACCTTCAAAGGCCCATGACACACAGCTCCCCTGTCTACTTGAAACTCTCAGGCTCATTGCTGCCCCTCTGCCTGGAATGGCCCTCTTTATCTGGTTAATTCCAACTTGTCCTTTCAGCCTGGACATTTCCCTAACAGCTCCTCCTCTCACAACTCCGTGAATTTTGTGGATCATAGCTCTTTCGCCATTTATATCTTTTTATTGGTTTATCTTATAGTAGACTTCAATTTGAGGACGAAGTATTTGCTTTTTATTTCTCTACCCAGTATGCAAGAGTGCCTTGAACCCACTGCCTCTTTAATGTTTGATAAATGAATGAATAAAAGAACACGATGGTTGAAAATTTTTTCATTGGAACCTTATTCAGATTTCTTCTTCAGGGGGAATGAAGGCTATAGAACCATAAATCTTCCACACAACCTTCCTACGGTCTCCAGAATGGTCTTTCCTTCTTCATGTTCCCTCCTTATTCATCTGGCAAATGGAGCACCTGGACACGATCCAGGTGGTGAAAACAATTTTCATGACACTTGAGAATCACCCTGGACATTGTTTCCAGCAGCTAAAATTTCAGCAAGAGCTGTTGTGCCATCAAGGAGCTTTTCCAATAGCTAGACATTATAAGCAGCTGCCTGCTGGCAAGAGGCTTGGGCAATTTTTAGGTCAAAAGGGGATCTGAGGGCACATATGTGGTACAAAAGGCCCAAGTGCCCCATCACTTACCAGAAAGACATAGGAAATCTTTGTTAAAACATTTCTATTTTGGGCAACATGAAAAGTTTGAACTGTTTCTTACAGCGATGCAGTTCTATGAAATTAATTTTGAGAACGTTCCTTGAAAACTAGCACAAAAACTACTACTCGAAAAAATTTTGTGTGGGTAAATATTTCCCTCTTTTGCAAATTATAGTTTAGAACCATTCTGTTAAAAATTCTAACAAAAATATTTATAATTAGGGGTGCCTGGTGACTTGGTCAGTTAAGCATCTGACTCTTGATTTCAGCTCAGGTCATGATCTCGTGATTGTGGGATCGATCCCCTTGTGGGGCTCCAAGCTGAGCGTGGAGCCTGCTTGGGATTCTCTCCCTTCTCCCTCTGCCCCTCCCCCTGCTCTAAATAAATAAATAAATAAAATCTTAAATAATATTTATAATTAAAAAATACACATAATGACACCATTGGCAAAACACAATAATTAGGAGAAACGCAAGTAATGGCATCTTTCCTATTGGTACTTTGCAAGCCTCTTTTGCTTTTTATATAACTGCTATTTTCATGGTAAGGTGTAAGCATTATAAAACAGAATATAGGGTCTCGTAAGGTTGAAATGTAAGTCATTTTCCCAAAATCATCTAGTAAAAACAAACAAATATACAAAGAATGGGAGAGAATAACATGATTTCCTGAATGGCCAGCACCTCTGTGATCCAAACACCATTTTCCAGATATCATTTTTGCCTTGTTTTTCTCTGATAACATGCACTTCTCCCAAGCCTGCCATATCAGTTAACCCCCTGTTGTCTGGGCTGCCAGTTGTAGTCTGTGATGTCTTTTCCCAATCCTTTCCTATTGGAAATGGTAGGTAGAAAGAGATACTACAGAATCTCAGGCTCATTAGTTTCTGTGGTGTGCTCAAAGGCATCCAAAAAGACAGGACCTATTGTCACAACACAATCATCCATTTTAAGTACTGTGTTTGAGTAACACATACTGGGATCAGGACCACCATCATGGCCGATGAGCTGAGCAAGCACACAGGCCCCTGTGCTTGCTTTAATCCTCTATTGCCACCATCTTGAAATTCTTAATTTTTGAACAAAACTTCCCATATTTTTATTTTGCACTGAGCCTTGCAAATTATGTAACAGGTCCTCTCTGTAAGTCCTCACTAAACATTTTATAGTGAGTGGAATGTGCCCAAAATCAATAACAAAGTCAGCATTAAGAAGGAAAAGAAGCTGTGGATAGGGGTATCAATTGACTAGGAAGAGAGGTAGCCCAAATACCTTCTCTCAGATAATGGAATTCTTCACAGTCTATTGTTTCTGCATATGAATCTCTGATATCCTGACATCACTTCATAGTATCCTTTCTTTCTGCATGCTGTTTTCTTGCCTGACAGAGGCACAGGACCCCTAGATAGGATCCCCATGGTTATCCTTGTTTGCACAGGAATTGTTACTTCTTAGGGAAAATCTTCCAAGTCAAAATACTGCGAACATCTTCAAAAGCTTCGGTCTGCTGACTCTATGTCTAAGGCTCACATATTAGAATATATGCAGAAGTAAATCCTGCCTTTACAGAGTCAGTTCAGGACCATGATGGTGGGGTACAGGGAAATAAGTAACTTATTGATGTCAAGGTAAACTGACAGAATTGATGGATGTGTTCCACAAATATTAATGTACGTTTTAGTGTTTCCTTTTCAAAAAAATATTTAAACTAGTATAATTTGATTTCTGGCTTGGATTCATTAGCGTGCGGTACTGACCGTTACCTTTTCTCTGAATTTGTGTTTGCCTGGCAAAAATAGAGATACAGTTGGGATATGGATCTTTTAGATAACACAGCAAAGAAAGAGATAAGAACTTTTTGCAGTTGAGACATTTATCAGATTTTCACTGAGACAAGATGGTTTGGATAACAGGCACTGAATTGTTGTTTTGGTTGAAGAGCCATTTTTGACTCAGATTGGTGCAAGAATGGAAGGTAAGCTTTCTTAAATTTTTCTTATATCTTATTATCTTTTTTCCAAGTGATGTGTGAAACTATTGTAGATTTCAGAATATATATTACTTTAAGACTAGATATTTTCAAAATACTTTCTTTTGCTCTAAGTCCCACCAGGTTGCAGAGACATGTGACTCAGCTGCCTGTCACCTACTTCTTACCCTGCAGAACTTGGAGAAAACAGTTACCACAAGTCTTTCTTTTCTTTACATGCAATAAAGAAACAATTTGGAGAGTGGGGCAATCATGACCAATCTTATTTAGTAACAAAACAAAGCAAACTTTAACCCTTAGTTTTTAAAAAGTTTATTTTAAATAAAAAGAACAATAAATATTTCTTTTTTTTTTTTTTTAAAGATTTTATTTATTTGACAGAGAGAGACACAGCGAGAGAGGGAACACAAGCGGGGGAGTGGGAGAGGGAGAAGCAGGCTTTCCGCTGAGCGGGGAGCCCAGTGCAGGGCTCAGTCCCAGGACCCTGGGATCATGACCTGAGCCAAAGGCAGACACTTAATGACTGAGCCACCCAGGCGCCCCAACAATAAATATTTCTTAACTATGAGTGAGTGAGTGTTGCAGACATGCAGTTACCAAGAAGGGGGAGGTTCTTAAGAAGGGAAGGGACAATGTCCTCAGATGAACCTAATGGTAAAAATCACACAAAACACCTGTGAAAATGCACCTTCCCATGTCCTGCCCAGAAGTATAGGTCAGGAGATTCTGTCAAGGAATCGGAGGTCTGTAATATAAAGAGGCCATTCCTGTGATTCTTAGGGTCAGGATAGTGTAGGGAATCTTGCCTTAAGCCAGTGGCTCTTAAAGACCCATCAGTAATAGCTGCAGGCTTATTAAAACTGGATCCAGACCTAGTCTTTTATTCAGGTGTCTGGTGAGTGGCATGTGTACTTGTATTTCTAGCAAGTTCCTAAGGGACACCAGGGATGCTGGCCCAGGGACCACACATTGAAAACCACTGGTTTTAGGGCCCATTGTGTTGTCTGCTGTTACAACCTGCAAGGCTCAGGTGGCCCCACACCCAGAAGGCATGTGTTTCTTCTCTGGCCCTGCCACTCTCTATCCCAAATCCTTCATCACTTTTCATGAAAAAAGATTATGATGCTATTTATAGGGTAGATCCCAACTTGGTACCCGTGATCATGATGTCCCATAGGGTAAAGAGTTCCCAGGAAAGGTGCCAGCTCTTGCCTAGATCCTTGAATACAGCAAAGATGTTGAGTCTTTTAGGAAGAAGAAGAGCTAGTTGGTTGCCATGCTCATGTTCCGGTAGAGTAGGTGAGAGACAACAGTGCCCAGAGGGCATGGAGAGCCTCATAAGCTCTTGAATCCAGAGTCTAGAAAAGCTTAGGTGGGAGGCAACATCAGCTACATTTTTTCTTTTAGAATGGGGTTGAGAGGAGTATAAAGAATGTGTTTCCTGGTTACAATAGATTTTCTCTGAGAGGAGGGAGAAAGGGAGATTTAAAATAGCATTTCTCTGTGGCTGTATCTCCTTGAGGGAAGTTGGCAATCCTAGTGTGTATGTGTGCCTGCATGTGTGTGTGTGTGTGTGTGTGTGTGTGTGTGTGTGTGTAGGCAGGTAAAAGTTGTGGTGTATGTGCTCCTATGTATAACGATGGCAGGCAGATGTCACCCTAGCTAAGCTAGACCCTAACAACCTTTAGCTACATCTTTGCTTCTGAGCTTTCTCTTTCATTCATGTTCAAATTCACTTACAGGTGCCCTGTTCTGACTTAGGTGACTTTATCTGGTTATTTATCTATCATTACCACTAACCAGATATGTGGGGCCCTTACCCTATCTCCAAGTGGCTCCAAGTACAAGTGTTGTCCTTGCTAAGCACAAGTCTTGATTCTTGAATGATCACATGGGCAGTAATAAAACAAATTAAAAAAAAAAACTGTGTTGTATTTTAGAATCCTAAGCATTCTTTCTAGATTAACTTTTAGATTATGACATTCCAATTGGCATATCCAAGGTTTGATTTCAGCAGCTGCAATGTGCTTCTGAGGAGGAGAAGTTTTAAGAAGCAGTCCAAATAATTCACTTATGCATCATTTTTTGTCACATTGTTTTGGAAATGAACAGATGTTTACTGTACAAACATAAAATGACCTGAAGGACTCCTTTGTGACAATCTGACTCCTTGTAATGTGATAATTCCAAGGAGAAGGAAACCAAAGACAGAAAGACTAATCACAAAAAGTAGAAAAAAACAGGGAAAACTCCATCCATAGTTTTTTGCTAACAACAAATTCTCTTAGATTTTCCTCATCTTATGTTGTTTTCATTTCTCCTTAGTTCCTGAAGGATATTTCCTCTGGCTAGAGTATGTGCAGCTAATAGCTCTTTTCTTTCAATACTTGAAAAATGCTGTGGCACTTCTTTTGGCTTCAATGATTTCTGATGAGAAATTCACTGTCATTGGAATTGGGGTTCTGTGAGTAACATGTCATCTCTCCCTAGTTGCTTTCAACATTTTTTCTTTGTATTTAATTTTCAGAAGTTTAATTACGATATTTCTTGACATGGATTTCTTTGGATTTATCCTGATTGAGTTTACCAAGTATCTTGTAGGTATGGGTTTATGACTTTCACCAAATTTAGGAAGTCCACAACCATTCTTTTTTTGAAAAAGAGAAAAAGAGAGAGAGAATATATACGTACACACAGAAGAAAGGCCCCGTGTGGGCCCAGCGCAGAAAGAAAGTTCTCACCAGAAATCAAACCCTGCTGGAAACTTGATCTTAGGCTTTCTAATGTCCAAACTGAGAAAATAAATCTCTGTTGTTTAAGCCACAGTCTGTGGTATTTTGCTGTGTCAAGCCAAGCAGATTAATAGAGGTTTTGGTACCGTGAAGAATTATACTGCTGTAGTAAACACCTAAGAATGTGGAAGTGGCTTTGGAACCAGAAGAGCTTGGAGAGCTTCTGACATGCTTGAAAAAGCCTAGATTGCCATGAAGGGACGGTTCGTGGAAATATGGACACTCAATGCAATTCTGGTGAAGGCTCCAAAAGAAAAGAGAAGAACTGGGGGGAAAGCCTGAAACTTCTTGGAGAATACCTAAATAACGCCATACAGATTGTTGGAAGAACTATGGTTGTTAAAGATGATTCTAGTGAGATCTCCAATGGAAATGAAGAACAGGTTATTGAAAACTGGAGGAAAAATGATCCTTGTTACAAAGTGGCAAAGAATTTGGCTGAATTGTATTCTACTATTTCGTGGAGGGTTGAACTTGCAAGCAATGAGATTGGATGTTTAGCAGAGATTTCCAGGCAAAGTATTGAAGGTGAAGCCTGGGTCCTCCTGACTACTTAGAGTAAAATATGAGAAAAGAGATGAATTGAAGTAGGCAAAGAAACCAGAACTTTAAGATTTGGAAATTCTCAGCCTAGACATCTTATAAAAATGAGAAAGTGTGTTCTGAAGATCTCACCAAGGATGTGGCTGGACTACCACATGATAAAGAGATTACAGAATTATACAGACAGAAACACAGCCAGTTTAAACTGAAGGGGATGGACATGGGGTCAAATAACCAAGCCAACCTTCTTGGATTCTACAGGATGGGACCATAGAACAGTTCAGGTGTGAAGAATATGCACTATTCTTCAAGAAAAGGGAAAAATGACCTTGAACTAATTCAGAGATCCTCAGGGCTACCATTCCCTCACAGCAATTTTCAAGGTTGGGGCCACCACCATTATATGGCTTTCCCAGGCCAGGCTGCCACCATCCAGAACCTCCAATGGGGGAAGGAGAAGGCTCACAGTGCATATCGCTATAAAGGTTTTTGGTTGTTAAACAACCTGCCAATCTTTTAGCCAGGGGAGTGGGCTTTTGAGGTTTTTGTTTATGTTGTTGGTGCTTCTGGGTTGGAGGTTCTGCAGTGCCCTGTTGGGAAATATGGGAGCCCGATGCTATGTTGTTTGTTCTTCAAGTCCCAATGTTCCTTGGCAGCCCACTTTTGTCTTTCTACCTTACAGAGGCTTTCTGTGCTTATTGTGTCATGTCCAGGGTTCCTAGTTGTATAACAGAGCACCTGGGAGCAATGGAGTGCTCCTCCCTCTTGGCCAGAACAGGAAATTACTTGGTTTCTGGAAGGTCAAAAAATGTGCTAAATATGGTAGATTATAGGCAAACAATTATAGATATAGAGGAATTTCCAGCATGTGTGTATGTCTTCTTGAGTTTGTCTTTTATTTTTCCTTTAATTAGTTTATTTGCTGACATTCCAAAGTCATTCCATTTCATCATTACCCCTTTAGTGGTCATTATTGCTGAGAGATAGAACTTTTGTCCACAACTCTTATTGCAACGTTTCCTTCAATTTATGTTATATCAACTAGTTAGAGACAGAATAAAAAAGAAGACAGTAGTCAAATCACAAATAAAACTTACTATTTTTTTCCATCGTTCTCTAATAATGTTTTCATTATTTCATTATTGATCAAACTAATGATCAAGGGAGAAGATAGAAGATTGTATTTCTGTGAGGATAATGTTTTTGGAGAACCCATGCCTAGCTGAATGGAAGCTGGTAAATATATATGTATTGGGGCACCTGGGTGGCTCAGTCAGTTAAGCATCTGCCTTCGACTCAAGTCATGATCCTGGGGTCCTGGGATCAAGCCCCACATTGGGCTCTCTGTGGGGAGCCTGCTTCTCCCTCTTCCTCTGCTGCTCTCCCTGCTTGTGCTCTTTCTCTCTCTGTCAATTAATAAATAAAATCTTTGAAAATAAATACATATATTTATTTTTTAAAGTTCAAAATGTTATCTTGACAACTGAAATAGGATCTCATCATTTAAATCATAAGCACAGAGCTATGAATTAAATTTGGGGGATGACACCTCGGGTTTCAGAAGGGCTTCTTTCTGTACCAGCTGGAAATGTTAGCTGCTTTAGAGTTTCATGCAAATCAGATCTCCAGAGAATAGTAATTGAGCTGGACATGTGAGGTTTCATTCTGTGCTCGTTAGAGGCTGATAGATGAGACCCTGGGGCCAACAAAAAAGAATCTTTGGGAGAAAAATTATTATTATTTCCATTCTGAGAATTATTTCCTTACGAGTGAGCTATCTCATTTGAAATTAAAACCTTACATTCTTAGATTTTCATATATTAAAAGTCTCGATTGACATCAAATTTTATCTAAAAGAGATTTCTTTGTGCTTTTGTGATAGAGATTTGTCTATTTTAGGATATCATGAGATGAAAATGGGCTAAGTCACACGTATTAGATTCTCTGAGGGGATTAAGGGAAAAAAAAGAAACCCATGTTATTTGGTATTTGTATCTCTGTGGTGTTGTAAGGCAAATGCTTAAAGGTGCTGGGTGAGAAAGTCCCCCATACCGTGCACAATGGCTTTAACAGTTGAATCAGTTTAATTGTCTTTAGTGGTCCTCTATGAGGATTTATCTATAAATCAGTAGATTTACGAGAAAATTGGTTCTTCAGTGTGATTAGCCAATAAGATAATCTGCAGTTTCTATAAAATGATTAAGACAAAACAGGAAGGTGCTAAATAAAGTGTTCTCTGGAACTCATCCTTTCCTTCACAAAAAAACCACCATCCCTGGGTTTCCTTCTCTCATCTCCCACAGAGAGGGCCAAAAGCCCATATGACTTTGAGGGGAATAGTTCCTTATTTTTTCAGAGTTGAGGGAGATGGTGCATTATAATCCTGACTGTATTATAATCCTGACTGGTTTTGTTGCCCCTCCAAATATAGAAATCCAACAAAGTAACCCCAGTCAGAAACGATGATATTGCATCTCAACATGGAATTATTTGCTGACTGAAAACCCAATGCCCCGATGTAGTTTTATAGAACACAAAGAAAGAGCATTGGTGAGTGCTTACGAAGATGGGCTCGGCTGTTCAATTTCCACATCTGAATCCCAAGTCTATCACTTCCTACTCTTGTCACCTTAGGCAGTTCGTTTACTATGTAGAAGCTTAAGGATTTTTACTTGTGAGATGGGGAAGTTACTACCTGAGAGGCAATGGTTCTCACGCCAGGCTGCGCATGCAAATCCTGCAGGGGAACGTTAAAGAATACAAAGTCCCAGGCGCCAGCATATATTCTCTCCCCACCCCCAGAGAGTCTAATGTGCTTGCATTTGAGAACTACTGTCAAAACACCATTGTTGCTGGGAATGCAGGTTTGTACAGCCACTCTGGAAAACAGTGTGGAGGTCACTTAAAAATTAAAAATTGAGCTACCTTATGATCCAGCAATTGCACTACTGGGTGTTTACCCCAAAGATACAGACGTAGTGAAGAGAAGGGCCATATGCACCCCATGTTCATAGCAGCATTGTCCACAATAGCTAAATTGTGGAAGGAGCCGAGATGCCCTTCAACAGATGACTGGATTAAGAAGACATGGTCCATATATGCAATGGAATATTACTCAGCTATCAGAAAGAACGATTACGCAACATTTGCTGCAACATGGATGGGACTGGAGGAGATAATGCTAAGTGAAATAAGTCAAGCAGAGAAAGACGATTATCATATGGTTTCTTTCAACTATGGAACATAAGAAGTAGGAAGATTGGTAGGAGAAAAAAGGGATAAAGAAAAGGGGGTAATCAGAAGGGGGAATGAAGCATGAGAGATTATGGACTCTGAGAAACAAACTGAGGGCTTCAGAAGGGAGGGGGTGGGGGAATGGGATAGGCTGGTGATGGGTATTAAGGAGGGCACATATTGCATGGTGCACTGGGTGTTATATGCAAGTAACGAATCTTGCAACTTTACATCAAAAACCAGGGATATACTGTATGGTGACTAACATAATATAATAAAAAAATATTATTATATAAAAAAATACAATGGGAATGTTTAGGTAGGCAAAAAAAAAAAACAAAAAATAAAAACCAAAAAACCCACCATGTTCAAGGTCCAAGGATGAACAGTGACAGTGTCACCAGGGAGCTTGCTAGAAATGTCAGCTATTAAGCTCCACCATGGAACTACTAGATCAGAACCTGCATTTTAACCTGTGATTTTTATTTATGTTGAAGTTTGAAGAGCATTGGTCTAAATCATCATGAGGATGAAGTGAGAGAATTCATCTAAGCTGCTTAGAGCAGTACCTGGTATAGAAAACTCTGGTTAAAAGTTTGCTGTTTTACGTTTTATACCTTCTCTATTGTTCCATGGTGTAAGTGTTCTCTCTTTCCAGTCTTTTGTTTTTTAATTTTTGAGTTTTCAAAAAAGATTTTATTTATTCATTTGAGAGAGAGCGAAAGCGAGAGAGATCACAGAGGGAGAGGAAGAAGCAGACTTGCCCCTGAGCAGAGAGCCAATGTGGGGCTTGATCACAGGACCTTGAGATCAAGACCTGAGCCGAAGGCAGATGCTTAACCAACTGAGTCACCCAGGCGCCCCTCCAGTCTATCTTCTTCACTAACTGTAAAACCCTTTACGGAAGTTCCCAGAGCTGGTTCATTTTTCTATCTCTAGTGCCTAGCATAATGTCTGGAATACGATATAGGCAGATAGTCATATCTGTTGAAAGGATAAGGCCACACACGTTGCCCTAGGACCTGGGAATTGTTTTCTAGCACTGGCTCTGCAATGCATTAGTTGTGGGACCTGAGCTGAAGTATCCCAGTTCTGAACCTGACTTTTTTTACCTGTATATTGAAGAAGTGGCATATGGCTTCCAAATCCCCTTTTAGTTCTACTCCTAAGTAATTTTATTATCCTGTATACATTGCTGAATTCTTTTTTGGGGTGGAGTTTTTTGCTTGTTTGTTTTGCTATTGCTGATAAAGCTAACTGAATTTTGTGATGTTTTAATGGACTGGAAGGACAGGAGAAAGGCACCGCCAGGTTACTGACGTGTAAATTAGATGCACTTGACAATGTAGAGCAGCTTTCAACCAGCAGTGCATAATAGAATCACCTGGAATCTTAAAAACATTGTTGCCCAAGCTGACCTTTAAAAAATTCTGATTTATATACTGTTAGGAAAAAAAACAAAAAACAAAAAACCTGGATCCTGGGACAGGTTTTCTTTTTTGTTTGTTGTTTTTTGTTTTGTTTTGTTTGTTTTAAGAGCTCCCTACTTGATTCTAAAGGGCAGCCAGGGTTGATCTCCTTGATAAAGGTAACACCTAATTCTGCATAGCTTTAACAACATTTTACTTACTTTTCTATACTCACATGACTATGGAGAGAATTGAGACACGGCACCCTCAGTGAGGTGAAGGCCTGTGATCCAAGAGCGTTTTGCTCTTCAGTTCTGTCACCTGTTGTGGGGCTCCTCCTTGGCACTGTTTCTGCCATTTATGATGTTCCCATGTTTGTCAGAGAAGCATGCAATCCTGGGAGAATCCTGGCACTACATTGTTAATCATGTTTCAAAGTCTAGTAAGTTAGGACATTTGATTTGTATGTATGAACATATGTGAACACATGTGCTGCATATAAATGAAATACTTGATTACATATGTGCTTGAAACCATGGTTTGGTTCCTGTTTTAAACAATATGTCTGTAACACCCCATTCCAATCTCATTTCATAGGTGTTTGGTATCCATGGCTGGGGCAAATATTGTTTACTTATTTCTAATATTGCATAGTGTTATTTTTAAAAATTTATTTTATTTTATTTTTTAAGTAATCTCTATAACGCGGGGATCAAACTCACAACCCCGAGATCAAGGGTCACACGTTCTACTGACTGAGTCTTCCAGGCACTGCTGTGCAGTGTTACTTTTTAAGGAAAAACCAAAAATTGTTCTATGTCTTTACACAGGCCATTACAATGGCATTCTCATTTTATTTCCATCTTCAGAAACCCACATCTAAATCCACTAAAGTGAACAAACGTATGGATTCAAATATAATCATGTGAAGGTGGTATTTGAGTTGGTCAACTGAACAAATATTTTGAATGCTTTATTTTCACTTTTTTCTTTCTAAGGAAATAAATGTGAAAATATACTTGGTTTCTATATAGTAATGTGTATTCATGCTAAAATCACTGGGATGCTTACAGTAAGCTTCAGGATTCCAGAAGATGAAGCATGGCCTTTTCTGTCTGTGTGTGTGTGCGTGCGGTTTGTTTTTTTCCTAACAGAACATAGATCATATGGACATTTTGCCTAATTGTTTTCAATTTCAAGAGTAAGAAATATATCTCTAGGTAATTATTTGTAATATGGTTTATTCTATACAGGTAAATAGAGGGGACTTGGAGTCACAGCTATTTTTCACTGCTGTGTGTGATCACATTACATGATTTCCATTTTCTTTTTTTTTGTTGGGAAGAATTCACAGGTTCCCTACTAGGACCAGAAACAGATGGATTTGAGTTGACCAGTTCCCAGGAAAGGGTCAGAATAGTGGCAGAATGTCTGCATTAGGCAAGACGAGAATACCGATATATTTATGTGAAACTGGATGTGGCATGAAATACCCAACTGAAATAATGCAGGTAAGAACCTAATATCAGCCAGGGGTTAGACCTGGACACTAAGTACAAGAGGCGGTCAGGGACTGGGCAGGAATCGACTTGGGGGTTTTGAGTGATAGCACACTGGCCGTTCATGATGAATGTGCTCTGAAACTGGGTACCCAAAGGGAGGCAGGGGCTGAGGACCAAATAGATTTCTTTGGGAGAGACAAAGAATATTGAAGGGTCAACCAGAAGTCTTCTCAGTCCATAGCTGGACATTTCTGACAAAGGCTGAGGCTGAAGACATAAATGGCTTCTCTTCAAAGACTAAAAATGTTTCCAAATCCAAGATACTTTTCCCCAAAAAATCATAGTCATCCATTCAGAGAATCATAGGTTTCATAAGACCCAACTTTTCATGTCTGACTCTTAATTTTGGCTCAGAGCAGGATTTCAGTTTCTTGGGATGGAGCCCTGTGTTGCTCTCTGTGCTCAGAGGGGTGTCTACTTGAGGAATCTCCCTCTCGCACTCTCTCCCCACTTGTGCATGCACTCTCTCTCAAACTAATAAATAAATCTTTAAAAAAATAAGATCCAGCTTTTCATATTTTAATAGAGATGAAGAAGACACTGATGAGCAGTTGTGGGAGAGGGAAGGGAACTTGGGGGTGGTCCATACGTGAATGGTTCACTTTGTTCTCCAACCTCATTCCCCACCAGAAAATTGTGTCCTTCGTGGTCAAAGGGTAGTTTCTGAATACATAAAGTGAATAAATATATCCTTGTTGATTGATTTTCAGATTTTTAAACACCACTATTAGAGAAGAAGACTCCCAGATCTTCTCTCTTCTTCCCAAGTGTTGATTTTTAGAGATTTCCTAGAAATCACTACTTATTTTCTTCATGTTCTCTCAAATCTTTGGTCTGATAATACATTGCTAAAGTTTTCTGGAGGATGACAGACTTCAAGCTGTAGTCTGTGTTTTCCAGTCTCTTCTCTATAATCTTTCAAAAGTCAGAAAGTAATTTTCTATGAACTCACTTGTTTATATTTTCAAATTTGGAAGGTATGGCTAGTTAGGTCTTAGTGATTTCATCAAAGTAGTGGCTTGTTACTCTTTCCTATTGCTAATTTCAGTTACCACTTCACCATTACTTCACCACTTACTAGTTTTATTAGTAAGAAAACAAAACCAAAATACAAGTTAATCACAGGGCATTCTTGACATTCATCAGACATAAATACAAAACCTTTTTGAATCCTTGGATAAAAATTATGAAGATACACATTTCTAGTTTTCTTCAGAATCACATTTATTTCATGCATCTTTCTGATGCCAGTTGGAATTTTCTTAAGCCCCAGAAATCTTCAATTAGTTTACTCAGAATCCTGTTAATTTCATAGTGTATAAAAATACAAAGTTCTCCCTTTAGGTTTCTGGAAATAATACAAGTTGACTTCTCATGTCTTGTCTGGCCTTCTGGCTCTTACTTCTGTGTGTGTTCTGTTGTCTCTATGCTGTGCTACTTGCACCCAAATACGAAACTCAAATTTTGAGTGAAAGAATACATAAACCATTTACATAAACCATTTGGGAGCAGTGTAGACTTTCCTGAAGATTTCAGGTGGGAAATAAGGAAAGGTTTATACCAAAATAATAGAAATTGCATTCATCAGCATTATAAGCATTAATAGAAAGATGTGGTGAGACTCACAGGCCTCTCAATTCATCCCAGCCACCTCCTTGCCTACCTCCCCTTGTCATATGAAGAAAAATTCTGCCCTTCTCCCAAATGGGGCCACCTCAACTATTCCACTCCACGATGCACCTAGATTTTCTTCTAGGCAGACACAGAGTTGTTCCTAAGAGGAAATCTGGTGAATAAAATTTCCCCCATTTCGTATACCTTTACTACAGGCCATGACTCAGCAGATGAGTAACTTTGAACTGGTAGAAATATTTATTGAAACAGATTCACAAATCTATATAAAATGCAGTTTATTAATGTCATAGTCACAAAAGTATTTTATTTGAAATTATCTTCCAAAATTATCTGAAGATTTAAGTTTATGGCTTAGCACTGTTACAGTTTTTAGATCTCTCCACCTTTTTTTTTTTTTTCTCATCGATTCATAAGCATCAATAGTGGGCCTAGTTTTCAGGGTCAAATTCATGTTTTTTAAATAAAGCCGTAGGTTTTCATATCTCTTCAAGATACTGCGTGATATAAGGAGCAGAGAACCGTGAAACTGCATTGAATAGCACTCTATACATAGTTATTGAATGAATGAATGGCTAAGCATGTTCATGTGCAAATCATTCCCTCCCACATACCAGTGTCAGAGCAGATAGAATTTCACACAAATGCCAAGTGTCACTGCACAACTTCATGAGGTGCCATAGCAACACTGAATACGATGCGCAAGGCCCTGCCAGCCTTGTGCAAGGCGAAAGGCTGTTCTACTCTGGTGTTATTCTGTCTCTGTCCAAGTTAGTGGGCCTAGATTTTCCTTACACTTTTGCTCCAAATAGGGAAATGGAGGCACAAGCATTGAGAATATATTTTCTTCATTATCTTTTTACCAACCTCATTCCATTTGAGGCTTTACTATTCTGATGCACCAAAACAAAATATTGGCTTTGTTTTATAGGCAGAAGCTTAACCAACTGAGCCACCCAGGCATCCCTGTTTGACATTTCTCATGACACATTTGTCTAAATCTTTCTAAATTGTGAGCATATCAGAGAGCTCACTTCTTAATCAAAAGCAAAATGTAAAAAAGGTACATATTGACTGCAATGTTTTGTTTTCAGCATCTTACAAATGTCAGTAATGTCACAGGTATTTGTAGAGTGCCTCTGTCCCTTTCATTATGGCTCCCACTTTGACCATGTCCTGATTTTTCACAGGGCATCTGTTTTCCTTTTCTTTTGCATTCCTCAGAAAAAGGGGAAATCATGAAAGAGATGGCTCTGACCTTAAAAATATGGCAATGATTAAACACATAAAACTTGTCTTATAGTAAATGATAGTGTCAAATTTTCAAAGCGATATTACACATATTATCAATACTCTTGTAAATACTCACCTCATAAATGTCTGCATGTTTTTTTCTGACTTTCGCTTCTGGTCAAGATGGAGCAATAGAGGCTGTATTTACTCTTCCTGCTGAAACAGCCAAAGCAACCAGACAAAATGTCTGTGAAACGGTAGTTTTCAAGGCACTTGGCATCAGGGAGTAAAGAACAGAGATCTCTGAGTGATGAGAAGCAAACCAGTGAGCCCTACAACTGGTCTAGCTTACTGCCTTGAGGAAGTTTCCAGGCCACCGAGCAGGAAAGAGGAACCCAGACAGATTCAGGCAGAGTCTCTTGAGTTAAGAACATGGAGCTGACAGTAAAGAAGGCCCAGAAGTCTAGAATTCCTAGTACTAGTCTCTTTTCAAAGAAACCATGTAGGTAATTCTGAAAATGTTGGTTTGCTTTACTATTTTCTAGCATAAATTCTTATTTAGAAATTATGCGTAGAGAGTATGACAATACCTTATATCGTGGTACATTGGGGAGGCATTTTGTCTTCCATTTACACACTTGTCTGTAATCCTGAATTACATTCTCCACTACCCTATATATTTCACTGAAATATATAGCCCAACTATAGAGTCCTTTACCTCCTTATCAGTATAACACTGAATATTTTCAGAAGAGTTGGCTTGTTGGTGAAATCAAGCTGAAATATTATAGGATTAGAATCAGTGCTGCTTAGATAATTATTATAATCATAAATGTACCAGTAATGGGATGCGAATAATGTCAGAAAAATTAATAAAGCTGCATACAGTTCATTTCCACAAATAGGCAATTGCCCCTATAATTTACATTTATGATATGGTCTTGGTAGGGTTTTAATGTGAGCCACTTAGATATAAATATCATCTAAACATTGCCCTTAGTTACTTAAGCATAACTCCAGGGCATAATTATGTCCTCAAAGCCTGATGTTTGCCATTCATAAACTCCCTCAAATGTCATTTATGATAAACTGAACAGAACTGAAAAATGCATGCAGTCATCCATCTTTTAATTCATTCACGTGTGAAATCAATTTAACTTTGTGTCTGGAGAAAAATATGTTGAGTGCTCTCCTTTGCTTTGCACGTGGTTGGAAGGTAGGCTCTGGAAGTCTCTGAGATGCTCTACCTCTGATTGATCCTCACACCCAGCAGCTGCTTGGTGCCCTGTGCTTGGGAGTGAGGGCTTCACAGGCATCTATCTATGCAGCTCCGGGGCATGGAAGGCATTTAGCTTTGAGAATGTCCTAAAAAGTAGGGGACATAGCCCTGCAGACTTGGCCATCCTGCTGGGCCTCCGCAACCCCCTTCCCCTGCCCTCCTCCACCCCAGTGACCAAGCAAGTCCGCTCGCTCTCATGGCAGCTCACCACACCGGTTGAGGCAAGGCCACGGAATCCCCTCCATGGTTTTCATATCTGTTGGCTTTTGCTAAGAGCACAAAGAAGCAATGAAAGTAAAGCATACTAGATGAAAGATGAAAAGGATCCACATAATTTGGATTTTTTTTCAGAACGATCGGCTTTCCTAATCTTTTGAAGTAGTTCCAAGAAGGTGTTGATCACCTGTGTAGACCTCCTTTCATGTAGCTACACCACTTCCTGTTAGTTAATCTGTCTCTACTGAAGCCGTCCCTGTTCCTGTCCTCTGCTCTTTCCCTATCCTCCCTCCTCATTTCTGCATGTCCCTCCCATCAAAGTGTTTTGCTTTCTATTTTCCAGCTTCCACTTATCTTTTAATTAAATCACTTGGGGACATATCAAAAGGTCCTCAGGGCTCACTTTGAGCTGGGGAAATGTAGAAAGCTCTCTCCTGACTATAAACAAATGTTAATTTAAATGAAGTTTGAGAAATATTTTCTCTGCAAGGCTTATTTTTGAATTGCTTGTAATATCATCTTTGGCATATGTATCCTAGAGAGACAAATTATTTTATAAAGCATTTAATATATCTCCGACTCATTCTTGCTGGTGCCTTAGCACCGATTTAAGTGGTATCTAATTTAATAGCAAGATAGGATCTTTGATTATGAAATTAGATGTTATTATCCATGATCCTGATAGTCTCCATAAAGTCCAAATCTGGCCATGAGTGATGTTCAGCTCTACCTAAAATAAGGGGCCATACAGAGAGGTACGTCTGGCCACTTCAGTTGTGATATGGCAAGTGTGGTTTAATGGGATTGGCCCAGGCTGGCGGCCTTCAATGATGATGAAATTTCTTATCTGAGCATTTCATTACCCAAGCTGATTCTAGAAGACCAGGTGACCATATATGCTGCATATACCATGAAGCCCTGAAGTGACTTGCACTGAACAAGATCACATTAGGAATGTGGGTAACCAAACCACTACCACACGAACAACTAGTAAGTGTCCTCGTCGTAGTTGGAGTCTAGTGAGCTTTGAGTGAGAGTGGAGAACATCTCTTATTCATGGCATTTAGCAGTGTTGTGCATGTACTTTGCACTAGTAAATGTGTCCTATGGCTGCCTACCCATGGGGCTGCGTTCACCATGCACTGCTTCATGATGACACAATGGCCATGAGCTAGCTCTGGCCATTTGGATCTCCCTCCTGAAGACACGACAGAGAACTGGGCACACAGTGTACTCTAAGGACTGGGAGACCAGGCCCTGTACCTCAGCCATGATACCCTCTGGCCATGTGAACGTGGACTAAACTTCCTGGGCAAACCAGGGAGAGCTGTTTAAAAGCTGTTCCTTTTTTCCAGAACATTCTTCCCAGTCTCTTCATCTAGACCTCTCTTTCCGTCCTTCAAGTCTGAGCTTCAAGGGCATCCCATGAACCCAGAGCCCTGAGGAGTTCCCATATGGTCATGGGTCCACATCTAGCCGGGTAGAAAACAACCCCAAATATAAGTGGACCACTAGAGAATGGCATTTAGCTCCAAGAACACTAATGTTTTATTTTATTTATGTATTTATTTATTTTTTGAGAGAGAGAGTATAAGCCGGGATGGGGTGGAGTGGGGAGAGAATCTTAAGCAGGTTCCATGTCCAGCACAGAGCCCAACACAGGGCTTAATCTCATGACCCTGAGACTATGATCTGAGCTGAAATCAAGAGTCAGACACTTAACCGACTGAGTCACTGAGGTACCCCAAGAAAACTGATGTTTTAAAAAGAAAGAAAACAAACCCCCTCATGTCATCACAATATCTTTCACAGTTCCCCTTTGTGCTGGGGGAGGGGAAAAATAATAAATAAATAAATAAATAAATAAATAAATAAATAAATAAATATAAATAAATAAATAAATGCATGCAAATCCAGTTAGGTTAAATGGTTTGCTCAGTATCTTCCCCACTAAGTTTTAGGTTCTGTGAGGGCAGGAACCAAATTCATGGCTCTAACCCCAAAGTCCACGTTGGATGTGGTGTATAGTAGGTTCTTTGATGCAGTTTTGTTGAATGAATCTACGTGCCTGTACTAGTTTGCTGAGTCTGCTGTTGAAGCTATAAACTCATGGCTGAAGCAACAGAAGCTGTGGTCACACCATTCTGGGGACTAGATGTCCAAAATTAAGGAGCCCGCAGGGTTGATTCTTCTGAGGGCAATGAAGGAAGCATCTGTTCTAAGCTTCTCTCTTTGGCTTGTAGACACCTTCTTCTTATTCACATCACTTTCTCCCCACGTTCATCCCTATCTCCAAATTTCCCCTTTTTATGAAGACATGAGTCTCACTGCTTTAGGACCTACCTCAGTGACCTCATTTTAACTCGATTACCTCTGTGAATACCTTATCTCTGAAAGCAGTCACAATCTGAGGTAATGGGGGTTAGGACTTCAACATATGAATTTGGGAGGGACATAATTCAGCCCATAACAATGCCTTACAAAGTTAGTGACAATTCGGTGCGACTGTTCTTGCCTAGTTGTGAGGAACAGTGATTAAATCATACATCCTGACTCCTGATAAAACTGTGCTTGGAATTCTTAAGCTTTGCTTGGCAAAAAAAAAAAAAAAAAAAAAAAAATCTTGGCATATATATTGAAAACCCTGGAATTTAGGGAATTTAGAAGACCCTAAATATTATATTTAGCCATGTATCATAGCCATAGCAAGGAAATGCATAGCAAAGAAAAACAAGGAAATACAGGTGTGTATCAACTGAAAGCTAAGCACTCTTTTTCTAGACTCTATTCATTCCTCTCTTATCTAGCCAACAGCAGGAAAATTAGCAACCATGGATTGTTGGGAGTGAAATATCTCAAAATACTTTTCCCATTATAGTAAGGTATGATTTGTCAAGTGCCAGGAAGGCAGGCATGTTGGACTCACGTGAGATTAATGGTCGCCAGAGAGACAAGTCACCGTGAGACCAGGCGTTTGTACATTGGTAGAGAAAGAAGGTAAATATAAAAGGAGGTTGGAGAAAATTTCTGCTTCTTTGCCTGGGACAGATAAGAGTGATTAATAATGCCTGGAACCTGGAGGACATTATGCTAAGTGACATAAGCCAGACACAGAAGGACTAACACTACATGAAACCACTTAGATGAGGAATCTAAAATAGTCAGACTCATAGAAGCACAGAGTGGAAGGTGGTTGCCAGGGCCGGGGAAGGGGGAAGTGAGGCACTGTTCAAAGGGTACAAAGTTTCCCATATATAAGATGAAGAAGTGCTACAGAGCTACTGCACAGCAACTGCCTAGAATTAACAATATTATATTGTATATTAAAAACTTGCTAAGAGGGTATATCTTATGTTAAGTGTTCTTATGACAAAAAAATAATAATAAAAATAAAGAGAGAATTAGGAAACCTTTGGAGGTAATAGAAATGTTAATGGCATACATCGTGGCGATGGGTTCGTGGATGAATACTAATCTCCAAACTCATCAAGGTGTATACACTATTTATGCAACAGCTTTTTGTATCTCATTAAAGTCAAAAAAATAATGTCCAGAAAGTGTGAAACAACTCAGTGAGGTGTTAATAAGGTGCCTGCGAGGTATCTTATGTGTGAAGGATTACATGTGGCTTCCTGTGGTTAATGACCACATTTGGGGGCTCAGAAACTTATGAACTGAGTGTTCTTTTCTAATAGGACTGAGATTTTGGCATAGCTATCATCTGTGGGCTGGTCCTAACCATCAAATGTTGAATTGTAAGAACAAGTTGGAAGAACAGGTTTTTTTTTTTCTTTTTAAAAAGGATTTATTTATTTATTTGAGAGAGAGAGAGAGAGAGCATAAGCAGGGAGAGGGGCAGAAGGAGAGGGAGAAGCAGACTCCCCACTGAGTGCAGGGCCCGAGGTGGGGCTCGATCCCAAGACCCCAAGATCATGACTGAGCTGAAGGCAGACACTTAACAGACTGAGCCACCCAGGCACCCCAGGGTTGTTCATTTTTAAAGATGCTATCCTCTGATGGAGGGATCCTTTCTGAAACCTCTAATCAATGGTACTGAAAATATTACTGCCTTCCTACTTTTCCCTGGAAGATTTTTGACTTTATCTTACCAAGAACTTGTTGCTTATGACCACTTCTTGCCAAGCAGTATGATTTACATAGTTATCATTATTTCCGGGCTACGTTATGAAATACATTAAAGACTTGGCCATTTTCTCTGGCTTTTGTTATGTGACCTAAATTCTGATGTCACTCTAGACCACGTCCTGTCCGTTGAGATATGCCTCATAGTACGGATATGACAACTAAAGATATAACTAGTGCTGCACAGTTCAAACACATGGTCCTTGTTTGATCATCTAAAGCAGGGAATTATGTCTAAATCCTAAGGACAGTCTTGTCATTCAGAATTAAATTGCAACCGTGGGAAAAATTTTCACATCATAAAATTTGTGTCAAATCCGTTATTTGAAAACCACACAGAATTCAGGAGCCCAACCAATAATCTGAAAGCATTTCTTGGGTGTTTTATAGGCAGGGCTGGACAAATTGGGTGTAAACCTCAGAAACACTGATGAGCACAAGGTCAGTCCTCCCTATGACAGTCTCCTGGAGGATAGCTTGTCTGGGCCAGAGATGACATGTGACAGCAGTCCTCACCAGCATTTACAGCAAACTAGCTATGTTGGAGGAAGTAAAATGCAGCTCAATCATCATTTTTAACCTGGTCCCTGGCTGGGTGCTCAGGCCAAGGGGACAGTGCCTCGTCAATGACAATTTCCGTTGTCAAGGGAAAATGCAAATAAAACAAATACATGAGTAGAAAAAAGCCAGCAATTTGCTAAGGAGATTGGGGAAATTTTTAAATAGCATTCCAGTATGGGACCAAATGGATTGACTATTGCTAATGATACACAACAATTGTCTTGCTTTTCTGTCAAAGAACCACTAAATGGCGCAGTGTTTACAAAACTTCACTGGATTCTGTGAAGCTTTGTCAGGCAGGTATTGTTATCCTAATTAGCAGATGAAGAAAAGAGGTTCAAAAGAAAACACGTAAAGATGAAAGGAACTGCCCCTTTTCACACGTATAATTACTACAATAATTAAATCATTATGAAGTTAATTAAACCAGGATCCAAAACATTGCAAAAAACAAAAAAGTTATGTCCTATTCACGGCTTTAAGAGGTTGAAATAATTATTTCTTAAATTCAAAGATTGTATTCCAAATTTGTCTATATATTTGACCCTTTTATAAGGACATAAAATGTAAACATTTCATATTAAGTATGAGACAAGAATTAAATTTGAATTATTTTTGCTATGTTATATACAAAATGAGTGTAAGGTGACAAAATGATAGAAAATGAAAAATGATAAAATGATACTTCAAAATAAGCTTAAAAAGAAAAGTAGAAAGCTTCCACTTAAAGATTAAATACAGGGCAGTTAATTAAAAATACTTGTGTGAGTAGTATTTTTCATAAAAATTATTTATTTAAAGCCTTTCCCTTGCTTGCATTTTTATCACTATCAAAACCCTAAAATTGTCCTTAGCCATTATGAGATATATATACTTAGATATTTGGATAGATTGATAGACACAGAAAACTCTCATCTATGTTTTTAAAATTAAGATTCTCTAATCTTGAAGGATCACTATGTTGTGCAAACATTCTACATTTGCTATAATTAACTATAAATGTATTTTTAAATATATTTTTGTTACTCTAAGGGCCTGCTCATCCAGCGAAATTAAGAAAATTCTTCCTTCCCACGGTGTCCTCCACGCTGATGCGGCTGTAGCTACACCTGCCTCCATGTTGCCCCTCACACGTCAGAGGAGCTGCCCTCAAAGGGCCCTGGGAGCCTCTCCTGCACACCACCAGGTGGCACTCGGCTCATTCCTGACCTGCGACTACCCTGGCCGGGTCCCCAGCGGCTATTAGCCTTTGCTCTGACCACCATGTTTAAGATGGAAGGTTCCTCCTCTGTCATCTTGCACTCCTAATTCCCCTTACCTAATTTGTCCCTATGCCTCTAATAAACATCTTGCACACCATATAATCATTATTTTAAAAATCTGTTTCCAATCCACTGGAAGTTGTCATTTCAGAGGGAAGGCTCTTTCCTTGTCATGCCCCCAACATCTAAAACAGTGTCTGGTGCACAATTGCAATCAACAAATATTTGAGTTGTCACCATTTTATTTATTCCTATTATTTCTAGTCACTTAGAATGGGTTTTTGTGCTAACAGAGATATCTTAAAGTCTTTTAAAAATATCCTTCTACATATATATTTTTATATATATAATATATATGTAATTATATATTATATATATAATATATATATTACTCTTGTACATAAATATAAGCAAAATAAATTGCTTTTTCCCCACTCAGAGTCTGACTCTTTTGACTTTCATTTTCACTGATAACTGGTTTTCTACCTGATATCGTCTTCCAGGCCATCAAAACCATTGGCGATAAAACAATTCTCCAAAGAATCCATAGAAAGAACTTAATGCCCTTGGAATGGCTGCAATTACATTGTTGGGCCAGCCTTTTGGGGGCTCCTGCTTTGAGAATGTTAAACATCTGTTTCACCCATTCCCACCTCCATTTGGGTTCTAAGTGGTTAACTAGCATGCCTCACTATTGTCTCAGATTTTCTTTCTTCTTCCTTTAGAACTACTTCGGAAATTTTCAATAGTGTATAAAGGTAAAGCCATGTACCCAACATCCAGCTTCAACAATCCTCCCTTGATTTTTTTGTTTTCTTCTTCACTGGCATATTTTATTTTATTTTATTTTATTTTATTTTATTTTATTTTATTTTTAAAGATTTTATTTATTTATTTGACAGAGATAGAGACAGCCAGCGAGAGAGGGAACACAAGCAGGGGGAGTGGGAGAGGAAGAAGCAGGCTCATAGCAGAGGAGCCTGATGTGGGGCTCGATCCCAGAACGCCGGGATCACGCCCTGAGCCAAAGGCAGACGCCTAACCGCTGTGCCACCCAGGCGCCCCTCACTGGCATATTTTAAAGAAAACCCTGAACATTTCACCTGCAACGCCTCAGGTGGACCTCTACCTGACAAGGACATTATTTCTGGAAACGTTTTTCAAGGGTCAGAGAAAGTTTTTGTTGTTGTTGTTTTTAAATAAATAACACAGATTGTATCTAAATGCTAAAAGTACTGAAGCGTGTGAACTACATTGCTTGAACAGCTTTACCTTTTTGTGGAGTCTGCCTGCCATACTCCATTATTTTTTTAAAAAGGCAATTCTTGGGGTGCCTGGGTGGCGCAGTCGTTGGGCGTCTGCCTTCGGCTCAGGGCGTGATCCCGGCGTTATGGGATCGAGCCCCACATCAGGCTCCTCTGCTGGGAGCCTGCTTCTTCCCCTCCCACTCCCCCTGCTTGTGTTCCCTCTCTCACTGGCTGTCTCTATCTCTGTCAAATAAATAAATTAAAACAAAACAAAACAAAACAAAAAAACAATAACACCTTTCTTAAAAAAAAAAAAGGCAAGTCTTAAAATAATGAATTCATTTTACTGCTAACAGTTTGAACTGTCATTCAGACAATATACATTCAGTTTTATACCATGAACAGTATATTAAGGATTACAGAAACTAAAAAACAGGTGTTTCTGTTCTTGAGAAATGCATGTTTTATCTAGCTAGGGAGACTGATACTGCACACATGCACACATACACACCCAAAGACAAGCTGCACATTTCAAGTAAAATAATACACTTAATGTTCAATATTTCAAGTGCAGAAGCATTCAGGGGCAAATAAAGTCTCTTTGAAGCAGGGTCAATTTGAGAGAATTTTTTGGTGAAGATTTGAAATGGGCTTCAGAGTGAGTCAAGATTTAGAAAAACATGGGCACTGCATATTCAAACACTGTGACCAGAATTAGCATATGGTAAAAGCTAAGGGAAAAAAATAAGAAGGCAAATGTGAGTGATGATAAACTATTAAATAAGTTTTGTCCATGTCGAAGCTCTGCGGTATAACACTGACCTTTGAACTCCTCATGAAAAAGTCTCGTTATAACTGCTCAAAAGTGTTTTTACCTTTGGAAGGGGGACTCAGAAAAAGTTCTGAAAACATGAACCTCTAAACAGGGTGCATTTCTAATGAGGGGGCTTGGAGGGGGCAGTGTGGTGGCTGTTGGAGACAGCTACGGAGCAGGGGTGTTGATCTGGCAGCAAGCTTGTAGGGAGGACAGAGATTTCGCCACATGGATGGAACACAGAGACCTGGGACAAAGTTGATCCGTGTCTATGACTCTCCTGGGAAATCTGACCACTTCCTCCCTACACTCTCTGTTTTTTTTTTTTTTTTTTTTTTTTTTTTAAGATTTTATTTATTTATTTGACAGAGAGAGAGACAGCCAGTGAGAGAGGGAACACAAGCAGGGGCAGTGGGAGGGGAAGAAGCAGGCTCCCAGCAGAGCAGGGAGCCCAATGCAGGGCTCCATCCCAGGACCCTGGGATCACGCCATGAGCTGAAGGCAGATGCTTAACGACTGAGCCACCCAGGCGCCCCTCCACTCTCTGTTCTAACACTCAATGAAAAGGAAGAACCACCCAGGGGTGATCTTGGGTAAGGACCAAATTCCCTAGTTATTTGCAACCCCTCGTAGACAAGCAACGCTATAACCCAGGGGTCATCTCAGAAAACTCGGGACAGGCTCCGATGCCAGCTCTGCTTTCTCTTAGCCATTTGAGCGCAAGGGCAGTATGTGCTGGGTACCATCCATATATCTTCTTCTCTAATCCTGGTAACAATTCTTTTAACTGCTGACATTATTTTCCCTATTTTTTTTTAAAGATTTATTTATTTATTTGGGGGGGCAGAGAAAGAGAGAGAGAGAGAGAGAGAATGCACACAGAGGGAGAGGGAGAAGCCCTCTCCCTGCTGAGCAGGGAGCCCAATGCGGGACTCAATCCCAGGACACTGGGATCATGACCTGAGCAGAAACAGATGCTTAACTGACTGAGCCACCCAGGTGCCTCGATTATCCCTGTTTTAAAGACAAGGAAACAGGAGCCCACGTTACACAGGTAATTATGCCGCTGATGCATATCTAGCAGGGGGTAGAACCCAGATAGTTTGATTCTAGGGCCCATACTCTTGGCTTCGGTGTACAGCACCCCCCCTTAAGTTGTTTAACATTTCCATTCCTTCATCTCTGTGTTCATAAGTAAAATGAGAACATCACTTCCTGTGTATCTGTGCCTATAGACCAGCAAGCCATGTGCTAATGGTAGTATGGTAGAAGTTTTTTGGACTCAGAGGAAAATAAACAAGTATTTACACTGGCTTTGGTTGGAAGAATGCAGAATTAATTCAACGTGATTTATTTCCTTCAGACAGATGTCTGGAACACTTATCTAAGGAGCAGAAAGAAGAGAGAATGGCTGGTGTCCATCAAGACCCTGTGTGCACTTGTGCACAGCTCGGTTCTCAGGCTGGTACTGGGATTTGTGCAAAGCTGAAAAGCCCCTTTCACGGGGTTGAGGTTCAAGAAGATAGACAACTTTCTCAGGGTCACATTGTTCTCTCTGTGTGTTTTCTCTCCTGCCAACGATGAAGTACCATTGGACCTTTTATTTCTGGGCTAGTATTGTCTTAGACTCTCCTGGCATGCTGTAGTCACATGGCCCCTTGCATTGCGAAGATTGTAAACATGGATCTGTGAAATGTTGCTTTGCCTTTTACTTTGCCATCTGGATTTCATTCTCTCAGTTCCCACACCTGAGTTCAGGGTCCTAAGTGATGCATCAAGAGCCAACCCCCCCTTTTCAGATCTCATTCTTCACTCAGCACTGCAAGATTAACGTCACATCTACACTGTAGCAGCTTGTAAGGTGTTTCCAACTTGCTGAGTTAGATGATGAAAAAGAAAAAGTTCTGGTGCTGTTCTAGATCATACAATGGGAAGTCATCACAGCAACCAGAAATTTCTCAAATATAGAAGGGTCAGTAAGGTAAGTAATGAGAACTGGACCAAGCATTTTAATCTCACTGAATCTGTTTCCTTATTTATTGTGTAAAAATAATGCTAATTGCCAAACTTATCCAATATGTGTAAAAGTGCCTTCTAAAATGCAAAATATTTCCCAAATACTGGTATCAATAATATTGCAGTTGCCCACCTTTATGCATCTAAGTACATAAAGGTAGAGATTCAAAAGTGTAATCAAAATATTTACATGCTAAATAGGCAACAGTGGAGCTTACTACAGGTTCACTCAGCTCTGTCCTAGGATAGGTGTTAGGGATTGTATGGTTTCCCCTGCCAAATTCATCTGTTGAAGCCCTAACACACAATGCAACTATATCTGGAAATAAGGTCTTTAGGGAAGTAATTAAGGTAAAATGAGGTAATTAGGGTGGAGCTCTCTCTAATCCAATGTGACTTCTCCTTGGAAGACACACCAGGGGCACATGCTTGGAAGAAAGACCATGGGAGGATACAGGGAGGGGATGGCAATCTGCAAGCCAAGGAGAGAGGCCTCAGGAAAAGCCAAGCCCGCCAACCCCTTGATTGTGGGATTCCAGCCTCCAGAACTGTGAGGAAATACATTTCTGTTGTTTAAGTCGCCCAGTCTGTGTTGTGTCAGGGTGCCCTAGCAGACTAATTAATTGAGCAGGCAAGAGCAGAACTCTCGTGTGGTATGCCCAACTCTTGCTTATGGAGAGAATGAAAGCCTGTTTTCTAACTTTCAGGCAGAAGTAGCTTTTCAGCATTAACAGCTTGGTGAAGACCCTGCTTCTCCACGTGGCTTTATGAAAGTGCTCCCGCTGCCCCCAGGGAGACTGAGTCCTTCCCAGTTAATCTCGGCAGAGGGGACTGCTTTCTGTTGGGGTCTTCGGCTCAATAGAACGGGTTCAGCATATAGAGGAAGTCAAATCTCTTTGTCTTGGCTCTTGTTTAGTTTGGCCTTTTACTTTTCCAGAAGCAGATTCTGAACAGATAATAGCTGCAGGTAGAGTAAATAAGAAATATCAGGGAAGGGTAATCACTACCCTATTTTGCTATTTTAAATAAACGTGTTCCTGTATAATAGAATACATCATAATGAAAGGTTATTCAGATGTTGGTGTGTATGTGGCGTATTTAAAAGACACAGGTTGGAAACACTTTGTATCTTCATATACACGTCCACAACGTCCAAAACGTAAGGTTGAAAGTTGTGCACCAAAGCTCAGAAAGTTCACAATAACAGATTTTGTGGCCTGAGTTGTTCAGTTCATTAGTTTGACTTTTTGTTTTTCACTATTGACTTGGTCGCGTGGCATTAAATGAAAAGAGAATTTGGAAGACATCTAGTGAATTTGTTTCTTGATCTTGACCAACGTGTGAACCAGAACCTGTTACTCTTTGGATCTTGTGTCTTTATTACGTATTTTTGAGCACTTTCTAGGTGCCCAGTACTGTGCTAGCTTGTAGCACAATGACAGTATGTATTTCCAATCAATGGAATTTTCAATAGGTACTACCAACCTGGTATCAGCCTTCTTATTATTGCCTAAGGGTATCCACTAAAGTGTCTCAAACTCCAACATTAAAGCCATGGGTTCTGATTGATGCTCTGCCCACCTCTACCCCCCTGGGCCAGGTCCCTAGGTCACTGAGGCTAAGGATCTGGAGAGGTATTACCTACTGAATGTTTCTGGATCCAAGTAAACTTTCTTAATAGCATGAAGGAAACAAGGACCAGAAGAAGAATTTGGCATGTTCAGGTCATCACGGACCTTGTGTTCAGGCCTCAGGAGCTGGCACCAACCCATGGCCTGGAGCTTCAGAGCTACAGAAAGATAGAAGCCCTTGAAAGGGTTCAAGTAGCAGCCTGTAAAAGGAAATGGGATTTGAGGCAGTGAAAAAGCTGAATGTTCTTTTATTCCTATTTCACAGACACTAACTGGCAGCAGACGTATGGTAATATGAGCCCTAAAGAAGTGAATATGTAAAGGTTTTCTTCTTTTTTGCATATTCATCCGACATGCACCAAAAAGAGCTATCTGTCACAGTCAGCCATGTTGGAACAGTAAGATAGGACAGCAAATACATTCAGTGAGGTAATGCTGCCATTGTATTTGTTGGGCTTCTTTTTACATAGTGGTTTTTATTATAACTCAATACAGTTAACTCTAAAATTCTGACAAATGTTTGAGAAACTAGCAGAATCAGAATGTAGGATTAGAGATTATACCTACCACGGGATTCAGACTTTCAAATGGCTTTATATGCCAAGATAATGGTGTCAGAAGTACTTTGATTGCTTTTCTCTGGTGGGGGGATGTGGGATGGGGGAGAGTTGTTGTGGGGGTGGTCGCTGTTTGATGAGTGGGGTGGGGGTAGAAATGCAGGAGAATGGTTTCATTTCAACCCTCTGCATAATTGGTTCAATTCTCTGCCTCAATTTGTCTAAATCATATTAAACACATGTGACTTTTCTTGTGAGTTTTTATACCATTTTCATTGGCAATAGATATAGTCATGTTGGCAAAATTGCCCCCCAGTTCAATCAGCTGGTCAGGGTACATTCATATGTGGACACACTTTGTGGATTCCTGTAAATATTTGTCATTCTTGGCACCTCGGAGTAGATGGGCAGTGATGATTTGGTGGGACCAGAGCTCACTGTGGCAACACTGATGCCGATGAACTTCATGCTGCCTTGTCCTCTTTTCTCTACTTCTTTGCTCTTTCTCCTCCCTTCCAAGGTTACCTTTCCCAGGAGTCCGAGCCCTTTTGGGACCATCTTTTGTGTGCTACAGTTTAGGACAAGCGACTGAAGATCCCCTGCTGTGGAGAATTACGAACGGCACTTGAGTGTGATGGAGATGAGGTGCCCCCCGCGCACGAGGCCACTCTGACATGAAGACTGAAGATTGCTTCTAACTGAAGATAATTGAGAAAGAGCAAACTGCAGAAAAAGCTCTTTACCCTCCCGCTTTTTCTTAAAAGCAGTGCATAAATTCTTCTTTGTGATGGCATCCTCACCCCTCTCCCCTACCAAGAAGATCAGAATGACTTTTAATCACTGGGGATGACTCCCGCCTGCCCAGAGAGGCACTAAGAGGAATCCGCGTGACAAACTTTACTAAAATAACCCGTATCTTCCAACAGTTTTCCCATATATTTACCTTCCCATACTTTACTATCCCTTAAAGCTCAAAACCTCTTTTGCCTTGTCACTTCTCCAGAAAGTTATAGCCCTTTGTTCAAATGGTATATAAATCTCCAGGTCTGACTACCTCTTTGGGGTTTTCATTTTATTTCTGTGAGCCACCCCCCCCCCAGCCCCGCCCCGCCAGCATCTGAAATAAACTTCTTCTGTGAGTCTGTCTTTTGTCAGTTCAAGTCAGGGCTGCAGCCAACTGAGCCAATTTAGGGGAGAGGAAAAATGTTTTGTTTTGCTTTGTTTTTTCTTCTTGTCAAGTGACTCAAGAAAACCTTAGAGATCTGCCAAGTGGCTTAAAATATCTAGAGATTCTTTATGTAAAGTAGCTCACAACCTACCTACCGGCTCAGGCAAAGGTTTAGGGACTAAGATGCAGAACATATAGGTTTACCTTCCCAGCACCACCTGCCACTCGCTGCCTGGGACTAGTGACCCAGCCTTTCCAAGCTTCCTTAATTATCTGCAAAATGGCAACACTAATTATTTTAACCAGCCTTACTTACAGGGTTGTATATGAAAAAAAGTGGATAGTGCTGAATACAACTGTAAAACATTTTATAAATATAATATTAAAGGCTTAGTTCTAGTTCTACTTCCAGACAAAACAGTTTTTAAAAATCTTTCTAGGGGGTGCCTGGGTGGCTCAGTCAGTTAAGCATCCGCCTTTGGCTCAGGTCCTGATCCCGGGGTCCTGGGATTGAGCCCCAGGTGTCAAGCCCCCATATTGCGCCTCCTGTCCCACTCCCTGTTCAGCGGGGAGCCTGCTTCTCTTTCTCTCTCTCTCTGCCCCTCCCAACCCAGCTTGTGCTCCCTCTCTCAAATCAATAAATAAAATCATTTAAAAAAAAATTCCTTCTAGGACTATTGTGAGAAGTCAGTTATATTGTCTCTGGACCCACATTTATTTGCTTGTTTTCAAGCCACCGGAAAGCAAGCTACAAATTTTATTAAAAGAGATTACAATCAGAAGAAAAAGCCAAGATTAGGTTTTAGTGAAGATGTAACTTCAAAAAATTTGTTTTATTAGTATGAATTCTGTCCACTCCACCTCCCATGATCACATGTTGTTCTAAAGAGCCAACTGAACAGGTCTAAATGGAGAGCAGTTTCCAGTGATCACACGGAAGACGTTTTCCTTCCCATGCATTTTCTGGTAGGATAGGAACAGGGCAGTATTTCACTCAGGATAGAATTCTATGCTTTGTGATGGAAAGAGAGAGGACATTTACATTACCTGTGGGATAAAAGAAGGCTCACGTCTTATTCCAAGAAAAATAAGGGGGCCGCTTCAGGCACCAGGTGCAGGTGTTTTCTGTCTTTTTCTGAGGGATGGCGTTAAGTAATTTGAGAGTAACAGTGAGTGGGGAGAGGTTGGCTGAAGAGGTAAAGGCATCCAATGAAAGTGACCTAAAATTTAACATCATCTGAAGTTCAATAAGAAGTAAGTACACTTACTAACAAGCCAGATTCTTCTCACTATTTAAATCGATACCTTAGAGAAAATTACGTGCTTAGAGAGCTATATGGACCAATGCACGTAAAAAATCTTATGGCACCTCTGCTGCCACCAGAAGAATGACCTACAGGGGGCAAGTCCCTGTGTCCTCTTGCATGAGTAAATGTGTACTTTAAAGATTGATTCAATAAAATAAATAAGTAAACAAATACACCATCCAATTGCCTTACTTAGTATTTGGGGTATTGGTGATATTTGTTGTTACTGGTTAAATATCTAGGTTAATGATTGGCTTTAAAAAATTTTTTTTGGCATGAATTAAATGAAGTGAGGCTATTTTTCTGTTGTGCAGGTAAAACTTATTTAATCCTCTTATTTCAAAGTTAAAGACTTACATTTCCAATGCTTTTAATACATAATGCAATCTGATGAGCTAGATTCATCAATTTTTTTTATGATCATGCTTTTCTGATACTGAAAATCTATAATGTTAATGGGTATAATAATCTGATAGGTTTTTTCCCAGGTTGTGGATTTTCACCAACTCCCCTGTTCAGATGCGCTTTCCTGATTTATCCTTTAATTTGTCATCATTGTGTTTGGAAATTCCTGTTCTCAAAGCTTAAATCACTTCCTAATTATGAAGAAAGTGGGGGAGGTTCACTAACCTTTACTCATTAAAGATACCAAGTACAAATGCAATACATCACATAGTTTAGCTGCATATAAAATACTGTGCTAAGTCCTGGGGTCTCAGGGAACCTATGGCCCTCAAGCAAAGAAGCAAAGAGTGGTGGCACTTGGAGGGAAAAGGGCCATGGGAGCTCTCAGCAAGGGGCACAGGGCTTTCCAGCCCAGGAGAAATGTGTGCCCAGGCTTGGGGCAGAGGAGGGGCCTGGTGTGCAAGAGGGTGGAAAATGGCTCAGGGTGACAACTGACCTAGTGTTCAAGAGGTCGGTGCCACAGGCTTGTCTGGAGAAATAAACAGGGACCAGTCTGGAAAGTTCTTTACACACCAAGTCAAGGAGCTTGCATCCATCCACAAGAACACTGGGGAGGGCTGTGGTTTTGGTATCAGACCAACTGAGTACCCATTTCTGCTTTTCCTGGATGCTTTGGAACAACCCATTCACCTGCCCTTAGGTGCAGTTTCCTCCGGTACAAGGAAGAGTTCTGGGTTCCCAGGAAGATGATGTAAGATGGGGGAAGATTTTTAAACAAACAACTGACTCGGATTTCATAATTTTAAGAAAACCACCCTGGCAGTGCAAATTCAAAACCTGCTCCAGTCTGATCCTTCTTAGAGAGCTGAATGAAGTTCTCAAACCAAGGACATTTTCATGGAACTGAGATGAAGCTATTATGCTGTGAAACATTCCCATTAGATTGTGGCCATGAGTCAAGCCAATCACGCTCATCTTGGTCCTTGTGGTATTTTGGATAATAGCCAAAAGAAGACATAGCACGCGCACACGAGAAGTCTAGTAGGTCTGGTAAAGACGGCAGAAGAATAAATGGGTGATTACATTAGGAGACTGTAGAGAGCTATGAAAAGAGGCCCAAAGGTGCAAGGAAGAGGGCAGGTTGACTCCTCACCGGGAAAGTCAAGAAAGATGATCATTTGATCAGGGACGGTGTGGGAACAGTGACAGGCGGCGTGCGCATGTGCCATATTCAGATAACCGGGAGTACTTTGCAGGATGGAGCAGGATGGGCGGGAGAGACTGGAGGCTGAGACAAGACCTCGGAGCTAAACTGAGCAAATCAAGGACTGGGTGAGGTCTCCAGAACCACTGGACTGACTCTGTAGCCAGCAGGGAGCCTGAGGAAATCCGTAAGGGGAAGAAGGACTGAATGGGATCTGGGAAGAATGAGCCCTTCAGAGGCGGGTGGATTCTGCCTTGCTGACACCCTAGACCTTAGCAAGATTTTCTGTGGTCAAAAATGTTACAAAAGCCTTAAAATTATATAACACATCCCAAAGCACATAAAAATAGATTTGTACAATTTAAAAAGGTCATCCCAGGAGAGAGATTTATTGATATTTCTAAATTTTCCTGCCCGCCTTTTCCTGCCCCATCCAAAATAAAGTGGTTGGCTGTAAATATAGACACCGTCCTAGGCTCTTTATTGTTATTTATATTCTCATAATTTCATTCCCTTATATTTAAAGACACGTTCAGTTCAGTTCCTTCTTACAGCAAATATAGAAGGTTGCCTTGAATCTGTGAATATAAACCGTAAACCTAAATTATTATACAGATGTGCACATAAGACTGTGAGTGATCTACAGCTAAAGATAGTCAATGGCTTGGGAGAGGTGGTTGTTAGGAAAACAGCAGATTTATTTAAAGCTTTCACAAGCCAGTTTTCTTCTCTACGCTTAGTCCGTTTGGAAACAGCTTGGCAAGGCCACCTTTCCTCTTCTTTTCACAAACACACTCTTTGCTTTCACATTGCCTCCTCACCCCTTCCTTGCTCCACATTTTCCAGGCACATCCTGCCAAGCCACATTGACTGGTTTTTTCGGAGAAAAGTGCGGCCAGCCATCCCCTGAGCTGCGTTACAGCAAGTCCTGCTAGGCACCCGAACAGCTCTTTTGAGCAACTTTCTCTTTGGACTGTGTTAAGAGTAACTCGGAGACTCTGGAATTCTGGCACCGAGCACTGGGAGGAATATTACTTGCGTAATAAATCAAACTGACAGGAAGGTACCCACCATTACTGGCATGGGTTTGATAAGAAATATAGAACATTCAGAAAAAAGTTCACAAAGTTCCCACCACTGTTGTTTTCATCAACATGCATTTGGAAATATCTTGTGAAGATGAAAAATTTAGGGAAAATATTGTTTTGCAATGGATTTATTTGGGCTAAATATTTCACACGATCTAGGTTTCTTCTGAGTGATAGGCGGTGTGTTTAAGGAGGTGAAGTAATGATAACCTTAGCATTAAATTAGGACCTGAAAAGAAATAAATGTGCCCTGCTAAGTCTCTAATTTATTCTAGAGAGTATGAACTTGGGACCAAGGAGGACTGTAACTCTTTATCAATGAGTGATTTATGCTAGGACTGCCTTTGAAATGATAAATTCCAGACGAGACATAGAATCTGGTAGGCGCTGACCTGTTCTGTGTCTGTTCCTGTCAGTTTTTGGCTGAAGCTGCAAGAGCTTCAGGACGACCAGCCCAGTTCAGGGTTCTGTTCTGCCTGCCAGGTATTCTCGGTGAAATTGGGGTCTCTAAGTGCTGAGGCTCCTATAGCATTCTCTTGGGGGCCAGCTGGGGGTGGGTGGTTGCTGGGGTGCCTGGGCTGGGCACAGAGCAGAGGAGTCCACCAGAAGTGTGTGGTCTTCCCGGGAACCCTGGGGCCAGAGATGTTCAGTCCTGAGTGACCCCCCCCACCCTATTTTCCCTCCCTTCTCCTCCCACACAGCCTCACCCCTCCCCACAGTCCCACCCCCACTTCCCACTCCACCACCTGAAGGAGAAGGGATTCCCAGATTATTAAATCCTCTCTGGAGGATTCCATTGGTCATGACATCGGACATTTTGGTTCCCAGGGCAATTTTCTAGGAAAATTACAATGCTTACTAAATATGAAGAAATATTAACCAAGTTGCACATGCCTTATATCATTCTCTGGCTTCCTTTTGGTGTATTAGTGATGCACACTGCTGCACAGCCCTTCTTCTGCCAGGTGGGATGGGGTGCATGGGCTCTATCACTGCCCCACCCTGCCTGTATTTGTCTTCAAGTGGGTTAGAGTTAGAGCACTTGTGTTGAATTTCCTGTGCTCCCAACAATGATCTGAGGACCATTTGAATGTCAATTCACTTCATTCTCATAAAAATAGAAGGTAGGTGCCGTTATCAGTCTCCCCAAATAAAGGTGAGGAAACTAAGGCCCAGAATGGTTTAGTTAGTTGCCCAAGGTCACACAGCTAAGAGGTGAAGAGCTGAGGTTGAAACCTGAGGCACCAAGGTCCACGTTCTTCACTCTTGCACCACTGTAGATAGAGTTGCTGATCCAGGCCGAGAGCATCAGTGTTCCTTATCCTTGCCCATCTGTTTATCAGACATATATACATTTTTTTTCTGTGAGCAATCTTTGTCCATTTGTAATTAGGGTCAGATTTTTTTCACACTGATTTATAAGAAATCTTTATTAATAAAATGAGCTCTCTGTCATGTATGAGGCAATTGTTTTCTTCTATTTATTGTTTTTTGACTTTGTCCCCAGTGGGGCTTTTTTTTTCTTCACATAAATTATCTGACTTCTTCTTTATGGCTTCTAGATTTCTTGCCATGCTTAGAAATTATATGTGTTTTGATGTTACGAAATGTTATACAAATACATTCACGTCCCCTAAGATTTTTATGATTTTATTTTATTTTATTATTTTTTTTAAAGATTTTTATTTATTTATTTGACAGAGACAGTCAGCGAGAGAGGGAACACAAGCAGGGGGAGTGGGAGAGGAAGAAGCAGGCACTCAGCGGAGGAGCCTGATGTGGGGCTCGATCCTAGAACGTAGGGATCACGGCCTGAGCCAAAGGCAGACACTTAACGACTGAGCCACCCAGGCGCCCCATAATTTTAAAAAATATATACCTATTCATTCCATCTGGAATTTATCTCGTTATGAGGTATAAATGGTCCAGCTTCTTTCTGTTCTGAATGAGTAGATGGTTGATCTATAATTTACCTGCTGCTTTAAAGCTTCAATGTTATAATGTAACAAGTTCTCCTATGTTCTTGGCTATATTTCCAGGCTTGTTTGGTCTGATTGACCCGTACATCATATTCCTGCTCCAGTACTAAATTTCTTTATTATGTCTTTATAATGTGCCCCTATCATTTATTTGGGTTGTTAGCCCTTTTTACTCTTCTTGTTCAGATTTCTCTGGTTGTTTTTGCATGCTTATGCTTTTGTGTGGGCTTACCTTTTGATGTTATAATTGGGATCTCGTGGACTTAATAGATTGCTTTAAGGAAAATTAACAGATAAGAAAGGCAGTAAAGTTAACCTTTGAGGGTGGAAGGAAAGTGACTGCAAGCAGAGAAAAGAACAGTGTGACAACATAGAATGAATTAGAGCCAAAAAGAAGGAAGTGTGTGTGTGTGTTGGGGGGATATAGTTAAGCCTAACCTAATTGCGACTGACCTAAATGCTATTTAATGCTGCTGAGCACATTGTAGATAACTAGATATATAAATAATTAAAAACATCAACTTTTAGAGTTGGATGGTATATGAGATATAATCTAGTCTAATTTACTCCTTTTATAAATGCAGAAATGAGGCTTGCCAAGGCTGGGACATCCGCAAGTTTACACATTAGTAAATTAGCTGATTAGTAGTAAAATCAGGATCAAACCTTTACTCCCAGCCCGAATAGAGGAGTCAGCTGGGATTTGACGGCAGAGTATGAGAATCACAAACATGTATTAACCTAGCTGTTATGACATGATGGAATAGTGGGCTGGAGTTCTGTGTAGACGGGGGATCGAAGAGCAATGTGGGCCAGGTTGGGTGTTTCCTTCCAAACAACATCAAACACAGAGGATCCCCACAGGGACTGTGTAATTGTTTCTTTTCCCAAGAGTAGATTCAACATTTTAAGATGAAACTGGGTAAGAAAATAACAAGCCATTGACATGTACAAGGATACTCATCTGTATTTTTTAAAATCACACAGAGAGGAAATGTTGCAGGCATTACATAGAAGTGTTGTGTTTTTCATATATACACGAAGGGAGATCTTTAACAACAACAACAAAAATAAAATTTACATTTTTTCTCCAGAAACTGGACTGAGTAAAGAAGTGGCATATTGCTGGTGACTCTGGCAGAAGGATTGAAAAGGAAGAGAAAAGAAAAGCTTCTTCAAATGCAGATTTATCTTGTAGCAGGTGCGAGACTCTTGAAAAGATCACTCAGTTCAAGAAAAAGGTATTCTGGAACCTGTATTCTGTTATAAAGAAATTCCGTGTGGAGCTTCCCTCTCACCTTAGAGCAGACAATGGGAAGTTACAATTTTACTTCAAGGCTTGGTCACCTCTTCCATAGTTTGCTTTTAATCATTTTTCAAACCAATATGGATTCTTGCTAAATCCCAATTTGTTGACTGTATCATTAGAGTTTGCTCCAAGGGAAGCCTGGTTTTGTTCATGGTAAGCAAGCGCATTCACAGAAATTTAAATCATTGGTACAGGTTCATAAAGCCAAACAAGAATCCTTGGAAAATGGACAGTTTGTAACAATGTTTTTGGTACCTGAGAGCCCCAGCCTGCTTCATATTTGTTCTGAGCTTACACTGTGCTTAAGACAGTTCAAACTGATATAAATTCAATAATATGTGGAATTAAAACCAGGTAGAAATTAGAGGACCCTTAAATCTGTATAATCCCTTATGCCCTTTAATTTATTTCCTGAAACAATATTAAGAGTTTTTTTAACGGGATAATTAATTAAAAACAAGGAAGTAACATTTTATTGGGTAAAACACACAAGGGTTCTAGAACCCGACATCTGTCCCACAGACCCGCTGCCTCCAGCACATCTCTTTGAAACTCTTCTTGCTTTATGGAGATGCCACTACTTTCAACACAAGAGATGCTGTTTTTAGAGCAGCTGCATTGCTGCAAACTACTTAGCCATGATTATTCACTTACGGTGGGTTCTTAATACAGGATTTATACATATGTACGCACACACAATTACATTTGTTGCTTTCATATGAACTCTCAGAGCAAAGTAAAAAGATGCTTTAGATTGAATTCAGTTAATCTAGTTCAAGTAATTATATTACAAGATACCTTTTTTATTTTGGGGACATGTCTAACCGCAAGGAACAGATCAAAATCTGCAGCAGAAGCATGATATACCAGAAATAAAACCAATGAAAAATGGCATTTGTGGCCTGCCCACCAGATATGAAAGCATTTCCAAATACTATACCAGTTATTACTTCCATTGGCCAGTGAGGTCCCATTTTGCCAATGACGAAAACAGGCTTAGAAGAATGAACTTGCTTGTCCAAGTCCACTCATGGCAAATGGCAGACCCATGATTTGAATTCCCACTGGACTCATTCCAAATTCTGTGTTCTCTGCTTTCCCTAAGCATCTCTCCTTATTCAACATGCAAATTTTGCATGTCTATTTCTCCAACACCTCCCTCTTTCTTTGAAGTGACTAACATAGATTTGCCTTCACTGAAATTTTAACGGGAAAAAAAAAAGAGGTTTGTCTTGTTAACCAAAGAGATTCAGTGTTCATGGTGCTTCTAGAAGTTTAAAGGTTTATAAATTCAGTGCCTTTACTAGTAAGGACCTCTGAGCTTACGTGAGTACAGAGAAGATTTTCATAGATAAGCCAAAGTAATAGACCACATTAAAACTCTACTTACCCACTCTTTAATCTAATATTGGAACAGTCATTAACCATCCTCTGTGCTCAAAGGACAGTTGCTGGGGATGGGCAAAGTTTTTGGAGGGGAAAAGAATAGAGTAACAAGAAAAAGTCATAAAATGTCATTGCCATTAGGCAAATTCATTATTTCTTAGAAGGGGTTCAGTCCTACGCCAAAGATTGAAGGCCTACAGATAGCATCTTTCACTCTGTGAATTTCATTACAAAACATCTGATTGAAAAGAAAAATCTGCACATTTGTTGAGACCAAAATTAGAATGGTGGTAGCCTGGGACTAGGGATGGGATGGGAATGGGGAGTTATTGCTTAATGGGTACAGAACTTCAGTTTGGAAAGATGAAAATGTTCTGGAGATGGGTGGTGGCACTGGCTGCCCAACCATGTGAGTGTACTGAGTGCCACTGGAGACCTCCCAGAGACACATGTCATTGAGCGATAGGGACAAGGACTTTGGAGCCAGGGCATCTGGGTTCCAGTCTCATATCCACCAGTTATAAACTGTGAAATCTTAGACAAGGTATGGATCATCTCTGTGCCTCATTGTGCTCATTTGCACACAGGCTGGTAACAGCGGCTGCCTTGGAAGGCTGATCCGAGTTTTAGATGAGTTAATATGTGTTAAGTACTTGGAGGAGTGCCTGATGCATAGTAAGTGCCCCCTGAGTGTTAATAAATAAGTTCCACATTCCTTTCAATCTTTCCCTCCCCTCCTGTCCCTCTTCGTTCTTCCTCTGTGCTATGCCCAACCCGCTTCTTTCGGGTTCCCTGTTGCAATCTATGGCACCATTTAAAATCGAAACCCTAAAAATCACTCTCTAATTTTTCCCACTGTATCAGTTCCATTGTCCACTTGGTCCACCAATTCTGAATCCTAATGCAGTCCATCTGCTCACAGTTCCCTCACCAAAGAGTCAGCTCTAGCTCAGGGTGTCCTCGGATCTCCACTGTTTGTGGCCATAACCTGTCTCTGGGCCCTTCCTTCCTCAACTCGTCATCCTCACTGCCACCATGATGACATTTTAAAAATAATAATATTTACGATTTTTCGGGCACTCAGTTGGTTAAGCGTCTGCCTTCACCTCAGGTCATGATCCCAGAGTCCTGGGTTCGGGTCTCACATTGGGCTCCCTGCTCAGTGGGGAGTCTGCTTCTCTGCCCCTTCTCTGGCTGGTGCTTTCTCTCTCTCTTTCTCTCACTTGCTCACTCCCTCTCAAATAAATAAATAAAAAATCTTAAAGAAAAAAAATATTTACGATTTTTCAACGAAGATGCCTTGGCACACCATGCTACGGAATGACCTAGAAAATGCACTGGGAATTCATTAAATGACTCAGCAGGAGGGACATGAGCTGATGTCTGTTTTAAAAATTCTCTGTAGGTGCTATGCAGAGAATAGATTTAAGGGGCCAAGAGGAGACAGACCAGCTCAAAGCCTTTACAGTGACTAAATGAGAGACGATGGCCATGGAAATGGAGAGAAGCAGACAGATGAGAGATAGAGCTTCAAAGTGAAATAATAAAGCAGGGGTGAAGTAGCACCAATAAAAGGTTCATGACTGATTGATTAAAGAAGGCCTGTGAAATTTTATGCAAATGCAGTGTCCCTGGACACAGAAAATGTTGGTTAAAATAATTTTCATATCCATTTACTGTGTTAAATATGCACCTTAAATTACCACAGTTAACTTACTTCTGCACTATCTCCTCTCTACCTGCTGCATTTGTGAGACAAGCATCTTCCACAGAATGCTGGAAAAAGCCAAGCCAGGCTGAATTTGAGAGAAAATTCACTGCAAGGATACAGTGTGCACTGGGATCTGGAAAGACACCTGCAAAAATTTACTTGAACAACCTATATCGTTCTTGCCCCTTCTTTCCTGTACTGTAGGGGATTTCTGTGAATGGAATATCAGATCATCGGACAGAAATATGTCTATCATTGTCCCTGTTGGGAGCAAAACGGCCATTTGAACTTCAGTTAGCCGACCAAGGCATGTCTTTAGAAAGAACAGTGTTTCATCAAGCATCCCTCGTTACTGAGGACACAGGGAGTCCTGCATGCTGGTGTGGGGCCAACCTTTTCACGCTTAGCACTTTTCACATGCAGTCACTCTGGGGCCATAGTCTGTCTAGTCATCTGTCCACTTGTCTCTTGAGATTTACCTAAAGTGAGCAAACCTCTTTCTGCTAAATTTGAGCATTAATTTTTTTCCCTTCAAAAGTCTTTAGATGATAATAATGGACATAATTTTCAATGAATAGTGGTTCCCCCTCACCCTTTTCTCCTATATTTTTTCCACATCATTTCACCTCAATTTGCTACTATTCCTGTTCCCACATGTCCAAGCCACCACCATGTTCCATGAGCATGGGGTGTAGATTGGTGATAACTCAGGATTCTATTGTTGATTCATCTAGAAATGCTTTGTTTAAAAACACTCAGTCAATGCTGATGTATGAAGCCCTCTGCAGTAAGAGTCACTGTGGAAAATTCCATTTTCTAGGCCACAATTTCAACTTTTAAGTAACATGAAGGCTACTATTATGACAAGATGACAGTGGGAAGATGAGCTCGTGGTGCCATAGAGCAAGTACATGGCCCACAGCGAGGGAAGATCTGTGCGGATTGGGTCTTCACGGTGAGATTCAAGCTGAGCCTTGAAGAACTGGGCCATGCGGGCATGAAAGGTATGGAGACGTAATGGACATGGAGGAATATGAACCAATCCCATTTAGCTTACTGGTCTACTGGGCCTACTAAAAGGCATATTTCTTTAGTTAGCTTTATGATCGGGTTTTATGCCCTGGTCCCCAGAGAGGAGCTGGAGTAGAGAAAGTTGCACAGGCAGGGTGGTCACTCAGATGGGAGCACTCTCCTCCTTCCCAGTCCTGCAGCTTCTATAAACACGTCATCAGGAATTTTCATCAGTTCTCATTCCCCCGGCAGCTCTGTAGATATACAAAACACTGCTGCCCAGAGGATGTTAAAACTCTTAAATGGTGATGCCATAATAAACTTTAATGAGCCCTCCTGCTCAAGGAGCACAGTCTGGCATTTTAAATGGGGGCACATCTCAATTTCGTGAGGAGGGTGTCTGCAGGAGGGCTTCACTGAAGCTATAGAGCCAAGAGGACTGTGCTCTCTTCCACATTTGTGGATCCCATTTGTTATAGGTGGGATGGACCTGAAAATGGAGCTGAAATGAGAACAGAAGTGCCTGTCAAATAGCAAGGAAACCATCAAGACGCCTTTATTAAGAACAAGGAATTCTTTGTTAATCCTTCATTGAGAACAAAGAATTATTAAGAATAAAGAACCCTTTATTATGAATTATGCATTGGCTGGGGAAATTTTATTTTCTTTGTTTTAAACACCTGAGTAAATGTTAGATTTATTTCCACTTTTCTTGAAAAACAAACATGCTTGCCTTTCCTAATCATGTTTGTTTTGACCTGCAGCCACAGAGGTGAGCCACGATTCAGGCTTTGGAACCTCCCAAAATGAGATGCGGGATTCTTTTATACAGTTAGTAATTCACTGCTGAGATTATTCCTACATCTGTACCATGGTGACCCTTCAGGATGAAAGATGAATAAGCGATTCCAAGGTCCTTCTCAGCACTCCCTTCACAAACAGCAAAACAACAGTGATGGAGAGATCCACCTTCAAGGCATCCCTTCGTCTTACCCCAGTGGCTGACACTGGCATTCCATCCTTCAAGTAAGTTGTTTCTTACTCTTACAAAGTTAACCCCTGGACAGTTATCTTGTGAATTTTGCATTTAGCTCATTAGAAGTCTATGAGACAGAAAGTAGGGTTTGCTCTTTAAACAAAGAATGAGTGCTAAACTTCACACCCATTTCTCCAGTGCTCAACTTCTCTGTACCCTTGATTTAGCCAATACATGTCACAGCTCAGATGTTCAGGAAATACGTGTTAAATGAACAAGTGAGTCAATGCTTAAAATAAGGGAATGACATAGTTCCATGCCCTGTTAAATACCTTTAAGGTCCTAGAGAAGAGGATCAGAGTTCAATTCCATGATTCATTTAGACATTGACTTTTATCTCTTCATCTTCACACACCTATTCTTCTAAATCACTAGCATAGTCTTATATAGTCCCTCATTAGGAATAGTGCCTGGCCAAAAAAAAAAAAAAAAAAAAAAGAGTAGTGCCTAACATGTGAATTCTAAGTGAATATTAATTAAATACATGAGTAGATGAAATAACCGGGCTGTGCCTGACTCTTTGGTGACCTTGCCTAAGATTTGAATAATCTAGGGCAAATGACTATTTCTCATAGAAGATCGTTTTCAGAGTCTAAGCATTGTTATGTGGCAATGAGAATAACGTGAGCAATTTTAAGACCATCTTACTCAAAAACCGGTGCACCATGATGAACCCTCATATTTCATAAAAGCAGACCAGAGACCATTAATCATTTATTGTGATTATTAAATATTTTAAGTAAGCCATGATGTTTGTATAGTTTTGTAAAACTGCCTTTTATTATCTAAGGATTGATTGTCTCTCTACTCTGTTGTGCAGTTATTTAATGAAATTTGTGACCTTGGACAAATGACTGAAAGCCTGTGGATCTTAGTTTTCTCATCTGTCAATGGACAAAGTTGCTCTTCATCAGGGAAAACCCCTTGGGGCAGCTTCAGCTGTTCCATAGTTGAAGAGAAACTATAATCATGTTTGATTTCAAGATTTTCAGAGAAAATTGCAATTTATCTGCCAAGTTTTCCATGCTAACTGTTCAATATCTTTCTTTTTCCTTTCTACTCTCAAACTCTTTTAGAATCAGCAGAAAAATTCTTGATAATTCAATTTGTTTTCACAGCAGTTCAACTGGGCGGAATACCTGGCCCTGGGGAGGTCTAATTCTTGGTCTTCATTGACTGGGCTGATGGGTTTCTGGGTCTGTGAGCAGTCAGGTGCAGTGACTTTAATGGGTCACAAAAAGACTATAAATTCTTTGCAGAAATAGCCACATCTGTGTTTTAGAAATGCAGTGTTTTTTTTAAAAAAATATTTCATTAAAAAACTAACCAAAATTATAATAATTTTTATATATTTCCGGATTTAAAATCATTTTTCAGACATTATGAATAAAGATTTAATTTGGCAGTGTTTTCCATCTTTTCTCCATATAGTTTAAAATATACGTGGGTTCCCTGCCCCCAAAAGTTTAACTTTATGAGTCTGGTTGAAAAATATTCAGTTCCAAGTCAAGTCACCTGTGACGTTTGATGCACATTTGTTGACACGTTCACCTTCCCAATAGACTGTGAATGTCTTAAGGACAAGGACCATAAATTCTTTGCAGGAATGGCCACATCTGTACTTTAGAAATGCAGTGTTTTTTTTTTAGTCATTTCATTTTTAAAAATCTTACTAAAAATTATAGCCATTTATATATATTTTTATACTTAAGATTGTTATTTGCAGGCATTAAGAATAAAGGCTTAACATGGCAGAGTTTCCCATCTTTTGTTCATAGAGTTTAAAATATATGTGGTTTTCTCCCCAAAGGTTCAACTTTATGAGTATGGTTGAATACTATTCAGTTCAAAGTCAAGTCACCTGTGACATCATGGTTCATGTTTGTTGACGTGTCCAGCTCTCCAGCGGACTGAATATCTCAAGGACAAGGATCATGTGCTATTCATTACTTTGTCCCTTGAAACTACCTGACAAAGCAGCGGTATAGTAGATGCTAAAATGAAGACAGAGTAATAAACTTCAGTGGCAAAACTAGGAGTTTTAGAGAAGTCTTCACAGTAATTTTCAAAGCTGAGTAAGTAAGGAACTAAGATAAAAAATTACATAAACTTCAAGAAATCAGTAATTTTTAAAAAAGTTTATTTATTTATTTATTTGAGAGAGAGAGTGTGCATGAGCATGGGGGAGGGGCAGAGGGAGAGCTAGAAGCAGGCTCCCTGCAGGGCAGGGATGTGTGGCTTGATCCCAGGAGCCTGACAGCATGACCTGAGCCGAAGGCAGATGCTTAACTAACTGAGCCCCCAGGCACCCCAAGAAATCAGTTATTTAAAAAGAACCTTTTTTTTAAGGGTTTAAAGCATCCAGGTTAGCAGGAGAACTTTTAAGCATCACAGAAGGCTGTTTCTCACACCAGCTTGTAATGGCCTCATTTCCTAATGCAGTGGTGGTGTTTATGGTTCCAGCAATGCCTCATCTGTTGACCAGAAGTCAGGGTTAATCCCAAATCTGTTCCATTTATAGCCAATGTACTTATCTCAATAGAAGCTAAATAATTAATACAGATATGTAAAGTATTAAAGGGACCACACGTTTCTTGCACCGTCAGATGAACTATAGATTGGATTAGCCGTACAATTAGAAAAGTGCCTTTATCTGGGCATCTGTGGAAGCGTTTTTAATTAGTGAGCTTTACCGCGCATTATTTGGAGAGCCTGGCAGAGAAGCTCGGCAGGTATCAGAGCCAACTAGTGAGAACCTGGATATCTGCGGGAGGTGTAGGAGATTCCCTCCTGTTCCTGTATCAGGTGACACCCGGGCACTTTTTTTGTTGGCTTCTCATAGCAGCCCTTGGAGAGGCAGCCTCCTACCTGGGAGCAGCCCAGCCAAGCTGGCGCACAGCAAAACCTCGCGTGGCAGCACTGAGAACATAGCCTGGGCGTGAAAACTTGGTCACCATAATCAAATACCATTTTCTCTTTAAAGTGACGCACTTTATACCTCTTTTCCTGGAATCATTATTTAATAGCACACCCTCTTCTACTCTGAAAGCATTCCAAAGTGCATGATAAATTATACGGTCTCTCTAACTATAGGCTCAGATTTTTTCGGTCTGCTGTGTCTTTTAGGCTATGGTCCAGACTCCCCAAGGTAGGACCCAGCAATGTGTAACTCCCTTCTCCTGGACAGGTCTGTAACCCAACCTTAGCCGATCAGAGTTTCTTCCTGGGATTTCCATTTTGAAGTGAACAGTCTAATTAAAGCGACCCCCCGAGGAGCCCTTCTGTCGCTGGAGCCCCAGCGTTCAGGGGCCAGGGGTGCGGAGGTATATTGCAGCATAGTGGTGAATGACAGCAGCTCTAGGAACCAATGCAGCGCAGCTGTGGTGGAGTTTCCTCACTGGGCTGATTCTGCAAGAATATACACATCTTCTTGATAGCTTAGCCATAAAGAGATCCTCCAGTCTTCCCCACAATCCTATGTGCTGTTCAATATCTTTTAATAAGCAGTTTTGTTTTTTTTTTTAATGATCGTCAGCCAGTCCGTGTTTATCGCTTACAACTTAGGAGATTCGTTGCTATATGGGCAAATTTGAACATCTGAATTCATAGGGTGTCTCAACTGAATATTTTTTGAAAAGATTTTATGTATTTATTTGAGAGTATTTGAGAGAGAGCGAGAGCACTCATGAGTGTGGGGGGGTGGCAGAGAGAAGCAGAGAAGCAGACTCCCTGCTGAGCAGGGAGCCACATTACACAGGGCTGGATCCCAGGATTCTGAGATCATGACCTGAGCTGAAAGCAGATGCTTAACTGACCCAGCCACCCAGGCACTCCTTTTTCAACGGAATATTTTAACTGCAAGATGCACATGAAAAAGAGAGCATTTTGTGTCCTGAATGCTCTAGAGCGAGTCTCTTGCAAAGAACCATGGCCTGCCTGAAATAGGGCTGCTCACCTACTACAAAGGTGACCTAGTTATGTAGAGGAGAGATTTATTCAAAGCTACAGGTTATTCTTTTTAAAATGATGTTCAGGTCAAATGATAACCTTCCTCCTTACACATCGAATGGAGAGAAAGGTGTTTGGATATCAAGTCTGGCAGTTTAATCCTATGTTTTCCATACTACATGTTCAGAGACACTAGTACTCTATAATGCCCACTATGTCAGTCAACCAGATGGCCTCATTTTCAATAATGTGACCTGAAAAGTGTTTAATTAGCTTTCTCCCTGCTGCCAACTCACTCTCACTTGGATGTACTCATTACAGATACTAAACAGCAGCAGGTCATAAAGGCTAGTTGAAATATGCTGTTACGTTCTCTAGAAGAGATTTTTTACAGATTTCATGCACCATTCAACTACCAACAGAGGTAGCCCATTATACGGTGGTGTGATATGACATTTTGGAAATTATCTTTGTGTTCAGATTAAGAATTCCAGGTAGACCATCTAGCATAATGAATTTCCTGGGTACTTACTAGTTGTCAGTTTCAGTGAGTACAAATCTGCATATATTTGGACAAAATCTTTCAAACTATTATTCCAGTCTTTGTTATGCAGTGACACTTTTCTTTGATTATAATGTGTAAGGGAACTCATCACAATGAATAATAAAATGTTTGAAGGCCAATGGAATAGCTCACAAGGAACTTGCTAGAATAGGATAGTGGCATCCCTAGTAACAGCCCTGAGGAGGGTCTGGGCCTATAGAATGCCTAGAAGGGTCGTATGTTGCTGTGAACTTGAGCTACACACTCCTAACTCAACCAGGGCTCTACGCTCCGTGTTTGCAGCTGTCGTTACCTCCCGGGAAGCATATTCTCAGGGCATGGACAGATTCACAAGCATATCTACACAAGTGTACATGTAGGTGCTTCTGCTTAGTGGATTATAAGCCCTTTGGATAAACAAAAGCATTATATATGTTCTGTGACTTAAAAAAACTATAGTGGTAGAGGCGATTGTGAAAGTTAGACAGGACTTTCATAATTTCCATGATTATAGTGACCATTTAAAGGCACTTCCATTCCTCTACACTTAGTAACAAATAGCCCCTGATTCCCATGCTCAAACATTGAGATAGACTGTGGTCAACGGTGCAAGGAAGCTTTCCAAATTCACATAAAGTTGCCTAATCTGTCTTTGTCTTCTTTTTCGTTTTCCCACTCCCCACTCTGTTCATTACCACACCCTTATTTTCATAGTCCCCAAACCATACCTGTTTTGCGTACCACCATTAAAAAGAATTCTTTGTACTCCTTAAAAGTGATGGGATCCACAAGCACCTAACTAGAAAATTTACCTTTCCTAGTAGATAATAGTTATTGAGGCCTGTCTAAATGCCAGAGAAGGTGCATTAATTCATAACATCATTACATCATTATTACGATGACTTTATAAGGCTGGCACTGTTTTTAACATACCCATTTTAAAGATGACACCAGAGCTCAAAGAAGTTAAGACTTTCCAGTTAAGGAAGTGGTGTAGCCACAATTTAAGCAAACCCCCATATGGCCCCCACCAAAAAGATAGAACACTCAGTCTGTTCTCAATTAATAGTTAATGAGTTTGGTGCAGTTAACCATAAAGCCAGAGCACTAGAAGACATTTTTGGAAATAATCTAGACCTTTAAGGCCATACATGGCTGATGCTGCATCTTGAAAGCTTAAAAAAAGTCAAACTCGCAGAAAATACCTCCTACTGATTTTGATAAGTGAAAATATCTTCCCTTTAATGTTTCTGGGCTACCTTGTATGAGAGTTTTCTTTCACTTTTAGTTTGAAAAAGAATAAATTGAAAAATTGTTTCTACTTATATGAAGAATTATATATTTGCACACCAAAATATCCAGAACTCTTCTTTAAATATTGGATTTCATTTTATGGATTTATTAATTTTTAAGCTTCTGTTTTAGAAAAAATCATAGAAAGTTAAGGGGAAGAAAAGGTTTTTTTTTCCCCCCATGAGTGATCTTAGGATTATACCAAGGAAAAAATTCTCATTACTTAATATTTAATTTTAAGTGTATTTAACTGGCTTTTTAAAACCCTAGTACATTGTTCCTGCTCAATATTGTTGCCACTGAAAACCCCAACAGCAAACAGTTTAAAGAATGGAATTTTCTTCCTGCAAGATTTTCTTTGTGAGTAGGGGACTTCAGTTGTTAAAACAGTTTCCCCTTCCCCGAAGCTTACTTCTTTTCATTCCGTTACCTTTTTTATTTCTGTACAACTAGAAATGCCTAAAATAGAAGTCTTTCTAAAACTGACTAACCCCTGTGTACTCAGTTATGGAATTGTTGATTTCCTCCCTATACATTCTGAAATAGAACTTCTTTTTTTCTTCTGTTGCTTTTTTTTTTTTTTTTTTGAAATGATGAGGATAGGTAAATGCCAAAGAAAAAAGGGGTTAGAAGAGTGGATCCGAAGCTCAGAAAAAGTTGCTGCTGACAGAGATTTTTCTGGAATGGACATTTTTAGAGTACAGTCAGGTCTTCCAGGTGAAATAGAGGCTATGAGAAAAACCACACCATGTCAGAGCTATTTTCAAACATTTGCCGTCTGTGGGCTCTGTCTCTTTCCACTCACCCCTTCTGCTTACTTCATATAAAAGAGGACAAGGTGCAGGACATAGGGGAAATTTCCCAGCTCTTGTGTTTTCCTAATGTGCTCTGTCTGCAAGACTGGAATATGCTCTTAAAAATAACAGGCTCTCCTGTCCCCATGCTTTAATAAAAGCACCTTTTTGCACTGGGGGAAACAAAACAAAACAAAACAGAGTGTTCAAATTAAATTCAATAATTCCTGTTAACAGCCACCAGCTTAATCATGTTCTAAGAATGAAAGAGATGTTGCTGAGTCTTTTGCATAAACCATGGAGACATATTTCTTGTAGTAGAAACATGATGAACACTTCTTTGTAATAAACAACAGAATACCCACAATATAGTGAGGGGAAGAGAAGACATATTTCATCTAAACTGTTATACTCTGCAGTAAATAACCAAAAACTTCCACAGTGAAGTCCATTTTTTTCTTACCTGAATAGATTTTTTTTTCTAATGAGAAAATGTCTTTGCTAAAAACAAAATGCTTAAGCTTAGACCTTAAAATAGTTTTCTATTTTTGTTTCAACTGTTCAACCACGTCATATCAATCTTAAATTTCACGGATTTTTCTGATAAGAAAGTCTTTCCTTAGAAGATCTTCATTAAAAGAATCCATCCAATGTCATTTTTCTGAGATTGTATTTATTCACTAGGGACCATATTTTTTCTGAGATCTCCAACACTTTTTCTGGTCATTTGAATATAAATCCATTGCTAAGTCAGGGGCTGCTTCTAATTCAGAAGCCAAAATACCAAGGTTGGTTTAATGAATTATGTCAACATATGAAATTTCATTCATACTCCCATAAACAAGTAATGAAGAGAGAAAGTTATTCTGTTAGTTGATTTCCATCTATGGAACTTAAATGGTTTCTGCACAGTAAATTAAGATTCAACAGATATCTGACTCAAATTACTGTAATAAAGAAATATGATCTCACGTAATTTAAGACAAGAATTGTGTGCTCAGTTAATTTTCTCTGAATTAACAGTTACTTGAGGTGGGGAGGAGTTAAGAACATAATATGGAGGGCTGGAAAATCTTCTTTGAATTAGGCTTAAGAATTAAAAATACTGCTTAGCACAAGAGAAAACATTAAAACACACAAATCAGCACAAGATACAAATACCTTTACCTCATGTTTCTCCTGCTGCTACATCCTCTCAGATTATCACACTCTTAAGATATTAATCAGCAGATTGACTGCTAGAGAAATGCCACACCATGGATTTCCGTAGATGATAGATATAGTGTGGTTGTTTTTATGTATGATGATGTCATGTTTTCTCACTTTCTAATTGTACATGTGAATAAGGGGTACCCTGTGTAGTCAAGTGCTTACCCCTACTAAATGGAATTCTTCCACTGGTTCTAACGGTAGCAGGGCTACAATTTGATATTAGCTCCTTACAGAAAGTCCTCTTGGCAATAGAATTTTTTTCTGGACTGAAAAATGTTACCAGTGAGCAATGATAAAATGTTCACTTGATTTGCAATCCCAATTAATCTATCTTACTTAATTAAAATTTAATATGAAAGTTACTGAGTTTCCCCAATGTGGCAAAATGTGTGCTAAATGTAAGGGAAATAGAGATGAATAAAATATAAGCCTGGCCCTTTAGGTAATTGTAAATAGAGAACATAAAGATGAGTTTTATATCATAATCTCAGAAACCATTAAAATTGAGTTTAAGATTCTGTGCACATCATTGTCTTTGCATTAAGACATTAGTGTAATGCTGCACTTTTTAGATGCACCTAAAACAGAAGTGGACTGATTGAAAGTTGTGATTATAAAATGTGGGTCACCTTAATTAAAACAGGAACCTATGAGTCTTACATTCCTCCAGAATGCCAAAGAAACAAGGGAGCTGGGCATAAAGAGTAGCTTCTAAACCCACATCATTTGGAGTGGAAATAGCAGACACACACTTCCCCACTGTCAGTCTACTTCTCGAGTAGTTTATTCCAAAATGAAAATCCAACCTGTGATGATATCATCAAGGGACTACAAAATGAAGTGGGAAGTATGGTTCTTTAATAGTCAGACAGTTGGGTCTGCATCAGAGAGAAATGAAATCAGCAAAATTCCTCGTCCCTGTTTGTGAAACAGTACTGGGAGTGCATATACTTCCCTGTCCCTATATTGAAAAATAACATAGCTGCTTACTCCAGAAATATCTGCCTGTAGGAGGTATGACAGTGAACCAATGAAACAGCTTACTTATTAAGATTAATAACTCAATGAGATTGACTTCAAGATGCTAGCTTTACTGTGCACATGGACTTCTTTCGGATTAATTGAGCATTTGGAGGGCTTATTTTCTTTTTGTGGTTACTCTGTGCATCTTTGATTTACCATGGTCTACTGTAAATTGATATTATACCACTGCACATAAAATGCAGGAACCCTACAATCTTTGTTCTTTCCTTGGTGTAATATATATAATAGACCATATAATATATAGTTATTACTTTTGGCTTTAAACAGTCAACTATTTAAAGACTTAAAAGAATAAAAATCTGTTTTATGTACTTACAGATTTACAATATCTGAATTTCCATCTGGTATCATTTTTCTTCATCCCGAAGAACATGTTTTAACATTTTTTGTAAAGCAAGTATCCTGGCAATGCATTATTTTAGCTTCTATTTGGAATGTATTTATTTTACCTTTGTTTTTAAAGAATGCTTCCTCTGCATATAGAATCCTACAGTAATAGTTTTTTCTACTCTGCAGTACAGTTGACCTTTGAGTAACATGGGACTTAGGTATACTGATCCCCCACTGTTGACAATCTGTATATAACTTGACTCCCCCCAGATTTAACTACTAATAGCCTACTGTTGGCAGGAAGCCTTATGGATAACCAATTCAACACACATTTTGGATGTTATATGTATTAAATATTGCATTCTAACAATAAAGTAGTTAAGGAATAGAAAATATTATTAAGAAAATCATAAAGAAGAGAAAATATATTTATCATTACTGTACTCAATTTAAATATAAAAAAAATCCATAAGTAAGTGGACCCATGCAGTTCAAATCATGTTGTTCAAGGATCAACTGTATTTTAAAGTTGTTCTATCATATTCTGGATTGGTTTTGGTGAAAAGTCAGTGATAATTTTTATTTTTGTACATCTATATGAAATACTTTAGATTTCTTTTTATTATTGATTTTCAGCAAATGGACTATAATGTGCCTTAGTGTGATTTAATTTTTGTTTGTTCTATTTAGTGTTTTTCAACCTCCTTGGATTCGTCGATGGATATTTTTAACCTAATATGGACAATCATTGGCAATATTTCTTTAAATATTTTTTCTGCCCCTTTCTGTTTTTGGAACTCTTATTATATTCATAGATGGCTTGATATTATCTCATGTATCATTGAGATTCTGTTCATTCTCTTCAGCTTTTTTTTCTCTCTTTGTTTCAGTTTGGAAAGTTTCTAATGTCATGTTTATAAATCTACTAACTTTGTATTTAATTTCTTGTTGAACTCATTCAATACATTTTAATTTCAGGTATTGTGATTTTCAGCTATAGAAGTTCCGTTTGGTTCTTTTTATATTATTAATTTATTTATACGCTTATATTTTTATTTAAATCTTTGAATATATTTGTAATAATTGTTTTAAACTACTTGTCTGCAAATTCAATCATCTTTGCTAATTACAGATTTGTTTCTATTGACAGTTATTTTTTTTTCCTTTTTTAAAAAAGATTTTATTTATTTGTCAGAGAGAGACTGAGAGTGAGCACAAGCAGGGTAAGTGGCAGGCAGAGGGAGAAGCAGGCTACCCGCCTAGCAAGGGGCACTATGCAGGACTCAATCCCAGGACCCAGGGATCATGACCTGAGCTGAAGGCAGACCCTTAACTGACTGAACCACCCAGAAATCCTGACAGTTTTTTCTTCTGATGATGGGTCGTATTTTTCTGCATCTTTATATGTCTACTAGTATTTGATAGGTTGCTGAACATTGTGAATATTACATTGTTGATTATCAAGATTAGGTTGTTTTCCTTTAAGGAGTGCTGTCCTTTGTTCCTGCAGTCACTAAATTTACATGTCAAACAGCTTGATATTTTGAAAATTGGTTTTAAGTTGTGTTTAGGTAGGTTTAGAATTGATTCTAATCTAGTACTAGTTTATCTTTACTACTAAGGTAAAAATCTTTTGGGGTCCCTACTGAATGTCCTGGTTATTCAATGACCTCTCTTCTCTCTTGCTGATCTGAACTCCAACATTTCCCAGCCCCCAGCAAGCTCTAGTGGCTGTTCAATGCCTAGTTATCCTAGAATTATGTTTTCCTTAGTGGTTATTCTTTGCCCAGGTTTGTTAAATCTCATTTCATGAATGTACAGCTTAGTATTTAGTCCAAACCTCCAAGAGACCCCATTTGAAGGACTCTGAGCTTCCCCCCGCCCCTTTGGTCATAGATCCTTTATGTCAGGTACTCTGCCAAGCAAATTTGAGCTGACCAAACTTCCCCACATTTTGATCCTTATCTTCTCAGCTTAGCAATTCCATTGGGCTCATCTTGGTGTCCTCCCTTTGCACCATGGTCTGCCTCCAGGTAGAAAGCAGAATTGTCAGCCCCTATCATTTGTTTTTCTCCCCTCAAGGATCTCAGTCTCACACTGACTTTTCTTTCATGTCTAAACACTGTATTTCATATATGTTGCTGACTTTTCTAGTTGACTACAGGAAAGGGACAAATTTAGACCCATTACTATGTCATGGCCAGAATCAGAAATCCAAGACTTAATCTTTTTTCAAGTTTTCTCTCTCCCTTCACTAGACAGCAAGTTTCATGACAATAGAGACTACTTTTACTGTTCTATCTCAAATTTCTTAAATAGTATCTGATTTACAACAGGTCCTCAAATATTTGTTGAATGAATGGTGACAAGGAGTCTAATCAGGAGGCATTTAAGTGCACATGAAATCTCATATGAATAGTGGCTTAATCAAATAGGACCTTATATTTTGCACATTGCAAGAAGTCTAGAAGTAGATAGTTTCTGGCTCTGATTCAACTGTTGAGTATTAAAGACAGTCTTGCCACTCCATTCCTACAAGTTTTCCTCTACACTTGTAGCTATGTGGCTACAAAAAAACTGTCTTGTAACTGAGCATCTGTAAGATGTATGTGCTGTATTAATAGAGTATATTTAATTCTTCTATAAAGGATGAAAAAAGCAAATAAATGAATATGACTCATAAGAAGTCTTAAGTACAGATTTTTAAGCAAGTAAGTAATGAATCATAGTCAGAAATAATATGTGTAGATATTAAATTATTAGTCCATAAGAGACTTTAGATCTACAATAAATGGAACATTTATTTGTTACAGTAGAACAGAGGATGTTACCTAGATAGATAAAGAAAAATCATGTAAATATTAAATATGTACAAGGTATGGATGATGTCACCACTGATTTGAAAGCTAGGCTGCTCCCAAATCAGCCCCCCATTGGTGACACCCATTCTAACCTCCTATGTCCTTTACCCATGTCATGTACATAAGAGGCATGGCTGTTGTTCAGGCTATTGGTGAATAATACTGTGATCAGGAATGCCACTGCTTGACTGTAATTGAGCAACATGTGCTGACTTCAGGCACCTTCTGTTGGTAGAGACCCCTTGCCTTCCTTCTACTCCCTCAGTGGAGAACTCTTGCTTTCCCTGAACTCAGTTTGGCATTGAGGCTGATGTAGAAAAGAGAAGCTAGGTGAGCACTGTATCCTAACACAGGACCTAGGGAATCATTATCTTCCCCTTCTCTCTCCCCTTGCTTCTCACTGTAGGTTTTAGATTTATTTAACTCTCTGTGTGGTTCAAGCACCTTAGTTTGGTTTGCCGTCTTCTGCCCCAGGACCTCAGGGATAATATTCCTGGTAGTGCACTTAGAGGTTACTGTGGCATCACCATGTTTTCCCACCTGGCAGTGTGACCTCCACATTGCAGGTAAGAAGAGGTAGGGGCAGTGCCAGCAAGACTTGGGCTTGGTTTTTTTTTTCATAAGCAATCCTAAACTTTTTTCAAAGCTTCCTAACAGTTTCCCCTTATGCTTTTATTGGCTAGGGCTGTATCCCATGGAGACCTCTAGCCTGCCAGGGAGGATGGGAAGGACAATTTCTAGTTTTTCAAGCCTCTGTCATGGTGGTGGGCAAGGAAAAATGTTGGGAGATAAATATGCAAACAGGCAACCAACAGGGTCTGCCCCAGTATGGTAGAGATGAAGAGGAATATTGACCAGAGCAGACCCAGGCCAGGAGGCCCCAGAAGATGGAAAGTTACTAACAACAAGGTAGAGATAACCAGAAGCCCTACCGGGAGCAAGAGATAACCAGCCATTTCTGCTTCTGTAAACAGGCTTCCCACCACCGGCTCCCTGCCCTACTGCTCTTGCCTAAAGCAGCCCCCACTCCCCAGTTTACACCCACCTACCAGCAGTCAGCATAGCCCTTGGAACCTGACTGCCTGTAGTCCCCTGTAAGAGCCTATAAGCCCCTTGCTTGGGGCCCAGAATTTGGAGCATGAGCTCATTTGGGTCTGCCAGCGTAAAATAAATCCAAGTTCTCCTACTTCTCCCCGAGTGTCATTTGGTCTTTCACCGGTCTGATTTCTATTTTTCTGAAAAAACTGAGGCTCAGATTCCTTGCCAACAAAATGTGCCCTTACTCATTGGATTTTTGAGGATAAAATAAATACGATATACAAGTTACCTTGTATAGTGCCTGGCCAATAGAAGTTACTCAAACAATGTTAATTTTATTATTCTGTCTTCTCTGCAGAAAACAAAAAGCAAAAAACAAACAAAACAAAAGCAACAAATTAGGTGTCCTATCATTTTTTTTACCAAGTTCCAGCTTCTCAGAATGAGAGTTAAGGTTTTCTGCAATCTGGTCTCAATCTATCTTATCTCTGTTTTCCCCCGATTGTGTAAACGCATCAATGTTTGACCATGCCCAGCACTGCACCTCGTATGGGGCTCCCCTGGTACATGTGGAAGCTTTTCTATTCCTCCTTCCTCCAGACCCAGGACCAGTGCTCTGCCCAGTTACCTTTTAGATGGGATGACTTTCTTTTTCCCCAATTCCCTGTGGTTTCATATATTACATCATTGCTTTATTAAAGCACATTCTGAAATTCGGACTTCAGTTTAGCCTTACAACTGTCAAATTTTATCATCAGAATTTAAGTTCTTTGAGCAGGACTGTCCCCTAGGTACGGGGCCCAGAACACAATAGGGTTTCAGGATATTTTTAGACGTATTCTTCAATTGAGGAGGTGCTTCAAAATGCATTCATTTCCCACCTAAATGTGCCTTGAAGTCATTCTAAGTATCTAGTGCTAGACAATTAAAAGCTGGTTTCTCTACGAGTCTCAATTCAGATTGATAGGCAGCGCTCTGACCTAAATATCCTCCGGGCCACATTGTTCTCGATCTGATGTGTGACACTTCAATTGATTCCAACAGGAGAAGGATCCCCAGGGCTAAAAGCAGCGGGGGATGTCAGTTCTGGGAATGAATTCAGTTAAAAGCTCCTTATTTTTTGTTTGAGGGAAAACGTACTTGGCCCTTTGAGTTAGCATAGGCTATGATCTACAAGAATTACTACAAACATAGAACTGGGAAGAAAATCTACCAAGTCAGTACTTGGAAAATTTAATGTGCACAGCATCTGTGATTAAATGTAAACAGGAGAAAAACTGTGTTATATTGACTCACAAATAGTTTCGTTTTAAAAATAAAACAAACCAAGTAACTTCTTGAAATTAAAAACCTAAATGTATAATTGGTACTACATTAAATCCAAACATTAAGAATGATCCACAATTTTGTAGACTTAATGAAAAAAAAAACATGCTAGTTCACTATCTTAACTTTTTATAGAAAATCGTGACAAAGACGTTTCTCTACAGTGGTATTCAATTCATCATGAGACGCATAGCTATTCTTTGAAAATCTTGGTCTAGAAATTCCTTGGTTGCAAGAATATGTAACTTGGCAAGAAATGTTTTCAAAAGGATTTCTTTTTTTGTAGTTAATTGAAAGTTCTGGCAAATATTTCCTCTATTTCATCTCCATTTTGAAGGAACTTACATGCTCTAAACAGCAAAATAAACATTTCAGAATAGTTAAAACACATCAAGTCTCAGAAAACTATACAGAGTTTATAAAACATTTTACTTTGATAAGAGACATCAGGGGTAATTTTTTCAAGATAATGTCTTATAATAGAACATTTCTAGACTTCTAAGATATTTAGACTGTGAAACACTGGATATTGATTGTATCTTTTTTATGTTCTTCACAGATCTGTTTTTCACAGGGAAAATTAAAGGAGTTTAGTATAATAGAATTTTTGTCATTTCCATTAGATTTTATAATAAAGGACATAGTTATAAATAATATTTATGTTTCCTTGATACATTACACGTTTATATAAATATTAATAGAAGGAAAGGAAAAAAAAGGATGGCCAGGAATGTTTATTTCTTATTTGAATTTATGAGGGATTTATTTTAAGCAGGTACATTTGAATATTGACAATCATATTCCAGGAACTAATAACTCTTAACTTCTTATTTTTTCAGAGGTTCAGTCCAAAGGATAGTTTGTATAAGGTGTTAAAATATAGATTCTAAGCAAGATTATAGGTAATGGGAAAATTTTAGATATAAAATTTATATAGCATCAGGGTCCTAGTATCATGTCTCACTACACCCTAGTTTTACTTCCGGTTTTAGGAGATCAGAATTCAGTCCAATTTCACAGAAAAGTAAATATTTGCCCCTTTGTCATTGTATTTATAATCAGAAAAAAGAAAGTTAGAGAATAAGAAAGCAAAGATAGGAGGAAGGGAGGATGGAAGGAAGGATGAGAGGGAGGGAGGGAAGAAGGAATAAAAGGAGAGGAAGGGAGGAAGGGAAGAAGGAACAAAGAGGGGGAAGAAGAAAAGGAAGGAAGAAGTGAGGGTGGGAGGGAGGGAGGAAGGAAGGAAGGAAGGAAGGAAGGAAGGAAGGAAGGAAGGAAGGAAGGAAGGGAAAGAGGGAGAGAGAAAGGAAAAGACCCAAGATTTTTTCTTTCTCCCAGTATTTCTTTTTTTTTTTTTTTTTTAAAGATCCATTTATTTATTTGAGAGAGAGAGAGTTGGGGGAGGAACAGAAGGAGAGAGGGAATCCTCAAGCAGTCTCCTCGCTGAGGGCAGAGCCCATGGTAGGGCTCAATCCCAGGATGCTGAGATCTTGACCTGAGTGGAAATCAAGCGTTGGCTGCTTAACCGACTGAGCCACCTAGGCACCATTCTTTCTCACAGTATTTCTAAGTGCCAATTTAAAATATTGTTTTTAGATCATCTGTAAGTTAGAGATAGCTGGGATTAGGTAGATCTGTTTATGGATTTAGATGCAGAATGTCTGTTCTACTCATATTACTTTTGGACATTACCCTGGTCTTATCAACATGAGTGGGTTAGGATTGAAAAAGTTGTTCCCTTTAAAAAGGTACAGAGCATCCTTCTCAGTGTTCTTCTCCTTCTTTTCTCTCTCCCTCATTCTCTTTTCCCCCATTGAAGGTGTGAAAAAAAATCAACTGAATAATCTTAAAGATCTTATTGGCTTTATTCAGTGATTCATATATGGATCAGCATCCCATCTAGCAAACAGAAAGTAGTTCTGAAGAGCTGTACAAAATGAAAGACTTCTACAGGCAGAATTAGGTGGGACAAGAAGTTACTAGCAAGAATGAACTGTTTGTGGTGAGGTCACCTTCCTTTAGTGGGGAGCAGGGGTCTATCAAACAGATTACCTCATTGTTGCTGACCAGGTAATTAGATTGCTTGGTTTAAGATTCCTCTCCTGGGAGAGGCTGACACTGCAATTAGATTAGGTATTATGGCTCAGTTTGGTGATGTGAAGCTTAGCACAAGTGACTCCATTTTTGGCCTGTTGTCTCTTTTTCAACAAAGGTTATTGCAGTGGCATGTGAAAATTAAATATTTCAGACAGATTTGGGAAATAAAGGCAGATTGGTGACCAGTATATGTAAGTATATGTATATATTGAGGCACCTGGGTGGCTCAGTTGGTTAAGTGTCTGACTCAGTTTCTGCTCAGGTCATGATCTCAGCATCCTGGGATGGAGCCCCGTGTCAGGCTCCACACTTAATGGGGAGTCTGCTTGAGGATTCTCTCTCTCCCTCTTCCTCTGCCTCTCTCTCTGCTCGCATGCTCTCTCTGTCTCTCAAATAAATGAATATCTTTTAAAAATATATTAAAACAGGGGCACCTGGGTGGCTCAGTCACTGAGTGTCTGCCTTCGGCTCAGGTTGTGATCCCAGGGTCCTGGGATCGAGCACCACATCGGGCTCCACATCGGGCTCCTTATCGGGCTCCTTGCTCAGCAGGAGGCCTGCTTCTCCCTCTCCCACTCCCCCTACTTATGTTCCCTCTCTCACTGTCTCACTTTCTGTCAAATAAATAAAATCTTTTATATGTATACATACATATACATATATATAAAAACAATCAAGAAAGAGTTTTTAAAATAGGATTGCAATGAACTCCTGTCACCCACTAACATGACAGAATCTGTTTGATCTCTAATTTCATAAAACAAATTGCTTTGTTTTGTTTTTGAAAACCCATCCTATAAGAGGAGATAAAGTAAAAGAAAAGGTATTACGCCAGGTTGCCTTGTACATATTTTAATTTAAAAAATGGGAAAATCATTCCACTAAAAGAATGACTTGTAAAATAAAAAGTATTAATAATCCTGCTGAGACCCTGCTTTCAGTCTGGAAATTCTTACTCTTCTGTTTATCCATATTGAGTCAGACTGGAGATACTGGATTAATGGCTAAAATCTGAACAATTATAAACCAAGGCTGACAGTGTTCCTGTTCACCTTCACACAGAATTCAAGGTGACCTCATTTTTAAACCTAGGGACTAACTCCTTCAGGGTACATCTCTCCCTTTATGACTCATGCTTTGAATACATTGAAAGCATCCTATGAATACACTGGATGGTTTATGAGCTGGAGAATGTATGTATGCAAAGACGTAGGCTTTTGCAGTTGCATTTTGTTGTCTTTATAGAAGTCTTCTTCAGAATTGCCATGAATGAAGAGCGCTCCTGTTTTAGAGGCTAAAAGATGAGTTCCAGAGTTGCACAGAGAGCAAGGAGTTGCAGTGAGTGGCCCTGCTCTCTCAGGATTTAAAATGCGAGGAAGTGGCCGGGCACCAAACAAAGCCAGGACTGTTCACACTGCAGCCTGGCCCAGAGGCTTGCTGCATATGTTTTTGTGTTCACTGCACACTTTCAGATGTAGGATTAAGGGATGGTGTGGGCTGGATTGCTTCTTTCTCACCCTGTTCCTCCTGGTCTTGACTGTGAGGGGAGTAGCCCCCAGACCTTGTCAGAAACCAGCAGAGGGAGCCTTCTAAGTGCGCGCTGCAGTGACATGCTGGGGCTCTGCGTCAGGAAGAGGTTCACCGAGGGCAGGATGCTGGTCTTGGAAAATGAAGAATCCCTGCCAGCCCACTTCCAGGCTTCCCTGAAGACTTTTCCTGCTGCCCCAGAGAGGACTGCTAGCAATTTTAAAGGCCACCCAGACCCCAAAAATTCTTGATCTTTGACCTATGGCTGGGTCATAAAAGAGAATAATGATCAGATAGAAATTCCAATGGCATTAAAAATTCCAGGTGAGACAAGTTGATGAAACTTTTTTAAGAGGCAGGAACCTGTGCCAGATTATCTACTGGCCCCATCTCTGATTTCAACTAGGAAGAAATTGACACTGACAGCCACATTTACCTTATTTCCTTGATATCCAAGAAATACGTTTCTGTTGATTATGAACACTGCATATGACTGATACCTTAAGGTATATCCCCTTCAAAGAACCACAAGGGTGAAAGGCAAAGGTGGATAAAAATATGCCGAAGATGGTTACCCACAGGTACAAATGAGACACCTTCAGAGTGAACATCCATACTGGCTGCTGGGAGTACCATCCCCTGGGAGAAGGAGCACTGAAATTTTCAAGACAAGAGAAGCTCATCTCAGATTGTTTAGGTCTATAAGCCAGTCATTAACGGATCCACATGTTTCTCCTGGAATTTCATGCCAACCATGAAGTTGATACAAATTCTACAGGTTGGGGAAGGTCTCAGAAAAAGGCATCTCGACCTGGGCACAGCATGTTTTGGACTTGTGACTGGGAGTGAACCCAGCCACCAAGGGCAGCCTTTTAAGAGACAGAAAGGTCTGAGGCAGAGGCGACATTTTGGGCTCTTAACTGGAACATGTGATTGGTGATAGGACAAATGTCCTGATTGTGAGCATTCTGTTTCCCTGTGATATGGATTTTTGTCGTGTACCTTACCACCTAATCTTTCTTAGTTTTAATGTATTGCTGAAATCAATTAGGTAATCATTTGTATAAGGCCTTCTTTCACATCTATGTTCAAGACGGGTTTTTTTCGTTTGTTTGTTTCTGAGCTCGTTTTGTTAAATTTCGAAAACATGATTGGAAAGCTTTGTAATTGTAAAATCATATAAGACTTTTTTAATCTCCTGCTACAATCTGATGGTCTGAACAGAGTGTGTGATACTGGAATGGGTGGTTCCCAGAGAGTTTGAAAGTGCTCATGAGTAAATCTATCAGGATCCAAAAAACAGAGCACAACACAGGAAAGGAGATCATTGGTTTTTCTTTTTATATGTTTTTCATTCCTGGACTCATTTCTTTTGAAGTGTAATGATTTAAACTGCAAATAACTGAAGCCAGATGTTTGCTATAATTTATGACTTGACTTATACTTCAAAGTCAGGAACAGTGAAAATCCCTATCGTCAAAGTCTTCCAAAAAGTTTTCTTCTATGTTGTGAAAAAGGAAAAAGATATAGAATGTAACACCAAGATCCTCCTAGAAATCAGAGGGAAAATCAGAATTAGAATTTCCAGGATCCTTATTAAAATGCATGTTTAAGTGTATTCTGACTATGTATATAACATATATATGTTCATTGTAATAAATTAAACACACAGAAAAAAGAGTCAGAAAGACAGGCAAATGACTCATATCCATCCAGAGAAAATGTTTACTTATATTTTGAAATATGTCTACTCTTTTTGTAAACATATAGTATAGTTAATGTTGACATATTCTTCTGTTGCCAGATTTTTGCAACATGATGTATCATAAAAATTTTCTCTTGGAAAAAATGGAAAATACAAAAAAAGAAATAGAAAAATTATTTAAAATTTCCCATCCTAGAAATAATTACTTTTTGGATGCAGTTTACTTTCTTCCTATATTTTTGTATGCATAGACCAGGAATTGCAGATTTTTCTGTAAAGGGCCAGATAGTAAATATTTTAGGCTTTTCACACAGATGGTTTTGCTCACAACTAATCTTCTCTGCCATTGTCATCCAAAAGCAGACACACATAATATATAAACAAATGGGTGTGGCTGTGTGCCAATAAAACTTTATATACAAAAACAAGCATGGGCCAAAATTGGCCTTTAGGTTGCAGATGGCCAATCCCTGGCATAGACATAGTAAATTTGTGTAAACATAGTTGTTTAGTAACATGATGTATATACTGTTTGTAACCAGATTTCTTCTCAGTTTTCTTATGTCGATTACAAGACAATTATGATATACAAAATATATTTCTAAAACATACATGTAGACAGTTTCAATATATTATTTTTATGTGTGTATACCATGATTTATATATTAAATCTCACACTTTTGGCCTCCATAGTTTGCATTTTTTTTACATTGTAACTGATGAAAATAATTTATACATAATTTTGTGTGCATGTTTCTGATTTTTTTATGGAGAATAAAATTATGGAAATCAAATTATTGGATCAAATAGAATAAATGCTCTTTAGGCTTTTTAAACTTATTGCCAAATTGCCCCATAGAAAGTTTGTGCTGATTTATGTAATACCAAAAGTAGATGAAAGTGACTATTTCTTAACATATTCTGTATCTCTTGAGTCTAACATCATTTAATTCTTTATTAGTTAGTATTTCTCTGTCAATAATATTCACTTTTTCATATGTTCATAGGCTGTTGAATTTCTTCTTTTGTGAATTTCTTCTTTCATTTTTTTGAATTATTTTTCTTATTGGTAGTTTTAATTTTTTTCTATTGATTAGTAAGAGTTCTTGTGACACATGAAGGCTATAAATCTTTTGTCATGCTTGTTATAAATTTCCCCCTAGTTTGTTGTTTTCTTTACATTTATTTGGTTGGACTTTTATTTTAATTCAGGAAACTTATATGAAAGTAATCCAGTGAATAATTTTTCTTTTTTTTTAAAGAGTTTTTATTTATTTGACAGAGATAAAGACAGCCAGCGAGAGAGGGAACACAAGCAGAGGGAGTGGGAGAGGAAGAAGCAGGAGTCCAGTGGAGGAGCCTGATGTGGGGCTCGATCCCAGAACGCCGGGATCACGCCCTGAGCTGAAGGCAGATGCTTAATGACTGAGCCACCCAGGGGCCCCTCCAGTGAATAATATTTCTATTATAATTTTTTATAGAAAAGAAGAATGTCCTTGTTATCTTCAAGGTCATACTTATGTTCTTTTAACATTTTATTTTAATTCATCTGGAATTTACAATACATTAATAATATAGTTATATGTATTTAGTTTTTTCAAATAGCTAGTTGTTTAAGAACGCTTTTATGTGAAATATCACCTTAATCATAAAGTCAATTCTTGTATTTACTAAGATCTATTTCTGTGTATTTTATTCTGTTGCACTAACCTTGCCGTAGACTATTTCAGCAGCACCAATAGCATTTCAATTAGAATAACTTTACACTGGCTTTTGATGCACAGCAGTGCAAGTTCCTCTATTAATTTCTATTTTTTTAAAAGATTTTATTTATTTATTTGACAGAGAGAGAGGCAACGAGGGAGGGAACACAAGCAGGGGGAGTGGGAGAGGGAGAAGCGGGCTTCCGGCTGAGCAGGGAGCCCGATGTGGGGCTCGATCCCAGGACCCTGGGATCATGACCTGAGCTGAAGGCAGACGCTTAATGACTGAACCACCCAGGCACCCCTAATTTCTAGTATTTTTGAAGAATTTTTCTTAATTTGTCTTACAAATGAATGTTAGGATCATTTTTTAAGTTCATTCGTATTTCTACTAGAATGGCATTCATTGCACAGATCAGTTGGGTGAGGACTCCTATCTTTATGATGAAGTTTCATTCCACCCAGCATTGTGATCTGCCTCTCCACTTGTTAGCCTACTTTTAAGTCTTTCTGTAATTCATTTTCTTCATTTGGGTTTTGCATATTTATTTCCATACTTAGGAATTTTTTTTTAAGATTTTATTTATTTATTTGAGATACAGTAAGAGTGAGAGAGAGAGTGAGCATAAGCAGGGGGAGCAGCAGGCAGAGGGAGAAGCAGGCTCTCCACTGAGCAGGGAGCCCGATGCCAGCTCAATTCCAGGAGCATAGGATCATGACCTGAGCTGAAGGCAGATGTTCAACCAACTGAGCCACCCAGGTGCCCCCCAAGTATGTTTTAATTCTATGTTGCTATTATGAATTGAGGTTTTGTTTTGTTTTTTCTTTATATATTCAGGAGTGTCATCTCTATAAAACTACTCCCCCAAGTCTGGAGTCTAAGGGTAATTCTGACCCCTTTCAAATCAAACCTGTCCCTGTGTTCGGTAGACAAGCCCTTCTTCTCCACCCCCACTGCCCCTGGCTTCATCCAAGCTCTGAACATCTGGCTGGGTGATTAAATTTTTCTATATTAATCTCCCTTGCTCCAAAATAATTTCACTCTAACCCCCACATTGATGAGGAGTGATGTTCTAAAATTCAAATATTATCATATTTCTCTTTAAAGTCTTGAATCTTGGGAAGACTCCCATTGACTTGTGTTAAATTTATAAGCATAGACGGTCACACAGTCAGCCCATTGTCCCCTTTTATCTCCCACCCCATTCTCAGTTGCTACTAAGCTCCAATCTTCCAGGCTGTTCACAATTTGAGGGGAGTAATAAGTAGAGGACTCCATAGTTTCATACACTGTCTCCTCTGCAACAATGTCATCAAAATCATTCCTGTTGTTAGACTGAACATTGCAGTATTCAAAGTAATTGAATTACTATCTGGAACAAACAAATCTCAAATTTTAATGACTTAACACACTGAAAGTCTGTGGTTCTCCTAGGCAGCTCATGTCCAAGTGGTGATTCAGAAACTCATTTTCCTTCCATTTTGTGATGCTGCCATCTTAGACATATGGCCTCCATAGTTTCCACAGAGAGGGAAGAGAGGATATGAGGATCTCAGGGTGGGTATTTTGACCAACCTTTGAATCTTTCTGTCCGCAGTTCATTAACCAAAACTCATAAGCTCTAACATGACTTCATGAAAAACTGGAAAAGGAAAAAAAATTGATAAACACCAAACAAATCTGCTGCAACTCTTCAAAGGTAAGATCTAGATTCTATTAGCTTCAGTATTCCCAGCGTCTAGCACAGTGTTTGATATATAAAAAAGATTTGTAAATACAAAACAAACTGATAAATACATAAATAATTGAATGAATACACTCTAAGTCTATTAAATATGCAAATTAATTCAATGTCTAGAATCCAAATAAGATAATATGGCTACATAAAGGTAAGACTCTATTTGGGAGGGGGGTATAGTTTTAGGGAGGGATGCTTTCAGGGAGAAGGTATTACTTCAAGAGAGGCTTGCAAACAAATTCAAATGAAAAAGATACCAGTTCATTTGCTATATCTTGAGAGTTCCTTGATTTCGTTCTTCATCTACCTTTTCTTCTCATTATAGGTTTCACCTCTGGGCAATTACATTCGTACCCATGGTTTCAAGAGTCATCTATAGATAGGCTCATGACTTACACATTTATATCCAAATTTAGACCTTTCTGTTGCAGGTCAAACCTGCACTTAAAGCTATTTAGTTAGATTCTATCTTCAGTTTAAGATTCAAAAGAAACCTCTATTTCCAACTCAACACAGGTCAAGCTGAACTTACGATCTTTCCTCCAAATCTTCGTCCTCCACGATATTTTCCCTTCGACAACAATGCTTTCCCTATAGCTCCATCCATACTGTTGCACAGCTTGCTTGCTCCTATTGAGCCTCCCCATATGAACTCCTCATTTTCATTCTCTTTTTTGTAACTGCAAAACGCAAACCTGGTTATGGCAATCTTCTGCTCACATCCTCTCACTGACTTCTTATTGCTTCTCATGTGAATGCCAGGATCTTTACATGGGCTGAATGTCTCTGAATTAGCCTCACCTTTTCTTATTCTTACTGTGCAAGATCCTCTCATTACACCATGTCCCTTTCTTTCATGCCATTCATCACAGTGTGTAGTTATATTATTAATAAAATAAACATACTGATGTCTCTACCAGGATGTAACTTCACATGTCATAGCATACACTAGAGTCTACCTCTTGAATCTTCTGGAGTCAATATTTTGTAAAGTTTTAGAAGTAGTTATTTCTCTAGACCCCTTAGAGGGTCTCTTTTTTGAGGCAAATTGAGCAGAGGATATAGTGGGGTGAACTGTGGTCCCTGGTCCAAGTTCTTGCAGTTGATCTCATGTCCACAAGTATTTCCTTCCTCTTCCATCCATTCTAGATCCCTCTCACCTTCAGCAAGCATCTGTGTTGGTGTAAGTGGCTTGCCTAGTGGTCTCATCCAGACCCTCATCTCTGTGGCATTTGAGTGGCTGGTTACCATACATTTCTCAGGCCATGACTATGTGTTCATTTAAAATTCGGCAAAGGCAGACCTGGAAGCCTCCTAGTGCAACATCTGAGTGCTACCAGTATTCCTTCTTTTTCATGTCTGCTAGTTTGTGAACACAAGAAGCCTGAGATTCCAGGTGGTGGTCATTGTAGAAACCACATTGGGGTGCTTTCTTGTCCTATGGTAGGAACTAGGACCTCTAAAGCTAGAGTTCATGGTTGTAGGGATGGGAAGCACAAACTCATGAAGTGAATCACTGGGAATGATTATAAGTGAGACCATTTCCTATTTTACCTCTTTTTCCTTGGACTCAGCTGTTGTACCTGACAGAAACACAGCACCAATAACAGCTATTGACTCAGATTGTGTACTGTGTCCCAGAGGATGGACCCTCATCTTCACACGGTTCTGCTCCTGAGCTCATGCCTCAGTTGTACCTTCCATTCCATCCTCTGTCAGGCAAGCAGGTCCTCGGATTGCAGTAGGTGATATGACCAATGGATTTTGTGCCCATTGTTGGTCATTCGTTATAAGGTGGGTCCCTCAGTCTGAGGTGATGTTGGGTAGTTGCCTTAATAGGAAGACCAAATGCTCTGTAAACAGACAGTGGAATGGGTGGAAGTTCTGTGAGCAGGAAAGGCAAACCCATGTCTAGATTATGTATCTATTCTTGTAAAAATGAACTGTTGTCCCTTCAAGGGTCGTTGCAGTCCAGTGTAGTTAACTTGTTACCAAGTGGCTTTTTGTCTCCTTGAAGAAGGACAACATACTGGCATCTTGTGCAGACCATCCTTATGATGGATGTTGGGCCTGGCCAACCTTCTGACTGGACAGTCAGACCCATCACATGCTGGATGTTTCTGATTACATGGTCACTTGCTGTCCAGTGATGAAAAGCTCCTTTTCTACCAGGTCCAGTACCATTCCCATAGTTGCATTTTGAAAGTTGTCCAATTCTTCATGGCAGATGGCATGGCCTTGCTCCAGAACTCTAGGAAATGACATTGTGATTTTTCTTCTGTGGCTTGCCATAAACCCCACAGGCATCTTTTTCTATCACATATACCTCTAACATCTGATGTCTGTTATGTCATATGGTCCAAGAAGCAGGACACCTTGCAGTGTAAATTGGGCATATTGCAGAGGGCTTTCCTGCACTGGAAAGATGACAGCCTTTCATAGAGTTGGTCTAGAGAGATAGTCCCAGCTGCAGTATATACCCCAAAGAAGCCTAGAAGGAGTTTTTTGGCCCTGGGTCATACATATAATTTTCCTTTATTAAAGGGAAATTTTAAGCACGGAATTCAGTATGGTGTTAACTCTCAGATAGGAGAAGACATGACTGAAGAGCATTACACATGTGGTTTCAGACATACTGTGTTCTATTCCTTTACTGTAGTTTTGAGAATATGACTGTTTGTTACAGTATTCTTTAAACATTCAGTATATATGAAATATTTTTAAGAAAATTTTTAAATATTTTAAAAAATTAATTTTAAGAGGAAAGTGAGAAGTGAGACATAAAGTGGTAGCCAAATGGAGATGTCTGGGTTGAGGATGGGAGATTCTTTATGAAGCAAGGAACTTGACCATGTTATAGGGTACTTGGGGGAAAAAAATCAAGGAAAGAACACACATATAAAGTGTTGGAAGACACTGGATCAAAAGTTAGGAGCAGAAGGGTCATATCTGGATGAAAGGAGATAGGATGAATGCAAATATAACTGATTTTAACCTCGTGGAAGACAGAAGGTTGAGAGATGAAGGTTCATAGCAGATGATTTCAAGTTTCTCTGCAAGGTGGGTATAAGGTCATCATCTAAGAAAGGTGAAGCAGGGAGATTGCAGAGGGCCAGATGGTTGAGGGGAATGCCTTGTCCGGGGACATAGGGAAACTCATGCAAGTAAGCTTGTCCAAGCTCAGCTGGACGCCCAGCTGAGATCGTGAATGTACCTCCAGCAGCATTTAGAAACCCACAGGGTAATAGTGGGGAGAGGCAATGATTGGATAGATCCAAGATTGGGAGATTTTAGGGAAGACATAGTGGAAAGAAGGGAGTAAAGATATTGAGAGTGCAAGAACATGATGTCTGGAATAGAGGCTGGATAGAAGAGGAAGTAAAATCATGAAGGAGTAATGTGTTGAAATAATAACATAAGAAGAAAAACAGGTTAAATGAGGCCAGGTTGGATGGAAAAAGATGAACAGTGAGAAGGCACAAAGCCTGGCCCATATCAGCCATCAGGTGGCACCATTAGCTCAGTGTGGCTGGCAAGCCTCTTGCTGGTCGGTAGGTGCTGTGAGGGCAGGGTCCCAGCTGCTGTGTCCCCAAAGTCTAGCTTCGCATCTGTCAGGCCTGGTATCTGTCACTGTGCACAAAGAAAGCCAGAGACTCAGAAAAGTGGAGACTCTTCTATTTGGTGCCTGGTGTACTGCAATGCAAGATTACAGAGATGGAGCAATTTGGGGGAATAAGATGGAGGTAGTGACCATGACACAGGATGAGTAAAGTGTAGGGTAAGAAAGCTAAGCTGGTGGAGTTGTAGCTGCAAAGTGACTTTGGATAAGTCTTCTGCACAATGAACTGTTTACTTGGAATATAGCGAAGCATCTCACTATGAAGGGTACCACACAGAGCATACAGGACTCTTCCAGATTGCTTTGGTACAGTCTTACTACCAAGAGTCAGTTGCCTGAAATTTCTATAGAGTCAACTGCATTTTTTAATGCTCATTCCAGAGTTTTGTTAAGAGCATTTTTATCAAGGTGATGGTCATAGGTGAGTTTGCCTGTGATTTTGTATTTATGATGTTTTATTGTGATGTTTTATTGTGATGTTTACGATCTCATTTATGATGTTTCATTGTGGTAGATACAAAACCTTCTTGGTATATCCAAGACAGACTCCAGTGTGTAGATTCTCAGACTTATCTTATTTCATACATTGCTACTGCATCCTATTTAGCCTTGTAATGGACAGAAAGCAAGCTTGAACAGTTAGCGGGCCTTTTAATTAAAAAGAAATCAAAACCATGGTCACTATAATTTAGCTAACTATGCTTCATAAGTTCTCCTGCTTCAGTTATCCTAAACATCTTGACAGTTGTTTTCTTTGCTGATTAGAGCTCTATCAAAAGTGACATATACAAGTTCTTCTTTCCACACCCCCTCTCCCAACAAACGTTTATGGAACACCTTCTGTATGCAAGGCACTCTGCTAGGGGCCACGGGGGAAAAAAAAAGAATATCAACTATGTTTCTGTTTTGAAGGATTGAAAAAGTTTTTATCTTGAAATTTAAGGGTTTAAAGAAAAATGAACTATGTACATAAATAGCTACGTAACAAGTCAGAGTGTAATAGGACTCTAAGAATACTATCAACTTAAATTCCTCCTCCGAACTTAAATGATACTCAGCAGAGTTAACATAGTACTCTTACAGACTGTTGGTGGCATTACAAACAATACGCACTTTCTGGAAAATTCAGTGGGCAATATCAAGGGCAGTAGAAGTGTTTTACTATCCAATGCTGTGCTGTAGGTCAAGCCTGAGGGGCCAAGTCCTGCTGGAATGGCTCCTGGAAAGAACACAGACCCAGAGGCCAGAGGGAAATTTCCTTCAGGGTAGAGGTCAAAGTCCTCAGAACCATGGAAAGATGCTTGCTAAAACAGGGACAGTGACACATTAACGGGGGAATCTAGGTGGTGGAGATATTGGCAGTCACCATAACACCTTTCAAGTTCACTTTGTGGTTTTGAAAAGTTTCAAAGTAAGACGTAGGGGGAAAAGTCAAACAATTCAGACTTGCTTGATGTTCATATTGGCCTGGAGAAATTGAGAAGACCCCCCCAGAGTGGTGGAGTGAGGACCTGGAGGATCAGAGGGAAGGAGGGCAGCCCAGGCACACAGCAGGCCAGCTGACAGCCAAGCTTCCATGGGCTCCTTCTGGGTCCTGCACTGGTGTGACATGCCCAGGAGACAATGGCAGAGACCTTCTATTCCTACACTTCTCTACTTAATCCTAAGGAACTAATAAAGATATTACGTAAGAAGTCCTATTTTTTTAAATACTGTTCCATTATTTCAACTAATGACAACTGCTGTGTGGTGTTAAGACAGAAAAGCAGGGCATGGCATTGTGTAAGCGCTATGTTTACAAACTACATAAAAGAGGCATTTCTAAGAATGACTGAAAGGGAAAATATAGCAATAACTATGTTTGGATGATGGATAATTTTTCTATTCTTTAGAAAGACATTTATTTTCTAAATGTTCTGTAATATTATTATGGCAAATGTACCTTCACAATGAATATCAAGAAATAGAAAAAAAAAATTTTCCCTGAAAGATACAAACAAGAGAATTAATGATTTTCATTTCATCTGGATAGGTGTGATGAGCAAACCCAAATAAACTGTGGGACTTTTCAAGCTATCCAAACCTGTCCAGAAATTGGATAAACCCCTCTCGGGGTAGGTCTGCTTTCCTTTATGAGAGTCCTGGCCTGATAAGCCAATCACACCGATGGAAAGAACAATCACTGGGCAGAACATGGGGCCAGCTACTGGCCTAGGGAGTTGCGAAGACTCCACGAGAGGGGGTATTTGTCTGCGCCTTGAAGGAAGAGCAGTATGTCAGTGGCCATCAGAAGTCCAAGGAGGAGGGTCACCTGGGTGGCTCAGTGATTAAGTGTCTGCCTTTGGCTCAGGTCATGATCCCAGGGTCCTGTGTCGGGCTCCCTGCTCAGCAGGAAGCCTGCTTCTCCCTCTCCCACTCCCCCTGCTTGTGTTTCCTCTCTTGCTATCTCTCTATGTCAAATAAATAAATAAAATCTTAAAAAAAAAAAAAAAGGAAGTCCAAGGAGGAAAGCAGATTCTACCTAAATAACAGGTAATAACTGCTATAAGGGCAAATGCAGAGAGGTGTCTGGTGTGCTTGGAGACCCGCAGTGAGGGGTAGGCAGATGAGGCGGGAGGCAGGTGGGGCCAGATCAAAGAAATTAGACTGATGGAGGGAAAGGGGGCCATAGTGACTGGCATTTGTCAATTACAATTACAATGAAAAGGGAAACCCTCAAGTCCTATAACTTGTCACATTTTCTAAAAGTGCCACCCCATCCCCCAGGACCTCTCCTCTCTGGGGCTTCTATTTTGGTGACTGGACCTCCAGCTGCATAGCCTATTTTGGTAACTCCCCTCCCTTAATATGACCTTCCATACCTCCCATTTCCAAATAACTCTCAGATTTCCCTGAGTCAAGCACAAAAAGCACCAGAATATTTACTTCCACTGGGTATTTATACTGAGGTATTGTAATCTCCTTAAAGAGCAGAGCAGAAAAAAAGTGAAGTATGAGAGAGATGTTAAAGGAGAAGTAGGAGATTTATTAACTAAAGAAAGAACTGTATGTTTTAGCAATGAACAAACATGGCAAGATGTTTTTAAAATGTAAAGTTATTCATGATCTCTTTGAAAAACAATTGTCTTGATTTTAAAAAAAAATCCTTCTTCGGGTTGCCTGGGTGGCTCAGTTGGTTAAGTGTCTGCCTTTGGCTCAGGTCTTGAACCTGGAGGGTCCTGGGATCAAGTCCTTTATTGGGCTCCTTGCTCAGCAGGGAGCCTGCTTCTCCCTCTACCTGCCACTCCCCCTGCTTATGTTCTCTCTCTCTCTCTGACAAATAAATAAAATTTTAAAGAAGTCCTTCGATTCTAGAGAAAATAATCATCTGGTGCATCTAGAGGTGAGCCAGTTGGGTGCAAATAAGGCCAAAACGGAGCCAAGGAAAGTTGCACAGGGCATCCTGTCGTCTCTCTCAGGTGACCACTGTGATTAAACTGATGATCTGATGTACATTAAAAGGTTGGAATTTAAAAAAAAAGAAAGTTGGAAAAAATGACAGGAAAAAGATACTTTGGAGCACCTGGGTTGCTCAGTTGGTTAAGCGTCTGACTCTATTTGGGCTCAGGTCATGATCTCAATGTCATGAGATCAAGTCCCCTGTTCGGCTCCACGCTGGGCCTGGAGCCTGTTTGAGATTCTCTCTCCCTCTCCCTCCATCCCCAACGCCCGCTCATGCTCTCTTTCTTAAAAAAAAAAAGTTGCTTATTTACAGATGTGATTTTTAAAAAGGAATAGGAGATTTAGTGATGACCACACTTTTTAATCTTTTTTGTGAATTAAGCTATTATTTTTTAAATGGTATCTGAAGATTGTTGAACTCATGCACATGATAGAATGTTACTGTATTTTTCACATAATGGTAGATGAATTAGAAAAGTGTCCTGACTTCAGAAGGTAATTTATAGTTATCATGGGAGGTCCAAGCTACTTTTACTGACAATTTGCAATATCCATTTATTTTGAAAGATTATGCTCAGATAAAGTTTCTCACCTAGAACCAAATTCATTCAGACAGGGTGATCTTGTTTTCACCTTGTTGATGGACAATAATTCCTTCATCAACAGCACCAGGTTTCTGAAAATGTGACATCTATTTACCCTTCCACATTTTGCTCACATGAAGATGGCAAATAATGACAACTAGTAGCCTTGGCCTTTCATGGAAACCAGTCATCACTGACTTGAGGTCATCTTTTTACTTTCTTTCCTCGCCTCCTATCCTTGCCCTCACCTCCATGTCTTCCACCTTTATTGAACATAAATGTGTCAAGTATTGGTCCCTACCCTTCATGACCTTACAACCTAGGCAGAGATTACTGGTAAACACATTACTACTATGAAATGCAATTAAGTGTTACAACAGGGTGTTAACAGTGAGTTACGTGAGCAACTAATTTCTCTGAGGAGTGAGGTGAATATTCTGGAAAAGCTTCAGAAAGATGACACCTGAACTCAATGAAGAGTGAGTAGGAGCCAGACAGGTACATGGAACTTGGAAATGTATCCTGGAACCTCTTTAGGTGTGTTTGAGTACATCCCTAGTCCATTCCACCCACACGCCTCATATGTTTGAGGGTTTGCTTTCCAGACCAAACATCTACATTTTCTCCTCAACAATGTGTGTGTGTGTGTTTTTAAGATTTTATTTATTTATTTGAGAGAGGGAGACAGAGATTGTGACAATGATAGTGAGAGAGAGCACGAGTGGAAAAGACAGGCAGAAGCAGGCTCCTCGATGAGCAGGGAGCCCTACATGGGGCTCGATCTCAGGACTCTGAGATTACGACCTGAGCAGAAGGCAGATGTTTAACCGACTGAACCATTCAGGTGCCCGTTCTCAACAATGTGTTTCTTCTCTACTTTGGCAGAGAATAAATTCAAACTTAAGACTGTCATTCTAGAATACCACTGGCAATTAACTACCAAGTAAGTTTGCCAAATAAATTGTCCCATATTTATGTTGATTGTGTCTACCCTACACACATACACACACACACACACACACACACACACACACACACATCCCAACAACAATCCTAGAAAGCAATTACTCTTTACAATTGAAGTGATGCCATTTTTATATTTTCCTCCAACCAAAATCTCTAGAGAAAGTTCAGATGTCTGGAGAAGTGCACCAAATGTGAGCCAATTTTCAACTATTGTCTTCAGAAAATTTTGGACAATTTCTACCACTTAACGACCCAGCAAAATCCCAAAATATACTGCCCATTTTGAAATTATGTAATCCCCTCTAATGCTAAAATGCTGAAAGTTAGCTATTGTAAAAGAACTTCCTGGAAGCTACAAGATAATCTTGCTTATCATTTTACAACTTCTGTGTTTGGTGATAATCTCTTAAAGCTATTTCCTGGTGGATTTCACCTATTGAAAATATCAAGGTTTTGGCGGCTCAGGCCTTTGGTTGACCCAAGAGGAGAATGGATATAATAATAATTCCAAGCCCACCTGCTCTTTGACATTAGCCGTTGTTACAACAAAATGAGTTGGTGCTTTAAGGAGTTTTGCAACATCATAACTTTCTTGAGGCTCCTTTTGTGCCAGGCTCAGTGCTCACTAGTAATTTATATCCTTTCTTTCATTTAATCCAAACAGCAATTGATGAGATGCATAATATTATTTGACAGATAAGGAAACTAAGATTTAGATAAATTAAATAATTTGCTCAGGGTCAAAACTAAGAATTGATGAAGCTGAAATTCAAATTCAGATGGGTGTGACTTGAAAGCCACCAGCCCTGGGATATACTTGGATTTCCTCACAACTCAACAGAAGCTCCAAGAGAAACATCTGGTGAGTTGTGAAAGAAATCATTAAGGAACAAAGAGAATTGGAGGATATTTAAGATTTAACTCAGAGACACGTAAAACCTAGTCATCCTCCTTCCTGGTATGCATCTTACTTTGGAACACTCTGTCTTTTGTTTGTCGCAATTAACCTTGCGTTGCAGCCTGCCATGCTATTTCCTAAAATAAACCGCTGCCCAAGTTGAGAATGTTTGTGTTGGAATTATATATTCACCTCCTCAAACACAGGCTGGAAAATGAAACTGCATCTCATAACTCAAACTGTCATTGATGAGCTCACAGCGTCCTGTCGATCATATCTGGGGAGCATGATGTGTGTCCCCGGGTTGCCATGGGTACTTGGTGACTTCATAAATCACAATGATAACCATAATGTTGATGTGATTATTATACATAATTATGACTATAACACAATTTTGTTACTTTCATTTACACAGACCTTCTTTGGCTATTACACATAAAATCATTCTAAGTTTGGGGAATGGAGTGGGTTGAAGGAGCAAAAGGAAGGAGGGAGTTGATATACCTGTTTCTGTTTTACGGAGAGGCTAAATTGTTCATGTGTTTAAAAGACATGCAGCTTTGAATGAGATTTTAAATGAAGATGAATTCAATCTCTTCAGGTACATGTTGTGGACCTTTCCAATTAAATAAGTAAGAGAACATTTTCTTTCAATGACTGGGTTTAAGGCAGAGCCAAAGAAAACAATTGATGCAACATTCAAAAAAAACAAACTCAAGTAATATTAAGACTCGAGGCACAAGAAGGGTGTGGGGTAAATTGAAACACCAACTTGCTAGCCCAGAGCATCCCTAGACAAAATAGAAATGTACTGTCCACAGGGTCAGTTTTAGCATGTACTGATTCTTGATATTGCAGTAACTGCTTCACTTCACTGCAAGCATGTGACTGAGCCCCTGTGGCAAGTGTTCCCTGATTCTCAGGCTCCGTTTTCTCTTTGTGAAATGGAGGGATTCAACTAAAAAATTAGTCCTAAGGTTCCATCTAAATCTAATATTTAATTCTTAATCCAGAATAGCTTCCCCTGGGCACCTAGAATGGTCTACTAGAAACCCAATGTGCATTTATTATGTATTTGGATATAAATCGATTTCATATTAACCCAAACGAAGCAAACTGTATTAGGAAAGCAAATATTATAATTGTTAAACTATTTTTAATGAACAGTTTTTGGGTAATGGGCATTACAACTTCTTTTTAATTATACGGATAATAAGAAATTAGCTCTGGCACAGTACTCTAGACTACACTTACGCTGAATATAAAATTATTTCCTATTCAGAAAATGGTTTTTCTCTCTATACCATCAGGATTGTTTCTAAATGAAAAGGAATAAAATGTGAATATTGCAACGCATCTCACTTTATTGAAGACTTGGAGCGACTTGAATAAATCACTGATGAAGTAGATTCATAGCAACATGCTCTTGGTGCAGTTTCTTCCACTCTCTACATTCAGGGCAAAAATTATTTGGTAGGCACGATTAGATATCAGCGTATCCAAAGTCCTGACTTTTCCCCCAAATACGGTGCTAGGGATTGATCCCTTATTGATTTCTGTATTTGCCAATGTGGACATAGTCATGAGTTGCAGGTGTGTTAGTCACCAGACTAGCTGCCTGCTAGAATTACTGAAGAAGCTTATTAAAAACTCAGACTCAGGGGCGCCTGTGTGGCTTAGTCAGTTAAGCATCTGCCTTCGGCTCTGGTCATGATCCCAGGGTCCTGGAATCGAGTTCCGCATTGGGCTCCCTGCTCAGTGGGGAATCTGCTTCTCCCTCTCCCACTGCCCCTGCTTGTGCTCTCTCTCCCTCTGTCAAAATAAATAAATAAAATCTTTTAAAAAAAACGAAAAAACTCAGGCTCAGGTATCCTTCCTGAAGCCTCCTATCTCCAGATTCCTAGGAAACTGCATTTTCAAGAACAACCTAGGTAACTTTTATAAAATAAGCCATTTGAATGAAGAAATCTCTGAAAAGAGCATATACCCTCAGTGTTTTAAAATGCTGCACAGCTCAAACCCCAAAGTTAACGACTATTGCTATTTACTTGTTTCTCAACCAATACTCCCTGAGTGCCAGTCACAGTCCAAATACTCTTCTAAATGTAGATGGTATTTTAAATACCAAGGCAAATATCATCTTTGCCCCCTTATGAGGGAAATAGACATAATCTAAGACATAACTAAGAATAAAAATAATTATACATTTGATGAAAGATGTATTATGAAGGAAATAAAATGCTTTGGGGAAGGTTATCAGGAAAGGCTTAGCTTAAAGGGGAATATTTAAATGTCATGAAAGGGTCAACACACAAGCATTCAGGCAGCACAAACAGTGGGTGCATAATTCCTGCAGGTGGACCAAGGGTTGAGTGTTTGAAGAAACGAGGTGAGAGTGCCAGATGGAGTGCAGTGAGCAAGGGAACAAGGGCCCAGGTAGTGCTGGAGAGGAAGTGGAGATCTAATTGCAGACACCTTCTTGGTCATGAACAGAGATTGGGGTTTATTTTAATTGCAAGGGGAAAACATGGATGAGTTTCAGCTGGAAATGATATGCTACAATCTATATTTTAAAAAAAATGAGTGGACAATGGGTTACATAGAGGCAAGGAAGGGAACAGGGGTTGAAATTCGTATGTTTTTGTATAGATTCCAAGTATATTACTTAAAGGATTCTGAGACACACACACACACAACCTGATGTGTACCGATAAGATAGCAATTGCTGTTTTAATAAAAAGATGTTCTTCTTAAATTGCATATAAAATATTGTCTTAATACTTATTAAAATTGTGTATTTCCATAAGTCATTTCTTTTTGATTGGAGTAAACAAAACGAGGTGCTGATTTCAAAGTGATTTGGAAAAACCAAACACATCAGGACAAAGTGAAAGAGAGACATTAAAAACTGGGCAGTTGAAATCAACAGCCAAAGGAAATAATTAAGATCTTCAAGGAATGTTTATTAGCCAACTGATCTTGCTTGATTATCCATGTTTATCAAATTATTTGTCTAGCAGCTTCTGGTTTCCACTTATCTCTGCAAGACCTCACAGATTTTTAAAATATTATATTTTCAAAAAAGATGAATTATGAATAAATAGAAGTCTACATAGATGTGTAGACATTTTATAAACCAAATGTAGCAAAACATTTATTTAGAATCTTTTAGGTGGTACATTTCTCCCCATACAATTCTTTCCTTTTTCTGTAATTTTTCACAATGACATACTGGGGAAAATAATATACTGAAAAATTATCACACTTTTCTACAAAATGCAGCAGAAAGTGTCTAATTCCATGAAATGTGTGTGTCAGGAACATTTTAGTATACATATAGTTTAATTGAAATTTATCCAATATACTAGGTTTTTTTGTTTTTTGTTTTCTAGTATTTAGTTGTAATAGAAAAAATATATTTTTCTCTGTCCCCTGTTTCTGGCATAGAGTTCCTGAAACCCTTGTAATTTTCTGGGTGATAGGAGAGTCTTTTGTTCTGATGAGGCAGCCCTGGGTGGACCCCTGGATGGCTCCTGGATGGGAGTTTGTCACTGGAAAGAGGAAGCCATGATTAGAAGCTTGGAATTTTCAGCCCCACCCCCCATTCTCTGGAGAAGGGAGAAGGGCTGAAAATGGAGTTCAGAATCCATTACGCCTACATGGGGAAGCCTCCATTCAAGTCCCAAAAGTTTGGGGCTCTGAGAGCTTCCAGGTTGGTGAACACGTCCACACCAGGAGGGTGATGCCCCCTAGCTCCAGAGGGACAGAAGCTCCTATGCTCCCAGCCCTCCAAGACCTCTCCCTACTTATCATTTCATTTGGCTGTTTATCTCTAGCCTTTATGTTATGCTTTAATAAACTAGTAAATGTAAATTCGTATTTCTTGGAGTTCTGTGAGTTTTTCTAGCAAATCAAATGAACTTGAGAATGGGGTCATGGGAGCCCTGGATTTGAAGCCCAATAGGACAGAAGTTGTGGCATCTGGAGTGCAGTGGGAGCAGTCTCAGGGAGACGGTGTCAGAATCGCATTGAAGTGTAGGACATCCAGCTGGTGTCCCTGAGAATGGCTTGGTGGGGAAAAACCTCCACACATTTGGTGACCACAGCCAAGTGTTCTGTGTGAGTGTGGCTGCAGTGGGAGAGGAGAGGAGACACAGGAGAAACATGGTGGGTGGGGGGAAGGGGGTGGACTACACAGGAGAGATAAAACACGTTTCTTTACTATATTACTAAACAACATTTTGAATGACGGGGAATCCACATTCTAACATAAGTCTCCGCATGATGGTCTGATAGCTTCCAAATAAAATGTCATACCTTTTTTCTGAGGAACCATGGAATTTTGGTAAAAAAGATTTCAAGAAAGGAGTTATGTGTTTATTTTTTGTAATTTCTCAGGGGGTGACTGAGCACATCGCTTTTTCATTTTTTATTTGAAAAAAAAACATGAAAGAGAAAGTAAATATCACCAATATTTCATAGTCCCAGAGCTGACCACTGATAACACATGGCTGTACATTATAGTCAAGGCACTTTTCTATCCATATCACATGTGTTCATATGTATTTTTAATCCTATAGGCAAACAGTACTAAGTGGAGCTCCGGGAGCACCAAGCAGGAGAAAAGAAATCACAGGGTTATACTCAGCGTGCTCATTTTGGAGAGACAGGATGGGCTTAATGTGGAAAAGGAGAAAGAAGCATCCAGGAGAGGTGGCCCTAGATCCCGGGTGGGAGGGGTAGTGGGAAGGGGTGCATAGGGGAGAAGAAAGGAGAGGTCAGCAAGGGACAACAAAAAGGAAAGGGCAGGGCGCCTGGGTGGTTCAGTTGGTTAAGCATCTGTCTTGGGCTCAAGTCATGATCCCAGGGTCCTGGAATCCAGCCCCACACTGGGCTCCCTGCCTAGTGGGGAGCCTGCTTCTTTGTCTCTCCCACTGGTGTGCACACACTCCCTCTCTCTCTCTTTATCAAATAAATAAATAAATAAAAATTTTAAGAAAAGAAAGGGCAGAGAATTAAGACCAAGGAGACTAAACACATGCCTGTCCTGCTTATGGTCCCCTGTGAATGGTTCCCCGGCAGAAGCCTGACATCTGGCTCTCCACATTGGAGTGTGGGTCCCCATCCCAGCATGCGCTCTCCACTCCAGCAAATGGCTCCCACTTCAGCTCCAAACGTGGCCTTGTGCACTGGCATTTTCTGACCAAAGTGTGCATGCCGATATATTCCCTGGTCCCCTTCCAAGAGGATTTGCAGTCTCCTGCCGTGGGAACTGCTAAAGGACAGAGGGGTGGACATGACACTGAGGGACAATTGTTAGTGCTCAATGCTTCATTCTTCATAAATGGAATATTTGACATCACTCAATGAGCTCCCTGATGGAAGAGGAAAGAGGGAGCAGTGCTCCTGAGGGGCTTGTTTCAAAACGCAGAGGACCCAAGGGAAGGCGAGTGGAAGTGGCTAAGCTGAGAACCTCCTTAGTCAGCTAGAAAGGGCTTGCAAGGAACGGTTTGCCTTTCAGCTCTCTTCCTGCATCAGCAGCAGTGAAAAGCTGAGCTCAGCTCCCTTCTTCACTACAGGGCCTGGGATTCACTCCAGGTTTGTTTTGTTGCTTGCTAGCAGGGCACCTCCGTTTCCTGTCCTCACTCATCAGAACAACATGGTTTTGTGAGAAATGTCCCTAAACTAGGAAACCAAGGCTTGACTTGGGGTTCAGGCACTGACCTCCTCAGGGAAGGCACTAGGCTGCCTGGCTTTCCGTTTTCTTCTCTGTAAAATGGGGGAGACTGTTTAGTTCCAAGATGCTGGGATTGCTCTTCCAAGACATCTGCAAAGGCAACAGAGCTGTTCAGCCATGGGTCATTCCAGAATGCACCACCTCATTAGCTTTACGGATTGGAATGGATCTCTGGACATTACTCTTGCTCTTACAAGGTAGTCTTCCTTCACACGCATTTGTTCTAGCCCTTCTTGGATTAAGAACAAGCACCAACAACTTGTGGTTCAGGAATACCCGTGTTCTAATTTAGGGAGATGTGGCAGTTATCATAACTAGCAATAAAGCACCCCCTGCTCTGTCACCTGTCAGCCAACTTTGTAAATTGGACCCAACAGAAGAGCATATGAAGTGTGTCTCATGAACATACCTCTCAATATTTCTTTCTCTTCAGAGCCCATTTTTTGGACAAGCGACTACATTTCCATTAGGATGGACCAAATGGTTTCCTTGCAGCTGTCATCAGAAATGTGAGGTTTGGCTTCTAAGGGCAAAGGGCAGCAGGGACGTGGGTGCACTCATCAGCATCATGTCCAAGGCCACCACTTCCAATGGGAAATGCAAACCTTCTTTCCCCTTTGGCCGTCTCCAGAAGTATGCTATCCAGAGGCAATCGGCTGCTTCTCAAGCATAGATTTGCTATTTTATAAATGGGGAGCTCTGAAAAGGCAAGGCTGAAAGATTCTGCTCTGGGCTGCATATACACCATGGCTCCAGTGGGAGACATGCTTACAGGAATGAAGTTTCTACCATTTGAGCAAATTGTTTAGAGAAGGACATTAGGTAGAGAGCTGCTTAAGCTCTGCAGGGGGAGAGCCATGGGTTATTTTCCTCTCAGTTGTGTCTTTCCTTGTAAGTGAACTATGACACAGGCAATGGCTTAGGTTATAAATATGGAAAAACGTAAAGTGAATTGATGATAATTGTGTACCTTGACATGTAAGTGTCTTGACATATACTAGCTATTAAGAGTGAGTGTTTGTAAACTAAAAACAGTAAATGGTTCATTGCCTTTTAAAGGGAAGACTCTACCATGTTTTAATTAACCTTTTTGTGTTTGTATGGACCTGTCAAAAGATGAGGTAAATAAATGGGCTACTTGCTCATTCACATGTCTAGCTAATAGGTTTGAGAAGCCATAGAGAGAAGACTCCAATGTCAGAGCTTTGTTAGATGAAATGCAGTTGAAAAATACAGTCCTATCAGATCATTCTTTTAAAAACGTGGGATGTGCCTCTACCTCATTGAAAAGTTGGTTCAGGTTGATTTCATAACTCAAGATAGTGGAAGCATTAGTGCCTGTGAAAGCATACATCGTGTCCTTCCAGGCCCCTTAAGACATAAGCACAAATTAACAACAGAGGTGTTTGATGTTCCAAAATGAATAACTTAAAATTAAATTCCTCGGAGAGCATAAAAATCACTCTTTCCAAGCAAGCCAAATATGATTCAATTCAACCAATTGTTGAACGTCTACCATGAGCTCCGCCTGCATTTGGGAGCCGACAGTGCATGACTAGAGCAACATTTTCATATATTGAGCATGTTCAAAAAAACCCCTCAGCACAACCCTTTCAAAATTATTGTCTATATTTTACAAATGACAGTCTTAGAATTTAGAAATGTCAAGGCACTGACCTGATTTCACGCAGCTAGTGGAGAGCAGAACTAGGACTAGATCTCAAAGTTTCCTTCACTCAACTCGTTTATCTTTTTACCTATTGTTGTCAAGTACCTCCTAAGGGCCAGTACTGTACCACATGCTGGGTACATGATCCTAGAATAGAAGAGAAAAGAGTCTCACCCTTATGGCCCTTATCGTTCTGAAAGGCAGACATTCATGAACCAAATAAACCTGAGTAAATTTGCAATGGCAAATTATTTGATTGAAGGCCTCTCTGAGAAAAGAACATTTTAAGGTGAGACTTGAAAGAGTTAATTAGGTGAAGAAAGTGGTGTGTGCGTGGGGAGGCAGGTGGGGGCAGATGGTCACCTGGCATTTCTTGACACTCCCCACTCCTGAGGTAACTGGCAATCGAGGAGGGTCAGGGGGTGAGCATACTGCTGTTGAAAGAGCATGGCTTTCAGGCCATGCAGCCACTCAGGACAGACTATCATGTCTATCACAAATTCTAGGCTGGGGGTTCTTGAAGTGTGATCCTGAACCGGACTCAGCCTTACTTGGGAACTTGTTAAAAATGTACATTCTCTAGTCCCATCCAAGATCTATTAAATTAAAACTCTGAAAGTGGGGCCCTGCAATCTAAATTTTAACCAGCCCTTCAAGGGTTTCTCGTGTACCCTAAAGTTTGGGAACCTGCTCTCTATTTTACTTTCAGCAACTTTATTTCTCCAAGTCTCCATTTCTTCAGTTGCAAAATCCTCTGAGGGTCAAATGAGATACATTTGCTAAATACCTGTCTTCAACGAATGATATTACTGTAATAGATATTGAATCAGTGACTCCTCTTGAGGCACTCCAAGTGTGGTAGAAGCAAAGGACAGGGGACAATAATAACACTCTAAGGTACATGTTATGGAGCACACAGCCGAAGACATGAGTGCTTAAGTCAAGGGAGTATCGCTTCTGTTCTGATATAGTGTCCGCTTCTCTCCATCACCTCCACCAGGGAAAACAAAGTCTCTGTTTATTTTGTAGGCTGGGAAACTCTAGTATGGATTTTTAAAACCATGTGTCTGATTAATCAGCGATGGCTTTGATCCAGTGTAATATACATTTTGGTCTATTTACATTGCACTCTTCCATTTGTGAGGTTTATTCAGTGCATCAAACTTCATTCATCCCAATGAACCAAAAAAATTAGCAGAGCTTTATTTATTCTGCCTAGAGGCAAGTGAAGGACTGCCCACAGGCCCTGTTTGAACCTCAACCACATCTGTCTTAATGGTACAACACCAAAGGTGACCATATCCAGAGAATTCTGGAAACTTTGAATGTAGGAGACAACTTTGAAATTCCATCCCTGGCTGCTATAAAATTAGAATTCTGCTATTTGGAGCTGACAGATAGCCACAGTCGACTGTTAACTCATAGAATGTGATTCATTAAAAATGCCAATTCTGTCTTCCTGCATGTATGGATGCCTCGTATACCTCTGCCAAGTTCGTTTTCTTAATGTGTGTGAGGTTCTGAGCTCGACTTGCCTTAAGATCTTCACAAAAGGCCACCCAAAATGTATATCTGTCTTCAGCTCTGTTCCCACCCTCAAACTATCACAACTCAGTTTGAGGACTTAAAAGGGGGAAGACTGACATTTCGACGGCTAAGCTAGTGTAAGCAACCCAGAGGAGAGTTCCATGCCAAGTAAGCTTTATAGGAACCAAGTGGGTAGGTTTTCTGCAGTGACAGTGAGATACTGGAGGTAACCAAGACTGATTGAACTGGGGGGGGGGGTGTCTCTGTCCCCTACCCTTTTTTTGAGATTTTATTTATTTATTTGAGAGAGAGAGAGATCCATCATAAGCGGGGGGGGGGGGGGGGGGCAGATGGAGAAGCAGACTCCCTGCTGAGCAGGGATACTGATGCGGGGCTTGATCCAGGACCCTGGTATCATGACCTGAGCTGAAGGCAGAGACTTAACCAGCTGAGTCACCCGGGCACCCCGGGGTCTCGGCTCCTTAGCCACAAACCACATGCTGGTGGCACAAGCAGCTCTATTGCGTGTGTTTTCATGAAAATACTGTGATTTACAAACACAAAGATATCATCTATATTCCTATTACTCCACTTTTCTGAGAGGTAACCACTAGAGTTATGCTTGCATTTTAAAAAGAAGGGATTGTATACCTGAAACTAATACGACATATATGTTAATTATATTTAATAAAATAAATAAAAAATGTAAAAGAAAGAATGTATGAAATGAACATAATTTTATTTTTTTCATTTCCTTCTGTGCCAGAGACACAAATGAAAGGAGTCTAAATCAGTCTGGCCAACAGCAAACTCCAGAGCCAAACGTGAGCACACCTTATAAATCAGAGACCTCACCACGGCTCCTCAGAAGACGCACCTGACAGCTGCTGAGCAAAGGGCAGATGATGGGGACTGGGGCACTCTGCTGGCTCTCTCATGGGAGGGGGTGGCCTTTCCCAAGTTGGCGGTGGAGAAATCCAGAAGGAGCTAATGAGGGAGTCTCAAATGTTGGCAGTGCTATGAGAACATGATTGAATGTCATAATATTATCTCCACCCATATGATCACATCTCCCACCCTGTTATTTCTGGGCAGTGCCTGGGGTCTTGGTTAATAAACTGCAGCTCTTATTACTGTGCTCCATTGCATTAGCCATGATGTGCTTTCCCTTTCTCACCATTCATAAACTACAACCCTGTTAGACTCCGCGAATTTTAGAACAACTTTCTCTCTGCTGGAATTGGTACGTGTTTTGTGCTATTTGCTCGGACTGGTTGTTGTTGCATCTTGGGGACTGAAGTGAAGAAATGACAGAAGTATCCAAATTGGCAAAGAAGAAGTCAAACTGTCTCTCTTTGCAGATGACATGATACTCTGTATAGAAAACCCGAAAGATTCCACCCCCAAACTACTAGAACTTATAGAACAATTCAGTAATGTGGCAGGATACAAAATCAATGCTCAGAAATCAGTTGCATTTCTATACACAAACAATGAGACTGAAGAAAGAGAAGTTAGGGAATCCATTCCACTTACAATAACACCAAAAATCATACATTATCTCGGAGTTACCTTAACCAGAGACGTAAAGGATCTATATTCTAGAAACTGCAAATCACTCTTGAAAGACATTGAAGAACACACAAAAAGATGGAAAAATATTCCATGCTCATGAATCAGAAGAATTAACATAGTTAAAATGTCTGTGCTACCCAGAGCAATCTACAATTTCAATGCCATCCCGATCAAAATACCAATGACATTTTTCAAAGAACTGGAAAAAACAGCCCTTAAATTTGTGTGAAACCAGAAAAGGCCACAAATTGCCAAATAATTGTTGAAAGGAAAAACAAAGCTGGGGGCATCACATTGCCGGATTTCAAGCTGTACTACAAAGCTGTGATCACGAAGACAGCATGGTACTGGCACAAAAACAGACACGGAATAGAGAACCCAGAAATGGACCCTCAGCACAAAAACAGACACAGAATAGAGAACTCAGAAATGGACCCTCGGTTCTATGGACAACTAATCTTTGATAAAGCGGGAAAAAACATCCAGTGGAAAAAAGACAGTCTCTTCAATAAATGGTGCTGGGAAAATTGGACGGCTACATGCACAAGAATGAAACTTGACCACTTTCTCACACCATACACAAAGATAAACTACAAATGGATGAAAGACCTCGATGTGAGACAGGAATCCATCAAAATCCTAGAGGAGAACATAGGCAGCAACCTCTTTGACATCGGCCACAGCAACTTTTTTCATGACACATCTCCAAAGGCAAGAGAAACAAAAGATAAAATGAACTTGTGGGACTTCATCAAGATAAAAAGCTTCTGCACAGCCAAGGAGACAGTCAAAAAACTAAGAGGCAACCCACAGAATGGGAGAAGATATTTGCAAATGACACTACAGATAAAAGACTGTATCTAAGATCTACAAAGAACTTCTCAAACTCAATACACAAGAAACAAATAAACAAATCAAAAAATGGGCAGAAGATATGAACAGATACTTTTCCAATGAAGACATACAAATGGCTAACAGACACATGAAAAAATGTTCAAAATCATTAGCCATCAGGAAATTCAAATCAAAACCACACTGAGATACCACCTTATATCAGTTAGAATGGCAAAAATTAACAAGGCAGGAAACAACAAATGTTGGAGAGGACATGGAGAAAGGGGATCCCTCCTACATTGTTGGTGGGAATGCAAGTTGGTACAGCCACTTTGGAAAACTGTGTGGAGGTCCCTTAAAAAGTTAAAAATTGAGCTACCCTATGATCCAGCCATTGCACTACTGGGTATTTACCCCAAAGATACAGATGTAGTGAAGAGAAGAGCCATATGCACCCCAATGTTCATTGCAGCATTGTCCACAATAGCTAAATCATGGAAGGAGCCGAGATGCCCTTCAACAGATGACTGGATCAAGAAGATGTGGTCCATATATACAATGGAATATTACTCAGCTATCAAAAAGAACGAGTTCTCAACATTTGCAGCAACATGGACGGGACTGGAGGAGATAATGCTAAGCGAAATAAGTCAAGCAGAGAAAGACAATTATCATATGGTTTCACTCATTTATGGAACATAAGAAATAGCAGGAAGATCGGTAGGAGAAGAAAGGGAAGAAGAAAGGTGGGGTAAACAGAAGGGGGAATGAACCATGAGAGACTATGGATTCTGGGAAACAAACTGAGGGCTTCAGAGGGGAGGGGGGCAGGAAATGGGATAGGCCGGTGATGGGTAGTAAGGAGGGCACGTGTTGCATGGTGCACTGGGTGTTATACGCAAGTAATGAATCGTGGAACTTTACATCAAAAACTAGGGATGTACTTCATGGTGACTAACATAGTATAATAAAAAAATATTATTATGAAAAAAAAAAGAAAATGACCTTTTTTCTGGGGAGAGGGTGGTGGTGCTGATTTTGGCTCTCCCCATAACCAGAGACAAAGTTGGCCATTCACACATCCATCACACACACCTTTGTTTATTGGTTGACAGCTGCTTTGATTGTGACTAGTCTGAGTTGTGGTTTATGAATTTGCTCGAAGAGTGGCCATTCAGTTTAGGGGTGCTGTACACATCTTACAAAGCGTATCTGTTTGTCAGAGCTCATTTACTTTGGAAGATTAAAATGAAATCTCTTTTCTCGGAAGCCAAGGGTGAAATAGCTAGTATTAGCTCTTTAATATGTGAGCTAATAGGTGTCCTGACAGGCAAGCAGGGCTCTGATTTCCTCCTGTTGTTCCTCTTCAAAAGAAAATAACTAAAATCTTAATAACAAACAAATATATAAATTTTCATGACAAACAAAAGAAGAAACAAATGAAGATTTTTATTGGAAAAACATTTTTATTAGCGTAAATTCTGTCATATGAAAATAGCAAAGAAACTTAAAAACACATGACATTTTATTTTCCCTTTAGTAATAAATTAACATACATAAAAATTTAAAAAATAGCCTTAATGGATCCTAAATGTTTTTCAACTTTTTATGTGATTTTTTATTTATATAATACAACTTCTAAAAATTTTTACTAAACTTTATACTTTAGAACAATTTTAAATCTACGGTAAAATCTCACAGAAAGTAGAGACTTCCCATAAACTCCCTCCAACACACATGCAGTGTCCCCTATTATTAACATATTGCATCGGGGTCATACATTTGTTACAACTGACGAACTAGTATCAATACATTATTATTTTTATTTTCTAAAAGATTTTATTTATTTATTTGAGAGAGAGTGAGTGACAGAGTGCACAAGTGGGATGGAGGGGCACGGGGAGAGGGAGAAGCAGACTTCCCCCCCAGCAGGGAGCCTTATGTGGGGCTCAATCCCAGGAACCAGAGATCATGACCTGAGCCGAAGGCAGATGCTTAACCAACTGGGCCATCCAGGCGCGCCAATACATTACTACTAAATGAAGTCCACAGTTTACTTTAGGGCTCACCCTATGCTATGCACTCAATGGGCTTTGACAAATGTATGTATCTGTCACTACATCATACAGAGTAGTTAGTTCTATTGCTCTAAAGGTCTCCTGGGCTCCATGTATTCATCCCGGCCCCAGCCCCATGCCCACCGTGAACCCCTGGCAACCACTCATCTTTTTCCCGTTGCTATAGCTTTTCCTATTTAAAATGTCATGTAGTTGGAATCATCCAGTAGGGAGCCTTTTAGGATTGGCTTCTGTCACTTATCAATGTGCATTTAAGTTTCCTCTGTGTCTTTTTGTGGCTTGAGAGCTCATTTCTTTTTATCACCAAATAACATTCCATTGTCTGGAAGTACCACAGTTTGTTCATTCAGAACAACATTTTTATGATGAAATAGTTGTAAAATAGTATTTCAGTGTATTATACATAGGTTAGTACACTAAGCTTTATTTCTGCAATGTGGAACATTGTGTTAATTCTTTTATAATCTGTATGAACTAAGGTGTTTATTTGGGAAGAAAAGACATCCCCAGGAACTTACTCTTTGTCATCACTGGGAATCAGCAATCTTTCTTTTCCTCTCCTTTGGCTTTTTCACCTAAGCAAGTTCTTGTGATGAGTCAAGCTTTCCCATCTCCTTTTTTTTTTTTTTTAAGATTTTATTTATTTGTTTGACAGAGAGAGCAAAATAACACAAGCAGAGGGAGCAGCAGAGCAAGAGGAAGAAGCAGACTCTTCCTGAGCAGGGAGTCTGATGCGAGGCTAGATCCTAGGACCTTGGGATCATGACCTGAGCCGAGGGCAGACAACGGACTAAGCCACCCCAGCTCCCCTCCCATTTGGTTTTTACTCTAGTTTTCTCCTCCACTTCAATGTGAATATCGGGATGACTCTACATTCCACCTATATTTTCACTGGTGTACTAAATACCTAAATTCATCATTTCTTTCAATTCACAACTGGGCTGATAACTCAGAGCACTTTCCCTGTTGAGGAACTTTTCCCGTGAGACACCATCCTGTACTGGTTTTGTCTACCTTCTAGGACTCTTGCTCAGCTCCTGTGGACTCTTGCTCAGCTCCTGTGGAATTCACTCTGCTTCCACTGCCTGCCTTCCTCATTAGCGATGATCCCAGAAATCCATCACCACTACCTCTTCATTCTCCCAGCGTCGAGTATACGCTGAAGCTGAAAGTGTTCAATCTAATATTGACTAGATAGGCAACTGGACAAAATACAGGATCACCAAGAGAAATAAGACACAGTTAACCATCTCATGGAGTTTGGGGACAAATACTAGATAAGAGAAGTAGCCTCACCCCATTTTTAAGTAATGAATTGTTTTTCCAATCACACTAAGGTGTTGATGGTTATTCCGAGCACTGTAGAGCTTCTGACATTATCTTGACTGGGATATCATGCACTTATGATGGCTTTTCTTTGGAGTCTTCTAAAGTATTGAAATCTTCACCTTCTTCCCATTTTCCCTGGATGTCTGCATCTCTCTGATTTGCTACATTCGATGACAAAATATTATCATACTTACTTTTATTTTTTAAAGATTTATTTATTTATTTGAGAGAGAGCACATGGGGAAGAAGGGGCAGAGGAAGAGGGAGAGAGAGAATCTTCAAGTAGACTCCTGAACATGGAGCCGGATGCAGGGCTTGAACCCACAATCCATGAGATCATGACCTGAGTCGAAAGGAAGAGTCTGACACTTAACCGACTGAGCCACCCTGGGGCCACAACATCCGTATTGTTAGATTAGCTCCCCCAGCCAAGGATTCACCCCTCTTTCTGCTGCTGTACCTCACACCCCATCACCTCGCCATATGGCACCACCCTGACACCACAGTTCCACTCCAAAACAGCTTTCAAGTTGTCACTCAGGGAATTTTTTTCTAATATTTTATTTTTCATTTATTTGGGCGAGAGAGAGAAAGCATGAGTTGGGGGAGGCGTAATGGGAGAGGAAGAAGCAGACTCCCACTGAGCAGGGAGCCCGATGCAGGGCTCAATCTTAGGACACTAGGATCAGGACTTGAGCGGAAGGCAGATGCTTAACTGACTGAGCCACCCAGGCACCGCATTACTCAGGGAATCTTATCTGGTATCTGATTTCCCATTCTAGAAGAAATCCATTAAATCACAAGTAGATTTCCCATAGGGGTGATTTGTTTTGCCTATAATCAAGACAATGTTGAGTTTAAACATAGCATTTTGTTCAGACTTTGCATTTTGAAAATTTTATGAATATCCTATTTGGTAAATACAGGCCATACCCCTTTATCCCTCACCAAAAACACATGTGCAAATTAAGACACATGCATTTTTTACCTCTTGCAATTATAGAAGTTAAAGCAAAGAAAGAGCGTATTTAGTAATCGTGAACATAGGAATGAGTAACGTCGTGTTGAGCCTGGAGTCAGCAAATCTCCAATAAGCAGTCTCTCATCTTGTTTTTTCCTCATTGTTCCACAGTCTCAACACCCCTCACCCCAAGAGAACCACTTTCCTGTACCCCTTCCCAGGTCAAACACTGAGGGCGCAGGTCTTGACAGTTAGCTAATTGACACCCCATGTCTCAGCATCAGGAACATCATTCAGAATTGTCACAGTGACATCCTGTGGTGTCTCCCTGGCCAGCAAGCCCTTGTTCCTGCAGTTTAGTCTGTGTCCCCTTACCCTATTAAATCCACTTCACTTAATCCTTACATCTGAGAGTGTGGTGGACACACACATAACCAACTAATAAAAATAAATGGGGCTGTGGAAGGACTGCATAAGAGTACACTACTTATTTGTGCAAAGTACCTAAACCATGGTATTGGGGTTTTCTTTGTGGCTTATGTACAGTTCTCTTATTGCATTAGAGTCACAATATCTGCAGAAGTTGGTTGCAAGTTCTCTCGATATTTATTGCCTGCCCTGCAGTCCCTAAGACTGAAATCATTCTGCCCTGCTACCAAATTGATGACAATTCGTCACAGTCATTTCCAAGTTAGATACAAAGTCAAGTGTAAGACACCCAAGTTTCTTACAGAAGCTTATCTATGGCACAAGGATTTTACTTTCTTTTGTTCGCTAGTTCCATACAAATATTTTCTTTCTTGTCTCTCCCTGTTACCTGAGTTGAAACCTCTAAAAATATATTGAAAGCTGCCCAGCTTAAAAGACACACCCTCAAAAAATAACATCATCTCTGCAAAATTTTATCTACAAAAACATCAGCTCTAAGGGAATTTAGCAATTGAATACTTGCTGGGCATTGGAATCTCAGTTTAAGGCTGGCAGGCAACGTAAGCGCCATTTATAGAGAATGATAGATATAAAGACACCTCTCAATGACATAAAGAAAAGGTAACTGCATTTTAAATGTAAGATAGCTGTCATTTTATTAGTTTAAAGAAATCAATTTGGACAAAAAAAAGCGTTTAGTATTGAACTGCCTACATTGAGCGTTACCATGAGCAGACAAAGAATGCCTTTAGAAATGTTGATTGTCAAGAAACATCATTATCTTACCAAATCTGTGTATGCACATTGGAGCATTACTGTATTAGCATTCATTTAATTGAAAGCAATCTCATCATTATTCATTGATACAAACTCTTAAATGAGGGCAATTATTTTCCCAGCA